>NC_136069.1:259895613-260495613 GCF_964261635.1 Lissotriton helveticus | reverse complement strand
CGGAGTATGCAGGAAGAATCCCTGCCTGAGACACAAAGTACTACATCATCTGATGCTAGCGGTGATGCATCCATGTTATGCAGGCACAGGGAATGGGGACTCTGCATCATCTTCTACCACACAGCAGCCACTGGCCAGCCTCCCATCCACTTCCTCTGGTGCTGCCCGTGTCCGTGTCAGTAAGTGGGGACGAGTTAGATTCACACCTGGCACTGCTGAGCCTGTACCTGTCCCCCCTGCCGCCCTCAGTGCTGAGTCTGTAGAGCTCCTGCGCCAACTTTGTGTGGGCCAGACATCCCTGCTCAATGCCTTCAGTGACCATGACAAAAAATTGGGCCAGGTGCTTGCTCACATGGAGGGCATACACTCTGACGTGGGTGGGCTACACCGTACATTCCAGACTATGTTGTCCACAGTGACGTCTGCCCTCCAACAGGCGCATACTCCCATTCCTGCTCCAGTGCCTTTGTCCACCCCGAGACAGTGGCCACATCAGATGATAGTGACCACGGTTCCCATGCATCACAGTCATGACACAGCACAAGAAGCTCCCATCAGAAACAACCCAAGGGGGCCCACCCAAAGACACCATCCCCACAGAAGAGCAGAGCCACCCCAGAGTGCAAATACAAGAGTCGAGTATTCTTTTATTATTATCACTTCACGTATAAATCGCATGCAGTAGCTTTGACCTTTCTAGGTCCTGACGAAGGCAGAGGATAATAGTGTCCTTTCTCACTGCCGAAACATGTTGACCTTTTAAACACTCTTGGCAGATATTTTTTTACACTGCCATACTGTTTTTAATCTTGGATAAGTTGGGTGATCTAATAAAAGTTTTTTTCTCCCACGGTCCCATTTTTAAGTCACTCACTACTTTACACTTTTCATGCACTGCAATTTCTTTTTCTTTCCCCATCATTGAGTACCATCATGTTCCATCTACAAGGTGATTCCTTGTCTCATAATTGGATATAGGTCATTTTAATCTTGACCTTGAGTTACATCCTTTATGAGCCATTTTTGTAAGAACCAAAGGAAGCCCAAATGATGACTAGGGCGGTACCGGACAATCACTGATGGGTATCCATATCTGAACTCTTACACAATCTGTTGGTTTATGCTTCTCATAGGAAATTGTTGGCTTTGTTGGTAGATCCATGGACACTTTGTGTATGATTTGCTTGTGATTTAGGGGTTGTGTCCATGCAAGGTCTCTAAATATGCCCTAGGGCCCTCTTTTATCTGTGTGTTTGTTGTTCTCTCAACTGTGCCATGGACACAGGCCCTGTTGCTCTGCTGTGTTGTACTCTCCCCTGTGCCATGGACACTGACCCTGTTGCTCTGCTGTGTTGTACTCTCACCTGTGCCATGGACACTGGCCCTGTTGCTCTGCTGTGTTGTACTCTCACCTGTGCCATGGACACTGTCCCTGTTGCTCTGCTGTGTTGTACTCTCCCCTGTGCCATGGACACTGGCCCTGTTGCTCTACTGTGTTGTACTCTCACCTGTGCCATGCACACGGGCCCTGTTGGTCTGCTGTGTTGGAGTCTCCCCTGTGCAGCCTCTCATGTACTTGCTGTGCCATCTGCCATGGACAATGGCCCTGTTGCTCTGCTGTGTTGGAGTCTCCCCTGTGCAGCCTCTCATCTACTTGCTGTGCCACCTGCCATGGACACTGGCCCTATTGCTCTGCTGTGTTGGAGTCTCCGCTGTGCCATGGACACTGGCCCTGTTGCTCTACTGTGTTGTACTCTCACCTGTGCCATGGACACTGGCCCTGTTGCTCTGCTGTGTTGTACTCTCACATGTGCCATGGACACTGGCCCTGTTGCTCTGCTGTGTTCTACTCTCCCCTGTGCCATGGACACTGGCCCTGTTGCTCTGCTGTGTTGTACTCTCACCTGTGCCATGGACACTGGCCCTGTTGCTCTGCTGTGTTGGAGTCTCCCCTGTGCAGCCTCTCATGTACTTGCTGTGCCACCGGCCATGGACACTGGCCCTGTTGCTCTGCTGTGTTGTACTCTCCCTTGTGCCATGGACACTGGCCCTGTTTCTCTGCTGTGTTGTACTCTCATCCGTGCCATGGACACTGGCCCTGTTGCTCTGCTGTGTTGTACACTCACCTGTGCCATGGACATTGGCCCTGTTGCTCTGCTGTGTTGGAGTCTCCCCTGTGCCATGCACACTGGCCCTGTTGCTCTGCTGTGTTGGAGTCTCCCCTGTGCAGCCTCTCATGTACTTGCTGTGCGCCTGCTATGGACACTGGCCCTGTTGCTCTGCTGTGTTGTACTCTCCCCTGTGCCATGAACACTGGCCATGTTGCTCTGCTGTGTTGTACTCTCACCTGTGCCATGGACACTGGCCCTGATGCTCTGTTGTGTTGTACTCTCACGTGTGCCTTGGACACTGGCCTTTTTGCTCTGCTGTGTTGGAGTCTCCCCTGTGCAGCCTCTCATGTACTTGCTGTGCCACCTGCCATGGACACTGGCCTTCCTGTTTGGAGTTTACCTGGGCAGATTATCTTGCATATGATCAGCATTTTGTGCCTTGCTCTTGTATACTGTTGTTCTACTGTCACATCTATGCAATATGTGAATATAGACAGTTACTCCTGTTGTCTGTTTTGTCAGAGTACTTTTGGTGTGTGCATTTGGTTGCCTGTGCCCCATGCTCTATGTGTCACTTAAACATTGCCAAGCTCCTTGGCCGCATCACATATTTAAACAGGGGTGGCAGGGTCTTCAGTCAATTCAGACACTAATACTAGTGTTATCTGTGATGGCTATTTTACCTGTCATACAGTTCTCTTTTTATTGGTTTGCTACAGTTGGCTGCATTGTTCAGATGTCAGGTTGGGGGACACTGCCAGCACAGAGTGTGATGCTGTGCACAGGTGTGCATGCAGGCTGGGCAATGTTATGATGTATGTGTGTTATTCCTTTATGTGTGTCCAGCTGTGTATGTTCATCTTTTGTTGGCCCTTAGTCCTGCTTAGCCCTAGCCCATGGCCTATATGAGATGTGTGCTCTTGGGTAGTCAAGAGGTGTGAAGTGTGAAGGATGTGACTCTGTAGGGGGTGTGGATGTGTGTGTGCCCCTGGATTGTGAAAGACACACATGTGTCCCCCAGGAGTGGTGTGCCTGTTGTTTGGATTGTTCTGCCCTGGGGATATGGTTGTATGCACATGTGTGAGTTGTCTGTTGTGCACTGAGCAGTGTGTTGGTGTGTCCATGCTGTTCTGTCTGACTCCTCCTTGTTGTTTTAGTCATTTATGTCCATGCAAAGTGTGTGACTTGCACATCAGTGTTGTGTTTGTTTGATCATCCATGTGTCTTGAGTGTGTTTTATAGACTGTGTAGCCCTGCTGCTCCACACTGCCATGGTGGTTGTGTTTCTCATGCATTGCAGGTACATGGTGCCTTTTATCCTAATGTATGGCATGGTGTGTGTGGTGTAATGCCATCCTGTTAGACCTGGCACCATTGGCGTGGGTCTCCCTTCCATTGTTGCTCTTGCCTCATGTGTTTTTTCTGGTGTTAGATGCTTTGGGCACTGTACCACAGCTGTCCAGTGCCACAGTGCGAGTGCTCCCTATTGTAAACAAATGTATTAATTAGTGATTCCATGATTGACCATTTGGTTTACCTGTCAGATCCTAGTGCAGTGCACTGAGTGTGCTCAGGGCGTGTAAATCCAAATGCTGTTAGTGGGCTTGCAGCACTTGTTGTGCCACCCACAGAAACGGCCTTGTAAAACGTGTCTAAGGTCTGCCATTGCAGAGCCTGCATGCAGTCTGGTACTGCCATGCTGACTGGGCAAGTACACCCACTTGCCAGTCCCTGAACCTTCCCTTTTCTTCATATCAGACACCCCTATGGTAGGCCAAAGGGCAGGGTGCGTTGTAAGTATAAGGTAGGACAAGCCCTGGTGTGTGTGGCATGTCCTAATAGTGAATTACAGCCATTTTCGTTTTTTAACTATTGCAAGGCTACTGGCTCTCCATAGGCCAGAATGGGCTGTTAGAATTATTACATTTTATAATCCTAACCGACTCAGAGAACATGGTAGAAATTCGGGTTTAGTATGCCTGGACTCAGATTGATAAATATATCTTTTAGTAAAGTGGGTTTTAACATTCTGTGTTGGCAAATACCACTTTTAGAAAGTAGGTATTTGCTTGCCTAACCTTTTCAAGCCTGCCTCTGCGAGGTTGTGTATTCCTTTGTCTGGTTTTGTGAGTGACAGGGCTGGGGAATTCCAAGAGACAGGATGAGTCAGCCTAGTGGTGAATAGAGAGATCTGCATCCAGATAGGCGGGAGGAGTTGCACCTGAACCTTGAATAGGGCTGTGCCTGCCTTCTCCAATGCTGACTCCACCTCCTGGGGTGCGGCTGATGTCTCTGCCCTGCGCACTGAAAGAAGAGAAGGAAGACTGTAAACAAAATGCTCCAGGACTGTACTTGCCTTCCACAATGCTGGCTCCACCTCCTGTGGGGTGTCTGATGTGGCTGCCCTGTGCTGTGAAAGGAAAGGAGAAGTCTGGTAAACAGAGTGCTTCAGAACTGGTTTGGACTGGGCACAGGCCCCTCTCCCCACAGAGAACAAAGGATTTTAGGGTATCACTATTGGGACCCTGATACCAAGAAATTAGATCACTTTGGTACTACAAGAAGAACCCTTTGCTGAGGAGAGGAACCTGAAGAAACTGAGGAGAGACTTTTCCCAAGCTGAAGTGCTTCTTGGGGGGATTGGTCTGCAGTAGTTGCCTGGAGGAAAGGAAGGAGAAAGAACGTTGTGTACTTTACTTTCAACTTGTGAAAAGATCTCCAAGGGCAAGGAAGAGAGCTTGCCCCCTGACCGAAGTCTCAGGACCAGTAGACTTCACCAGCCTTGTTGATTGCTGCTGGAAATGCTGTTTCAGTGGCTACAGAGGCAGGGAGCTGTGAGCGACTCTCACGACCGGCCCGGTGTCCTGTAGGCACAGCATCGAACAACGTCTGCCTCGAACAACGCGAGCTCTGAGGTCACGACTCCGTCCTGACGCCGTCACCGAGCTGTTGCTTGCACCGCGTCTGGTGGACACCGCGACGTGCAACGCCTCGCTACACTGACTTGTACTGGTCTGACCGACGCAGTCACTGCTGCTGACTTCGAGTCCTGAGAACGCACCAGAGTAGGGCACCGCCTCACACGCTTCGCGATGCACCGCCCGACTCGCACTGCTGTCCGGAATGATCGATGCCAGCTCCCGAACTCCGGCTCTGTCGCCGCACCGTAACGGACCACCGTCTCGCCCGACAACGCACGCCTTTGGATCCACCGACTCTGTCAACGGGCCGCTGCCTGCACCGCATCGAGGGACAACGTGTCCTGCAACGCTTTCTTTTCTGCATCGCGATGAACACCAGAACCGGCTTGCACGTCCGTGCCGGCCGCATCAAGTAAGAGGTACTGTGACTGAGTCTGTCGACATTTGAGTGGGCCCGGACCGACGTGATCTGCTGGATTTGTTAGACTCGGTGTTATTTCAACAATGCTGTAGCCGGACAGGGCTACCGACTCGCACAGAACTTTGATTTAAGCCTTTTTAACCAGAACTCTTGAATTCTAATAGTATTGTGAATTATTTTAGTCGTTTATTGGTCTTGTGGTAGCTCTATATAAAATATACTTATTTTTATAACTACACAACCTGTGTGGTGTCCATTTGTAGTGTTGTCGCTTGATTACTGTATGTATTCACAAATGCTTTACACACTCCCTCTGAGATAAGCCTGTCTGCTCGTGCCAAGCTACCAAGGGGGTGAGCAGGGGTTATTCTAGGAGTGTACTCCCTTACTCTGACTAGAGGAGAGGGTCCCTATTTGTCACAAGTACCTACCTGTGACAACTAGAGGCCCCAGATTCTAACATTGTTGGTCAGCGGAGGGATTCTGGATTTGCATTTGTGACTCATATACAGTGATTGGTGAACACTACTTAGTGAGTGCAGATCATAATGCAACCACGTACTTCTGATACTTGTTTTTGCCAGGGATCTCGATATTTGCCAAGTAAATGCCTGACTCAATCATCATGGAAAAGGCAGCATCCGTTGCATCTGTTGACTGTGATTGGGAGGAAGAGAAAATAGAAAGCTAAACCAACAAGCAGCTCAGGAGCTTCTGCAAAAAGTTTCAAACACGCCTGACCGGAATCTCCAAGAAGGAGCAGTACCACGAGGCGCTGCAGGCCTGGATAGAGACAAGGAATGCCCCTGGAGATCTGGTGGAGTATGAGGATACAGAGCAGTAACTTGGTGGAACACTGGGTCTTGGAAGGGGGGTGCACCCTCCCCAGTGGGTAGCAGTGTTTCTGCCGAGGTCTGTCCCCAGAAGAGTTGGCAGACAGGAAAGAAAACAGGATGTATGGAATGGAGATGGCCAAGCTCAAATTGAATGGGCAATTGGAGTTAGAAAGCAAGAAAATGGCTCTAGAGGAAAAGAGATTGCAGTTGGAACATGACAAAGTTTTGAGGGAGTTGAATTTAAAAGCCAGGAGCCTAGAGATTACTCCCTCTGGTGGCAGCACACCATCAGTGCCTGTGGAAGGTAGAGTGTATATCCCCAAAGATGTGGTAAAAGAGTTAAAAAAAATTAGGATATTGGGCAGTGGTTCAGAGCCTATGAGGTAGCCATGTCTTCCCACCGGGTCCCTGAGAGAGATTGGGGAACGGGGTTGTGGGGAAGGTTCCTTAGTGAGGGGCGAGACACACTGTTGGACTTGCCTTCTGAAGTCCATAATTCCTATAGTCACATGAAAGAGGCACTCATGATTAGGTATGATTTGACCCCTGAACTCTATAGTCAGAGGTTCAGGAAGTGCAAGAAGATACAAAACAGTACCTGGGTAGAATATGTTACTTTCTTTTGCAGAGCATTGGATGGTTGGGTGAAGGGAAGCAAAGTTAATGATTTTCAAGGTCTCTTGGATTTGATTGCATGGGAGCACTTGTCTGATAATTGTTTTCCAGAGCTGCGCCAGCACCTGATTGATAGCAAGCTGACTAACCCTAGGAAGCTTGCTGAGTAGACGGACCTCTAAGTCAGTATCAGGGTCCACAAGGGTCACGTGGGAGACTCAGCCAAAGGTGGGAAGCATCCCCAGCAGAAGAGCTGGGGGACAAGGGTAAACAGAAGGAGTTCCGCAGAGGACCCCAAAGTAATTCCCAAGGGAACCAAGGGAAAGATTCCCAGCCTCCCCCTCAGAGAAAGCAAGGGGCCCGACAGGTAATCCGGTTCCACAGGGACCCCTTAGATGTTACAAATGTCGGGACCTGGGTCACAAGGTGAGTGATCCCAGGTGCCGCCTATTTGGAAAAGCAGCACCCACTGGTGCTCCGCCCCGACAGATTGCAAGTGTAGCCTTTGGGGAGGAGATTGATGTCCAAGGCCCCGCAGAAATCTCCCTTGTCTCTTTAGGAGATTGTAAGGTGGTCCAAGAGAACCAAATGCCCAGGAACACTAAGAAATATGGGAAGTGGGTGACCATCAATAGCCACAAGGTGGAGGCTCTTAGAGACACAGGAGCGAGTGTGACAGCTGTCAGGTGTCACCTGGTGTCTCAAGAGCAGGTGGTCTCTCATGCATTTTGCCGAGTTGTTAACGTCGACAACACAGAGAGCTATTGTCCCATGGCTCAGGTTCCCTTTGAGTGGGGGGGTCTCTGATACTCTTCAGTTAGCTGTGAGGCCCGCCATGCCTGTTGACTGTTTGTTTGGGAACGATTTGGAGAGCTCACCTTGGGAGAAGGTGGAGAAGAGTACTCACCTGAAGATGGTGGGTCTGCCTGACTGGGCGTGCGTGACCACCCGGTCAATTGCAGCCAGTAGGGGTGCTCAAGAGGACCTGTAGCCTGAGAGGGAAGCCCAGGAACCTGCCTTAGAGAGAAGAGGCAGGGGGTGCGGTAAACCGCCCCCCGAAGTTTCCACGGCCCAGGAGGAGGTAGACCCTGAGGGGATGCCCTGGAGCCTACAGGAGAACAGGTAGCTGAACTGGGGGACCTGCCTGATCTGACCCATTGGCAGCTAGAAGGAGGCCCCTCCAGGGAAGAATTCTGCCAGGAGCAGAGAGAATGCCCTTCTCTTGAGGGCTTGCGGCAACAGGCTGCAAGCCAGGCAGCAGGTGATCAGTCGGGGTCACATTGGATCTACTGGGAGAATGGTCTCCTGTATAGTGAGCCTAAGGTTGCTGAGCCTGGGTCAGCTCGTGTGCTGGTGGTACCCCAGAGCTTCTGAGCCTTCCTACTGGGGCTGGCTCATGATGTGCCATTGGCAGTACATTTGGAACAGGACAAAACCTTTGAGAGGCTTGTCACCCACTTTTATTGGCCCAAATGCGCAAGAGTTTAGACACTCATTGCAGGACCTGTCAGACTTGCCAGGCAAGTGGAAAGAGTGGGAGGAAGCAGAAGGCTCCTCTCCAGCCATTCCCTGTGGTCAGTACCACCTTTTGAGCGGGTGGGGATTGACATTGTGGGGCCACTGGACCCCAAGACAGCCATGAGAAACAGGTTCATCCTGGTCTTGGTGGACCATGCCACCCGGTACCCGGAAGCCATACTTCTGAGGACAGTGACGGCCCCCGTGGTGGGACGAGCACTGATGGGAATTTTCTCATGAGTAGGATTCCCTCAAGAGGTAGTGTCTAACCGGGGGACCAACTTCATTTCCAAGTATATGAGGTCCCTGTGGCAGGAGTGTGGGGTAACTAACAAGTTCACCACTCCTTACCACCCCCAAGGAAATGGGTTGGTTGAAAGGTTCAACCGAACCCTAAAGGGCATGATTATGGGTCTTGAGGAACCCTTGAGGCGTAAGTGGGATGTCCTCTTACCATGCCTGTTATTTGCATACCGTGAGGTGCCACAGAAATCTCTAGCGTTCAGTCCCTTTGAGCTTCTCTATGGGCACCCGGTCAGAGGACCTCTGAGTCTGGTCAAGGAAGGCTGGAAGCAATCTCCCAGGAAACCTCCGCTGGATGTATATAGCTACATGCTGGCCTTCAGGAACCAGTCTAGGCATTTCAGGCAACTTGCTGAGGCGAATCTGGAAACCAGCCAGGAGGAGATGAAGCGGTGGTATGACCAGAATGCCACTCTGGTAGAGCATCAACCTGGTCACAAAGTGTGGGTCATGGCCCCAGTGGAGCCCTGTGCGCTCCAGGATAAGTGGACTGGACCATTTGAGGTTGTAGAGCCTAAGAGTCCAGTTACCTACTTGGTGGACTTGCGGTCTCCCAGGAACCCCTTTAGGGTCCTGCATGTCAACCGCCTTAAGCCCCACTTAGAGAGGTCTGAAGTGGGCATGCTCTTGGCGACAGATGCTAGAATGGAAGAGGAGACTGAGCCTCTTCCTGACCTCCTGTCGGCCACAGAGCAAGATGGATCAGTGGATGGTGTTACCCTCTCTTCCACCCTGACCCATGAGCAACAGAATGACTGCTGCCAGTTGCTGAGACAGTTTTCTGATCTGTTCTCCCTGGTTCCTAGTATCACAGATTGGTGTGTCCATGATGTGGATACAGGAGACAGCTTACCTGTGAAGCACAAAACTTACAGGGTGACTGACAGGGTGAGGGCTTGCATCAAAGAGAGTAGATCTAAAAGATGCAAGCGCTAGGGGTGATTGAGTCCTCTAGCAGTCCTTGGGCCAGCCCAGTGGTCTTGGTCCCAAAGGCTGCGGCGCCAGGTGCCACAACCGAACTCCGGTTCTGTGTGGACTACCGAGGGCTCAATTCGAATACCGGCGCGCACCCCATCCCCAGAGCTGATGAGCTCATTGATCAGTTAGGGGCTGCACGGTACCTCAGCGTGTTTGACTTGACGTCTGGGTACTGGCAGATCGCCGTGACTGATGGGGCAAAGGAGAGGTCAGCATTCTCCACACCAGATGGGCATTTCCAGTTCCGTGTTGTGCCCTTTGGGATGAAGAATGACCCTGCCACCTTTCAGAGGTTTCTCAACCAGGTGTTGGTTGGACTGGATGAGATCAGTGCCACCTACCTGCATGACATCGCAGTGTTCAGTGCCAGCTGGGAGGAACATCTGCACCACCTCTGGGAAGTGTTGTTGGTGCTGCAGAAGGTAGGTCTCACAATCAAGGCGAGTAAGTGCCAGATCCGGCAGGGTTCCGTGGTGTACTTAGGACACCAAGTTGGGAGCGGCCAGGTGGCACCCCTCCAAACCAAGATTGAAACCATCCTGGCTTGGGAACCCCCCAAAACCCAGACAGAGGTGAGGGCCTTTTTTGGACTCACAGGGTACTACAGGAGGTTTGTCAAGGGCCATGGCAACATTGTTGCACCCTTGACAGACCTGACTTCCAGGAAGCAGCCCAAGAAAGTGATTTGGACTGACACCTGTCAGAAAGCTTTTGAGGCCCTGACAGCTGCCATGTGCACAGCGCCCATGCTCCTGGCACCCAACTTCTCCAAAGAGTTCATTGTTCAAACAAATTCTTCAGAGCATGGTGTGGGGGCTGTTTTGTCACAGATGAATGAGGAGGGCCTAGATCAATCTGTAGCCTTCATCAGTAGGAGGTTACTTACACGGGAACAGAGGTGGAGTGCTATTGAGCGTGAGGCATTTGCTGTGGTCTTGGCACTGAAGAAGCTAAGACCCTACCTGTTTGGGACTCACTTCCAGTTCCAGACAGACCACAGGCCCCTCAGATGGTTGATGCAGATGAGGGGTGATAATCCAAAGCTATTGAGGTGGTCCATTTCCCTACAGGGTATGGACTTTACGGTGGAACACCGCCCTGGTACAGAACACGCCAACGCTGATGGTCTGTCCAGATTTTTCAACCTTAGTGTTGAGAACTCCCAGGAGTTAGGGTAGTTCTCCCCATATTTCAGCTGGAGGGGACACATGTTAGACCTGGCACCATTGTCCTGCGTCTCCCTTCCATTTTTGCTGTTGCCTCATGTGTTTTTTCTGGTGTTAGCTGCTTTGGGCACTGTGCCACTGCTGTCCAGTGCAACAGTGTTGGCCTTGGCCCTTTGTCCCGAAATTTTTCGCTTTTCACCCCTCTATTTTAGCATGTCTCCCCCATGGTAGAGAAATTTACAGGCCATGTGTGGTGTGAGATGCCTTGTTAAATGTGATGCAATGGTGTACGCACCTGTAAGTCCCCCTTTATAAGAATGTACCCTGGTAAGATGTCACTTTTAAAAATGGATGCCATGGCTGTGTGTGGTGCCACCTGACTGTGGTGGGTTAGCAGTCTAGATATTCGGTTCCCAGCCATCCCAGCTTTTGGGGGGAAAGCCTAGCCCCAAGGGTGCTCTACTCCTCCCCCTGAGCCAGTTAGAACCAGTTTCCCCAGATGCTTCTAGAAGCCTCTGGCACTGTCTGGTAGGTGGGATGAGGGACGTATAAATAAGGGGGCTGTGCCACCATGTGCTCAGACAGAGCATGGACTTGAACGGGAGGGGACCTGCGGCCCGGAGGTACCGCCACATATATGGAGTGTGTGCTGGCTCCTGGGCCCGACTGTAACCCCCCCTGCTGTCCACATGGCTAGAGAGAGCCCCACTACCGGAGTCAAGGCTGCTGTATCAGGAGGAGTGCCACGTTACAGAGGAGGATGGTTTCTAGCACCTACCTTCCTGTCCTGATGAGTGCCCACTGACTGCTGACCTTGCCAGGTAGTGCCTGCTGCTCTGCTACCTGGCCCCCAGAAGGAGAAGAGCGCTATATTGGACTGGCCTGTGCTCCCTGCCTGCGCCCTAGCACATCTTGGGACCATGCCTGCATGCCCTGTGTAAGGTGAGTGCTATATTTGGTTGGCACAACGCTTGGAGGGACTGTGTCCTGCCTGCAATCTGGCGCTTGGTGAAGGCGGCGCTGTGTACTGAGTGGCTGGGAGAAGAGGAGCACTGCCTTCTGCCCCTGAAGTTGGTGAGGCTGCTTAGCGCCTGTTAAGCCCTATACTTCATGATCCAGCAGCGCTGTGTGGCCCGGAGGAACTGTTTATTTGAAAGCTCCGTGGGAGCTCAACCCACGTGATTGCACAATCGTGCCGATTTAAATGAAAGCGGGTGCCTACCCCACGTGTTAATGCCCTTTCGTGGGTGCCTACCCTGCTTCATGAATAATTGATGAGCGGGCGCCCACCCCGCGTAATGGCGGCCCTTTGCGTATTTTGAAATTAAGCGGGTGCCTACCCCGCGTGTGGAGACTGCCTGCTTGTGAAAACTACTGCGGGTGCCCACCCTGCCATCCACTGCCAGGATCACCGCTGCGGCCCGTTAATAGTCCGCGCCACAGACGCGACGCGGACGTCAGGCAGCCAGGCCGGGACGGGGCGGAGCTTTGCCGGGCAATAGAGCCCCGCTGGGATTGGCGCCGGTGAGAGCGCCCAGAGAAAGTCCCGTCCTGCAGGGGTGGAAGCCAGAGGAAGCCGCGACCGGATTGGTTGCCGTGCCACAGGAGCTTCCCCCAGGAGAAAGAGGGATTTTCGTGGTCTGCCCGGGTTCCAGGAGGGGGCCCGGGTAAGGTCTGGTAAGACGCTGCTGCGGGCAGGGCTCTCATGCGCTTCGGAGAGCTCCGCGACCTGTAGCCTGGAGGAGAAGTCGTCGTCCGGAGTCTGTAACAGGCCCCCAAGATCCTGGTGAGTGGGGCTGAGTGAGAGAGTGTCGGGGGCCGGCGAGGCACATTGTCGGTGCCTAGGGCCCCGGGGGAAGCCAGCAGTGTCAGTTCTGGGCTCCCTTCCACAGCGGCGCCGCTGTTGCGGGTCACTGCCACGTGTTGGGGCATTTGTAATTTTGGAGTCCCAGTGCCGGGCTCCCCACTCCCCCATTGGGTTCTGGCAACCCAGCTGCACCGCGGCGGTGGGCAGCTGCCACGATTGGCTCTTCCTGGAACTTCACAGTTCCCAAGGGGGACCCCAACGGACCAGACTCTTTGGGCATGCTTCTAGTCCCCAAGTCCCGGAAGAGGGGCTCCACCTTACTGGGCGGTTGTAATGTTGGGCCAGGATTTTTGAATACTAGGTTAGGCCACTGCCACTGGTGTTGGGCCCATGGGAAGACCCTATGCCTAATGCAGGTTATGCTGTTTACGGCCTACTGCTTACATAGCAGGCGAAAGTGCCCTCTGCTAATATGATTCGGCCCCATGTACCCCAGGATGATGCCTACATGATAAGGAGGCTTAGGCTGGTCTGGTCTATAAGGTATTGTGGTGTCTATGATACTGCCATGATGCTTACCTTATATGCCTAATGCTCATGTGACTATGCCCTGTGTATTGCTATACAGAATGTATTTCTAGGCCTAGTTGGATGCCTCATGTTTTTCCCTTACAGCTTTCCGGCCGCAGGGGTATTCAGATTGTTTATGCATATTGAGAGGCCAAAGAGGATGCTTTAGATTGCGCTGCCCTCATATGTGACTGCTTTTGTGATCATACTAATGCCAATGTGCCTACTGCTTTCATGTTAAACCTGTTCATGCCTGATACTCAAGGTTTCTTCCCCCCTGAGACTACAGCTTGGGTCCCCATGATTTATGCCAATACAGTTAGGCCTAATGTGCTAGAGTTTTAAAGCCTGCTGTTATATGCCTAATGTTTTCCTTCCAGGCTGGCACATAGTGTGTTGATGTACTGACCTGGCGTGTTATTCTGGGTCCATTGTGTACGCCTCAGGCCAATGAGGATGCCTTATGTTTAGGCCCCATGTTTATTGCAACATTGTGAAGTTCATGATCTAGCCAGAAGGCCCTCGCTGTTATATATTTAGTGACAGCCTGAACCCTTGTCCTTTACCCTTCCCTTCATCCGAACTGTACCAGCAATGGTCCTGGCAGCAGCCCGATTGGCGCTGCCCTGTAAATAGTCCCTGTATAAATCATTACATAGTGCTGGCTGGCACAGGTTATTTGGACTGTGATTACGTTCCAAGGTGTTTATCTTACAATACACATATTGTTTTTCACCCAAACTGGTGTGGACTCTTTTTGTAGTGTGGCTTGTGTGAGGCCTGTGTGTGCTGGGTGGATGCTTTGCACATGTCCTCTGGAGTTTGGCCCGCCCGCTCTGCACCATGTTACCCCATTTCTAACACACAGTGCGAGTGCTCCCTATTGTAAAAGAATGTATTAATTAGTCATTCCATGATAGACTATTTGGTTTACCGGTCAGACCCTAGTACAGTGCACTGAGTATGCCCAGGGTGTGTAAATCCAAATGCTGCTAGTGGGCTTGCAGCACTGGTTGTGCCACCCACAGAAGCGGCATTGTAAAACGTGTCTAAGGTCTGCCATTGCAGAGCCTGCATGCAGTCTGGTACTGTCATGCTTACTGGGCAAGTACACCCACTTGCCAGTCCCTGAACCTTCCCTTTTCTTCATATCAGACACCCCTATGGTAGGCCCAAGGGCAGGGTGCATTGTAAGTATAAGGTAGTACAAGCCCTGGTGTGTGAATTACAGCCATTTTCATTTTTCACTACTGCAAGGCTACCTGTTCTCCATAGGCCAGAATGGGCTGTTAGAATTATGAAATTTTATAATCCTAACAGACTTAGAGAACATGGTAGAAATTCAAGCTTATTATGCCTGGACTCAGAATGATAAAATACATCTTTTAGTAAAGTGGGTTTTAACATTCTGTGTTTGCAAATACCACTTTTAGAAAGTAGGTATTTGCTTGCCTAACCTTTCAAGCCTGCCTCTGCAAGGTTGTGTATTCCTTTGTCTGGTTTTGTGAGTGACAGGGCTGGGGAATTCCAAGAGACAGGATGAGTCAGCCCAGTGGTGAATAGAGAGATCTGCATCTAGATAGGAGGGAGAGTTGCACCTGAAACTTGAATAGGGCTGTGCCTGCCTTCCCCAATCCTAGCTCCACCTCCTGGGGTGCGGCTGATGTCTCCGCCCTGCGCACTGAAAGAAGAAAAGGAAAACTGTAAACAAAGTGCTCCAGGACTATACTTGCCTTCCACAATGCTGGCTCCACCTCCTGTGGGGCGTCGAGTGCTTCAGAACTGGTTTGGACTGGGCACAGGCCCCTCTCCCCTCAGAAAACAAAGGATTTTGGGGTATAAATATTGGGATCCTGACCCAAGAAATTAGATCACTTTGGGACTACAAGAAGAAACCTTTGCTGAGGAGAGGAACCTAAAGAAACTGAGGAGAGACTATTCCCAAGATGAAGTGTTGCTTGAGGGATTGGCCTGCAGTGGTCGCCTGACTGCCAAAGAAAGGAGAAAGAACTTTGTGTACTTTACTTTCAACTTGTGAAAAGATCTCCAAGGGCTTGGAAGAGAGCTTGTCCCATGACCGAAGTCCCAGGACCAGTATACTTCACCAGCCTTTGTGGATTGCTGCTGGAAACACTGTTTTAGTGGCTACAGAGGCAGGGAGTTGTGACCGACTCTCACGACCGGCCCGGTGTCCTGTAGGCACTTCATCGAACGACGTCCGCCTCGTATAACGCAAGCTCTGAGCTCACCGACTCCGTCCTGATGCCGTCACCGATCCGTTGCCTGCACCGCGACTGGTGGACACCGCGACGTGCAACGCCTGGCTACACTGACTCGTACTGGTCTAACCAACGCGGTCACTGCTGCTGACTTCGAGTCCTGTGAACGCACCGGAGTTGGGCACCGCCTCGTACACTTCGCAATGCACCGCCCGACTCGCACCCCTGTCCAGACTGATCGACGCCACCTCCCGAACTCCAGCTCTGTCGCCGCACCGCAAGCTGGGAGCACCGCAACGGAGCACCGTCTCGCCCTGTAACGCATGCCTTGGATTCACCAACTCTGTCAATGAGCCGCTGCCTGCACCGCATCGAGGGACAACGCATCCTCCAACGCTTTCTTTTCTGCACCGTGACGAACACCGGAACCGGCTTGCACGTCCGTGCTGGCCTCATCAAGTAAAAGGTACTGTGACTGAGTCTGTCGACATTTGAGTGGGTCTGGACCGACACGGTCCCCTGGATTTGTTAGACTTGTTGTTATTTCAACAACGCTGTAGCCGGACAGGGCTACCGACTCTCACAGAACTTTTATTTAAGCCTTTTTAACCAGAACTCTTGAATTCTAATAGTATTGTGGATTATTTTTGTGGTTTATTGGTCTTGTGGTAGCTCTATACAAAATATACTTGTTTTTATAACTATCCAACCTGTGTGGTGTTCATTTGGGATGTATGACGTTACAACTCATACTTTTACAACGCATACCATTACAACGAAATTTTTACAACGCAAAAACCATTACAACGCATGTATTTACAACGCATGTATTTACAACGCATGTTTTTACAACGCAGGTACCTTTACAACGCATACCATTACAACGTAAGTATTGGTAAGTATATATTAATTTTTTTAATTTAATTTAATTAATATTAATATTATTTAATTTAATGTAATTTAATTTAATTTCATTTAATTTCATTTAATTTAAATTAATTATATTAAACTATATTAATTAAATATATTATTTAATTTAATTTAGTATATATTAATTTTTTTAATTTAAATTAATTACATTTAATTTAATTTATTTTCATTTCATTTCATTTCATTTCATTTCATTTAATTGATTTTATTTAAATTTAATTTATTTAATTATTTAATTTAAATTTAATTTAATTATATTTTATTTTTACCCTGTATCCATGTACCCCAAAAACCCAAAATTGACCCTGAACGCTAAAAATACCCCTGTACCCCAAAAACCCAAAACTGACACTGAACCCTAAAAATACCCCTTTACCCAAAAACCCAAAACTGACCCTGAACCCTAAAAATACCCAAAAACTGAAAACTGACCCTGAACCCTAAAAATACCCCTTTACCCAAAAACTGAAAACTGACCCTGAACACTAAAAATACCCTTTTACCCAAAAACTGAAAACTGACCCTGAACCATAAAAATACCCCTTTACCCAAAAACTGAAAACTGACCCTGAACCCTAAAAATACCCCTTTACCCAAACACTGAAAACTGACCCTGTACCCTAAAAATACCCCTTTACCCAAAAACTGAAAACTGACCCTAAACCCTAAAAATACCCCTTAACCCAAAACCCAAAACTGACCCTGAACCCTAAAAATACCCCTTTACCCAAAAACTGAAAACTGACCCTGAACCCTAAAAATACCCCTTTACCCAAAAACTGAAAACTGACCCTGAACCCTAAAAATACCCCTTTACCCAAAAACTGAAAACTGACCCTGAACTCTAAAAATACCCCTAAAAAAAACATATAACATTTTAAATATAATTATAAAGATACCCCTAAAAAAAACCAAACATATATCATTTTAAATATAATTATATACTTACCAATACTTACGTTGTAATGGTATGCGTTGTAAAGGTACCTGCGTTGTAAAAACATGCGTTGTAAATACATGCGTTGTAATGGTTTTTGCGTTGTAAAATTTTTGTTGTAATGGTAGTGCGTTGTAAAAGTTGCGTTGTAAAGGTTTTTCCCGTTCATTTGTAGTGTTGTCGCTTGATTACTGTATGTGTTCACAAATGCTTTACACACTGCCTCTGAGATAAGCCTGTCTGCTCCTGCCAAGCTACCAAAGGGGTGAGCAGGGGTTATTCTAGGAGTGCACCCCCTTACTCTGTCTAGAGGAGAGGGTCCCTATTTGTCACAAGTACCTACCTGTGCCACCAACTAGAGACCCCCAATTCTAACACACCCCTTATGTGTGCCACTTATGCCCACCCATTGTGGGTCTACACTCCCTCTATTTGTGTATGGTATACCCCTTACATGTCTACTACTGACCTGCATTTCAGTTAACTTTGATGTCAGCTGTCCCCTTGGTTTACATGTGTGTGTGCCTCCCCATCACTTCATCTGTGACACTGTGCTTTGTGGTGCAGTTCTTGGGCCAAGAGTGAGGTTCCCCTCCGGACATTGCCCCAATAGTTTATGTGTGGTGTTCGTGCGCTATTAATCAGTGAGGATTGCTCATGTGCACTTCAGCTGTGTGTGCTGCCCAGTGCTCTGGTCAAGACTGTTCTGCTCTTGTATCCCAGAGTGATGCAGCTGTTGTTGTGTTGGATGTATGTGCGTTGGCTGTGGTATTGCTTCATTTCCTGGGTGTGCTGTTGTGTTTGTGCTGTGCTGATTTGTGTTGTGTATGTTGATGTTGTGTCAGTCATGTCTGTGTGTGACTGTTCTGCTTCCTATGCACACACTGCTTGTTGTACATACAGTGCTGTGTGTATGTGGCCATGGCATTGCCTGATGTGCATCCCCTGATGTCCTGTAGTGTTTGTTCATTTTTGATTTCATGTGCATCTGTGGTTCGTTTCATGTGGCAGTGTAGTTCTGTGATGGTGCACTTCTTGTGTGATTTGTGGTATGTTGTGTGTGTTTTGTTTCTGAGTGATGGGGTTGTGCACTCCTGTTGTGTCTGTGCTCCCATTGCCTTTCCACAGTTTGGCTGACAGGGTATGTCTGTTTCTGATGGGGTTCTGTGTGTGTTTCTGTAGTGTGTGTGTGTTGCCTTTGGGCAGGCATCTGTTCAGGCATCCCTGTGTGTGTGTTATGTTTGTGGCTACACCCAGGGTGTGTGTTTGTTTGTGTGTGTATGTACCGGCAAGTATTGGCAGCCTTCAGTGTGTGTGTGGCACTGGTGTTGTGTGTTCCTTGTCAGCCACTCCTGCAGTGGCTGTCTCCCTGGTTGTTTGTTGTGTGGTGCAGGGTGTGGATTGTGCTTCGTTGTTGCTGTGCTTGTTGCTTGTTGCTGTGCATGGGAGTGCACAGGATGGGCACCTGCCCTGTGACTTGATGGGGTGTGTTGATGTGTGGTTGGGGGTGGTGTGTCCTGGTTGTGGTCTTTGTGCCCTGCCCATGCCTTGGACGGGCCCAGCCTTCTGCATTGTGCGCATGTGTTGACTGCTGCGGTGGCGTGACCAGGACAGGGACGTTGCTGCAAGTTCGCGGTCGATGTGTGTCCAGGTTGCAGTGGGGTGACTTGGGGGCAGGTGGGTCACGTGTAGGTGCCCTTGTGGATGTGTCGTTGCACCCAGCTGGGAGTCTGTTGTGGTTTTGGACCCTGTGTCAGCCCATGTGTTGTGTGTTTTATTTGTGTAGTTGCGTACCTGCGGCATCGTCCGCGGCGGCCCATTAGATGATAGTAGATACAGCACCGGATACACATGTAGAGCTGGGTCCATAATGGTCGTGATCGGGTGGTTTGGACCGGATTTCTCCGCTATCGCTCTCTGCTGTCGAGGTTCCGCCGTCTATGGTTGAGCGGTGTCTCCGCTGTGGTGCGTCTCCCTGTTTGGACCATCCTAATTTGTGGAGCGGGGCGGACGTCATTCCGCATTCCTCCATTGGCTCCAATCACCATGGTGGCGGGCGCACTTTGATGGCGGTGCACGTCGCTCTGTGGAGGATGAGATTTGACCCATGTTTTGCAATAATAATATGGCGGACGTGTTTCCCGCTGCTCGCGGGCGGAAAAAGGCGTTTTTCCGCCCCGCCAGCACCCGCCATCCTAATGGACCCCTTAACGTTACTAAATTAACCTGAATTCGCTGCCTGGTGCCTATGGTGCCTGTGGAACAGAGTAGACAGGCTTTCCTTAGAGGCAGTATGCAAAGTATTGATGCAGTGCCAAAACAGTAATAAAGTCAAAACAGGATAACACAAGAAAACTCCCAAACCAATTTTAAAAACAGAGAGCAAATTTTAATAAATAAACCAAAATTACAAAAATCCAATAAGGAAAATGGAGTTCTGCATTTTTAAAGTTTAGGGTTCCGATTCACAAAGGTAAACGCAGTGCTTAATTTGAGCAGGTGCTTTCAGGTACTCAGCACCTGCACTTCTTTCACAGGGCCGGGGCTACAATTTGTGACCCTGCAGGTGGTGGTCTCAATATTAATTGTTCAAATTAAAAATAAAAAGAATAACATACATTGCGTGGTAACTGGCTTCAAAATGTTCATAGACAGGCCAGCATAGGCCTGTCCAGGCAGGCATGATTGTGTATCACCACGTTAGTGATGATGTCATCAAGCCGATTACAAATCCAAGAAGTCATCGACAAACTATGTCTTGCGTTCTATTCCCTGAGTCTGCTGCACCCTGCCACTGCCTCAGCCTAAGCCTCCCATTGGATAATTGTAGCTGTGAGCTGGCTCATGACGGAGTTGAGGCAAGGAAGCTGCGAGAGCGCATTTGGAACTTGAGAGTGAGGGCTCTTGAGGAAGAATAAACGAAAATAAGTGTGGACTTTCCACTTGCTGTGTAGCCAGAGTAGCATATCCTGCAGCCCTGCATTGCTGTTATCCTCAACGTGCTAGATGCAGCTGTGGCCCACCCAACACAACTTTTGTGTGCCATGGCGTCATCTGTAGAATCTGTGCGCTGCACCCCAGCATGGTAATTGCTGAGCATGCGTGAGTCTAGTAGGCATCACAGCCATACTTACCGGCATTGGCAGCATTACGGCTGGGGATAATGCCAGTGCTGTAGCAGGCAGAGTCACAGCAATCTGAGCAGTGGATGCCGATGCCGTCGCCATCCCTGGACCTACTAATTACAGGCAGCACTAGCAGTGACATCACCTGCTGTGCTCGAGCAGCGACCTGTTCTGCAAATAACCCAGTTATACTGCACTGATTAATATATGCAAAAAAACATTTTCAATTGGTGTACATTTTGTTTTTGCACTCGGTGTAAGTAAGAAAGTAAAACACATGTCATCTTCATATTCTTTAGGAAAGACAACAGGAAAACGCAGAGTTCAAAATAGCAGGGACATGTACAGGTTGACGACAGAGGTCATTGGCAGCAGCAGTATTATAGATGAGAGAGAGAGCAGGAGTAAAGAGGAGAAAGAAACAACAGGAGAGGAGAGAGAGATAAGACGGAGCTAAGTAGAAGAAACAGAGAGCAAATCAGATACAAAGAGAAAGCAACCATGATGTGAAGAAGAGAGCATTAAGAAGAGAGAAGATATCATGAAAGAATGTAGAGGACAGGACAGAGGAAAAAAAGCAGACAAATGATAAAATGGAGACAAAGATAATCACTGCTAGAAGAGTGATAGTAAAGAGCCAAGATCGAGGAGAGAAAGAGCAGAGCATGGATAAAATTGAAGAGGAAAGAGGGCAGGGCTAGAATGAATAGAGGGAAAATCAGAAATACAGGGAATAAGGTAACACACCAGGTGTGACAAAGATGATAGAAAACAATTAGAGAGGTGAGAGGATAGACTCATAGAGCAAAGAGTTAAGGGACAGACAACAGATCAATGTTAGAAGATAGAGACTGAGGCAGTGTGTGTTGAAAGTGGGGCTCACCGGAGGAAGAAGTGAGCTGTGGCCTCTTTGGCAAAATTTTCAGCACCTGCACTTATTTTGTTTTACAAATTAAGCACTTTGTAAACGTAATTGTTTGTGGAGGTTTACACTTTTTGGGTATTCAAAAAACTGCATTTTAATAGTAAGTGTGCATGTCGGGGGAGAACTCTGCATATAAAAAATAGGATAGGCCTATCTTTTTCTGCTCAGAGCAAAACATTTCCTACCTCAGATGTGTGCTGTACAGCACAGCAAAAATGCAAAGTTGGAAAAGATCATAGAAATAGAAGCATTTCTCATTTTAAATGTCTTCTTCAAATTTGCACTCATTTTTGGTGCAAAGCCCTGTCTACTTTGTTTAGTAGGTAGTATTTTGCACTAGAAATCATGGGTGGTTGCATGGGCACACCCATGTACCAGCCATGGAATGCCCCTTTGATGGGAGTAAAGCAACACAGCCCTTACCTGCTTTTTGTTACTTTTAGGCAACTTTCCAGTGCATAATATGTTTCGCAATGGAAAGTGAATCCAACAAAAAATATTTGCATAGGTTTGATACAGTTTTGAAAGGAAAACACCAGGGAAAAAGTTTGTAAATCTGGCCCTTAGTTTCTGTAATGAAAGTCAAAAATCCTCTACTGGGCTAGGCAGCAGCCGTAGCCGAAGAGGGTTCCACATTGTCAGACAGCCTATGGACCAGGCTTCAGTGAAGTTGCTGACTGTTGGCGGAAAGCTGAGAGTGGGAGACATTTTAATTTCGCACCCAGAGAAGGTCCCCCACCAGCTGGATGCTTTTTGTGCCTTTGCATGATGAAGATTCCTAATTTCGGACTTAGTCTCTTTGGAGGTTGGATTCTTCAAGTGGGGAAAGGCTGCAATCTGCAGCTGAAGACAGCTGCATAAGGCCGAATAACTTCTCCACGAGGTCCAGCTGAATCAAAGTTGCTGCTGTAGAAAAACTCTACGTGGAAGCAGCCTACCTCTTTAGCCTAGCTGCAAAGCACCTTCGTTGGATCAGCTTGGCGGGTTGGATCTGGACCTCTAGAGGTCTTTCAGTACAGGCAGTTTCTAAGTCACAAGTTTCAGGAAAAGTTAGGAGTACATTGTGACATCACTCAATGGTCAAGACCTTGGGGACAGCACTTGGGAGTCAAGGTTTACTCCCAAAGAGGCCAGCAGCAGGGTCCAGTTGAAACTGGTCAGCTTGATAGTTGCTGAAAATTCCTCTTGTAGCTAGTTTTGTCCTTGTAGCGAGAATAGGATGCCAGCCTTATGACCTTTTGAGACTACTTATTTGTCATGGCTACAAGAAGGAGAACAGGTCCGGTCTTCAGGGTTCTTCTTAGGTCATAGACAGCAGGTCCAGTTTGCTTCTGTTCTACCCCATTCCAGGAAGTGTTCTCAGGAGGGTACTGTGGGTGCCAAATTTTTGCCTGGGAGCAACCTGTGGGTGGGGTAACTCCTTGCCACTCCTTAACCAATGGTTCAAAGGTTCCCAGGGGTAACACTATCCACTCATGCAGCAAATCATGTGTGCTGTATTGCAAACAATCCCACACTGCCCCTCCTTGCCTAAGACCAAGATAGCAGAATCGTTCTTCCCTTGTGCAGAGCCCCTGTGTCCACTCTAGAGGTGAGGACAAGGAAATGAGCAACCCCTCCCCTGTAGTCACTCAAAACCGGTTTGGGAGCAGCTTCTGTGCTACTGAGATTGGTGCCTAACTGGTTAGAGGGACAAAGGAAGTGGAAGACCGAGGTGTTAGTTAGTCTTTGAAGTTAATTAATTCCTGGGCACTACACAGATGGACATCCTCCAGGAGAAGCAGAACACCTCCTCTCACCTAAGACCTTTGCCTCAGAAAGACCACCACCCCCAGAGTATATTCAATTTAGAATCTCTCTAATCCTGAAGCCATTTGGCAGGGTAGGGGCATCAGAGGGATACCAACTCTAGTGATAGAGCACAAAGACCTCCAATTTGCGAATTACATTTTGGAGATCGTTTAAGTCATGGTAACCTGCATTAATTGCCCTCCAGCACTCATCTCTCGATTCAGAGTTTTTAGGCTACTAAATTAATTTGGAGAAATGTGAGGCTCTGCCTTTCACCAGACCCAGCACCAATGCGACCCTCAGCAACCAACCACTTAAATGAAACAATCCAAAGTGAATTATTTGGTGTGTTTTCTCAACAGTGTCCTGAATACCATGGTGGGTGATAACATGAACCCCATATGGCACAACATTAAAATGGAGGACACAATGATCAGCCCTCAATCTGTCAATGTGGGGGAGAACCCAAGTGATAAAAATTAAAGTTGTTCCACAATTCAATTAAGGTTTTTTGACGCTGCTCTGCAAAATCCCTAAAATTATATTGGAGGAATTATGCAGGATGACAAAATTCTTTGCCTGGGGGCGATTGGTAGGTGGGGAAGAAGCTGCATCTGAAAATTGACATGTTATAAGCAGCCATGAAATATGGAGGCCTACGACTCCTGCATCTTGAATCCTATCGCCTCCCTTTCCAGATAGTTTAGATACGTTTCTTTCTACATGGCACCCCAGACCAATCATGTGCATTGAAATAGATAATGGGCAGTCACGATTATGCTTTGGATGTTATATTGTTTGGGTTCTAAAAGCATATCAAATAAGAGATGGCTTTGAATTGCACCCTTAGGTGTCTCCGATACCCACCTCAGAACCTGCCAAAATGCTGATCAATCTTTCACAACTTGTGCCTTGTGTTTCTGAAAGCAGGCACCGGTCAATATATTAGTGTTGCAGACATTAAGCCAGTAAACAGTGTGAAAGGTGATGGCCCAACACTTATTAATTATTGGTGAGACACAAGACCTACAACACCTAATAATCCCCTTATAACACGGCGCCAATTGTGCCTAACCAGGCTTTCAAATCACCGGAACACTTTATAACCTTAAAAGGCGACATAAATAAATCATCTAATTGGGTACCCGAAGTGCAGGGTAAAATAAATAACCCCTATTTAAAATTAATATTAAAAACATGTCTAAAATGTGTGCAGTCACTAAAAATGAACAGAATCAATGGATAACTTTGACTGACCCTTTTCCCTTATGCTGTGTGCTGCCGTTGGTGGAAGCAAAATTCGAATGACAATTTAATAGATGAAAGGATGAAGCCTACTCAGTCAGTCAAACAAGCATTATTCGACAATTTGTCATAAAAGCGGAATGCAAAACAAATAGCTAAAGAGATATTTCAATATCATGATACAGAGTAATTAAGCATGAATGAGAGAGGGGGCGCTAGAGGGCGCATGGCAAGATGGCCGCACTACTGTGAGGCTCTGCCTGACCGAGTCACTATCCGCCTCATATCTGCTGCATCCATTGATACTCATACTCGCTGGCGGACAAAGTGAACTTCTCCTTGTTTGCTAAGCCAGTTCTGGCTATTTGCAGACCTGCAGGATCCCCCTAGCTGGCTGAACAAATTGTGCTCGCTTGGACGCTGGGCCGTGGAAAATGGTGGCTACCAGGCTGCAGTAGGCCTTTCTGTCGCGTGAGGCTTTCGTGCCCTGTTTCCTGCAAAGTCCTCGTTGCCCGTCTGGGGGCTGAGACCTGTGGTGCCCTCTGTGTACTTTGCTGCGAGGATTGCCCCTGACGATGGCGAGACTGCGAGCTACTCACCGTGTCTGTTACCTGTGGAGGGTGAGCCCACTGGTATGCCGCGGCAGGTGGTTACGCCCGGGAGAAGAACAGACGGCGGACCTCGGAGGCTGGGGAGGCTCTCCCAGGAGGTGCTGGAACGACTGCCGGACTTCCTGCGTGCCCATCAGCGCTGGTTGCGGTGAGTGAGGTAGGGGTCCGGCAGAGGCCTGGGCTGTGGAGGCGGGTTGGGCCTTATGTCGGGTCACGTCCTGCGAGCCGCGGCTGGTGCGGGCCTTGTTTAGGCGTGGTGTCCGTGGAAGAAACCATTGCTGCACCTACTGCGAGAAGGCTGATCGGAGTCCCCTGACATCTGTTTTTGGTGGTGGCGTGGATCGCCAGTGTGATCACATGCATCTTGCAGCCCCCACACCTCCATTGCATAACAGTAGTGTTAGACTGCAAATCCCCGGCCTAGATTGTGTGGGCATCGGTCTTTGTGGTGGAGGTTACTGTGTGGGAGCAATCTGTTATCTAGCCTCCTGGTGATTATTGGGCTGTACCTGGATAGCCTGGGGTGCGCTGCCACCCTCCTGCTCTACCACATACAATACCTTGCTTGTTTGGAAGGATCTGCCAGACGGTATTCCTGTAGCTGGGGCCTCTACTGGTGGGAAGTCTCTTAAACGGCTCACAGCCTTGCAATTACACGCCCTGAGGCCCGCTGGGTTGACTAACATTAACAACTTGGTGCTATAGTGGGACTTTCACATACTGCATTTGTGGGATTACCTACAACTATGAGGAGGACTGATAAAACCCAGCCGCGCCTTACCTTTGAGTCGCGTAGGGCCCCTAAGACTCCGCAGAAGGTCGCTTCCGATTCTGAGGTTGATGCTCACGCGGACGGCCCTCCCGCGCTGGAATCCACGCTGTTGGCTATACAACGCACTTTGCAATCTATTGAGGGTACGATGGCTGTGGTAAACTATCGACTAGACCAAATGTCATCCCAACTTGAGAAAAAAGCTGCACGCGTGGAAGAAAGGGTTTCGGCGACTGAAGATGGCTTGAGCACGGTCACAGATAAAACTCTGAATATGGAGAAAGTTTTAGCACTTATTCAAGCAAAGAACGAGGACTTAGAAGCGCGGTCCTGGCGCAATAATCTCCGTATTACTGGGTTACCAGAGTCGACAAATGTGGGCAAGATGGAATCATATGTTGAGCATCTTATCTTGGACATCTTTGGCATGGAGCAGTTGTCCAGCATGTTCATAACAGAGCGTGCTCACCGCTCCTTGGCTGCTCGGCCCATCCCGGGGACCCCTCCTTGCCCTGTAGTAGCCAGAGTCTTTAACTACAGGCATCGGGACACTGTACTGAGGCTGGCTATAGAGAAAGGTACTATCGTACATCAGGGCAACACGTTGGCCTTCTTCCTGATTTTACAGTTGCCGTCCAGGCAGCTAGGCGATAATTTGGCACTGTGAACCAGTTTCTGTGGAATGAAGGGTCCCCCTTTGCCATGTTATATCCGGCCAGGCTTCGTATAGGTGCTGCTGATGACAGCAAGATTTTTTCCTCCCCGAGGGCTGCAATGGAACATGCCAAACACCTGAAACGCAGGAAACTGGACTCTATAGCTGCACCTTAGGAAGAAGAGCAGTGAGGCACTATGTTATCTGCTTCGAGCTTAGTGGCTCCTTTGGCCTTTTGCTCCTTATTTGAGATGATATGTCTTTATTGTCCAATTGGTTCTATGTACATTGCTTACTTGCACCTATGGTGATTCTCTCGAGTGACTTTTTATGCTCACCGTAACTATCATCATCTACTTGGCTCTGCAGCCTATTTGTTCTTCTGTTGGTTTGCCGCTCTATTGCTAATTGCTGGCTGCGCGAGATCATTATACAGGTTCTATCCATTTTTTATGACTCCCTAGGTCCTCTGTGATGAAATGTTTATTATTGTTTACACCACTTAGGTCATTGCAAGTTATATTCCAGCGTTTAGATTACATATTAACAGTTGTATGCATTGCTTGTATATTGTTCTGCTTGGTCAACTCCTGCTCTGTGGGAGGTTTGCGTCTTTGTGCTCACCGCAAATGTGCGTACCCCAAATCTGTTTTGTTGGTTCTGGGCTGTGGGGGGGTTGGGTAAGGCACTGGGATGGTTGGGTTGCTGAAGTGGGTGAGGGGTTGGGGTGTTTGGGGCAGGGACGGCAGAATGTTTCTGGAACTTTCCTGGACTTATAGTATATGAGTATGGTATTGTTCACTGCATGTTCTTATTCAGGTCAAAATTCCTTTTCAGGTATCTATTTCTTCTGACCCTCCAAAATAAGTAATGTTATCAAATTTCTCACTTGGAATGTACGAGGTCTCAATACGCCTAAAAAGATCAGGATGATGTTTGCGTACCTGGATCGTATGGGAGTGCATGTTGCCCTTCTGCAAGAAACTCACATGACCAAAGATGGTAGAATAGGTACACGCTGGGCGAGTGTGAAGACGTCATCCTCCTATTCCTCCTGTGCTAGGGGGTGTTAATACTAGTGAAAAAGGGAGTGCCCTTCACAGCAATTAGAACTGAAGCAGATGATTGTGGCAGGATTGTGATAATTCACGGCCGACTGGGCAGTGTGAGTGTATTGCTTGTGAATATATACGGGCCTAATGTTGATGATCCCTCGCTTTACTCTGAAGTATGGCGTAGAATGTCATTGTTCCCACCAGCGGCAATCATTTGGGGAGGGGATTTCAATCTGTGTTTAGACATCACCATAGATAGGCATGGCAGTAGTGATGCCTGGCCCAAACAGGCCGTGGATATGTTATTAGGACTATTGGATTCGGGCCACCTACATGTTGTGTGGCACCAACGTCACCCTTCTGATCTTCAGAGCACATTTGCCTTTTCAGTGCATGGCTCTTGGTCCCGCATTGACTTCTGGCTTGTTTCAGAGGTGGTCTGTACCTGGACGGTAAAGGTGTCACATGAGACACGTACCTTGTCAGATCACTCTCCTGTGCTCCTTGCTCTGCAGCTCCCATCGTATCAATCACCACCCTTTGCGTGGCGGCTTCAGCCCTCAGAGCTTAAAGACCCGGTATTCATGCAATCTATAGCGGCGGCGATCAGAAATTATTATAGAGAAAACGACGGCACGGTGGACAGTGCGAGAGTGCTCTGGGAGGTCTTCAAAGTCTCTGTAATAGGTGCTTGCATCGGGGCACAGTCTGGAGTCCTGAGGGACATCCAGCGTAGAATAAAGAAATTGGCGTCTGACATCTCCAAATTGGAACAAGACTTTGAGTTTGATCCTACCACTGCTAAATTGGCTGAAATGCGAGAACTGATTACGGAGTATAATGAGACGGAAGTTAGTAAACACGCTTCCTTCGTTCATTCAGGCTGTCCAACCCCCTTCTTGAGTCCTGATGAAGACCTGACACAGATGCATATGAGTCTTCACTAATATATAGGGTCGAAAACGTCAACGTTGTTTATGTCTATCCCTCTGTCGAAAGGTAGGGCCGAATTCGACCAAGAACCCTTCAGTATTTGCCCGGCGTTAGCCGCCTCTCATACCATTCGAGATAACCAAACAAAGAGGCAGGCGCTGGAGACAGAAGGCAGGAAACAGGAGTTTATTCCGATGGAGCAGAACACGTCAAATCAGACAACAGGGTATCTTCTCGAGGTGCTCTAAACGCATCCTTGAGGCCTGGCCTCTTATACACAGGTTTATTGCTTTATTACATAAAACACATTCTTGTTAATACTTTGATGTACGGAAAGGCATCCTCGGAATCTCCGCTCCAAACCCGTTCCCACACATATTTACAGTAAAAGTCCCACCCCGATCTCAGTAGGTGATGACTATCGCGCAGCTGGATATCCCGCCGGCTCCCGGTATGTGTGCGGCTGATCGGATCTCATGGGGTGGGGGCTTTTATCATTCATAGATTCTTTGAAGAAGGACAGCTTCCTACTGTAAGGGGCAATAAACTGTGTCCGCAGGGCTAGGTGATGGCCTGGGATCGGGCGGGACAATCGGGCACAGAGGAAGGGGGTTCATCAAAGGATGCGTGATCATTAAAGGGACGGAGGGAGGTGTTAGTCGGGTACGGAATGTGGCTCCGAGGCAGGGGTAGTTTATGGCCCAAGCATGTGAGAACGTGGGCTGTCAGCGCGCGGGGGATGCTGGCGGGGTCAGAGAGGGAGAGAGAGGCACTGGCTATCGGCAGTGGGCAGAGAGGCCATGGCGTTCAAAATGGCTGCTGCTTACGCACACACTGGAGCTAAAAGGGGACAAGATGGCGCCGATAATGTTTACGTCGTAATCTAGATTTTAACAGTCCTCCCTTTTCAACATATCTAGCCAGCTTGTCAATTTATGTCTATCCCCATCCTATTACGGATTTCTACATCATACAAAGCTTACATGCGTTCAGCTTCAAAGTTCGGAGTCTTAGGGCAAACACAGTTAGCAAATAGTGAACACAGAGGTGGCAAGCATTGAATACCCAGGCAGAGTCCGCATATTACGACGACTGGTATCAGTACAATCATGAGCAACCTCCATCCCCAGTCCTTTACAGTACTCCAGAACCAACTCCCGAGCGACCATCCTTCTTGTTCCTGATGAACTTCTGAGGAGAGTCTGTGGAGGTGTTCAATGGCTTTGTAGACTGAGGGCGAATTGTCTGGTATGTAGGTACAACAGCTGGACCCGATGATACGACATGCTCCTCCACGGTCCGCCAGAACCACATCCAGAACAAGGTGGTTTTGAAGAACCACCAGACGGACCGCCTGAAGCTCGGCTGTATTGTTTGTGAGGATACCAGCTGTAATGTTCATCGTTGTCTCGACTGCCTGGGATAAATGTCGAATGGCACGACTGTTCGCCATCGGACCCCAAAGTGGAACGAGTCCTTTCATTGCATCCAAGAATTGTGCTCCAGTTGAGTCGGCCTGCTCGATGTCCTTTGCTCGTCTCTGTCGGTGATGGTTTGCCGGAGCCACATAGGTTGGAGGAAGGATGAAGGCTATGTAGCAGGTACCTCCCCAGCCCTTTGGGAGCCAGGTGTAGGCTTTTGTACTGCAGACGAAGTACATGTTTGGAGAGGTGACAAAAGAGGGTGGGTCGGTTGAGTACAAAGTTCTGGTGATGCGGCAAGTGCTGTGGCCCACCATTTGTGTCCCACGGCCTGTGATGCATACGAGGCCCGAGACATTGACGACAGATAGGGCCACAGTCAGGGTGGCAGCTGTTCGTTTCCAGATGTAGGAGAAGGTGGGTCTGGCTGGATTGTTGAATATTTGCATCTCCACCATTTCTTTAGCGGGGATGTCCATGTGAACAGAGGCATTGGAGGATAGAGGGCAAAAAGGAGCAGCAACTCTCCCGGTTTTGTTCAGCCAGACTCCATGATAAAAGTGTGACATAGTTCTGCTGGAAGTGGTGTTGTCTCTGTAGCTCTCTTGCAAGAGGATCAGCCAGGCAAGGCAGGAGCCGTGAACAGAGAAAGGTGAAGGGATGAAGGGAATGGAATGTCCGGTGGCATGTGGTATCAACCCACAGATCCAGCAATTCGTGTACGCCTTTCTTTGGATTTTGGAGGTGAAAGAGAGACCAGGTAGTTGTTCTGTTTATTTGTTTGCACATGAGTTTTAGCCTTTCTTGGATTGAGGTGAAAGGAGTTCTTCATGGTGGTAGGTTGAGCAGTCGTTAGAAATTGTCTTATGAGCCGGTGCGTTCTCTTCCACGATCCAGAAGGTAGTCATGAGGAGGAGGCAAAAGAGAAGAGTGATAAGAAGAGCAATAGTCTTTGAGCTGTGCAAACTGTCAGTTTTCGGGTTCCTGTAGCGGGTCTTCGGATGTCCGGTTGCTTCCATCATCTTCGTATCGGGCGCTTCCATCATCTTCAAGGTGCTCGGTAGTGGGCAGAACCACAGACTTCGTTTGGTTTCTCTCCTGGCAGCCTTTGTTGTGTTAGGCTGCCGTTCTGAGAATGATAACTTAGTCAGTGGTCTACTTAGCCGAAGCTCCCTCCTTTCGTCGCAGGTTATACCCTTCTCTGGATGGCACAGTGGGATCAGGGAATTTCGCCAATTCGAGTGTCTCTGTTTCAGGGTAGCAGCTCAGGGATGGTCGGTCTTTGTTCAGGAGCTCTTCTTAGGTGGTCACGTCTTCGGTGGACGTCAGGGTCGGAGAGATTTTCTTGCAATGATGTGCATGCAGCCAATTTCGCTTCCCCTCCACTCGAAGAGCTGTTCGGGTGGTGATCAAGACTTGCCAGGGGCCCGTCCAGCGGGGTTCCAGACTCTTCTCCCGCTGGAAGTTCCGAATCAGGATGAAATCTCCAGGCCGGATGGCATGTCCGGGGCCCCTGGAAGCATCGAGGATGGCCTGCAGCACCTGATGATGAATAACAGACAGTGTTTTAGTTAGGTTATACAGGTAGTCAGACATTAGGACGTCCGGGACGTCGTGAATAGATGTCGGTTTGGGTGCGGACCAGATACTCATGGGCCAGCCGAAAACGACCTCGTAAGGGGTCAAGTGGTGTTTGGTGGGGGTGGAACGCATTGACAGCAATGCTAGGGGGAGAGCGTCTGGCCATTTTAGTCCTGTGGTAGCCACTATTTTCGCCAGTTTTAGTTTCAATGTGGCATTGTGCCGCTCGACCAGTCCAGCAGATTGGGGGTGGAAAACTGCGTGGAATTTCTGTCGTACCCCCAGTCCTTTCGGGATGAGCTGGATAACCTCGGCTACAAAATGGGGGCCATTGTCACTCCATAAAATAAGGCAAAGGCCGTAGCGAGGGAAGAACTCTTTCAGTAGTACTTTTGCAGTGGCAATAGCAGTGTTGTCACGCGTCGGGTAGGCTTCCACCCATTTGCTAAAAGCGCACACAACAACAAGTATATACTTCCGTCCTTGACATCTCTCTTACTGGATATAGTCCATCTGTAGGACTTCAAATGGATGGTTGGGGACCCCAAACCCTCCCCGGGGTACGACAGTTCCTTTCCCAGGGTTGTGTTGCAGGCAGACTAGACATTGTTGGACTAATCGTTTGGCTGAGTCTGTAATTCTATCGTTATGCCAAACTCGGGAGACAAGTTCGGCCATAGGGGCAGATCCTATGTGTGCAGGGGAATGGGCCATCGTCAGTATGGGGATCAGGTACGAGTTGGGTAGCAACCATTTGTTCATGTCTTTTGTCCGCCAGCAGCCTTCATCATCCTTTAATCCCACCCGTGCCCATTCAGTCAATTCTTGTGGTGAGCTGGCCATTTGGATGTCCCTAATAGTTTCCCTAGCGTCCGTCCATTTTTCTGCTTGTGACCTAGTCACGTACATGCGAGTCGTCGTCCTGTTCTCAGCTGTGGTTCGGGCAGTGATGTCGGCCAGTGCATTTCCCTGTCCAATGATGTCTGTCACCTTTTTGTGTGCTTGGCATTTGATTACGGCAAGTTGTTTGGGGAGGAGAACCGCTTCAGTCAGAGCGGAGACTAGATCTCCGTGCAGGATGGGTGTGCCATGAGATGTCAGGAATCCCCTCTCCTTCCATAAGAGCCCAAAATGATGAACCACCCCGAAGGCATACTGGCTGTCCGTGTAAATGTTTGCTGTCATCCCCTGTGCTAGGATACATGCTCGTGTGAGGGCAATCAGTTCTGCCGCCTGGGCGGATCGTTGCGTGATGCGGGCGGTTTCAACTACAGTTCGGGCTGTGGTAACTGCATAGGCAGCTGAGGTGGTACCGTCGGGAAGTTTAATGCAAGAGCCGTCTACCCATAGCTCTCCGTCAGGGTTTGGGAAGGCAGTGTCTCGGAGGTCAACTCTACTCCTAGTCTGTTCGTCCGTGAGGGTCACACAGTCATGTATTGGGGGCACATCGGGATCGTTTTCAGGCAGAGGCAGCAAGGTGGCTGGGTTCAGTGTGGTGCATCGTTTCAGCGTGATGTGAGGTGCGAGCAGTGTCAGTTCGTACCCAGTCAGTCGCGCGCTGGTCAGGTGTTGTGTCTTTGTCTGGTTTAGGAGGGTGTCAACAGCATGAGGCACTAGTACCGTGAGGGAATTCGAGAGTACGATTCCCTCACTTTGTCGGATAGAGACAGCAGCAGCGGCTACTGCTCGAAGGCAGGCAGGCAAAGCTCTTGCTACAGGGTCAAGAGTGGCAGAGAAATAGGCACATGGTCGTTGTTTGGGGCCAATGGACTGAGTCAGGACAGACAAAGCACATCCCTCCCTTTCGTGAGTGTAGAGAGAGAAGGGCTTTGTATAATCAGGGGTTCCTAGGACGGGCGCTGAACAAAGGGCGTCTCGTAGTTCCTTGAAGGAGGATTGACATTCAGGGGTCCACGGGAGCGGGAAGGGGACATCTTTAGCCAGTAGGGAAAGTAGTGGTCTCACAATGAGGCTGAAATTTGGCAACCATTGTCGGCAGAAGGAGGTGAGGCCTACCAAAGAGCGGACTTGCTTCGGGGTTTTAGGGATAGGGGTCTCTAGAAGAGCCTGTATTCGATCGGGTGTGAGCTGTCTCCCGTCTTTGGACAAGAGGTGGCCTAGGTAAGTGACTTGAGGTTGGCAGAATTGCAACTTCTTCTTGGAGACCTTGTGGCCATTTTCCGCGAGGAAGTGCAGGAGTTGGATGGTGGCTGTGACTGCAAGTGGAGTGGTATCATCGACGTACTGTATCAACACCACTCCATCCGGCAATTGGACTGCGTCCAGCTGTCTCTTGAGGGCCTGGCTGTAGATGCTGGGACTTTCAGTGTAGCCCTGGGGTGCTCTGCAAAATCTGTATGAGCGGGATTTTAAAGTGAAGCCGAAAAGGTAGCGGCTGTCCGAGTGAATGGGGATGGAGAAGAATGCGTTCTTGAGGTCGATTACCGTGAAGGTGGTGGCAGTGGAAGGAATCAGGGTCAGAATGGTGGTGATGTCTGAGACTACAGGGTACTGGAGCACAACCACTTTGTTGACTTCTCGTAGGTCGATGATGAAGCGGTACGCTTTTTCATCTCCCTCACCCTGCTTCTTCACAATGGGTAGGATAGGGCTGTTGCAAACATTGCTAACTACTTCTTCTACCACTCCTGCATCTACCAGGGACTGGATGATTTTTACCAACGCCTTCTCGCCATCGGGCGATATCCGATACTGCGGGAGTTTGGGGAGTACTGCGTCCTGTCGAACAGTTATGTGTACAGGGTCTATCATCATGCGTCCTACGTCCGAGTCAGTCTTTGCCCATAGGTACAGAGGTAGGGTGTCGAGCAAGGACAAGTCAGTGTCAGTGATAGAAAACATGTGTTGTGTGCAACAAGATCTGAGCAGTGTTGGGTTGTCGTACAGAATGACTCGAACTCCGTCTTGTGAACACCTAATAGTAGCTCGAAAATGTTTCAATAAGTCAAGTCCCATAATGGCGTCGGGGGTGTTGGAGGAGAGCAAAAACGTCGTGTCAGTGGTGTTATTGTCCAAGTTAAAAGAGATCGGTGTGGACAAGGGATTAGTGGAGGGCGTTCCATCAAAACCTATTGATGTCACATGTGAGCCAGACAAGGGTGCCCTGGCAATCAATCGTTTAGACAACGCACTACGTGTTGCACCAGTATCTACCAGAAATGGAGACTTCGTACCTAGGACCTTAGCGGTGACATAAGGGCCTTGCTGGTCAACATAGAGCTCAACTGGATCCCTTCCTTGCCCTTGGCAGTCCTATGCAAAGTCGTGGGCATTGTCGCAGTCAGACTGTTGGCACTGATTCTGTCGGGCGCTCAAATGTGTTCGGTCTACCAGGTCTGTCATTGTTGGTGTCGTTTGTGTGCCCTCGTCCCTGTCCTCTATTTCTTGGCCCGCCCGCTACGTCTCTCGTGTCTTTATTTCTGAGTGCTTCTAGCAGAACTGGACATTGAGATTTCCAATGGCCAAATCCTTTGCAAAACGCACACTGGTTCTCATCGAGGTCTGTTCGTGGAGCGCCGGGTGCGGGTGTGCGGTCTCTAGGGGGTGGATTTCTAGGAGCATTCGACTGGTAGTTCCCTCTATACTGTTCCCTTCCTATAGTCACCCCTTGCAACTGAGCAATCATTACCCTCTCTTTCAAGTCCTTTTTCTTTTTCTCAGTCGCTTGATCGTTCTCGTTCTTTTGTCGCTCATAGTATTGAGCCATCTGAAGGATAGCTGCGGGCTTGGAGGCCGCCCAACTACTCTCGCTAGTCTGTAGTTTCTGCGAGACTTCTGGTGTCAGGCCTTTCACATAGTTCTGGACAAACAAGCGATGTCCAGTTGCAGTGGTCATGTCCTGGCCGCTGTAATCGGAGAACACCGTTTCAAACTGGGAGAAGTATTCTGATACGTCTTCCTGGGGTTTCTGGCGACAGGCCGTTACTACTGACCAGTCCACCTTCCTTTCTGGGACTAAGGTTTTTAATTTCTGCACGATCTTATCTGGTAGGTCTAGGATGGCTTTCATAGGTTTCTGTCCCGGCTCTCGCTGTTTGTCTACATCACCGAGTTGTATCCAGGTATGTGCGTACAGCTCAAGGTGGTCGACTTTCCGGATTTGCTTCCACACATCAGCTGGCAGACATAACCTGAAAAACAAATCGATATCCGCTAGGGTCATAATCGTCGAACCCAAAGCGGTGGCTAATTCTGTATAGAAGGCTGTGGGGTTCTTTCGCAGATCAGGCAAGGACTTTCGGAAAGTCAGGATGTCTTGCCGATCCCATGGTTGGTAAACCCAGTTGTAAACTACCCTCCCTCTCGCATCTTGGTGATTAATATCGTCGTGTGTTCCCAGTCCTCGTGGGGGAACCCAATAGGGAGCGGCCTCCTTTATGGGCATCATAGTGTCAATTTTTTCTACTCTGGCTTCAGTCACTGCAGGAGTCGTGGTTTTGGTTTCTGGTTTCAGTTCCGTGAGGTGGCGGAAAACTTCAAGCGTACGCGTGAAGAGGTTCGTCACATCACACTCGTCCCCATCCCCGACATCAACTTTTCTATACAGAGTCGTTAGGTTTTCAGGGCCTTTTCCTTGGTAGCGGTCTTCGTAGGCATTAAGGGTATGGTAACAACAAAGGTCTTTCCTCCCCGCTTCGGGATCACCTGAAGTTGCTGCTTGTGCTGCGCTGAGTGCAAGGGATTCGGTCGGCGCAGAGGCCATGAGGACCGAGGCTCCGGCACTACTCTCGCCTGTCGTTGGGGGTTGCGGGTGCTGTGCTAAGGGTTGGGAAGGGGCATATGGAGGGGGCATATAGATGATCGGGGGACCTAGTAGTAAATCATCGTTCGTTCGCTGTTTCGAAGGTAGCTCGGGGTAAAGTGTAGAGGGTGTCCTGACGGGACACTGGCCCGATGATTCGGAATCTTGTTTTAGGTTGGTTTCCTCTCTTTCTTTTATTTCTTCCTTTAATTTGTTAGCGACCAGGTGAGCTGCCTTGCGTAATTCCTTTTCTAACCTGACCTCATTTCTCTTCTTTCGTTGTTCTGTTTCTTTGCGCCACATGCCGAAGCTATCGAGCATAGTGGGTGTTGTCTTATTGTTATAAAGGGCTGTTTCCAGCGCGTTTATTTTGTCGTTATCAAAGGATCTTATCAGTGGCCACTGACTTCCTCGATCCCTTCTCGTGTATTTATGCCACAGCTTACTATAAGCCACGGTGACTAGTCCATATTTAGTAAACATGTCCTTATTAGGGGTGCCCTCCAGTGGAGCCGGATGGTTCACCTCTAATAAGCGGTCCGGGCTGAACCAACTACCAACAAACGGGGCGAAGACAGGCATGACGGGTTACAAAGGGGACAAAAGTCTGCACTACCTATCCTTCACTATCCGCAAAGACTAAACAGAGTATTGCGACCCTGTGCTTATTTGTGAATAGAGAATAACCCAAAGATAACCAATTCCGAACTATCAATTTTCGGATAAACAATCAAATCAAATGAGGGATAAAAATAGGCACGACGGATTACAACGGGAGCAAAAGCCTGCGTTACCTATCCTTCACTATTCACAAGGACTAAACAGAGTATTGCGACTCTGTGCTTTTTTGTAAATAGAGAATGATCCAAAGAGAACCGATTCCAAAACAGTAAATGCTTGGATAACAATCAATCAAATGGAGAGGGAAGCAGGCACGACTGATTACAATGGGGGCAAAAGCCTGCGTTACCTACCCTTCACTATCTGCAAAGACTAAACAGAGTATTGCGACTCTGTGCTTGTTTGCAAATAGAGAATCTCTCAGAAACAATCAAATGAGTAATACTAGTATTTTCAAACAATCAAACAATCAATTCGCAATTCGTCGTGTTACACGACCTTACCCGGACCGTATGGACGGTTTCTCGTCTTCCGCTTCCAGCGCCTGATCGTCCTCCGTTCTCCGTAATTGCTGTGGCACTCCTGATGGTTCCCAGTCAGGACCGTAGATCACTCGAGAGAGGTCTGCTCGGAACCGGTGAAGTTCGGATGATCGGCTGTCAGACGAGGGTCTATCGGGCAGGAGCTCTTCCCGATCGTTGCAGTCGTTCACTCTGTCGTTGGGACCTCTCCCACTGGATCCACGCGTCGCTGATGGGCCCCACGTTTCGGACGCCAATTGTCGAAAGGTAGGGCCGAATTCGACCAAGAACCCTTCAGTATTTGCCCGGCGTTAGCCGCCTCTCATACCATTCGAGATTACCAAACAAAGAGGCAGGCGCTGGAGACAGAAGGCAGGAAACAGGAGTTTATTCCGACGGAGCAGAACACGTCAAATCAGACAACAGGGTATCTTCTCGAGGTGCTCTAAACGCATCCTTGAGGCCTGGCCTCTTATACACAGGTTTATTGCTTTATTACATAAACCACATTCTTGTTAATACTTTGATGTACGGAAAGGCATCCTCGGAATCTCCGCTCCAAACCCGTTCCCACACATATTTACAGTAAAAGTCCCACCCCGATCTCAGTAGGTGATGACTATCGCGCAGCTGGATATCCCGCCGGCTCCCGGAATGTGTGCGGCTGATCGGATCTCATGGGGTGGGGGCTTTTATCATTCATAGATTCTTTGAAGAAGGACAGCTTCCTACTGTAATGGGCAATAAACTGTGTCCGCAGGGCTAGGTGATGGCCTGGGATCGGGTGGGACAATCGGGCACAGAGGAAGGGGGTTCATCAAAGGATGCGTGATCATTAAAGGGACGGAGGGAGGTGTTAGTCGGGTACGGAATGTGGCTCCGAGGCAGGGCCGCGCTGAAGGGGTGGTTTATGGCCCAAGCATGTGAGAACGTGGGCTGTCAGCGCGCGGGGGATGCTGGCGGGGTCAGAGAGGGAGAGAGAGGCGCTGGCTATCGGCAGTGGGCAGAGAGGCCATGGCGTTCAAAATGGCTGCTGCTTACGCGCACATTGGAGCTAAAAGGGGACAAGATGGCGCCGATAATGTTTACGTCGCAATCTAGATTTTAACACCTCCACACAAAGTTTCAACAAAAATAAGGAAATACTTCATCCCGTTGTGACCATTGTATTCAAGAGTGGACATCCATGACCTAATGTTTTGTCTATATGTCATTTGTTTTAGCTTTGTACAGCACCATGTCACCAGTCACGACCAATCACTAAGGGCCAGATGTAGGAGCCATTTACCGACCGGTAACGGCCGATTTCGGCCGTTACCGACCGGTAAATGGGTTTTCGGTATGTAGGGGCACTTTTTTACAGAATCGGTAAATTTACCGATTCGGTAAATTTACCGATTCTGTAAAATACCGAATCGGTATTTTTACCGATTCGGTAAATCTCAGATGTAGGTGGGACTCTTCAGAGTCCCAAAGGCCCTACAAATTCGGTATTTTACCACCCAATCCAATTGGGTGTTAAAATACCGAATTCAGGTGTGCATGCACATGTGTGCATGCACACCTATGCCATGTGACAGACAGACATGCACTTAGGGCATGTCTGTGTGCCACATGGCGCACATGTCAATTTTTGGGGTGCCAGAGGGTGTCAAAGTGACACCCCCTGCACCCTTGCTAAAATCGGTATTTACCGATTCTGTAATTACAGAATCAGTATTTCCCATTGATTCCTATCGGCTTTATAGCCCATAGGAATCAATAGGAAATACCGATTCGGTATTTACCGACTCGGTAAACACCGAATATTACCGATTCGGTAATTCCACATCTGGAATTACCTACATCTCCCCCCCTCTATTTTACCACTTCTTAAATACCGAATCGGTAAAATTCGGTATTTAAGAAGTGGTCAAATAGATTTACCTACATCTAGCCCTTGGTGTTTATACAGTTTATGTGTTTCTTTGTTACGGACAGCTACATATAATTTTTGGGATTTATTCAGTAAAAGGTTTCTACTAAAGATTTACCTTTAGAACTAAATTCGGTGTTGTGTGTCTCCTTATATTCTTCAAAGGATATGTTTCATGATATGCATTAATTACAGTTTTACAAAGTATTTGTGATTTCCGACAGAACCACTGTTTTTGTTTAGTGCTTCTTGATGCAGCAAAAGCATTTGAATCTTTGCACTGGTATTATATGTTCACTGTCCTGAGTAGGATGGGCTTTCCCCCCTTCTTTGTGCAGTGGCTTAAGGTTCTCTACAGTGAGCCAGTTGCTCGTGTTCGAGTTAACGGTTGGGTATCGTCCTTGTTTCCCATCGAGGGAGGCACGCGACAGGGCTGCCCCCTGTCGCCCATGCTTTTTTTCTTGGCCCTGGAGCCTCTGGCATGTAAGCTGCGCCAGAAACACTCGGCTGCTGCCTTACGGTCCTGGCAATGTCCATTGTCTCCCTGTATGCGGGGGGAACAACCATTACAACGCGGGTTTTACCACGCGTTGCTTTTACATCGCATGTATTACAACGCATGTGATGTTACAACGCGTGGTAAAACCACGCATACCATTACATCGCATATACCATTACATCGCATGCGCTTTTACAACGCATGCGATGTAATGTGTAATTGCGGCGGCGGCGGGGGCGGCATCTAAAACACTCGAAATTGGGTAAAATAGTGTGAATAAAAAAGGCACTTTATTTCGGTTGTCAAAATGTGGCCCCGAAACAGAAAGGAGGCTCTAATTACAAGGGCAGCGGGACTTCCGCTTGCTAATTGGAAGATGCAATACCAGCTCTATGGCGTGCAAATACTATAACATCAATTTTAAAATATGTGGAATCATATCTCCACCAATTTCTGCAAGTTGGTTATCATTTTCAAGAGTTGCGATTTACCTGTAAAGCTGTGATAATGTTTGTTTGTGTTTTTTTAAAACGTTTTAGTGTGTGTTGTGGTGTTGTGTTTATTTAGTGTAGTGTATTAGGGAGGGTAGTGTAGTGTTTATGTAGTGTAGTGATTTAGGTTTTAGGGTAGTGTAGTGTTGTAGTGTATGTTTATTGTAGTGTATTAGGGTTTAGGGTAGTGTAAGGGTGGGAGTAGTGTGGGTAGCGTAGTAGTGTTTTAGGGTTTAGGCTAGTGTAGGGGTGGGAGTAGTGTGGGTAGCGTAGTAGTGTTTTAGGGTTTAGGGTAGTGTAAGGGTGGGAGTAGTGTGGGTAGCGTAGTAGTGTTTTAGGGTTTAGGGTAGTGTAATGGTGGGAGTAGTGTGGGTAGCGTAGTAGTGTTTTAGGGTTTAGCGTAGTGTAAGGGTGGGAGTAGTGTGGGTAGCGTAGTAGTGTTTTAGGGTTAAGGGTAGTGTAAGGGTAGGAGTAGTGTGGGTAGCGTAGTAGTGTTTTAGGGTTTAAGGTAGTGTAGGGGTGGGAGCAGTGTGGGTAGCGTAGTAGTGTTTTAGGGTTTAGGGTAGTGTAGGGGTGGGAGTAGTGTGGGTAGCGTAGTAGTGTTTTAGGGTTTAGGGTAGTGTAGGAGTGGGAGTAGTGTGGGTAGCGTAGTAGTGTTTTAGGGTTTAGGGTAGTGTAGGGGTGGGAGTAGTGTGGGTAGTGTAGTAGTGTTTTAGGGTTTAGGGTAGTGTAGGGGTGGGAGTAGTGTGGGTAGCGTAGTAGTGTTTTAGGGTTTAGGGTAGTGTAAGGGTGAGAGTAGTGTCGGTAGCGTAGTAGTGTTTTAGCGTTTAGGGTAGTGTAAGGGTGGGAGTAGTGTGGGTAGCGTAGTAGTGTTTTAGGGTTTAGGGTAGTGTAGGAGTGGGAGTAGTGTGGGTAGCGTAGTAGTGTTTTAGGGTTTAGGGTAGTGTAGGGGTGGGAGTAGTGTGGGTAGTGTAGTAGTGTTTTAGGGTTTAGGGTAGTGTAGGGGTGGGAGTAGTGTGGGTAGCGTAGTAGTGTTTTAGGGTTTAGGGTAGTGTAAGGGTGGGAGTAGTGTGGGTAGTGTGGGTAGTGTAGTACTGTAGTAGTGTTTTTGGGTTGGGGTAGTGTAAGGGTGGGAGTAGTTTGTTGTGTAGGTGTAGGGATAGAGATGTAACTTACCTTGCATACTTTTACCATAAGTATAGCTTTACCACGCATGCCTTTGCGTTGTAATGGCATGCGTGGTAAAAGCATACTCGTGGTAAAAGTATGCGATGTAATGGCATGCGATGTCATTGCCATCACGTTGTAATACCCGCGTTGTAATGGTATGCGTGGTATTAGAATGCGATGTAATGACATATATCCGTATGCGGATGACATGTTGCTTTATGTCCGCGAGCCCTCTGTACATCTGTCGCCGCTACTCAGGGAGTATGTCCAGTTTGAGAGGTTTTCAGGCCTTGGGATCAATTGGTCCATATCAGTGGTCTTTCCCTTACTGTACTCACCAAGGAAGTGGAGCTTGACTTTCCATTGTCTTATACCACCGAACCCTTGAAATACCTGTGTGTGTGGATACATCGGGATCCTGCTGTAGTGGTTTCTGAGAACTATGGTCGTATAATTATGCACATTTCTGAACAAGCCGCGAGGTGGTCGCATCTGCCCCTTTCATTGGCAGATAGGATAGCAGTTGTAAAAATTGTATTTCTGCCTAAACTGCTATATTTCTTTGTCAACATACCTATAAAATTGAATATAGTATTGTTCCACACCCTCCAGTCTGCCCTGTTAACCTTTGTGTGGGGAGGGAAAAAACCCTGATGCAGATGGGAACTACTGGTGCAGCCCTTTGATCGAGGAGGATTTCTGGCTCCGGATCTGCGCCTCTATTATCTGTGCGCACAAGGGCAATTTGCGCATTATTGGCATTTCCCACCGCGTTTTCAGCCCCACGTGGCTATCGAAGCTGATGCTGTTCTTCCTGTTCCTTTGCAGGCGATGGTTCTCTCGGGAGGTTCGGGTGGTTCACGAACGGAGATAAATCCTCCTATGTATACGTCATGGATATGGCGCACACTGGCATCAAGAACTCAGCTGTCGTATTTATATGCTCCACAGATGCCCCTAGCTTCTCATCCTGATATATCTGCGGCACTAGAGGCTTCCGCCCTGAAGGAATTAGCAGCTGTGAACATCACCAAATTGGGCGATTTATATAAGGAAAGCGATTTAAAACGCTGCCTGATGCACAGAACGATGCAGACCGAAGTTTTATGTTTAATTTCACATATGTCCAGGTTTGCCTGCCCGTTCGAGCGGTAACCTGATTATCCTGAGGAACCTACAACATTGCGTGCGCTGCAGGTATTGTTAACCGGAGAGAGTCGCAAAGGGCTTATTACTAAACTCTATAATTCCTCTCTGCGTGAACGCGATCAGGAGGAGCACCCCTCTTGCCTACGATGGCAGGCCGTGTTAGGCAATCCTATTAGACCGGAGGTTTGGATGGTGTGCTGTCAACTTACGGGCTCTCTCACAGCCAATTGTAACCTCAGGAATATTCATTTTAAATACTTGCATCAGATATACTACTCCCCCCTACAGTTATATAAATATGGCCTGAGAGAGACTGCGAACTGTGTGGGGTGTGATGTTGAGAATGCGGATTTCTTTCATGTTGCCTGGCTGTGTGGGGGCTGTTTGCCTTCTGGACTGCTGTGGTTAACATCTTAACGGATATTGTGCTGGAGCCGGTGAGCTGTACTCCAGTATTTTTGGAATATGTCCAGCGCTTGAAGCCGGCTAGCAGACGTATTGTTGCCATTTCAGCTCTTTTTACAAAGAGGGCGGTGGTGCAGCACTGGGGTGCAAGGTCTGTACCCATTGTAAAACAATGGCTTTGCGATTTGATTTATTGTAGGGATCAACTGCAGGTGTATGAGAAGGAGATACCAGAGTCCTCCCGTCCTAAAGACTTTTGAGCCCCCATTACAGCCTATTTGATGTCTCACCCTGACATACTTGCTCTGCCTAATATGTCTGTGTTTTTTCCTTCCCCTGATGATGTCATACACTTGACTTGTATTTGCTCCTAATTTATACTAGTTGCTTCTTTTTTGAGGTTTCTGCTCCCGTACTTGAACTTTTTATAAGGAATGCAGGAAAATGTGTTATGTCCAGACGGTGCAGTATTTATGATATTGCTGTTCTGCCTGGGAGGGTGGGTGGTCTGCGAGGTACATATGATCTGATTGCTTTTCACTATTTCGTACTTTTGATTGTATGTATTACCTTGAAATCAATTAGTAACGTTTTTAAAAAAAAGTAAAAAAAGAAAAAGCATGAATGAGAGACTTCCTTAAAATACGAATTAATCTTCATGACATTATCTTAAAAACCATAAAACAATAAAAAAAATATAGCAATAATGGTCACTGCATGTTCTTATTCAGGTCAAAATTCCTTTTCAGGTATCTATTTCTTCTGAACCTCCAAAATAAGTAATGTTATCAAATTTCTCACTTGGAATGTACGAGGTCTCAATACGCCTAAAAAGATTAGGATGATGTTTGCGTACCTGGATCGTATGGGAGTGCATGTTGCCCTTCTGCAAGAAACTCACATGACCAAAGATTCAAATGGTAGAATAGGTACACGCTGGGCGAGTGTGAAGGCGTCATCCTCCTATTCCTCTTATGCTAGGGGGTGTTAATACTAGTGAAAAAGGGAGTGCCCTTCACAGCAATTAGAACTGAAGCAGATGATTGTGGCAGGATTGTGATAATTCACGGCCGACTGGGCAGTGTGAGTGTATTGCTTGTGAATATTTACGGGCCTAATGTTGATGATCCCTGGCTTTACTCTGAAGTATGGCGTAGAATGTCATTGTTCCCACCAGCGGCAATCATTTGGAAAGGGGATTTCAATCTGTGTTTAGACATCACCATAGATAGGCATGGCAGTAGTGATGCCTGGCCCAAACAGGCCGTGGATATGTTATTAGGACTATTGGATGCGGGCCACCTACATGTTGTGTGGCACCAACGTCACCCTTCTGATCGTCAGAGCACATTTGCCTCTTCAGTGCATGGCTCTTGGTCCCGCATTGACTTCTGGCTTGTTTCAGAGGTGGTCTGTACCTGGACGGTAAAGGTGTCACATGAGACACGTACCTTGTCACATCACTCTCCTGTGCTCCTTGCTCTGCAGCTCCCATCGTATCAATCACCACCCTTTGCGTGGCGGCTTCAGCCCTCAGAGCTTAAAGACCCGGTATTCATGCAATCTATAGCAGCGGCGATCAGAAATTATTTTAGAGAAAACGACGGCACGGTGGACAGTGCGAGAGTGCTCTGGGAGGTCTTCAAAGTCTCTGTAATAGGTGCTTGCATCGGGGCACAGTCTGGAGTCCTGAGGGACATCCAGCGTAGAATAAAGAAATTGGCGTCTGACATCTCCAAATTGGAACAAGACTTTGAGTTTGATCCTACCACTGCTAAATTGGCTGAAATGCGAGAACTGATTACGGAGTATAATGAGACGGAAGTTAGTAAACACGCTTCCTTCGTTCATTCAGGCTGTCCAACCCCCTTCTTGAGTCCTGATGAAGACCTGACACAGATGCATATGAGTCTTCACTAATATATAGGGTCGAAAACATCAACGTTGTTTATGTCTATCCCTCCACACAAAGTTTCAACAAAAATAAGGAAATACTTCATCCCGTTGTGACCATTGTATTCAAGAGTGGACATCCATGACCTAATGTTTTGTCTATATGTCATTTGTTTTAGCTTTGTACAGCACAATGTCACCAGTCACGACCAATCACTAAAGGCCAGATGTAGGAGCCATTTACCGACCGGTAACGGCCGATTTCGGCCGTTACCGACCGGTAAATGGGTTTTCGGTATGTAGGGGCACTTTTTTACAGAATCGGTAAATTTACCGATTCTGTGAAATACCGAATCGGTATTTTTACCGATTCGGTAAATCTCAGATGTAGGTGGGACTCTTCAGAGTCCCAAAGGCCCTACAAATTCGGTATTTTACCACCCAATCCAATTGGGTGTTAAAATACCGAATTCAGGTGTGCCTGCACATGTGTGCATGCACACCTATGCCATGTGACAGACAGACACGCCCTTAGGGCATGTCTGTGTGCCACATGGCGCACATGTCAATTTTTGGGGTGCCAGAGGGTGTCAAAGTGACACCCCCTGCACCCTTGCTAAAATCAGTATTTACCGATTCTGTAATTACAGAATCGGTATTTCCCATTGATTCCTATGGGCTTTACAGCCCATAGGAATCAATAGGAAATACCGATTCGGTATTTACCGATTCGGTAAATACCGAATATTACCGATTCGGTAATTCCACATCTGGAATTACGTACATCTCCCCCCCTCTATTTTACCACTTCTTAAATACCGAATCGGTAAAATTCGATATTTAAGAAGTGGTAAAATAGATTTACCTACATCTAGCCCTTGGTGTTTATACAGTTTATGTGTTTCTTTGTTACGGACAGCTACATATAATTTTTGGGATTTATTCAGTAAAAGGTTTCTACTAAAGATTTACCTTAAGAACTAAATTCGGTGTTGTGTGTCTCCTTATATTCTTCAATGGATATGTTTCATGATATGCATTAATTACAGTTTTACAAAGTAATTGTGATTTCCGACAGAACCACTGTTTTTGTTTAGTGCTTCTTGATGCAGCAAAAGCATTTGAATCTTTGCACTGGTATTATATGTTCACTGTCCTGAGTAGGATGGGCTTTCCCCCCTTCTTTGTGCAGTGGCTTAAGGTTCTCTACAGTGAGCCAGTTGCTCGTGTTCGAGTTAACGGTTGGGTATCGTCCTTGTTTCCCATCGAGGGAGGCACGCGACAGGGCTGCCCCGTCACCCATGCTTTTTTTCTTGGCCCTGGAGCCTCTGGCATGTAAGCTGCGCCAGAAACACTCGGCTGCTGCCTTATGGTCCCGGCAATGTCCATTGTCTCCCTGTATGCGGATGACATGTTGCTTTATGTCCGCGAGCCCTCTGTACATCTGTCGCCGCTACTCAGGGAGTATGTCCAGTTTGAGAGGTTTTCAGGCCTTGGGATCAATTGGTCCATATCAGTGGTCTTTCACCTTACTGTACTCACCAAGGAAGTGGAGCTTGACTTTCCATTGTCTTATGCCACCGAACCCTTGAAATACCTGTGTGTGTGGATACATCGGGATCCTGCTGTAGTGGTTTCTGAGAACTATGGTCGTATAATTATGCAAATTTCTGAGCAAGCCGCGAGGTGGTCGCATCTGCCCCTTTCATTGGCAGATAGGATAGCAGTTGTAAAAATTGTATTTCTGCCTAAACTGCTATATTTCTTTGTCAACATACCTATAAAATTGAATATAGTATTGTTCCACACCCTCCAGTCTGCCCTGTTAACCTTTGTGTGGGGAGGGAAAAAACCCTGATGCAGATGGGAACTACTGGTGCAGCCCTTTGATCGAGGAGGATTTCTGGCTCCGGATCTGCTCCTCTATTATCTGTGCGCACAAGGGCAATTTGCGCATTATTGGCATTTCCCACAGCGTTTTCAGCCCCACGTGGCTATCGAAGCTGATGCTGTTCTTCCTGTTCCTTTGCAGGCGATGGTTCTCTAGGGAGGTTCAGGTGGTTCACGAACGGAGATAAATCCTCCTATGTATACGTCATGGATATGGCGCACACTGGCATCAAGAACTCAGCTGTCGTATTTATATGCTCCACAGATGCCCCTAGCTTCTCATCCTGATATATCTGCGGCACTAGAGGCTTCCGCCCTGAAGGAATTAGCAGCTGTGAACATCACCAGATTGGGCAATTTATATAAGGAAGGTCGATTTAAAACGCTGCCTGAGGCACAGAACGATGCAGACCGAAGTTTTATGTTTAATTTCACATATGTCCAGGTTTGCCTGCCCGTTCGAGCGGTAACCTGATTATCCTTAGGAACCTACAACATTGCGTGCGCTGCAGGTATTGTTAACCGGAGAGAGTCGCAAAGGGCTTATTACTAAACTCTATAATTTCTCTCTGCGTGAACGCGATCAGGAGGAGCACCCCTCTTGCCTACACTGGCAGGCCGGGTTAGGCAATCCTATTACACCGGAGGTTTGGACGGTGTGCTGTCAACTTATGGGCTGTCTCACAGCCAATTGTAACCTCAGGAATATTCATTTTAAATACTTGCATCAGATATACTACTCCCCCCTTCATTTATATAAATATTGCCTGAGAGAGACTGCGAACTGTGTGGGGTGTGGTGCTGAGAATGCGGATTTCTTCCATGTTGCCTGGCTGTGTGGGGGCTGTTTGCTTTCTGGACTGCTGTGGTTAACATCTTAATGGATATTGTGCTGGAGCCGGTGAGCTGTACTCCAGAATTGTTGGAATATGTCCAGCGCTTGAAGCCGGCTAGCAGATATATTGTTGCCATTTCAGCTCTTTTTGCAAAGAGGGCGGTGGTGCAGCGCTGGGGTGCAAGGTCTGTACCCAGTCAGTCAGTCAGTCAAAATACTCTTTATTCGATTTTTGTTAAAATCATAAAAGACATAAAGCAAACACAAATACAATTTTTTAAAACATTACTTGATCTCATTACAAACATTTTCTGCTTAGTGATTACATTTCCTCAGGTTATTTCTCCAAAATACTAATATATTTACAAATATTTAAAATTTCCCTTTAAAACAAGTTTGAGTTTAAGACAGGTCTATCCGGGGTAATCTTTTTTTCCTGGATCTAAATGCAGCAGTTAAAAAGCAAGCAACGCTAAACATAGTATAGGTATCAGCTAGCATTTGAAGAAAGATTAAGGCTGGCCTAACTTGAGAGAAGCCCGCCGCTTTCAACACAGGGAATAGATATTTTTTCCTTTCGCTATTATAAAAGTCACAAAAGAATATAAAATGAAGAGTGTCTTGAACTGAGAATTGGTCGCATCCACATGGTGGACCATCATCAGGTTTTGACCACACCGGAAAGTTTCCCAGAGAGTAATGGATTAAGTTCATCCTAAATTTAGTTAAGAGAAGTCTATGGAGAGGATTGGTCACAATTTTTAAATAGGGTTCCATGGTGGGCGAGATCGTTAAGATAATATGTGCCCTTACCATCGGTTTCCTCAATTCCAATACTTCTCTGTCCATACGAACCCTCTCCAGAAACATCTGCTGGATCAAACTGACATCCTCTCGCCTAATACTAGTTGGGTCATTAAAAAGTTCTGGCCTCTCCAGCATTAATAATGTAGATTTAATGTATTTCAGCCAGGGGATTCTCATGGCGTTATCCCTTGCAATGACGTCCTTAAGGATGGCATGGTTTAACGTCAGCTCGGGATTCAGCCATGTTTTGACCCAAAAAAGGAGAGGGGCTAATTTTAATTTGTCAGAGATATATGGTAAACCTATTTCCTCATGAATAGAAAAAGTGGGTGTGGAATCAGGGACGGATAAAATATTCCTAATAATACCATTTTCTATCCTCTGTAGCTTTACCGTTTCTGCGTAGCCCCAAATAGCAGAACCATACATAGCAATTGGAACGCACTTACTATTGTATATTTTGATAAGTGCCTCCATTGGTTTGGCTCCCAATCTTTTTGCAAAGGCCAACAAGGCTGATGAGGATCGTGCCAGGCTAAGACTTTTTGCCTTAATCTGGGGTGCCCAAGACCCTCTTTGGTCAAAAAGGACTCCCAGATAAGGGAAAACTGGAACCCTAGAAAGAATCTCCCCTTTACAAATAAAGGATTTTTTCTGGCACATGTTCACTTTGCGCCCAATAATCATAGTGTGGGACTTGGAGACATTGATTTTCAAGTCTAGATTCTCCATAAAAGAACCGAAACGGTCCAGAAGACTCTGGAGACTATTCCCAGTGCGGGCTATCAAGACGGCAAGGTCTGTACCCATTGTAAAACAATGGCTTCACAATTTGATTTATTGTAGGGATCAACTGCAGGTGTATGAGAAGGAGATACCAGAGTCCTCCCGTCCTAAAGACTTTTGAGCCCCCATTACAGCCTATTTGATGTCTCACCCTGACATACTTGCTCTGCCTAATATGTCTGTGTTTTTTCCTTCCCCTGATGATGTCATACACTTGACTTGTATTTGCTTCTAATTTATACTGGTTGCTTCTTTTTTGAGGTTTCTGCTCCCGTACTTGAACTTTTTATAAGGCATGCAGGAAAATGTGTTGTTATGTCCAGACGGTGCAGTATTTATGATATTGCTGTTCTGCCTGGGAGGGTGGGTGGTCTGCGAGGTACATATGATCTGATCTCTTTTCACTATTTCGTACTTTTGATTGTATGTATTACCTAGAAATCAATTAGTAACGTTTTTAAAAAAAAGTAAAAAAAGAAAAAGCATGAATGAGAGACTTCCCTAAAATATGAATTAATCTTCATTACATTATCTTTATCTTAAAAACCATAAAACAATAAAAATATAGCAATAATAGCTTTACATGAAAGACATCCATTAAGAACAAGCACCATTAAAAATCTCAGGTAAAAGGTGCTAAAAATGTGCCCTAACCTGTGGAACCAGCATTAGAGGGCTAATACATGTTAATCAAAGATTAGATATGGGACTTCATCTACAGGTGCAAAAAAGAGCATTTGTTTGGAGGAAAAAGAGTGGGACCTAATGGCCCATGACCAAATTAAGAATTTTGCTACAGCTGTAATGATTGGAACAGAGGTGTTTGTACGTAAAATTCTTCCTGCTTCTTCACTCCTTCTTGTTCCAAGTAGTTTGCAAATTGGCAATTGCCGACGATGAGCGGCATAGGCTGGGCAACAAACAGCAAGTTTGCCGCTGACTCCTCTTTGGTCTGACATAGAGGACACATATTGTCGTGAGATTTGGACCATCTAGCTGTAAAGGCTTTAGTGGGCAATAAACCCACCCTAAACTGGAAATATAATTTCCTATTGTGTGGTTTAGCTATTATGTCCCACAAAAATTCAAAGCTTGGAGACAATTTTGCTTCCAGAATGTTTCCTGTTAAAGTAGGTGATACACTATTACTAAATGTTTTATGTGTGATCAACTCCCAGTATTTTTCTTTCAGCATCTTTTTTGAAGGGAAACTAGCTCTGTCTGGTTCTTCCCATAGTGTTCTCATACCTATACTTACTAGGGCATCTCTAATTTCTCTCAACCATCTAATTTTGTGAAATGTGTCAGCCCTGAGTATGTCCAGAAAGCCCACGGCATAATGATTTAGTTCTGGTGTGGCCCAGAGCCTACGCCAGTATAGTAAGGGGCACAGTTTGGCCACCTCAGCCAGGGGTCTACTTCTTAGGTCGTATAGTAAAGGACACACCAGTGTACTTTGGGGGAGAAATGTGATGTTACGCATAAACCTAATTTCGGCAATCGTAATATTGACAAGATTTTTGTACCCCCAGAGCTCTGCTCCATAAAGTGCGGAATTAACCACCTTCATATTGTAAACCTGGCGCACAGGGCTGATTGGTTTGGTCAATGAGGTATTAAACTCCCTATTTAACATTCAAGACAGTTGTTGGTGCTTGAGCGTTGCTAGGTCAATTTGCTGTTTTCATTTTAGATCACTTTGGATTATAACCCCCAAGTAAGTAAATGCTTTTACCTGCTCCAATGGCCGATTGTTCTTTACAATTTTACTTTAAAAAGTTCTATGAGGATTAAAAGACATGAATTTCGTTTTTCGACACGTTGACTTCCAGAACGCGAGTGGTGTAGAACTCTTCAAAAATATGCAGGGCCCTCTGCAAACGACACAGGGTCTTTGAGATGATCAACGTGTTTTCCACTAACATTAAAATTGGTATTTTATTACCAGCTAATACAGGGGTGTCAGTGGGCTCAGCTACCATGTAATCTACAATACCATTAATGAATAGGGAGAATAAGGTCTGTGCCAGCACACAACCCTGGCGTACCCCTCTTTCTACTGGAAATGAGCCGGTAACCATGCCCTGGAAACCCCAGCGAATTTTGGCAGAGATTTCTTCATGCAATCTCACAAGTAATGTGAGTAAATTAGGAGGAATCCCCATTTCATGCAAGATTACCCATAGTTTGTGGCGTGGAACAAGATCAAATGCTGATTTTAAATCAGCAAAGGTGGCGTAGAAGCTACCCATGGCCAGGTACACCGATTTCCAATACAGCAAAGTGAAGCGGAATACCTGGTCAATGGTACTGGTGTATGCTCGAAATCCTGCCTGCAGGGGGGATGAAATGCACTTCTCATCAATACACTCCTGGATCTTGTTAAGAATTAGCCTGCCCATTATTTTTTGTAACAAGTCTATCATGCTGATTGGCCTGTAGTTGCCTGGTTGTGTTTTGTCACCTTTCTTGTAAATGGGAATTATTCCTGCCCTTTCCACGAGTCTGGTACGGGGGCACCTTTTGCAACTGAGTTGGCCAGCAACAAAATTTACCTAGTCCATCTTGGTTGATCGTGTAAGAACATGTCTGCAGGGACGCCATCAGGACCAGGAGCCCTCCCTCCTACTACTGAACCCAGTGCTACACTAACATCGGTACTATTAAAAGCATCATCTTCGTAAAGTGCAAAAATGGGGTCCTTCAATTTTGTCTCACTATCAGAGCGGGTGTACCGTGGTTTGAAACATTTTACGCAGTCATCCTGTGCGGCATGATTGTGTGGGTGTTTCGGCTCGCCTCCTGTATCCCACTTAACTATGTTCCAAAACTTTTTGCTATCCTTCCGAAAGCACGTCTCCCTAAGGTCCTCTCATCTTGCCTCATCCCACGATTTTTTTGCCCTTTTTCTGGGTGCTCTTGTAGACCTTTCTAGCTTCTCGGACTGTAGCGGGCTCCCCCTTCTTTAATGCCTCTCCAAGTAGTTCTCTAGCATTTCTACAATCCTTATTGAACCAGGAATTGGCTTTCTTCTATGTGACTTTATTTGGATTGCAGCGCTTCATAAAATGTGTGCGCAATTGGGTAACAAAGCTGCATTCATTACTATGGTGGATTCTAGCTCTGCCACGGCCTTATCCAATTCCTTAGTAATGTTGGCTAATGATTCCGGCTTATCTACTAAGCTTGCCCTCTTTAAGCGCCTCATATCGTAAGTAGGAACTACATCGCAAGGGTAGAGATCACACCTACTCTGTGTAGATGTGCACTGACGCCACAGGCCCAAGGTTACACACAAGGGGTTGTGGTAGCTTTCCAGCCGATCCCTAACTTCCATATCACCAAGTGAGTGCCATAGATTCAAGCTAAGACAAGGACAGGCTGAACCCTACTCACAAAGGAACCAGGGTACTAGGTTTATAAGAGAAACAACGGTTCCTTTGGCTAGTAAAAGTAATTATAGCAATAAAAATGCTCAATGGCAATACATAAGGTACAGTAATGTCAGAAGACAAAGAACCACTCACATACAAAGGTTGATAACAACATTTGCAGTCTTATATACATTGTAAACAAAAGAAATAATTATGGTGCATCATGTCCCCATGTGAAATGGAACCTAAATGTGAATATTAACGTGGTCTACTATATACAAGGTTTCCAGAAGTTCAAAGAACAACCATTTATGTATCCATGATTTACAGCACGAGTATACAATGATACATGCTGAGTAGTGGCTCGTTCTCTTATACTTGTCGACTGCGTTTCGACCCCTACATGGGTGGGGGGTCTCTTCAGGACTTTGATAACTGGGATATCTGTCTTGGTAATCACGCAGCCTTGGTGAAAGTGTGACACTGTGGAAAGTGAAATAATTAAAAGTGACTCACATGAGCACCCGTCCGGGTTCTCAATGTGAGGCAAGGCGTGTGTTAAGAATATTGTTGGGTGGTGCTCCTGTTCAAACACGCTACAGCCGTAGCAGTGTTGATGTTCCCTTGATTAAATTAGTCACGGTGGAGTGTTGCGCCCGGATCGTTAGTAGTACGATGCGATCTCTGCTGGGTTCTGCGAAAGCCGCCTCGGTTGTCTTTGGCGTGCTGCTACAGTCAGCACTTCGGTATGATGATTCAAGATACGACTGGACACTATTCCATTGCTAAAGGTGTTTGCCCCTAGTCTATCCAATGGAATCCTACCATTTGTAGCGCGAAAGCCCTTTCCTAAGCAAAAAGAATTAATGTGTATGGCCACGTCTGACCATTTTTTGATTGGTGCGAGGTCCAACTTCGGTATGGCCCACTGTGCATCTTCTTCCTCTAGGAGGTTACTTTCCCCGCTGTCAAGGGGCTCAAAAGTGGTGTAAAAATCACCAGCAATGATGACATTGGGATCTGCTGAGTATTTATCGAGGAGGTAATAGAGCAACGCTATTAATTCTGACTTCCTCCCTCTGGTACATCTCGCATATACATTATAAATATCTACATGCTCCATAAGATCAAATTTCAGGCGAAAAGCCTGGATGTCATTGTTCATAGTTGGGAGCTCCTAAGGTATGATGCCTAAATCGCACCCAAATTGTTAGACCCCCTGATGGACGGCCTTTATTCCCTCTCACAGCTGGGATATGATAGTTTAGGTATCCTACACGGAATTGAGGAGCCATGGGCCAGGTTTCTTGAAAAAGGCAAACGTCGTAGCCTTCAATAAAGGCATGCCACTCCGGGGAGGATATTTTTTAGCCCAGCCCTGCTATGTACCATGACAGACGTGTGCCCCATTTACCACTAGTGCAAGACAGCAGTGGGCCCGCCGGGACCACGGCGTGTGTGCAACTAAATTCCCTGTGGCTCTTCAGTAGGAATGGAGATATTTTGTTCCTTCCTAAAAACCCAGTGTGCCCTTCACTGTCAGTGCCTAGGGGGTAAATCAATTGCAGACTGCCTCTTGTGGTTGGGGTATCACCCGTGTCACCTAGGTTTATTAAAGGCAGGCTTCCTAGTCAATAGATGTTCTCTAGTGACGAGCATGCCGCCTGCATTGTTGGCAACTGGCCCATAGGGTCTCTCAGCTGGGTATCCAGGGGAGCCTGTCTAAACTGTATAGTTGAAGTGTCGGGGGCAAGTACGGTACTCTAAGGCAATGAGGTTGTCAACTAGATCTTTCCTAGCAAAGGTCAACTCAATACAGTCTGTCAGCTGGTTAGGGAAGGAAAGTCTGCACGCCCTGATGATATCCTCCCTAATCACTGAGTGACAGCCCCGGACATGCCTAATCCAATGTATGGCTTTGTTAGTTAAGTAGTCTGCATGTTCCCTGCTTCTGCTGATATCTATCTTAGGAACATTTACCATGCAGATGTTATGTGTACTATGATCTAGGTCAACGTTCTGGCCCCCCCATCCTGTGTGGATGTTTCCCTGCTGTGCTCTAAGTTTCAAGGGGTGAGTCCCTCTAAAACCCAGATAATGATTGTTAAGCTCTCCACTAGGGTTTGCAAAATGATGGACAGTGGTACTCATATTGTTGTTATGCACCTGCCTAGGGATGGGTAATGGGTTGGATAATGTTGGTGATGGTTTTTTAGACTTTGCCACCACAGAATATAGCCATTCACCTGGTTTCGCTCCACCGTTTTGGGGCTTAACGGTTTCTCCCTATACGGCAGTTGTTTGGCAAGGTGGTAGAGAACTGTTAGGTTGGTTATGGGTGCAATTGGGGCAGCTGGGGTTCCTTTTTGTTAGCTGTTTAACCATTAAGGATAGATCCTCAATTGCCACTTTCATGACCCCTATTTCAGCCCTTAACAACTGCACCAGGGCGATTGCTTCCTGGTTGTCTACAGTGGGAGTCTCTACCAGTCTTGCTGGATTTGCTAAGGGTATCTCTTCCTCTAGGTTGTCACTTCCTCTAGGTTGTTAGATAGCACTGTATACCTATTTGTACATATAATTATAGGATCAATGTGTTTAAGGTTACTGTCTTCCGTCACAGCTGGATAGTTAGGGAGAATGGCATCTACAGCTAGAGTTAAGGGCTAGGGTAGAATTTGCAGGTAGAGGATTCGCCCAACGGCCCCCGGTTCTGTTCCAGCTCTCCATTTTTTGTAGTGGGCCCTTTTTTATGTGACTTAAGGATCATGTCCGGATAGCAACATTTAGGTTTGGGTGTTCACTAATTATTTGCATAGATCTAGGTGTGGTTTTGTTCCTACCTGCACTCACGTTTGTTTCAGCTGCTAGTATATCTTCACACTCCTCAATGAGCGTGTCCATAACACAGGGGTTTCCAGCTTGTTTGGATGCCTTTCTAGCTTTTTTCCCCTTACGCGGTCTACCGCTAATACCCTCTTCGCCTCCACCCTCACTACCTTCCATGGTCTTTCTTTTACCCATAGAATGAAAGGGGAGAACGCAGTAAATAGGTAGACAGATATACAGTAAAAAACAAACACCAAGGCTGGATCAAAATCTTTCACTAGGTAAATAAGCGAAATGCATTAACCCATACACAGGAATAAACTATGTAGCAGGCCGTAGTGAAGAGATTCAGTTCAAACAAACATGATCCTGCTCAGTCCGTCTCGCCGGAGCAAACAAGGGGGGGTGTAGCAAAAGTTACACAGTACCTCTGCGACAGAAGGATTGCCGCCGATGTGGACCAGAATCGGGGGCGGATGACAGAGGGGTGGCCCAGCCCGGGCTCTTCATGGGCGCTGACGGGCCCGCCCATGGCCCGGGCTTTGCCCGGGCACACCCGCGCATGTCCCGTGCTGCGGGAGGCCTGAGCTGGCTTTAAGCGCCTCCTGGCGCGACCCGGATGCAGTGCTGCGTGTCAGGCGCTGTGCTTGCTGGGAGGTATAGTCACCGACCTCCCAGCAACGTCGAAGGAACAAGGGCTGCGGCGTGGGGGGGATGAGCACACAGCTCCGCTGCTTCTGTGTCACCCCTGCAGATTGCGGCAATGATGGGCTCCCGCGCTGCGGGAGGCCTGAGCTAGCTTTAAGCGCCTCCTGACGTGACCCAGATGCAGTGCGGCATGTCAGGCGCTGTGCTTGCTGTGAGGTGTAGTCACCTACCTCCCAGCAGCGTCAAAGGAACAAGGGCTGCGGCATGGGCGGTGAGCACACAGCTCCGCTCTGGCTCCTTTGTCACCCCTGCAGATTACGGCATGATGAAGCCTAGTGCTCAATAGCTCCTAAAGTATGTTTATTTTTAGGTTGAGCCTAGAGCAGCGCATGCACTGCTTGGTCGACTTTAGTAATGGGTTTTCAAAGTGCTACCCACAGGCTGGCTTTTGTCAGCCACCAGTTTGATGTTACGCGTTGTGCGTGTGCAAGTGCACAGCTGCCACCTGGCTTTCTACAGCCGTGAATCCCCTCCTACTCCATCCTCCTCAGCTTCATTTTTTCCAAGTGCTGATATTGACAAGTTTCCCGTACTTCAAGGCAAACACGCGCACGTATAATTTTTGTATTTGTAATAATCGCATCCCTTTATTTGTAATTCCCGTACTTCACTACACGTATAATATTTGTTCTTGTTAATCTAATAATTGCGTATGTTGAGCCGACAACATGGCTCAAACACTGGTCTTCAGATCCCGAGTCGGCAGCTCTCAACGCTGAACCATAAACTCTCCCTCCGAGAGTAGCATTCATTTTAAAAGCTTGTTTTTTTAACTCATTCATTTGCTTACCCTTACGCTACAATATTACAGACAATTCCTTAAAGGTCGCGATTGTGCAGTGAATAAAGAACAGAGTTATTTTACAGTTGTTTCATACTTTTTAAACAGAGCGTAATGGCATATTATTTAAAAAACATTTGCTACAATCGAATTGTGTTTACTTTGGTGTTTGTGTATGTGTGTTTAATTAATTATGGAAGTCAGCCCACATTCTTTTTCAAGAATTAATGATAATTACGCCCTTGTATAGCGCACGACTACCGGAGGCATCTCGGCGCTTGTACGAATACCGCTGAGGAACCCTTCCTGTCTTTTCCCTGTGAGGTGACCCACTCCTGGGCACCCCCAAGGTGAAGCCAGGCATCCTCAGCATTGTTGGGGCCGTTGTGGAGATTAAGAAAGCTATTGCCCAGAGGTGCAGAGTGGGACTCATGATTAGAATAGGCACCGAGGCGAGAATTATCAGGTCTGCGGAAATTTGAGCCCGAGACCCGCCGAGGCGGGAATTGAACTCTGGTCCAGGGCCAGACTTCTGCATCTAAGCATTGAGCCACACTTCGCACTGCCCAGGCATCAATGTTTTTCTATGAAACGTGCTATAGATTTGTGGCTTCTTAGCACTGTAAATAGGAGGCATGTTATTACCCGCACCAGTGGCAATAATTGTATCAACTTACGAATTTTGAGGGTCTGTGTCAGTCATAATGGAAATCACCCCAGGAATGATTTGATTGTGCATGCTTTCAGCTGACACTTGACTCGCCCAACAAGATATCAGACGAAATAACATTCCTTGTGAATCTTCCACATCACTTGTATGGGCACAGTGATTTATTTAGATTAAGTGAACGGATAACACTGCTTGTTGACAAAATGTATATGGCAAACTGAATTGTTTCTAGGTGGTCAAATAATGAGTATTGTAATTTTCAAATCAATCACCCACAGGAACAGCAACGGGGCGGGGTGGGGGGCTTTCGAGATTTGTACGTGGAACTTCCATTCTGTGACTTTAAACACTATCCAAGTGGGCTCGGAGGCCTGGATGGTGAATACACATACCGAGGTAGCCAATGGCTGTGCTTCATAAAGATAGGTGTGGCAGGGTCTCTGTGTGGGCAACTGTGTTTCACTTCTGTAGAGTCCTGTGTGAATATAGGGCACGAGTTTCATTCTTCTGAATGTACCAGATTGTGTCACTGGAGAGTGACGTCACCCACAGCCCTGCACTTCAGTTTGTCAGTGTGCATACAACCCACTCTTGCAAGTGAAGGGTGAGCAAACTCCATGCTTATTCAAGCGTTGTCTTCTCTGCTGAGACTGTCAGTGAAGGTGCTGCTGATTGCCACTTTGGTGGTAGTTAGTGCACAGTAACACCTGCCAGGGTGAAACTTTAATGGGACAATCCAGTGTAGAGAAAGATAAAAGTTCTGTTTACCCAGTCCTGCAATCGGCATTCCAGAATGTTCCTTTGTTTGATCATGTCACCGGGGGTTTTGAGACCTATTGTGACACCTATCATGTGTTGCCCTTTCCAATTAATTTCACAAAAAGTGCTGAAAAATATCAACATTGCTAATATTCAATATAACTCATATTCATATATGGCATCTCCTGCTGCAATCTTTAGCTTTGTAGTGCATACTGTTGAGTACCATTAAGCTCATTTATCTGCCTTGAACATATGAAATGCAGAATCAGCCCTGTTCTGGTTCAATACGGTGACCTAGTCTGGGCCGCGGGAAATATGCAGTTGTGCAACCAGAGCACCTTCCACATAATTATGAATTTGTCACACTTTCTACATAATCGACCATCTGTCGCATATGTTCAGGAGTCAAACAACAAGTTGGTTCCTGCTCAAAGTTATCAAAATATATTAAAATCATAGCACATAGGTTCAGATGATGTACCTGACAGTTTGTAACGTTAACTGGTCACCTTTCAGATGTTGATTGCTGTAGTCAGCCATTTAAAGAGGTGACAGTTTGGCCCAGATAGCAGACGCATCTTCAATTTCATGATCTGAAAAAAGGACTTTGTCTGCAAACAGGATACAAAAAACTAAAAAAAATCAAATATCATTTGATGCCAACAATCATTTCTTCATGATGGTTACTGCATGCGCAGTTAGCCCTAGACGGTGCTGATGCCCTCATCTCACCTGTGGGCAGTGTATGTAGAGGCAATGCATGCACAAAGGCAGGGACACATGGTGCTGATGCTTCATCGACTATCTTATTAGCCTATGAATTGACACTGCATGCAAAGAGACAGTGCCAGCTTGTTTTGAAGCCTCCTCTCCTCATCAGTAGAGGAGCACAGAGGCGGATTCAATTTGTCCTGATGGTACCTTACCTTTGTGGAAACAATGCTGCTGTCAAGCTTGCTGATGCTGTTTGTGCACTATGTGCTGGTATGTGCTGAGCAGCACCTCAACATCAGGGCAGCGTCACCTGAGCATAGCACCACCTGAGCATGACTCAGCACCACCTGAGCATGACTCAGCACCACCTCAGCTTAGCCCAGTACTACTTTAGCATAACTCAGCACACCTCACCATCACTCAGCATCACCTGAGCACCACCTCAGTACCAGCACAGCTCTTCATTATCAGTACAGTGCCTTCTCGGTATCTGCACAGCACCATCTGCGCATCAGCACTGCACCACCTCAGCATCAGTTCACAACCCCCAACGCAGCCCCACCTCAGCAGCAATTCAGCACAAAAGCAGCACAACTTCAGCATCACTCAGCACCACCTCAGCATCAGTCAGCGCCACCTTAGTATCACTCTGCATAAACTGAGCATCTGCACACCAGCACATCACCACCTAAGAATCACTCAGCATCACCTTATCCTACCCTCAGAATCTGGCATCTGTTGATTCTCCCTAGTCTCCATCCGTTGCTTGTGTTGTAATTCGGGTACAATTTCCCAATCTCCACCCCACAATATATATATAGCATTGGAACAGACAGGAAGAAGTTGCCAGTATTGCAAGGACCAAAAAACTAGAAGGCATTTTTATGTTAATTCTTTTTTTTATTAGTGTCGTTCAGTTGTACATAATGGTAACAAAAAAAGTGTATAAACTTTTTTATTATAACTTTTCAACATACTGCACAACAGCCACACTGCTCTACAAAATAGCCTAAAAACATTGCCAAAGCCAAAAGCTCTGACCAAACACTTGTAAGGTCTCAAAGGTGAGACCTATTGTCTATGCAAATGCTTGTTCTTTTGAAGACTACAACAGAAATCACTGAGAAAAGTTGTTTGGTGTGCTATATAGTTATTTTTTCCTTTACAAAACAAGTGTTCATGTTGTTACAAGACCATATTTTACCTGTGATATAAATGTGGATTTTTGCGTTTCTGACAAAATACACATTTCTGAGACACATAAAACAATCAGCGTTGCTTTCCGTACTCTAAACAATCAGCAGGTACCCTGGGTGCTACATTTTCTGGACAGCCGATTTACTTTTGATAACACGTTCACCCCGATATTCTTCAAACCAAGCTGGGTAACTATTTTTGAGTGCAGCGGTGTTCAGAGAATAGAGGCAGCGGTGGGGGGCGTAATATCACTCGGTTCATCACAGAGAGCAGCCAGCTTCAGCTCAATGAGTCACTCTGGGCTGAAATTCTCTTTAGCGCTGCACCCCTCCCCCTTGCTCTGCTAGCAGTGCGAATACGTTTTATCTTAGACACACGGACCTACAGGGAAATAGAGAATTTCCACGAGTGACTCCAAAAGCTTGGATCTCCTTGACCAAAATGTTAGGTATGATATCACACACACTTGGACCTCTGATAAGATCCCAAGCAGGGCACAAGTCGTAAAAAAAGAAGTGGGGGGACGCTGTCACCGGAAGTGACGTCACAACAGGAAGTGGCGTCACGAAAGGTGCCGAGCTCCTCGTCCCAGAGAGGCCAAAGAGTGAAGTCCAGCTGTTTGGCAGGGGGGAAGGCGTCCCCCCGGTAAAATAAGTGGGGGCACACCGTCCACCTGCGTGGTACCCCGACTCGAGCCCTGATCCCAAGGTTGGCCCATTGTCCATCCTGCGTCCATAAACAGCCTAATATTTGCAGCAGTGGGGAAACAAGCAGGAGGAAGCAGGGCGCTCAGACCCCAGCTTACTTTTTAGGTTTCGCCTAGCGTGGCAGCTGAATTGGATGAGAGGCATGCAGTATAAACTGTTGTGTGGAAACTTCGTGGAAGCTCCGCCCACTCTCTGCCCATTGTTGTCTTAAATGCTGCCTTCCGATTGGTTTGAGACTTGTTAGTCCCTCCTCATTCATCATTTGTATCCTTCCAGGGCTATTGGCTCCTTTACTCCTAACACTATTTTCTTCCCTGGCCTTCTCTTTTTTTCATGTTTAATTTGTTTAATCTTTTCATATATTTTGGCCTTGCCAGTGCTTTTTGGGCTTTGACAATGTATGTTCGTTTTGTAGGAGACCCAGCAGCTCCTTACACGCTACTACAAACTGCACGCTTCAGATTGATGATAAAGTATTGTTGTGACCGCGCATCAGTCAGTAGAAGTCACAGCGTAGCTGGTATTTCTTTATCTCGGAAATACGAGCTTTTTACGATTACGTGTTCTACTCCTGGGTTGTGTTTGTTTTGATGATCTTCCGATTTTTATTAGGCAAAGAGACGTTTCGTTTTGCAATCATTCGATCCTGGGAAGATTGTGCTGTGTTTAAGGTAGTGCGAGCAAACAAAAATATATGTTTTCTTTGGAGAGGCCTGCAGCTCCCCGCACGCTGCTACCGACTGCTCGTTGTTACTGTGCGCCGTGCTGCAAGCGCTCATTGTTGTATGCACATGGAAGGGATACACTTTCTGCAAATAGATGAATAAGCAGAATGATTTGCTCTGGCATTCCTGTAGCATATTAGTAATTCTGATAAAGGGCCCACTGCCTTGGCGAATTATTTTGGCTACGAAACTAAAATCTGAAAGTATATACATAAAAGAAGAGCTTATCTGCTCGTTTTAAATCAGATAAGCCGCTGAGATGAAAGCGATTTAAAGCTGGAAGGAGAGGAGATGTATTACTGCCATTGTCAGAATGACAAAGCCTTTAAAGATATTAAGTTATCGTTCTGCTGCCCCCTAAATTGGAAAATAAGTCTAGACTTGGTTACTGCTTCCTACAACTTAATTACAACATGTTAGTTTTTTGTCACGAAGAGAGGAATGTATTGACACTCCCAAGTTGAAGCCACTTAGAGCTCTGTCTTGCGTGATGCATCATTTGCATAACAATGTTGAGTTAACTGCATGCTTGTAAAAGGTCCCCATTTGCAAGTGCCGGAATTCACACCAATGTGATCGATCTCCTCTTATTGATTCCCTCCCTACTACTTGACAGTGCTCCCTGCTCACGTTTCTTATTAGTGCAAATGTTCACCTTTCCCACCAGTACCAGCTTTTTACACTACTCACCAGGGCCAGCTTCACACGTTGCCCATCAAAGTGAGCTCTTCAAACTGCCCAACAGTGCCTTCTCTTCACCACAGCATTAGGGTGAACTTCCCACATCGACTAGTTAACCAGTACCAGATCCTTACACCGTCTGCTTCTCACAATGAGCACTTGTAAATGTATGTGTCTTGTAAAGCGCACTGCTGCCCTGAGGCGTCGTGGTGCTGTAGACCGCTGGGGAACCCGTCCTGGCTATCCCTGTGAGATGGTCCCTACTGGGTATCTCCAAGGTGAAACCAGGCATCCCCGGCGAATGTGGGGGGCCGTTGTAGAGATGAGGCAAGCTAATGCCCAGAGTTGCCGAGTATGATCGCTGGTTAGAGTAGGCACCGAGGTGAGAATTATCGAGTCCGCTGACTCTGGTCCACGTCCCTGCCGTGTCGGGAATTGAACCCTGGTCCCGGGCTGTTCTCTGCTTCCGGATCTGCCGCCACTAACCAGTGGGCCACACCACTCCACACCAGTGCCTATTTCTCGTACATCTCACCAGTGCAAGTTACCCACACTTCAAATCAGTGCCAGCTCTTCACCCTCTGCGCACTGCCGCTGCTGAGCAATCTTCAGACAGTCAAGGGTGCCAGCTTCCCATACTGTCCACCTGTGCTACCTCCCTACACCGCTTACCAATGTGAATTCCTCACACTGCACCCTACTGTTTACACATCATACTGCCTCCCACTGCCGGCCCCTCATGCTATTATTTTTTTATTCATTATGTTATCTGTTTTTTATTATAAAGCATGCAATTACTCTTAGTACGATCTCTAAGCGCTTGATATCAGCAAACAAAGCTACAATTAAACATCCAAGATCACATTGAGTGAAAAGCTGGGTTTTAAGGGCATTATAAAAATAAAGTAGGTTTTGTTCTTCCTTAAAGCAATTGACAAAGAGTTTCGGAGACGAGTGGCAGTCCCTAGATTCAGAAAACTCTGCCTCCCCACTTCTGTACATTGAAACTGGGAATTGCAGAAGTATGAGAACTCTGGCATATCTTAGTTCTGCTCGAGTTCGACAGTGCTCGAGTTGGTCTATGTAACTTTATCTTTTTGTTAGAAAGATGGGGAAGGAGCCGTGATATACTCTGAACATAAGACAAAACATTTTGAACTCAATCCTTTTTAGGTCGAACCTAGAGACAGCACGCTTACGTTGTTCTGCGGCACCTGTAGGGAATAGTAGCCCCGCCCCCTCTCCGCCCATGTTTGCCATCGGCTTGTGTCATTGTCCGTCCTAAATGCTGGCTTCTGATTAGAAAATAGGCTTGTTAGTCCCTCCTTAGCACCGCCATGTCTTCATTTGTCACCTCCCATGGCGACTGGCCTTTTTACTTTAGTTGTTACATTGTACCTGTTATTTAGTCTTTAACCCCTTCGACGCTCATGACGAGCTGGGCTCGTCATGAGGTAGCCTCCTCGCACGCTCATGACGAGCCCAGCTCGTCATGAATAATGGGTTTTTTAAAAAACGAGCACAGGGGCAGAATTTCGCTAGCGCTCATGTGGTTAAGCACTATGGGGCATATTACCAAGGTATAGCGATTTATATCGCTAAAGGCGCTAAGCGCATTTTTTTTATCGTTGCCTATCACTGGATATGTTAGCAGAGAAAACATGCTATTAGCAACGTTTTTCTCCATTGTGCTAAAATATCCAGCGATAGCGGCGAAATGCGTGAATATCGCATTAGCGACAAAATGCTCTTAGCCATGTTATCCACCTCCCATTGGATAACATGGCTAAGAACTGGTCTGAGCAGGCGGTCATTTTTGGCGATAGCGGGAATATTTCCATCGCTATGCCTGCCTTGCTAATAGGCGATAGCGACGTTAGCGACTGCTTTCAGTCGCTAACAGGTTGGGTACGCCCACTTTGCATGTCATTAGCGATAAATATCGCTGACATGCAAAGCGGGCCCCAAACTGCTCGCTATCGCCTAAAGCTGTCGCTAACTGCTGTTAGCGACAGCTTGCTAATAGAGCGATAGAATTATCGCCGCTTAGCGGCCGAAAACGGCCGCTAAACCGGCGATAATTGCATATCACCACCCTTGGTAATATGCCCCTATTTTCTTTAACCAGTTTCTCTTACTACAGCCATGACATGCTTTGGTGCCTTCTTTAAAACCCCGCCCTCCCTCCCATTGTCTATGCCTTCTTTACCCCCCCACCCTCCCTCCCGTTGTCATGCCTTCTTTATCCCTCCTCCCTCCCTCCCGTTGTCTGTGCCTCACCCCCCACCTGCCCTCCCTTCCGACCTCCATCCCTCTAGTTATCCTTGATGCCTACCATTTGCAATGCAATAGGTCTCACATTTACGCGAGTTTGAGCTATTGCCTTCTATGTTTTCGTTTTTAAATATAAATACAACGCAGTGCCATTTACAATGCCAATAGCTTAACACCTTCGACGCTACTGACGGAACCGTTCCGTCACGCCCCTCGGGTGGGCTGTGCTCATGACGGAACGGTTCCATCACGGCCTGGCCGCCGCGCCTGCGTGGCGCTGATTTCGCGCCTGCGCAGCGGGTTTCATTAAGCGGGCGGGGCCGTGACGGAACCGTTCCATCATGAGCACAGCTCACCCGCGAGCCGTGACGGAACGGTTCTGTCACCAGCGCAGGTGAGCCGCGCGCCCGCCCGCGACCGTTAGCGCTGCGGCGGAATAGCCGCCGCAGTGAAGGAGCTAGACTCACGTAAATGCGAGACCGATTGCATTGCAAATGCTTGTTATATTTTCCCCCCAGAAAAGCAGAGCTAAAAATGGCACATCTTGTAAGGGCCTTTGGGCAGAAAATGCAGAGGTCCATCGAGGCTCCTTCATGTCAAGCAACACAGTTCACAGTTATTGTTCCACATTTGCTTGACGACAATATTGGAATTCTTCCCTCGTTTCTCTTTTAATTCGTACTTGACAAATATTAAAAAATGGTTCACAAACTTCTCCTCGCTCTGCAGAGCCCGTGATGGATGGCGAATTCAGGCATTCAATGTATCCAGTAGAAAAATCGCGGAGTTAACTGACATTCCTTTTCAAGAGTCTCACAGTCTGGTTTTTTGGGCCCTGAGCTTTGGGAAAAAAATTGCTTACATTTTTACATAGATCAATCTTTAGAAAAACGTCTGCATTTCAAAACAAAGAATACAAAATAACCATAGATCCTGCTCGCTCCCATCCCTGATTTTCCTCCTAGATAGTCAAAGCTCGCGAGTTCCAAATGAAATCAGAACTGTCATTTCTAATCCATCACACGAAGCGAGTGGAATTTTAATGCGTGTTTTCAAGTGCATTTCTCAGCCATTAATAATGGCGACGTTAGACTCCGAGAACGTAGCAAATGTATTATTACAGGGTAAAACAATAGCTCGTGCAGCTCTAATACAATTTTTAGGCGCGCTGAAAAATGAGAGACACCGTAACGTGTTTACGCCGTTCTTGGAAGGACAAACAACGTGCAGCAGTAGAGTCTGTGTTTGATTGCTAGAGGTGCAACAGTTTAGTGCACATATACAGAGCTGAACCTAGGCGAGTAATTTCCCTTTAAAGGGCACACTTGCAGAACAAGATGTGCAATTACAAAACTGGCATTGATGAAACTCGCACCGCACAACAAATCCTTTAATGCACAAATGCGAATACGAAATTCATGGAGTAATAGGTATATCTTTTGAGTTTGTTTCTCAGTTGATACGCATCTTCCATAAAGATAATTCAGTGATTAAGGTGCCTGGTGCCTTCCCTTAAAAATAAGATGAAAATTGTGCCAAGCAATTCTCTGTGAGTTAGAGAGCATTAAAAAGAAATGCAATAAAGGCAGGGATATTATACCTGCAAGAACCCCTGACTTCTCAATCTGTCTTTGAAACGGCTAAGATACTTGTCGAATGTTAGCCGCATTGAAAAGTGAGTGAGAAAAGAATGAGAAGTATGTGCATATTTAAAAAGATGTAAGGCAATCACACCTGGTTTTTAACATTGACTTTATGAATTATACCTTTTTTTAAACATATGTTAAAAAGGTGTGTCCGAATTATCTCTCTCTCTCTCTCTCTCTCTCTCTCTCTCTCCCTATATATATATATATATTACCTACTGGCGGTCGCCAGTAGGTATATATAGTTAGGATTTTTTCTCTATGGGTTTTTTGAAAATTCTATGTCTAATAACTTTGGCGTTTGTGGACGGAATTGGCTGAAATTTTCAGGAAAATGGCACATTTTGTTTCTGAGCAGCCCTTGAAAATTTGGGGGGGGTTCGTCAAGGGGGGGCCGAGAAAAAAGGGGGGTCCCAAAACGTGTTTTTAACATTGAGTTTTCCATAGGGCGGTTGGCCTCACTTTTAGCCCGAACGGCTGAATGGATTTGCACGAAACTTGGCAAAATTGTAGGGACTGGTAGCCCGATGTGCCTTTTGTAGGTCTCAATATATGTGCTCCAGTGGATTTTGAGAAATTAACGTTTAAAAAAAGATATATATCTGTAACAGCGGACCTGGCAGCGTCCCAGGACGCGTACTTTACGCGCAACGGACACTAAAGTGATGTCTAGTAAGTTGCCACCCAGCAAATAACGGCATGGGGCGTCGCGGGGGGTGGGTCATCAGTAGCAAACTGTTGCGCGAATAGTTCCAAGGCAGCAGAACGATGGCACCAAGGTGATGTCCAGTAAGTTGCCGCACTGGTTTTGGTATCCTACAATGCTGCTCCGAATAACGGCGCGGGGCGCCCCGGGGGAGGCGGTGAACGGGCCTCTCCAGGTGGAGTGTCATCTGTTGTAGTGGGGCGCCCCTTTACCGTTTCAGTTGCCATTCCGTCCGTTTTTGGTCCACTGTGTCAAAAGCCGCAATTCAGCTGAGTTGCGCCCACTCTTGCGGTGCAGCGATAGGCGGCTGTCACAGGACTCTCAAAATGGCGGCAGGCTGTTTCCTTTTTGGGCCTGGTCCACTGAAATGGCCCTGGGACACCTTGGAAATCGGACGCTTGTCTGCTAGGTCTTGGACCCCATTCTCGAAAGCGTCCCCTCCGCCTTGAGAATTCATCAAAAGTTTTGGGGGCTCCGACTCCTGCAGGCTTCTGGTGGGGAGCGGCTGCCATGATTGCTCGCGGAATGACCACGACTGAGCTACGAGATGGTGGTGCTCTCATGCTGACGCCAGCTTCAGTCTGAAACATCCAGAAACAAGGTGGGGCTTTCATCGTTTGGGAAAAAAAAAAAGTTTTCATCCAATGAAAAGTGTTGTTTTTAGGTCACATGATCAAGCCTTCCATCATTAGGAAACCAAAAGTAAAATGAGTGTATCTAAGGTTATATTAGAGTCTGAAGAGGTTTATCGTATTAGCACAAGAATGATGTCAAATGAGATGTCATCAGTGATGTCATCAGTGATGTCATTTGAGATGTCATCAGTGATGTCATCAGTGATGTCACTGACCATGTCATGAATGATGTAATATGTGACATGATCAGCAGTGGATTGCGGGTGCGCGATATATAGTTAGTGCAACTAACTATATATGGAATTTCAATGGTTTTGTGTGAGTAAAATAAGTTTTTTTAAATGCTAATTCCTAACTATATATGGTCTATAACCTATGGTTTTTTCAGTGAATTTTCAAGGTTTTGTAAATGCTAATTCCTAACTATATATGGTCTATAACCTATGGTTTTTTCAGTGAATTTCAATGGTTTTTTAATAGCAAATATCATAAGCTGTCGAATGTCAAGTACGTGGTAAGTGAAAACATTTTCGTGTTTATGCACACTGATCGGCTTTGAATGGTGCCCCCCCCCCCTCATTTCTATTAGGAGTACTCTCTCTTTGCAGATAGTGAAAGGTAGTTAACGCAGGCCTTTGCCCCCGTTGTAATCCGTCGTGCCTGCTTCTCTCTCCATTTGATTGATTGTTATCCAAGTATTTACTGTTTTAGAATTAGTTCTCTTTGGTTCATTCTCTATTTACAAACAAACACAGAGTCGCAATACTCTGTTTAGTCTTTGCAGATAACGAAAAATCGTGTAAAAAAAACGAAAAGGAATCGAGCAAAATCAGTAGGCCACTAATGGGATCTCTTTTTGACCTCGCTAAAATAGAAACATTAGGAACAACCCCTCATGACAAATACAAAACTAGTGAGATGAACTGAACTCCACACAATGATGGCTGCAAAACAGCTCGGCTCCGCCACCCACCCCGCCCAAAATAACGATAAAGAGCGGCTGCCATGATTGGTTGCGGAATGGCCACGACGGAGCTACGAAATGGTGCTGCTCTCATGCTAACCCCAGCTTCAGTCTGAAACATCCAGAAACACTGTAGACTACCAATTCGATCAGTTCCGGTAGCGCCCCAATGTAACCCGGTAGAGAAGAACTAGCCCTCCCCTCTTTGACTGATGGTTCTTGTTGCCTGTCCCTTCTGTTGTCATTTAACAGAACTATTTAGCCTGCTGAAAGGGGTTGTGTTCCGACCGCTGGTTGGTGGAGACATTTTGACTATATTCTGGACCTGCGTTGTCGCGTAATGCGTCATATGACGCGCCGCGTTAGCGCATCCGGAAGTCATCCGGGGCGCGCAGCGCGTAACGTAAGCATAACAAGTCATGTGACTTGTTAATAAAACTTTTCATTGGTTCATTTTACTTTTCTTATTCTAATGATGAAAGCCTTGGTCATATGACCTAAAAATTACGCTTTTCATTACTTCCGAACATTATTTTTTCTTAAATATATGTTATAATGTTCCAGGCTAATGTACTTTCCCGGAAATTTTACAACTGTCCTGCAAGTAAAATATATTCTTTTTTCGAGAAAAAGAGCGTTTCTTCGTCCCATGACGGAGCCGTTGAGCAAAAGAGGGTCGACCTGCTGTCTTAGTCGCCGATACGCCTGAATATGAGATTCTTATCGATCACTTTATGTTGCAGGAATAGAAAACACAACAGCCCTTGACCATTTATCTTTACTGCGTTCCTTCGTATTATACCTTTTACCCTTCATGTAATTGGTCTGCTTTATTTCACTTGCCTTTTAATGATTCTAAAACAGTGACTATTATTAAAAACTTTACCAATGTATATACTACTACCATGTTTTCTTTTAAAAACCTTTATTGTGAAAATTTCATTATACAAATACGAGCCTATAACCACGTGGGCCTGCCACGGAGCAAACTGTAATCGTATATGATGAATAGACATTTACACTGTAGAGGAACGTAACGGGCGGGCCATTAGGTTGCAAGAACTAAGGTGTCTAACAGTTACGGAATCGGTGGACGTACATTTTATAATTAAAATACGACAGGGCCAGTTACAATAAAATTATCTAGATATACATTTGCGGCAAGTACCATGGGTGACGTTAATTCGAACTTTCAACAGTACAGTAATCAATAACACATCAGAACTTAATATCAATAGGGATGTCGAAATATTCAATCAATTCTCGTCCCCGCCCGCCATGTGCTTCAAAACTGCATACGTATCTCGTGATTTCAAGGTTCTGCAACCAGTACACAACAAGGAGTTACGAGTCCCATTTATTCCGGCGCCATTTTGGGCGAGGACGGGCAGGTCCAGGATATAGTCAAAATGTCTCTACCAACCATCGACTATGATGATGTTCATATGCTGTATTTATTAGAGTAACACTCATCTGTCCACATGAAATTAATTTACCACAATCTAAACATGTCATTTTAATCTTTCCAAAGTTCTTCTAAATATTTGGGACCGTTTCCCTTGCCTCTGAAGCTCTCAGTGCCACTTCTTTGATGAATGTACTAGCAGGTCAGGGGTTCTCCTCCAAATCTCTCTTTTATGCAGCACTATAATTAATTGGTGCCACCTCTCCATATGACGATGCATGGTATAGTTACCACAACTATATTTTTTTTCGGTTCCTCTGGAGAGTTCATCGTGGCAGATGAAGCGTGTAATGTACCGGGCATTTACCTTTTTTTGCATGTACAGGAAAGGAAAAAAAAATCGAGCGTCCAAGTTCTAAGGTGTCCCAGGGCCATTTTAGTGGACCAGGCCCAAATCCAAAGAACAGGCCGCCATTTTGAGAGTCCTCTTGCAGCCGCCTGTCGCTGTAGCATCAAGAGCAGCCGAAACTCAGCTGAATGGCAACTGAAACGGTAAAGGGGCGCCCCACTACAGCAGACGAGCCTCCACCTAGGAAGGCCCATTCACGCCGGCCCCCCCCCCCCCTTCGGGCACCCCACGCCGTTATTCGGAGCAGTATTGTAGGATGGCCACACCAGTGCGGCAACTTGCTAGACATCACCTCGGTGGTAACCGAATCTCAACGCCTTGTGGTGTCTTCTATTCAGAAAACATTGTTATGCTGCCTTCGACCTATTCGCCGCAAGTGCGCACACAACTCAACTGCATAGCTTGCTAGACACCACCTCGGTGCCATCCGGATCTTGGAATGGCAGCGCCTTTTGGTGTCTTCTCTTCAGAAAATATTGTTGCGCTGCCTTTGGCCCCATTCGCACATCAGTCCGCTACTGACGCCATCTCACAGGCTAATGGGGCGCCCCACGCCGACTTTCAGCATTGTAGGATGACCACACCAGTACAGCAACTTGCTAGACATCACCTCGGTGCCATCCGGATCTCGGCGCCCCACTGCAGATGAAGTGCCTCTCAACTATGAAACCACCACGGTGACATCCGGATCTTGGCGCGTTGTGCTGCCTTCGGCCTATTCGCACATCGGTCCGCTACTGACGCCATCTCACAGGCTAATGGGGCGACCCACGCCGAGTTTCAGCATTGTAGGATGACCACACCAGTACAGCAACTTGCTAGACATCACCTCGGTGCCATCCGAATCTTGGCATCTCAACGCCTAGTGGTATCTTCCATACAGAAAATATTGTTACGCTGCCTTTGGCCCCATTCGCACATCAGTCCGCTACTGACGCCATCTCACAGGCCAACGGGGCGCCCCACGCCGACTTTCAACATTGTAGGATGGCCACAGAAGTGCGACAACTTACTAGACACCACCTCGGTGCCATCCGGATCTTGGCGCGTTGTGCTGCCTTCGGCCTATTCGCACATCGGTCCGCTACTGACGCAAACTCACAGGCCAACGGGGCGCCCCACGCCGACTTTCAGCATTGTTGGATGGCCACACCAGTGCGGCAACTTACTAGACACCACCTCGGTGCCATCCGGATCTTGGCGCGTTGTGCTGCCTTCGGCCTATTCGCACATCGGTCCGCTACTGACGCAAACTCCCAGGCCAACGGGGCGCCCCACGCCGACTTTCAGCATTGTAGGATGGCCACACCAGTGCTGCAACTTGCTGGACACCACCTCGGTGCCATCCGGATCTTGGCGCGTTGTATTGCCTTCGGCCTATTCGCACATCGGTCCGCTACTGACGCCGCCTCACGTGCCAACGTATTTTCTCCGCATTTTATACCCTATGCCGCATAACAGGTCATGTGACTTGTTTATAAAACTTTTCATTGGTTCATTTTACTTTTGGTTTCCTAATGATGGAAGGCTTGATCATATGACCTAAAAACAACACTTTTCATTGGATGAAAACTTTTTTTTTTTCCCAAACGATGAAAGCCCCACCTTGTTTCTGGATGTTTCAGACTGAAGCTGGCGTCAGCATGAGAGCACCACCATCTCGTAGCTCCGTCGTGGTCATTCCGCGAGCAATCATGGCAGCCGCTCCCCACCAGAAGCCTGCAGGAGTCGGGGCTCCCAAAACTTTTGATGAATTCTCAAGGCGGAGGGGACGCTTTCGAGAATGGGGTCCAAGACCTAGCAGACAAGCGTCCGATTTCCAAGGTGTCCCAGGGCCATTTCAGTGGACCAGGCCCAAAAAGGAAACAGCCTGCCGCCATTTTGAGAGTCCTGTGACAGCCGCCTATCGCTGCACCGCAAGAGTGGGCGCAACTCAGCTGAATTGCGGCTTTTGACACAGTGGACCAAAAACGGACGGAATGGCAACTGAAACGGTAAAGGGGTGCCCCACTACAACAGATGACACTCCACCTGGAGAGGCCCGTTCACGCCGCCTCCCCCGGGGCGCCCCACGCCGTTATTCGGAGCAGCATTGTAGGATACCAAAACCAGTGCGGCAACTTACTGGACATCACCTTGATGCCATCGTTCTGCTGCCTTGGAACTATTCGCACAACAGTTTGCTACTGATGACCCACCCCCCGCGACGCCCCACGCCGTTATTTGCTGGGTGGCAACTTACTAGACATCACTTTCGTGTCATCTAGATTTCAACGCGTTCTGCTGCCTTGGAACTATTCACACAACAGTTTGCTACTGATGACCCACCCCCCGCGACGCCCCACGCCGGAAATCTGGACGTTGTGCTGCGTTGGGACTATTCGCACAGCCGACCGCTACTTCCTTGTTTTTCCCTAAAAATGTTTATATGTTATTACTATTTTTGTTTTCTTGTATATATTTATAAATTATTAAAGTTTTATAATCTTACTACTTTGTCGGAGGGCTATATATTTTTAATGTGACACATAATTGTAAAAACTTTGATGTACAAAGAGTCATCCCTGGAATCTTCCGCTTCAGGCTCGGTCCCCTCCCCAATCACAATACAGGATGGTTTTCAGATAATAGCAACGCTTCTGCTGTGACGGATCTCATCGAGTGTGGGCCTTGATCTACTATAACTCCTTTGAAGAGGGGTGATTCTTTACAGCTGTGGCCATAAACTACATCTGCAGGGCTAGCTGATACCCTAGGACCAGCCTGGACAATCGGACACAGAGGAAAAGGAGTGTCAGAGGGTGCGGTAGTGAATAGGGCGAAAGGGAGGTGTCGGGCGGGCACAGGGTGTGATTCTCAGGGAAGAGCAGCGCAGATGGGGGGAGGTTTATTACCCATGCATAAGACAGAGAGCGGGGGTGACCACTGCCTGGGGGAGATGCTTGCGAGGGTGGGGAGCCATGCTAAGGATCGACAGCGTGCACAGAGTGGGTCTGGTCAAGGCATCTAAAATGGCTGCCGTGCACGACAAAAGTGTGGCATTTGCAAAAAGACAAGATGGCGCAGACAATGTTTTTCAACACTTCCTGATTTCCTTCGAATCGAACGTTAACAGACATTGGGGCATATTACCAAAGTTACGCGATATTTATCCCTAACGATGCTTAGCAACGATTTTTTTACCGTCAGAAATTATCGCAGATAAACCTTGCTATTATCAAGGTTTATCGCAAATACGATAAAAAACGACCGCAATGCATTAATATCGCTGAAAACTCAGCGATATTCATGCATTACCGAGCTAATGCTCTTAGCCATGTTATCCACCTCCCATTGGATAACATGGCTAAGAACTGCTCAGGGCAGGTGCTAGCTTTTGGAGATATTCGCGCTTATCTCGAATATTTCCAAAAGTTGATAATAGGAGATAGCGATGTTAGCGACTGTTTCCAGTCGCTAACATCTTGGCATGCCCACTTTGCATGTCATTAGTGATAAATATCACTCACATGCAAAGTGGGGCCCAAGATGGTCGCTATCTCCTACTAGCCGTCGCTAACTGGTGTTAGCAACAGCTAGGTAATACAGATATAATTTTATCTCCGCGAAGCGGAGCGCTGTTACAGATATATATCTTGTTTTTGAACGTTAATTTCTCAAAATGCACTGAAGCACATATATTGAGACCTAGCAAAGGCACATCGGGCTACCAGTCCCTAATATTTTACCAAGTTTCGTGCAAATCCATTCAGCCGTTCGATTATTATTATTATTTTTTTTTTTGCCCCGCGGGGCACTTTTAAAACCTCCACATCAAACCTAGGGGGTCAGCGAGGATCTACTATGCCCCCTTATGGTCATTTGCCCCTTCGCTTTGGCCTCCTCTTGTCTCTCGATCCTACCGAGAGACAAGATGGCGGCCGCTACGGACTGTTTGGAATGTTTACAGACACCGGAGAGCCACAGCTTCGCTTCGCAAAGCTCCGTAACGCGAAAAGTACGCGAAGCGGTGCGCTGTTACAGATATATATCTTTTTTTGAACGTTAATTTCTCAAAATCCACTGGAGCACATATATTGAGATCTAGCAAAGGCACATCGGGCTACCAGTCCCTACAATGTTGCCAAGTTTCGTGCAAATCCATTCAGCTGTTCGATTATTATTATTATTTTTTTTTTTTGCCCCGCGGGGCCCTTTTAAAACCTTCACATCAAACCTAAACGGTCAGGGAGGATCTACTATGCCCCCTTATGGTCATTTGCCCCTTCGGTTTGGCCTCCGCTTGTCTCTCGATCCTACCGAGAGACAAGATGGCGGCCGCTACGGACTGTTTGGAATGTTTACAGACGCCGGAGAACCAATCAGCTTCGCTTCACAAAGCTCCGTTGCGCGAAAAGTACGCGTACTGGAGCGCTGCCCGGTCCGCTGTTACAGATATATATCTTTTTTTAAACGTTAATTTCTCAAAATTCACTGGAGCACATATATTGAGACCTACAAAAGGCACATCGGGCTACCAGTCCCTACAATTTTGCCAAGTTTCGTGCAAATCCATTCAGCCGTTCGGGCTAAAAGTGAGGCCAACCGCCCTATGGAAAACTCAATGTTAAAAACACGTTTTGGGACCCCCCTTTTTTCTCGGCCCCCCCTTGACGAACCCCCCCCCCAAATTTTCAAGGGCTGCTCAGAAACAAAATGTGCCATTTTCCTGAAAATTTCAGCCAATTCCGTCCACAAACGCCAAAGTTATTAGACATAGAATTTTCAAAAATCCCATAGAGAAAAAATCCTAACTATATATACCTACTGGCGACCGCCAGTAGGTAATATATATATATATAGCAAAACACACAGTTCCGGTATTTGGCCAGTACCTGCTCTCGAGTGGGTCGTCGTTAGGGTCCCGGCGGCCCAAATTTCATTTGAAGAGTTCTCCCATGAGAAGAAACGTGCGACGACACTCAAGGAGTTGCTGTGCTTCAAAAAGTATTTATTCGGCAGCAAGAAAAACAAACAACGCGTTTCACCTTACGGCTTGCTCACGTTTGTTGTGGATTCAAATTGATAGTCCTTTTACATCATGAAGTGAAGACATAAACAAAGGACTAAAGCAAACACACCCCCAAGTGTAAATGTATAGCGGACATTTTGGAATGGATAGATAAACATAAGCAATTCAATCTACACCATCATGGTGTAGTTATGTTATAAAGGTGCCAGTTGAAAACGTACTGCTCGTTGTTACTTAATAATGATAATCATCTTTAGCCAATATTTAAGGTGATAACATATTTGTGCAAAATGTAAATTCAAAGTGATAGTATAATTGCGAGATATTACCTTCTAAAGTGACCAAGTGGGCAGACTCTATTGATGCAGTCTAGCAAAGTGCCAAAAACACAATCATATAAGGTCACTTATATTGTTGCACATTTCGCCCAAGTGGGCATAAGTTCCACATCTCACGTATTTGTAAACTCAGATTAACATATAAGTTCCAATCACTTTGTTTAAAGTATAACACCACCGGATAATGGCTGAAAAGAATGGCTTTTGTACAACTAAATTTCATGTCCTCCAAATCATCATTTGTTTCATACGTCACATGGACAGGTCATCCTTGATCTTGAGCAAAATCCTAATCCGGAATACACCAGTGTCTTTTATTTCACATCCAATAGTCCCCAAGTGCAGAAAATCTGTGAATTTTAAAAATAATTGTATAAAAAAGGCGTATATCTCATGCGACAGCTAAAGACATGATAGTATTAACTTTCTCGAACTAACACAGCTAATTTTTCAGAGAGTCATTGTCATATTACACTCATCATTTCTCAAGATGAACAGAGAGTTCTTCATGATTGTTCAGCCCATGTTGAAATGTACATTCGAAATCAATAATGAATCTAGATTCCAATTTTCGCAGGCATGTGGTTCTATCTCCTCCACGAATGCCTAGGTCCACTTTGTCTAACACCACCATTTTTAAAAGACTTTCATTTTGGTAGTGCTGTTCAAAGAAATGCCTGGCAACTGGGTACTGTTCATTATGGTTTTTGATGGCTCTCATGTGTTGAAGCACTCTTTCTTTCGCCTTTAAAGTGGTGCTCCCCACATACCATTTATTGCAGGGACATATCAACAAGTATACACAGTACATGGTGTTACAAGTCAGAGTTTTCTTTATGGTATAAACTTTCCCAGTACTGGGTACAGTTACCTCTTTACAGTTGACACTGTTGCGACATGCCTTGCATGACCTGCAGCATCTGAACCCCGGTATGTCTTTGGGTTTGGTAATTCCTGTCACTGAGTTTGGACTTAACTCATCCCTTAGAGATCTACTCTTTCTGAAAGTTACTTGAGGATGGCTCTTTAGGTGTGGTTTTAGATGTTGATCTGTAAGTAACACATGCCAATGTTTGTTCAGAATCTTTTTTATTTCATTTGACTGACCCGAAAAAGTTGTTATGAATCTGATATTGGATTCTACTTCTTTATCCACATTGGTATCTACGAGATCCCTCCTGATTTTAGTATCTGCTCTTGTAACTGCCCCTTGAATTGTCTTATTTTTGTACCCCCTTTCCTTGAAACGTTTGATCATTTTTTCTTTTTCTGTTTCAAAGGTCTCGGTTGTACTGCAATTGGGTTTAGCGCGCAATAGTTTCCCATAGGGGATACTATCTACCAATTTCCTTGGGTGTGCGCTCCTCGCATTTAGAAGACTGTTACCTGCTGTAGTTTTTCTATACAGACTTGTGGTCATGCTGGTCCCTTGTATCTCAATCATCACATCCAAGAACTCTATTCTGGATCTGTGTATTCCTGCAGTGAATTGTAAATTCATAGAGTTCTTGTTGAGTTGGCACACAAATTGTCTAGCAGATTCCTCAGTGCCATCCCAAATCAAAAAGATATCGTCGATATACCTAAGCCACAGGACAACCTGGTTGTTAAAAGCGATCACCTGGTTGGACACCTGCTCCTCCCACCACCCCATGAAGAGGTTGGCATAGCTGGGGGCGAAGCAGGTGCCCATCGCCGTGCCCTGTGACTGTCGGTAAATCAACTCGTCAAAGATAAAGTGATTGTGTGTGAGACAAAATTCAATCAGGTCTAATAGCATGTTGGAATGTTCTAAAAATGCAATGAACCTTGATTTTAAGAAATGTCCCACAGCCTGTAGTCCCAAACTATGTTTGATACACGTGTAGAGACTACTCACGTCCAAGGTAACTAGAATATAGGTGTCTTCCCAGACAATTCCTTCTATACTTTTAAGAAAGTGTGTTGTGTCTTTCAAGTATGTAGGTAAGGCAGCTACAAATGGTCTTAGGAAGTGATCAATATACTGAGAAGTCTTCTCTAATAGTGAGCCCATAGATGATACTATGGGCCTCCCTGGTGGATCAGTGGCATTTTTGTGCACTTTGGGAAGAAGGTATAGAATGGGAATCTTAGGGTGATCACATTTAAGAAACAGATATTCATCCCATGTAAGCAAACCTTTGTCACGATAATTTTGTAATTTAGTTTCAAACATAGCCTTTGTCAGTCTGAAATCCGCAAAGGTACTTGGTTCATAACATTTTCCATCTCCCAACTGTCTATGCCCTTCCGCTAGGTATCTACTTTTATCCAAAAGCACAACATTACCACCTTTGTCCGCATGGCGGATAACGATACTATTATCTTCCTTTAATTTCTTAATTGCATTCTGTTGTTCAAAAGACAAATTCTTCTTGTTGTTAGGCATCTGTTCTGATCTCAGTTTCTTAAGATCAGAAAGAACACCTTTCTCAAAGACTTCCACAGCTTCACATACAATCTGGGGAATAAATTTGGATTTTGTTTTGAAAGTACTCCCTGGATTAGCACTAGTGTCAACCTCCTCCTCAGACAGATAGTTGTTACCGTCAATCACCCCTGAGGAAATAATTTCCATGAGTTCCATGTCATTTAGATCCAAATTGCTGATTGAGTTCACTCCCCTAGCAATTGGGGGTTTAAACGGGTGAGTCTCAAACCATTTTTTCAATTTCAATTTTCTTGAAAAATAAAATAAGTCAATTCTCGTCTGGGCATAATTGAAATTGCTAGAGGGGCAGAACGACAATCCTAAGGAAAGTACCTCATGCTCATGTACAGTTAATAACCTAGTAGATAAATTTATTACCGTCATGCTTGAGTCTTGCTGCCCCTTGTCATCATTCCCATGGGTTGTTTTCCGGCGTTGCTGTCTGATTTTTGCTTTTTTGTTTCTTTTGGTCTTCCCCGATTTCCTCTGCCGCGTCCTCTCTGGCTTCCCTGATCTAGTTGTTGGTCTGTCCTTCCCTGATTTAGTACTTGGAATTGTAATAAAAAACGCTTCCTTACTTCTTCTTGGTCATCCTTTGCGGGTTCATTGAGACCTGCCAGATTGAGGTCTTGCAGGCTTCCATCTGAGGCATCGCTCTCCACCGGTTCTGCTTGTATCATTGACGGTGCACTTGTTATCATTCTCTGAGCTGTTTTATCAAAAAGATGGTCATATTTCCGGTGAAAGGTTAGAGTGCGGCCGGTCTGATAATCTTTGTAGTCCCTCAGGAATTTTCTTTGCTTTTTAATAGTTATTTCATCCTAGAGCTTTTGTATCCTAATTTCCAAATGTTTTGCATGTTCATCAAAGGCCTCTTTGCCCATTATTGAAGTTATCTCCACAATTAGTACTTCTATTTGATCTAACAATTTTTTCCGGTCTTTAAGTGCGTATTTTACCAAAATACGCATCATGATTGTAGAGCATGCAGTCGAATTGTTAGACCATTCCTCTAACATATCCGGGTCTGGATCTTCGAAGGTAAGGGCCGTGAAAATTCTCAAGCCGCGTGGTGCTCTCCCTGCATCAATATAACGCTGAAGTGATTCAGCCTCCCACCATTTTCCAAGTTCCTTTCTGTGTAATTTTTCTAATTTGAACAGTAAGGTCTGTAGATGTGCTTCCTTACTCATGTTCGCCGCTTGCTCTTTCGGATCAGATACTGTTCCACCTTGCATGAAGAAAAGTCTGTCCGCTGTCGCTTTTCGCCTTGAATCCATTGCTGCCATTCTATAATTGTAACGCACTTCTGAAATAGTGCAACTCCTGCCGATTTCAGAGGACGCCTCCTCCTTTCGTAGTTCGGCTCTCTACCCCAGCTGTAAGTGTCCCGTGTTTCCACGCCTCCGGCACAAAACTCGTACTGCACCAACCGCAGTTATATGCCCACACCTCCGTTGCGGGTACAGTACCGCGAGTAAAGCAAAGACGTGAGTCCTGCAAACACCCGTTTCCTGCACACTCGCATGAAGGGTGGACAGCACCGCAGCTAGCTCTTCCGTGTCTCGTTACCTTAGCAATGTAAAACTACAGGAACCATAATCCTTTGTGTCTTGTAGCGTCTCGATGATCGAAAAAATAACTGGTTCTTTTCACAGATATTGTAGTGCGGTTCTTTCGTGTTGGATTACCACATATAAGAGACGCTTCACAAGATATGTTTTTACAGCGGGGGAGCGGACCGGCCACAATTCGAACAGCAAAACACACAGTTCCGGTATTTGGCCAGTACCTGCTCTCGAGTGGGTCGTCATTAGGGTCCCGGCGGCCCAAATTTCATTTGAAGAGTTCTCCCATGAGAAGAAACGTGCGACGACACTCAAGGAGTTGCTGTGCTTCAAAAAGTATTTATTCGGCAGCAAGAAAAACAAACAACGCGTTTCACCTTACGGCTTGCTCACGTTTGTTGTGGATTCAAATTGATAGTCCTTTTACATCATGAAGTGAAGACATAAACAAAGGACTAAAGCAAACACACCCCCAAGTGTAAATGTATGGCGGACATTTTGGAATGGATAGATAAACATAAGCAATTCAATCTACACCATCATGGTGTAGTTATGTTATAAAGGTGCCAGTTGAAAACGTACTGCTCGTTGTTACTTAATAATGATAATCATCTTTAGCCAATATTTAAGGTGATAACATATTTGTGCATAATGTAAATTCAAAGTGATAGTATAATTGCGAGATATTCCCTTCTAAAGTGCCCAAGTGGGCAGACTCTATTGATGCAGTCTAGCAAAGTGCCAAAAACACAATCATATAAGGTCACTTATATTGTTGCACATTTCGCCCAAGTGGGCATAAGTTCCACATCTCACGTATTTGTAAACTCAGATTAACATATAAGTTCCAATCACTTTTTTTAAAGTATAACACCACCGGATAATGGCTGAAAAAAATGGCTTTTGTACAACTAAATTTCATGTCTTCTAAATCAACATTTGTTTCATACGTCACATGGACAGGTCATCCTTGATCTTGAGCAAAATCCTAATCCGGAATACACCAGTGTCTTTTATTTCACATCCAATAGTCCCCAAGTGCAGAAAATCTGTGAATTTTAAAAATAATTGTATAAAAAAGGCGTATATCTCATGCGACAGCTAAAGACATGATAGTATTAACTTTCTTCGAACTAACACAGCTAATTTTTCAGAGAGTCATTGTCATATTACACTCATCATTTCTCAAGATGAACAGAGAGTTCTTCATGATTGTTCAGCCCATGTGGAAATGTACATTCGAAATCAATAATGAATCTAGATTCCAATTTTCGCAGGCATGTGGTTCTATCTCCTCCACGAATGCCTAGGTCCACTTTGTCTAACACCACCATTTTTAAAAGACTTTCATTTTGGTAGTGCTGTTCAAAGAAATGCCTGGCAACTGGGTACTGTTCATTATGGTTTTTGATGGCTCTCATGTGTTGAAGCACTCTTTCTTTCGCCTTTAAAGTGGTGCTCCCCACATACCATTTATTGCAGGGACATATCAACAAGTATACACAGTACATGGTGTTACAAGTCAGAGTTTTCTTTATGGTATAAACTTTCCCAGTACTGGGTACAGTTACCTCTTTACAGTTGACACTGTTGCGACATGCCTTGCATGACCTGCAGCATCTGAACCCCGGTATGTCTTTGGGTTTGGTAATTCCTGTCACTGAGTTTGGACTTAACTCATCCCTTAGAGATCTACTCTTTCTGAAAGTTACTTGAGGATGGCTCTTTAGGTGTGGTTTTAGATGTTGATCTGTAAGTAACACATGCCAATGTTTGTTCAGAATCTTTTTTATTTCATTTGACTGACCCGAAAAAGTTGTTATGAATCTGATATTGGATTCTACTTCTTTATCCACATTGGTATCTAGGAGATCCCTCCTGATTTTAGTATCTGCTCTTGTAACTGCCCCTTGAATTGTCTTATTTTTGTACCCCCTTTCCTTGAAACGTTTGATCATTTTTTCTTTTTCTGTTTCAAAGGTCTTGGTTGTACTGCAATTGCGTTTAGCGTGCAATAGTTTCCCATAGGGGATACTATCTACCAATTTCCTTGGGTGTGCGCTCCTCGCATTTAGAAGACTGTTACCTGCTGTAGTTTTTCTATACAGACTTGTGGTCATGCTGGTCCCTTGTATCTCAATCATCACATCCAAGAACTCTATTCTGGATCTGTGTATTCCTGCAGTGAATTGTAAATTCATAGAGTTCTTGTTGAGTTGGCACACAAATTGTCTAGCAGATTCCTCAGTGCCATCCCAAATCAAAAAGATATCATCGATATACCTAAGCCACAGGACAACCTGGTTGTTAAAATCGATCACCTGGTTGGACACCTGCTCCTCCCACCACCCCATGAAGAGGTTGGCATAGCTGGGGGTGAAGCAGGTGCCATCGCCGTGCCCTGTGACTGTCGGTAAATCAACTGGTCAAAGATAAAGTGATTGTGTGTGAGACAAAATTCAATCAGGTCTAATAGCATGTTGGAATGTTCTAAAAATGCAATGGACCTTGATTTTAAGAAATGTCCCACAGCCTGTAGTCCCAAACTATGTTTGATACACGTGTAGAGACTACTCACGTCCAAGGTAACTAGAATATAGGTGTCTTCCCAGACAATTCCTTCTATACTTTTAAGAAAGTGTGTTGTGTCTTTCAAGTATGTAGGTAAGGCAGCTACAAATGGTCTTAGGAAGTGATCAATATACTGAGAAGTCTTCTCTAATAGTGAGCCCATAGATGATACTATGGGCCTCCCTGGTGGATCATTGGCATTTTTGTGCACTTTGGGAAGAAGGTATAGAATGAGAATCTTAGGGTGATCACATTTAAGAAACAGATATTCATCCCATGTAAGCAAACCTTTGTCACGATAATTTTGTAATTTAGTTTCAAACATAGCCTTTGTCAGTCTGAAATCCGCAAAGGTACTTGGTTCATAACATTATATATATATATATTACCTACTGGCGGTCGCCAGTAGGTAGTTATAGTTAGGATTGGCTACCATAGGAAATCCGCAACATTCTATTGGGAATAACTCTGGCGCCGCTTAAGGAATTTGTGTGTAATTTTCCAAAATTTTGGCCAGCTCCGCTGCGCTCCTTCCCTGAAAGTTTCGGGGGGATTCGTGAAGTGGGGTTTGAGAAAAAAGGGGTGTCCCAAAACGGGTTTTCCCCATGTTAATTTCCATAGGACGGTCTGACAAGTCTACAGCCCGAACCGCTGAACGGAATTACGCCAAACTTGGCAAAATTGTAGGGACTGGTACGCAGATGTGCCTTTGCTATATTTGGTGAAAATTTCTCCAGTGTTTTTTTTGAAAATTTACTTCAAAAACACATATATATCTATAGGCGTGCTCCGAGCGCTCACCGGTACGCGTACCGGGGCGCGCACCCGGCGCGCTACGGGAGTGCGTGAGCGGAAAGTTGATTGGCTGTCGGGTGTCTGTCAACATTCTAAACAGTCCGGAGAGTCCGCCATCTTGTGTCTCGGTAGAATCGAGACACAAGAGGTGAAAAAGAAAGGGGGAAATAATTAAAAGGGGGCAGAGTAGACACCCCCTGACCCGTAAGGTTTTCTGAGGGGGGCCTAGAAGGATTCTCAAGGGCAAAAGAACTTTTTTTTTTTTTTTTTTAAATTTTCACGGGGTAAGCGCTGGGTGCGCTCCCAGGTGCGCTCTCCGGTACGCGCAACCTGAGCGCACCACGGGGAAAAATAGTGTAAAAAAATTGAGTAAAAAAATAATGTAGAGTGTTTAGAGGTAAGTTAGCTCTGAAAAGAGCTGTTGTGTTAAGTGGGTGTTTTTTGTACCTACAAGTAGGTACCAATGCAGAGTCTTATAATCAAGAGGAAAACTCTATTCCCCTCATCTGTAAAATCCACACCATCTCTCCTATAGATGTCTTGCATGTTGTAACGCAAGTTGTTATGGTAAATGGAACCCATACCATAGTCTCTGAGGAAAGCAGAAACAGTTTTATTTACATGTTTCCTTGCTTTCTCAATCTGTGGACAAAATTGGTTGGACCAGTTCCATTTTTGCCTTTGGCATATATTAGAAAATACCAAGGCAGTTTTTGGAAAAAGTGACATCAATTGGCCAAAGATGTCCTTTAAAAGCATTTCCAGACCTACCCCAGTCAAAGTGCCTAAGTCATAGGTCACGGTGTGGTAAATGCATAAAGGATTTTACCAATGGTATCATTTGGTGACTCCTCAATCCTCTCTGTCCAATCCATACAATGTCCACATTTGGTAAATCAAGATTGTAAATACTTCTGTTAGCTGCGTATTTTTGACTCCAGTGGACATAGCTATGACCCACAAACCAGACTTTTGTCATTTTGAAGGTAGATGTGCTTCTAGTCAGATGAGTTGTGGAAATGAAATGGCAGTTTGATTATGAAAAAAAGTGGTTGAGAATCAGTGCAGATGAATAACCAGAAATGATTGGAGCTTTGTTAAAAATCTCCACTGAAAATTAGGGTGCATGCTTTTTTTTTGTAAGAAGTCATTTCAATGGTTGAGAAAAAGTCATTTAAAGAAACATTGCATTTCATTAGCTAGTAGATTGAGAGGTCAAACAGCCTTGATGGATTGTTTTGCAACATAGTATGATGAACTTGTGAACTGTGTGCTGGTTTAAGAGGGAGTTACCATGGTTACTTGGTGAATGAGCACTGGGGGGATGGGTGAATGTTATGTGAGTTTCAAAGTCTTGAAATGTGCAACCAATTAAAATGTGCAGTTTGGTTTTGAATTTGTGTGGGAACAATTTGTATTGGCTATGTACAAGAATATGGGTCTGAAATGAGTAAGAATCTGTGCCATTATTGAAAGGCTCCAGTGAAGGAAGCATTATTCAGAGATTCTGCTTAAGAATATCTGTTGACTGTGACTGACACTGTTTTACATCTTCCAAAGCATTTTTAAAGGTGAGTAATGATTATTTTAAAAAAGATAGAGAGCTTAAAGATTTTTGACAAGTATCACAGTGAGTGTCTGTGTGAATTAAGGAATTATATTTTTACCTATTTCCATAATGTTAGCTGTGTGTTTATAAGGTAGACTTCTTTATAAATTGTTTTTTATGCTTGAATTCAATGCTGGTTTAGAAATTGTGTAATGGTTTCATTGGACTTGTAAATATGCTCCTTTTTTTGAAGCACCTTGTGCAACCTTTAGCATGGGTGGAAGCAGTGTATGTATGGAGAGAGATAGGAATAGCAGATAGAAAACCATATGAAATGGTGTGGGAGATGCATAAAGTATTTCATTAATGGTATCAATTGAGATGGAATATAAGATAAAGAGGGGCATATTTACAAGACTCTTGCGCAATGTTTGACATGGGTGCAAGCAGAAAATGCATGCAGAATAATAAAATTGGCACCCAGACAAGAATATGAAATGCCGTGAGAGATGTTTAAAGCTTTTTTTTAATGGCATAAATTGAGATAGAATAAACAAAAAAAGAGAAGCATATATACAGGCTGCGTGCGCAATCTTTGACATAGCTGTGTGTTTATAAGGTAGACTTCTTTATAAATTGTTTTTTATGCTTGGATTCAATGCTGGTTTAGAAATTGTGTAATGGTTTCATTGGACTTGTAAATATGCTCCTTTTTATGAAGCGCCTTGTGCAACCTTTAGCATGGGTGGAAGCAGTGAATGTATGGAGAGGGATAGGAATAGCAGATAGAAAACCATATGAAATGGTGTGGGAGATGCCTAAAGTATTTCAGTAATGGTATCAATTGAGATGCAAAATAAGATAAAGAGGGGCATATTTACAAGACTCTTGCGCAATGTTTGACATGGGTGCAAGCAGAAAATGCATGCAGAATATTAAAATTGGCACCCAGACAAGAATATGAACTGCCGTGAGAGATGTTTAAAGCTTTTTTTTAATGTTATAAATTGAGATAGAATACACAAAAAAAGAGAGGCATATTTACAAGCTGCGTGCACAATCTTTGACATTAATGCTGGTCCAGAGATAGTGTAATGGTTTCATTGGCATATTTACAAGCCGCGTGCGCAATGTTTGAGATTAATGCTGGTCTAGAGATAGTGTAATGGTTTCATTGGCATATTTACAAGCTGCGTGCGCAATGTTTGACATTAATGCTGGTCCAGAGATATTGTAATGGTTTCATTGGCATATTTACAAGCCGTGTGCGCAGTGTTAGATATAATGTACCATGTCTGTCTCTGCCAACAGTATGTGTGACTCTGCCTAAGATCACAGTGATGGGTGAATCAAGCTTCACTCACAGTGTGATCTTAGGCACATGATCAAAATGTTAGATATAATGTACCATGTGTGTCTCTGCCAACAGTATGTGTGACTCTGCCTAAGATTACAATGATGGGTGAATCAAGAAGGCATTCAGATTTGTCACACATATTTCTAAAATCATACTAATCTGCCTAAGATCACACTGTGAGTGAAGCTTGATATAATGAGCAACTAGAATGCTAACATTCAGAATTTATGGCAAATGTGTGACACATCTGTATGCCTTCTTGAGTGAACTAAAGAAAAACATCATTGAAAATGCAATAGATCTCGCCCTCGGTGTCACACATACTGTTGGCAGAGACAGACATGGTACATTATATCTAAAATCCTATTAATCTGCCTAAGATCACACTGTGAGTGAAGCTTGATATAATGAGCAACTAGAGTGCTAACATTGAGAATTTATGGCAAATGTGTGACACATCTAAATGCCTTCTTGATGGAACCAAAGTAAACAAGCATTGAAAATGCAATAGATTTGGTGTGATCTTAGGCACATGTCCACCATATTACATGTAATCTACCATTTCTTTCTCTGCAAGCAGTATGTGTGTCTCTGCTGATATTATTTCAAAGTATCTACAGGCCAAAAACAGACCACCTATATATAAACAAGACATAACATTAATTAGTTACTCGTTTTTGACAGAAAGCAAAGCACATGTAATGTAAATGAGCCTTTTGTTTTATACTAGTGTTTATATTGTTTACTTATTGTAATTGATGTGTAATATGTTTGTAGTGGTCTATAATATGTTATTTTTTCTTTACTACAGATTATAATCATCTATACAAACAAACTAAAAGATGCCTTCTAAGGCAAGAAGACTAAGGAAAAAGAAAATCAACAACCAACCAAAATAAAATCTTCAGAGAAAAAGAAAAATGCTGCTGGTAAGCAAACTAAAAATGTTCTCTGGAACCTATTGAAATGTCAAGAAATAAAGAGTTTTTTTAGAAAGAACAATGAAACACCTGTAATTTCAAAGAAAACAGGATGTCCTTCTAAAAATGTTAGACCTGTACAAGGAGATGATATTTTGCATACCAAAAGAAGAAGCAAGCAATTTTCTGAAATACGTAGACGAATGTTTTACAACAGAATAGTATCAAATTTATTAAAAAATTTAAAGAGGTATAAAAAAAGACTGCTTTTTACAAGAAAAAAAACATAGTTAAGATCGTGGATGAAGCATTTAAAGTGAAAAATAAATAGTTTTGTTTAGTAATGAATAGAATTCGTACACTTGATAAGATAATCAATGTGTTCAAATAAAAATGTAAGTGGAGGAGAGTAATATATCGAACTAATTTCTGTGATGTTTTTTCTGGAGAATGGAAGCATAGTTCAAGTTCTGAGCCATTTTTTAATGAAGAAAGTTACTTTCAAGATAATGATTTGGTGCATGCAGTTGACACCAGTGGTCGAGCATATGAGGTGAAGGACGGTTGTCCGGTTGAAAAAGAAGAGATTGTGCCTAGAAATACAGAAGAGGTGTTACGAAATGAAGTTTTAGGGAGATGTCCTAAGGCTCCAGTGTATACATGGAATTGTAGTAGTATTTGTAGTGTCTGACAGGAATCAATTGATTTGTTTCGCAATTTCTTACGGACATATACTAAGAAAAGTGTGAAACAAAAAATGAAAATTTTACAAGAGTTAGATCCTTGTAGAGTGAGAAAAAAAACAGGTTTGCAAGGGCATTCACTGGCTTGTCTTTCAAGAAAAGTATGTCAGAGTGTTTTTCACCATTTTAGGATGTTAGCAGTGCATCATAATAAAGTGAGGAAATTAGTGAGAAGGTTGTACTATGCAAAAAGTCCAGCACTTAAACTAAAACAGTTAAACAGTGATCTTTTGCATGGAACTAAATTAGATGTCAAAAACATTTGTAATGAAATTGAGTTTTGTTACTTTGGTGAAAAAGAGGTCAGTGCAGAAATTGATACAGTAATAGAAGGTAATGTAGAAGAGAATGTAGAGATTTTAAGTACAGAAAAATTTGAAAATTAAATTATAAAGTTTAAAGTCAATTCAAGTGAAAGGCCTAATTTTTCTTGTGTTTGTTGTCGACGAACTCATTATAAGCATCTGACTAGATTAGTTGATTTATATGTAAAAAGCGAAAAGATAAATAATAATGAGTGGAAGGATTTTGCAACTTATTTGTTGGTTGAAAATTGTTTTGATTTGGGCTCTGATCAACGTATTTGTACATATTGCTATAATAAATTAAATGAAAACAAAATGCCTGCTAGAGCTGTTCATAATAATATGGAGTTGGTAGACATTCCTTCTGAATTGATGGATTTAAATACCTATGAGTCTATTCTGATTCAATGTGTGCATCCTTTTCAGGCTATTGTTCGCATGGAGCCTAAGACAGGGAAATTGCCTCCTTCAGATTTACAGAGAGGATTAAAGGGAAAAGTTGTTTATTTGCCTATAGATTTTAAGAAAAATATTGATACAATTGGTGTTGAAAAAGTAGAAGAGGAACCTCTGGTTACTTCTAGTTAATGGTGTTATAACAAAAAGTAAGAAAATCTGGCAAGAATTAGTGGATGTTAGGAAAGTCAAAAAAGCAACGTTGTATTTGGTAAAAAATAATCAGTACTATGAAAATGTGTATGTGGGAGAAGAGGAAACAACTGTACAAGACGACACTGATGTCTCTGCTGGGCAAATAGAAAAAGTTGATGTCTCTAGAAGTGAAGAAATTTACGAACATTATAGTGTTCATCCATTGCATTCCAAAGAAGTAATGGGGAATGCTATTGACTTGTTTCAGATGAAAAAAGCCAAAGGAAGTCCCATTAGTGTATGGGAAGAAAGTTTGGAAGCTCTTTGTTTTCCACAGTTATTTCCAACAGGCGAAAGTGGACGATATGACGACCGACCTGTTCAAATTCCTGCATCTGAATACCGGACTTCAAGATTATATGCAGAAGATCCAAGGTTTCGTCAATGCATTCCATATTTGTTCCATCTACTGTTTGAGAGTGACTTGTCTGGACTTTCCTATGCAGTAAACCATATACTGAAAAGTGGAGCACATCTACAAAATGTTTCGGCAAGGGATTTTATGGATAAAGTCAAACTGCAAGACAGTGTTTTGGAATCTCAGCTAATTAATCTCATGGCATGTCAGCGTGGTACTAACGAGTATTGGTACCGTCGTCATGGGGAATTGAAATGTATGCTAAGAAACTTAGGAACTCCTACATGGTTCCTCACTCTTAGCTGTGCTGAGTATGCTTGGGAAGACTTACTTGAACTTCTACGAGAGGCAAATAAAAACATTGAAAATATTGAATACAAGACACCTGGAGAACTGTGCTCTTTGGATCCAGTTAATGTATGCAGGTATTTCAATCATAGGTTTGAAGCTATGATGTCTTTTATTACAAACAAAAAAATTCTCCGCTTGGAGAGGTGTTGGATTTCTTTTGGAGAAAGGAGTTTCAAGCAAGAGGTGCTCCTCATATACACATGCTGCTATGGATTAAAGATGCACCTAAATTTGGAACAGATTCAGATGAGAAAGTGATGAGTTTCATTGAGCAGTATTCTACATGTGCCATTCCGAAAAGTGCAGAAGAAAACAATTTAAGACACCAAGTTTTACGCTTTCAAAGTCTTTGTCGTAGGAAATACTGTCGTCAAAAATACAAATCCAAGGACAAATTCTACATGAAATGTCGTTTTGCATTTCCACGTCCAGTAACATTGAAAGGAAGAGTCAACAATTTTATGTCTTCTCTGCGACATACTGTGACAAGGAAATCACCAAAAAATACATACAACCTAAGAAGAAATGAGGAAGCCAATTTTATAAATGACTACAACCCAGTCATTTTGTCCATGTTGAATGCTAACATGGATATTCAATATGTGGCTGACAACTCTATTGCTGTGGCTCGATATGTGATGTCTTACATCACAAAATCAGAAAAAACGGAACTGAAGGAAATGTGGGAGGAAATTTTACATGAAAAGAGTCTAAGCAAGAACTTATACAGTTACAGTCTGAAGATGTTGTTGCATCGAGAAATTGGAGCATATGAATGTTCTGATCAGTTGTCATCAGCAAGTCTATATGCCAAATCTAGAACCATCATTTGGGTGAGTCTAGGTCTTGCTGCAACACGAAACCGAGTTTTGAAATCTGTACAAGAAATAGAGTATTTGGCGGAGAAAGAACCAGACAGTACAGATATTTTGAAGACAAACATGTTGGATACATACTATCCAAATAGAAGAACTCACCTTGAGAACGCTTGTCTCTATGAAGTTCTGCAAACCTACATTTTTAAAAAGAACGTCACAGAAGACATCAATAAAGGTGTATATGCTGTAATTGGATGTGAAGGCTGTCTAGTAAAGCAAAGAAAAGGCCATTTGATTAATCATCGAAAATTGAGTTGTGATTCTCTAGACAAAAGGGAATTTTATTACTTAGCTCTTTTACAACTCTTTAAGCCTTGGCGTAGAGAAGAGGAACTACTTGGAGATTTTCTTACTTATGAAGATTTGTTCAATGCAACCAAGGATACGATAGAATGTCCTGTTTTTTCAAATTATCTGCAAATGTTAAACGAGGAAATACAGCAAGAAGCTACAATTGCAGCAGAGATTGCTAGAGACAGTTCTCAAGATAGTCAGAGTTCTGCTTCATTGAGTCAGGATCCACTAGGAGGACCAATTATACAAAATGAAGCTGCCACTGCCATGGATGAAGTTGAAAGAGCCATGGAACAAGCTCAGGAGGATGGAGTTGACTTAGAAGATTTGGAAAAAGAACTAAACGTTGAGCAGAGACAAATATATGACCAAGTCACAGAACAAATTGAGCATGGTTTATCTCATGAGAAAAAAGAGTGCTCATGTACATTATTTGTACCTATCCGACTGTATGTGAGTGGAGAAGCAGGAACTGGGAAAAGTTTCCTGATTAAAGCGATTGCAACATATTTGCAGAAAACAACGGAGTCATCGCTCTCTTGTGTTGTTACTGCTCCAACTGGGTTGGCAGCACACAACATTAAAGGGATTACTTTACATCGCTTATTGATGCTGCCAGTGGAGCATGATAACAAATTACAATACCACAAGCTATCTGGAGAAGCCTGTTGTGAAGTTTCAACAGTCCTAAAGAAAATGAAACTTCTTATCATTGATGAAGTAAGCATGGTATGAAATGTAATGCTTGCTTTTGTGCATTTAAGAATGCAAGAAATTATTAAAACAGACTATGATGTATTATTTGGAGGCAAACACATCATTGTTTTTGAAGATCTACTGCAACTAAGATTATAAAAATATTCTACAAGATGTAAGAATTGGAAAACTAACTGAGCATGGCAAAGAAGCTTTACATGGACGATTAATTTCAAATTTGTTTCCAAAGGAAAATATTCTCCCAGAGAATATTTTTAAGAAAATTCCTGAAAACAAATCTGTCATATGCTTGATGCCAACTCTGCAAGAATGTTCAATCTTCAACACCAAAATGTTAAAGTTGGAAAATCAAGAGATTTTGAAACTGGAAGCTATTGATAAAATAGAACATGAAGGAGCAACTATTATTTTGTCAGAAAAGTTGCAATCAAAATTGGATTCTTTAGAGAAGACAATATCTAAAACTGCTGGTATGGAAAAGACTCTGTATGCATCTTTAAATTGTTGTATAATTTTACGACGTAATTTACATGTGGAAAGAGGTTTAGTAAATGGAGCAATGGGTCATGTTGTGGATTTTGTGAATTACCGAAATAGAGATGGAATTGAAATTATAAAAATTAAATTTGATGGTATTGAAGAAGTACAACAAATCAGTCGTTGTCCTGCTTGTTTTTTGCTAGTGAAAGATTTATATGTCCGCAGACAAACAGTTTCCTGTTTTATTTTATTTTTTTATTTTTTTATTTTAGCGATTTCTACAGCGCCTGGTGACCCAAGGGTATCCCCGCGCTATGTAACTTGAACCTATTGAGACGGAAGGTAGTCGAAGGGTGTTACTTGGGAAACAAGTGGGTCTTAAGTTTTTTTCGGAACGCAAGGAAATTGGATTCCAGTCTGAGGGCCAGGGGGAGTGCGTTCCAGCCTTTGGCCGCCTGAACGGAGAATTGGCGGCCTCCCGTGCGGACTTTTTTGAATCTGGGAACGTGGACTCGATTCTCATTTTGCGATCGTAGCACTCTGGTTGCTGTATAGGGTGTAATCATGTTGCTGAGGATCGCCGGGCCGGAACCGTTGTAGAGCTTGTGTGTGATACACATTGCTTTAAAGTGCACCCTTTGGCGAACCGGGAGCCAGTGCAGGGTTTTAAGGGCTGGCTTGGCAGATGTTCTGGAGGAGGTGTTGGTGATCATACGTGCTGCCGCGTTCTGTGTCCGCTGGAGTTTCGAGATGGTAGCCTCAGGGGCACCCAGATAGACTAGATTGCTATAGTCTAAGCGGGACAGCACTAGGCCCTGGATAAGGAGCTTTCTGGACATGGGAGGGAGTAGGGGCAGGATTTTACGAGTCTTACGCATGAGCCCAAAACATGTGCCCGAGGTTTTGGTAGCCTGGGTCTTCATTGTGAGTTGTGGCTCTAGCCACACCCCGAGTGTTTTGATTTCAGAGTTGGGGGGGGGGATTTCACCGAACACGTCGGGCCATATCGTGGGGGGGATAGATGTCCATTGATTACCGAGTAACATTACCTCTGTCTTTGTCCCATTCAATTTCAAAGATGATTCGTTCATCCAGTTGTGGATGTTTATGAGGCAGTTAGTCAAGTTTTCCGGATGGTCAATCAGCTGGGACAGGGAGACGACCAGTTGGGTGTCATCGGCGTAACTCACCATTTTGATGTTAAATGGTGTTACCACGTCCTCGAGGGGGGCCATATAGACATTAAAAAGCGTGGGGCTCAGGGAGGAGCCCTGAGGCACGCCGCTGGTGAGTGGGAGGGTGGATGAGTGGTGACTGTCATCCCAGACTTGAAAGGTGCGTCCTGTAAGATAGGATTCGATCCATCCGATAGCTGTCCCGGAAAGTCCTGCTTTCGCCAGTCTGCTCAGAAGGACACGGTGGTTGACCGTATCGAAGGCTGCACTTAGATCAAATCAATGTTTCTTTGGCATATGCAGTAACTATTCATAAATCTCAAGGTTTAAGTGTTGATAGTGCTTTGGTGAATATTGGAAATTCTGTGTTCAAGGAGGGCATGGCATATGTTGCTTTATCTCGAGTCAGAACTTTATCTGGATTGTACTTGATTGATTTTGATGAGACAAAGATTAATGCAGATCTAAATTGTGTAAAAGAATATAATAGGTTAAGAAGAGAGTATGCTTCAAATTTACCTCAATATCCTCTGTTTGAAAAGCGTGTGGTAGGCCGAAAAAGAAGAAATGAGAAAAATTGTAGGGAAGTTGTAGCAAAAAGAAAAAAAGTAGATGAAACAGTAATTGTAAGCAGAAACGAAATGGATTCAGTTAAAGATGTTGTTGGATTTCAGTTTGAAAATAGTTCTGGTGTCATTTGCTAAGCTAATGTAGTGGTTAATGTTGTTTTTTTCTCCAAACTGTAAAAGAACAGATTGCTGAAAATCGCGATCAAACACTTTTTTGTTTATTAAATTCTGTATTAGAGAAATGTAGCAGTGATAGAACAAAAATACAAAGCGTTTCTGAAATTCGAAAGGTTTTAGACATATGTTCTGGTCTAAATCAATTTACACAGAATATTCAGCAAGATTGTCAGGAATTTCTAATGTATATGCTTGTTGTTTTGCAAGATGAAGGTGTAGATGTAGAAAATCTTTTTGGCCTTTCTTATAAATGGCAACATGACTGTGACAATTGCTCCTTTTCAAGTAGTACTACAGTAGACACTGAAAGATTTATATATTTGACTTTACCAGACTCCAAATCAGTCTCTTTTAATAATGTAGTTAGAGCAGCAAATCAAAACATGGTCTGTAGTCAATGTAAATCTGCAATGCTATGAGGGGCGCTAGAGGGCGCACTGCAGAATGGCCGCACTGCCGTGAGGCTCCTGCAGCCCGGAGCTTCTATCCGGCAATTTATCCTTTTGACCATCATCATCCCTTGATCTGACCCTGGGATTCCCTTCGGGAGGCTGTGGACTGCACTCGGTCCGACTCTCACCACGATCGGTGGTTCCTGACCGGAGTTAGGAGATCCGGCAGTTTCACCGCCGGGTGCTCTGGAAGTCGGAAGCACCGCGGCCCGGCGTCACTGCTGACTGTGGTCTGCTGCCTCACACGTGGGGTGGAGGCCGGATCCCCTCCCCCCTCAGGGACGCTGCGAGATTGCCCGCCTTGCCGTTGATGGTGACGGTTAGCGGGGCTCGCGACTGGTGGCAGAGACTGTGCAGCGTCACCACAGGTGCCACCCTGGACTACGGCGGCGGAGCTGCGACGGGGACACCGATCTACCCCCGGATTTGGTGCACTGCCGGACCACGGGCGGGAGTGGCGGGGCGTGCTTGCCTGCTCGTGCCCCCGGCTGTGGGGGCTTCTTAGACGCTTGTACGCTGCAGAGTACGGACGGGGGTGACCTGTGGCTGGCGATACGGTTTGCAGCGGGTCTCGCTGGGCACGCTGCTGGGGAGCTGCCTTTTCCTCCGTTTGGCGCCATTATCGCTGCAGCAGCCACTGTGTGACGGTGCCTACCGGCGGGGGCTTTTCTGCGGAGCGCTGTACTAGCCATATTGGTGCCAGACCCCTCTGATTGCATTGTATGCCGGTGCCTCCTACTTTGGGTTTCCTGTATCACACTGCCCTGGATTGGACTGTCCTGCTTCCTGAGGGGCGACATAGGAGCTGATGCCTGCGCATTGTCCCTGTTACATAGTGTAAGTGGCGTTGCCCTCACTTGTCTGTGTTGTACTATGGTGGTCTGCTGCTGTGGGTTCTCAGTCCACCCTCGCCTGCTGTTGTTGTAAATGCCCCTCTGCCTCCCTGTGGCAGCAACGTGCTGTGACTGTTTGTGGGGACTGGCGATACTGCGTGGATACACGGCTAGTGCGCCCTTCTCTTGGATTTTGTCATACTGCCTGTTCTGGTGGGCGCATACCATTGGCTGGTGTACGAGGGCTTGTGCCTAGGACTACCTTCGCCTCTGCTTGCTGTGTGTGCGGGACCATGGGGAAGCCGGACAATAAGCAACCTAAGCTTTCCTTTGATTCTGCGGCCTCTAGGAGGGGCGCTCGCCTGGTGCAGGAAGCTGGGAGCTCCCGTTCCCCCCCCGCGTGTCGCTGAGGCCAGTCTGCCGTCCACTGCCCCGGATTTCCAACAGATGATGCATGAGATGCGGCAAGGTTTTGCTACCATTGTGGACAAAGTGGACAAAGTGGACAAACTATCCTCGCGCATGGACGCAGTGGTGCAAAAACTCGATGTCCATGAGGAGCGCCTGACTACGGCGGAACAGCGCATCTCGGATCACGACGACACTGCGGCCACTCATACCACTCAATTGGCGAGGATGGACAATATATTGAGGGTAATAGCAGCCAAGAATGAGGAGTTAGAAGCGAGAAGTCGACGCAACAACATACGCGTTGTAGGTGTGCCGGAGACGACGAATGTGGGGAAGATGGAGACGTACGTGGAAAGATTGTTGGTTGGTGCGGTTGGAGCGGAAGCGTTCTCCACGCAGTTTATTGTGGAGCGAGCGCACAGGTCCCTTGGCCCGTGTCCTGCCACGGGCGCGTCACCGCGCCCTATCATTGCGCGCCTCCTGAACTACCGGGACCGGGATGCGGCTCTCCGGGCGGCTCGCACCACCCGCTCACTTTCATTTGAAGGGGTCAATTTCACCATCTATCCGGACTTCACTCCGTTGGTGCAGGAGCAGCGACGCAAGTTTCTTGCGGTCAAGAAAAAACTTAGGGACCTGCAGGTGGACTACGCCTTGCTGTACCCTGCGAAGCTGAGGGTGACTCATCAGGCGAAGCAGACCTTCTTCACGAATCCGCAGCATGCGGAAGACTTTGTGAAACGTCTCAGGAGGGAACATGCTGCTGCTGGCCGGCAAGACGGGGCGGAACAGGATGGTCACCGATCGGCGGGAGAGGAGGAGGACGCCTAACCAGGTTTCTAGTGATGAACGGGCTGAACTACATACTTTGCACTGGCGGTTCTGTGGCTGCCCTCGGCGCCTAGGGATTCGCAGGCATGACTGTTAAGAGCGGATGTTTGGGTCGCCGGTCTAATCTGGGATTCCGCTGGTTGAGACTGTTGTTATGGAGATGGTTGATGATAATACTTTGCTCCGGGCGCCCTCTCCCACACTGTGCCTGGGTCGGGTCTTTACCTTACGGCTTAGGGGTCGGCGTAGTGTGGGAGGGTGGTAATGTGCACCTCTGGTGGGCAATCCCATGGGCATACCCCACCATTGTTAAGTTCTTTTGTGCACCTGAGTTTTTGGATGGCTGGATGGATGTATGGAGTGTGGGGAGGAGGGGTGGCAAAGGGTCCTGACAGGTCGGGGTTGGTCAGGTGGGTGGAGGGAGGGGGAATTGCACTGGTAGGCTCTGTTTCCCTTGATGTACGTCTTAGGTGCGCGATGTTCTCTGGGTGTACCGCGTGTTGGTTGCACGGAGGTTCTTCTTTGTTTGGGGGGCTGCATTTTGGTCTGTCAGCGTGCCTGTTGCACGGCTGTGGTTATTTGGGATTGGGAGGGGGGGGGTCTGTTTTTTTGGCTTGGAGATGGCTGGGATGAGTGTGGAGTGAGGTTGTTGGAGAGGCTGTGGTGTGCGATGGTGACATTTCGCTGCCTTGCGCTGAGAGACTGGGACGGTGCACTGCTTCTGTGTGCCCCGTGGCGCCTTGATCATGGATGATGGCGATTGATACTGTGGATAAGATATCGATCTTGTCTTGGAATGTGCGTGGGCTTAATTGTGCCAGGAAATGTCGAAATGTACTACAGTATTTGGATAGACATGCAGTACAAGTGGCTTTCTTGCAGGAGACGCATCTGCGGCGTTTGCCTGCTCCTACGTTTGGTGGGAGGTGGGCTGCAGTGAGGACATTTGCATCGTATTCCTCATATGCTCGTGGAACTGTTATTCTTATTAAGAGATCGCTCTCCTTTCAAGAATTGGGGTCACGAGTGGATCCTGAGGGGAGGTATGTGTTATTGTGGGGGAGGCTTGGGCAGGTCACTGTGCTCTTCGTGAACTGTTATGCACCTAACATTGATACACCTGTTTTTTTTCTTACCCTTTGGGGCCACATTCTTGCTGTAGGGGCCTCACATATTGTGTGGGGGGGGGATTTCAATCTGGCGGTTCAGGCTCTGGAGGATAGATCAGAGGGTAGCCCTCAGTACAATACACAAGCCAGGGATGTTTTGCGGGGCATTGTGGAGGAAGCAGGGCTGATTGACAGCTGGAGGTATGCTCACCCTACTGATAGAGAGGGCACGCATTTCACTGCACTGGCTCGCTCCTGGGCTCGACTGGACTATGTCTTCCTCTCCAGAGGGCTGGTGTCGGGGCTGAGGGAGGCGGTACACTTGGCCAGGATGTACTCTGATCATTGCCCGGTCAAAGTGGTGTTTTCGGTGCCCGGGCTGCACAGGCCGCGCCCACCCTGGCGGCTCTTTCCCTCTGCCCTGTTGGACCCCGTTTTTAAGGCTGAACTTGGCGAGGAGGTAGAAGCTTTCTTTCCAAGGAACAAAGGATCTGTTGATAGTGTGGAGGTGATATGGGAGGCATTTAAGGTTACGATCCGGGGTGTCACTATCTCCAAGAGTTGTGGGGTGCTTAAATCTATTGTTCGAACCCTCGAGGGCTTAGAGGCTGATTTACGACACTTGGAACGCAGATTGCAGGCTGGTCCTGATCCCGACCTCTTAGGTCAGTTTAGGAGTAAGCTTTCAGAGTATGAGGAGGAAGCTGCCAGGGAGGCTAAGCATAGAGGGAAGTACTGGACGGCGAGGAGATACAGTGAGGGGTAGAGGCCTGGGAAGGTACTTGCTGCACTTACTAGGCATCAGAGGTATAGTTCGGACTTGTTGGAACTGGTCTCGCCGGATGGCACTCTCTGTAGAGACACGAAGGAGATTCAGGAGACATTTGTTCATCATTACACCCACTTGTACACTACACAGCAGTCGGGTGATGTGCGATATGGCGGTTTCCTTGATGATTTGGCGCTTTGCTGGTTGTCGGACGATCACAGGGCGTTCCTGGGTAGGCCTCTTGAGGAGGAGGAGGTTAGGGGTGCCATCATGTCCCTGAACAACGGGAAGGCCACGGGGCTGGACGGCCTTCCCGCCGAATTCTATAAATGCTACGTGGATATTATGGCTCCTGTTCTTCGCGAGGTTTTTGAAGAGTCCCTTGAGGTAGGGAGGCTGCCGGGTTCTATGAGGGAAGTTGCTATCACCTCGCTGCTTAAACTGGGTAAAGACCCTCGAGACGTAGGTTCCTATAGGCCCCTTTCATTACTTAATTGTGATGTCAAGATTCTGGCGAAAGTGTTAGCGGTTCGGCTTTCTGAGCTCATGCCTGTTATTGTCTTGCCTGATCAGTCTGGGTTCGTGCCTGGTCGGGCGACGTCCCATAATCTTCGTACATTGTTCTCCCTTATCCCGACCATTGCTCCGGAGCTCCCGGTAGCCGCCGTTTTTCTGGACGCCACTAAGGCCTTTGATTCGGTGGAGTGGGGTTACCTTATTGATGTGTTGTGCAGGATGGGGTTTCCTCGGATCTTTATCTCCTGGGTCAAATTGCTGTATACTGACCCGGCGGCGAGGGTGGTAGTGAATGGTGTGCTCTCCCCCCAGTTCCCTATTACAAGAGGGACCAGGCAGGGATGTCCCCTTTCTCCCCTCCTGTTTGCCATCGCCATAGAGCCCCTTGCCTGCCGGATCCGCCAACTGCACCAACAGAGCGCGTTTAATTGTTTCCAACGTCAAGTGGGAATCTCTTTGTATGCGGATGATGTCACGCTTTATGTGAAGGATCCACAGACGAATCTTAATGCGCTTTTGCGAGAGCTAGTTGCCTTTGGAGGTGTCTCGGGGATACATATCAACTGGCAGAAGTCCCAATTCTTTCCGCTCACTGCGGCGGTTCATCGATTTCCGTTGGACTACCCTTTGGAGTGGTGTGACTCGGAGCTGCGATACCTTGGTATTGTGGTCTCTTTGATCAGGGAGGAGACTATTAGGCTTAACTATGGCGTGGCTATCACTAAACTGTCGGATAACATTACGAGATGGATGTCTTTGCCTTTGTCCATGGCGGGTAGGGCGTCCTTGATTAAAATGGTGGTTTTACCCCGTTTTCTGTATCTTTTTCAGAATATCCCGTATCACCCTGGAGCTTATTTTTTTAAACGTCTCCGTTCAGAGCTCATTCGTTTGTTCTGGGGGGGTAAACAACCGAGAGTGGCGTGGGCTACCTTGACGTTGCCCTATGTCGATGGCGGATTTGATGTTCCTGACTTTGAACTTTACTATCTCAGCGCTCAGGCACACTATGCATACCACTGGATGTGTCCCACGCCGTTTATGCCACAAATTGCGGCTGAACAGTGGGTCGCCCATCCTCTCCCGTTAGAAGGTATGGTGCTGGGCACTATGGGTGATGTGGACACCCACCAGACGACGGTGACGTGCACGGTGGATGCTTGGCAACGTGTGACGCGATTGCTGGGTCTTTCATTTCTCTACTCGCCTGCACTACCCCTTGCGTATCATCCTGCTCTGTCCCTCATACAGGAGACAGGGTTTCAGCGTCTGTGCAAGCGTCTTGGGGTACTTACTTGGGGAAGCCTTTTTCAGGAGGGCACTTTCCGTACCCGGAACCAGTTTTTTGGTGATGTGATCTGTTCTCCCTTGGAGTTGTTTTATTATGTCCGCCTGCGACAGGGCCTGCGTACTTTACTGCCGGATTTCCCTAGGGAGCCGGATGTGGCCTTGCCACTCCACCTACTGCTAGTCTCCGATGGGCGACATTTGGTTTCGAAGCTCTATAGTGCCATTAGACGGCAGCGAGCTACCCTGGCTAGTCGGGTGCGGGAGCAATGGGACGCTGAACTGGGCATTACTATTTCTGACGAACAGTGGCAGTACTGTTGTGGCGTTACTGCTAATATCTCCTCCAGTTGCCGTTTGAAAATTATACACTACAAATTCATACAGAGGTTTTATTATACCCCAGTCAGGAAACTTCGGTTTCGACTGTCGGAGGACGATAGATGTACCCGATGCCGGGCAGTAGGTGCCGATTTCCTGCACTTGGCATGGGAGTGTGTGGCCGTTCTGGAGTACTGGGTGCAGGTCCATGCTGCTCTGCAGATTATGACTGAGGATGGGGTGTTGTTCGACCCCATGGTTCTCCTGTTGGGGTATACTAAGGGGGTACCTGCCCTCCACCGTAGATTTGTAGACGTGGCCTTATTGTTGGCCAAACGGAGAGTAGCTTGCTGTTGGGGGCGTGGCAGGGTGCCGCAATTCGAGGACTGGTTACGTGATGTCATTTATTGTCATGACCAATACAACGTATATGCGGAGCTGATGCCTGTGCGATGTAGGCCTAAGGATTTTTGGAGCCCATTGCAGGTGTACCTCTTCACTAGGACGGTGCAGGACTCTGATTCTGACAGTGAAGACCGGGTTGGGGTGGGTTAAACGGCGCGGGGCTCGTTGTGTTGCGCTGGCACCTGCCGGATCCCATGCCCCGGTGTGACTGGGGTCATCTCTATCTTTTGTTACTGTGCTGTTTATATATGTCATGCTGTGTTGGCCTTGTGTGAGGTATGATGGGCCAGTAGCTACTCTCCGGTTGGTGGTTGGGGGGGGACCTCCTCTGACCACATGGTACATGGTGGTCGGTTGTCCACTAGATCGCTGCTTGTCTCCCTGCCTTACGGTCTGTGGGCTATGGATTTATACCCCTGCCATCACCTACTGCCTTGTGCGGATGCGTTCCGCGATGCAGGTTTACAGATGCTGTATGTCTTTTCCGATACTGTCTGCTTTGTACTATGCCTTGACATGACGCCTGGACATTTTGATCATATTGCCACATTGCACTGTTTCTCACTATTTGTATGGATTATGAATGTACCACTACTGTCTTTTGCTTGTCTCCAAATGAAGGTTTAAAAAAAAAAAAAAAAAAAAAAAAATCTGCAATGCTATCAACTTTATTTTTAAGAAGATATGGACAGTATGTTATTTTAATATTCCAACGATGTAGACCTGATGGAACTAAATTGACAACATTAATTAAAAATGTTGTGGCTTCTCAATTATCAATTTCAGGAAGAAGCTTTACAACTGCAGCAATTATTTACCATGATGGTCCTTCAACAACATCAGGACATTACACATGTTATTTAAAATGTCAAAAAGGGTGGAAGCTCTGTAATGATACTCAATTGACTTTCAAACAACGTTTGCCTATGAATTACTAAATTCTTACCTAGTGTTCTTACAACCGAAATTTTAGGGAAGGTAATTGGCCCATGAAGATTGCAGCAGTTAATATAACTTAGTTTGCTCTTCAAAATTACTTTCTGAATGAGAGTGATGAAGATAATAAAAAACATGTAGTTCTCATAGAGATAGTATATGTTTATCATATAGTATGTGCTGTGAGTATTAAACAAATTATTTATAAAAAGTAAGCTAGAGGTGGAAGTAAAACTCTTGTTTCATAATGTAAAAGGTGTTGGAGCTTTTCTTTCAGAAAGTCGGGTAAATGAGACATTAAGAATACTCTGGCCTAATTTACATAGAAAAGGACTTTCCATATACTATTTGGCCTCGTGGAAAAGTGGATGGATCAAAAGTGAGTTTAGATATGGTTTTAAAATTTTTACATTATTTAAGAAATTATTCAATGGGTTTTTTAAACACAATCATTTTGATTGTGGGGTTTTTTGCCCGCTGTTATATGATGAGTACTCTTGAAGTCACTGTTTTAAATGAAATTCAATATATTCTGAGAACAGCAAAAATAAACCATTTAACATGATGTTGAAATTATTTTGTATTTTCAATTATTAAATATATATTATTTTCCCATTCTCTTATGCTCACTCACCTATTTCTACCCTCTATCACTCCTCTTAACTTACCCTCACTGGCCTTTTTTAACTCTCCCTCACCTCCCTTCCCATATTCCACTTTCCTCACTTATTATCATTAACCACTCCTTCACTGCCCTTTCCCTCTCTCCCATTCACTACTTTCGAGCTGTCAGTCACTCTACTTCACTCCCCTTCCCCTTGTTTTCTTTCTTTGTTTCCTCAATAATTCACCTTCTCTCACTCACCTTATTACACTTCACTCACTCCTTCTCTCACTTCCTCTGTCCTCTCACATCCTCACTCCCTTTCCCTCACTCCCTGTCTCTTAGCTTCAGTCTTTCGATCCTGTTACTCTCTCACTTCTCTTCCGTCATCCTTACTCCCATAACTCACCCACACTCCCTTACTTATCTTTCTTTGGTCTCTTACTCAGTTTCTTTCTGCCAGTGTTTCCTTCACTGCCTCAATGTTCTCACTCTTTCACTTTCTTTGTCTCAAGCTCATTTGCATTACTTATAAGGTAAGTTTGATGTTCAATATTTATTTTCCCTATACTGTTTTCCATAACCTCACTACTCTTCTTTGATACTCCCACACCTCTGTTCCCTTATTGCGCTTGCCTCACTTATTCTGAATCCCCACATTTACTCTCTTTTTTCTCTTACACTCACCTTCTTTCAGGCCTTCTCTTTTACTTTCTTTCCTCTCTCTTCTCTTACTTCATTGTTTTATTTTTTTCCCTTCCTTGACTCTCCTTACTCCACTTCACTTACTCCTTCTCTTTCTTTCTCTGTCCTCTTACTTCTACACTCCCCTTCCCTCAGTCTTTTTCTGTTAGCTTCATTCTCTCCATCCCCTTAGTCTCTCAATTCTCTTCTGTCACGCTCACTGCCTATAACTCAGCCATACTCCCACACTCACCTTCTTTCAGACCTTCTTCTTTAGTTTGCTTCCTCTCTCTTTCCTTCCTTTGCTCCTTCACTCTTTTCTCTTCCCTTACTTTCTTATTCCACTTCACTAATTCCTTGTCTTACTCCCTCTGTCCTCTTACTTCTACACTCCCTTCCCTCATTCTCTCTCTGTTAGCCTCATTCTCTCTGTCCTCTTAGTCTCTCACTCCTTTTCTATCACGCTCACTCCCTATAACTCAGCCATACTCTTACACTCATCTTCTTTCAGACCTTCTCCTTTACTTTCCTTCCTCTCTTTTCCAATCCTTCACTCCTTCACTCTTTTCCCTTCCCTTACTCCCCTTACTGCACTTCAGTAACTGCTTCTGTCAATCCCTCTATCCTCTAACTTATTCACTCCTCTTTTCTCACTCTCTCTGTGTTACCCCCCATTCTCTCCGTCCTCTTAGTCTCTCACTCCTCTTCTATCACGCTCACTCCCTATTAGTGAGCCATACTCTCACACTCATCTTCTTTCAGACCTTCTACTTTACTTTCCTTCCTCTGTCTTCCCATCCTTCGCTCTTTCACTGTTTTCTCTTCCCTTACTCTCCTTACTCCACTTCACTAATTCCTTGTCTTACTCCCTCTGTCCTCTTACTTCTAAACTCCCCTTACCTCATTCTCTCTCTGTTAGCCTCAGTCTCTCCGTCTCTTTAGTCTCTCACTCCTTTTCTATCACGCTTCACTCCTCTTCTGTCACGTTCACTCCCTATAACTCAGCCATACTCCTACACTCACCTTCTTTCAGACCTTTTCCTTTACTTTCCTTCCTCTGTCTTCCCATCTTTCGCTCCTTCACTGTTTTCCCTTCCCTTACTCTCCTTACTCCACTTCACTAATTCCTTGTCTTACTCCCTCTGTCCTCTTACTTCTACACTCCCCTTACCTCATTCTCTCTCTGTTAGCCTCATTCTCGCTGTCTCTTTAGTCTTTCACTCCTTTTCTATCAGGCTTCACTCCTCTTCTGTCACGTTCACTCCCTATAACTCAGCCATACTCCTACACTCACCTTCTTTCAGACCTTTTCTTTTATTTTCCTTCCTCTGTCTTCCCATCCTTCGCTCCTTCACTGTTTTCCCTTCCCTTACTCTCCTTACTCCACTTCACTAATTCCTTGTCTTACTCCCTCTGTCCTCCTACTTCTACACTCCCCTTCCCTCATTCTCTCTCCGTTAGCCTCATTCTCTCCGTCCCCTTAGTCTCTCACTCCTCTTCTGTCACGCTCACTCCCTATAACTCAGCCATACTCCCACACTCACCTTCTTTCAGACCTTCTCTTTTACTTTCCTTCCTCTCTCTTCCCTTCCTTCGCTCCTTCACTCTTTTCCCTTCCCTTACTCTCCTTACTCCACTTCACTATCTCCTTCTGTTACTCCCTCTGTCCTCTTACTTCTTCACTCCCCTTCCCTCTTTCTCTCTCTGTTAGCCTCATTCTCACCGTCCTTTTAGTCTCTCACTCCTCTTCTGTCACGCTCACTAACAATAACTCAGCCATACTCCCACACACACCTTCTTTCAGACCTTAACATTTACTTTCCTTCCTGTCTCTTTCCTTCTTTTGCTCCTTCACTCTTTTGTCTTACCTTACTCTCCTTACTCCACTTCACTAACTCCTTCTCTTACTCCCTCTGTCCTCTTACTTCTACACTCCCCTTCCCTCTTTCTCTCTGTGTTAGCCTCATTCTCTCTGACCCCTTAGTCTGTCACTCCTCTTTTATCACGCTCACTCCCTATAACACAGCCACACTCCCTCACTTATGTTTCTTTCCTCCCTCACTCAGGGCCTCATTTATGAGAAATGACGCATCGCTGCGTGAAAGCAGCGATGCGTCACTTCTCAGTGCGCTCTCCTTAAGACATTCCTGATGCGTCATATTTAATGTATGACGCATCATGTCGCAAGGAGTTACAGATACGTCAGTAATTCTGATGTATCTGTAAGCGCAAAATTGACGCATTGCTGGAGTGTGTCACAAAAGTGACGCAACTCCAGCAATGCATCCAGTCTTACGCCTGCTGTGAGGCAGGCGCAAGATTTTGACGCAATGGCGTCCTAAAAGTGACACAGTAAAATCTCATAGATTTCACTGCGTCACTTCTACGACCCTTCCTTGCGTCAATACGCCCCCTTGCATACATTATACCTGGCGCAGGTCTAATGTGGCGCAGGGGTTTTACAAAGTGACGCATCTACCTAGATGCGTCACTTTGTAAATATGACTCAACAAGGCGCCTTTTTTTACACCACTTGTGCGTCACAAAAAGTCACGCACCGGCGGCGAAAAAGTGACGCATAGCCTCATAAATGAGGCCCTCAGTCTTCTACTCTCACTTTTTCTTTCACTTTCTCTGTCTCTTCACTCCCTTACTCACCTTGTCTCACACTCACTTGCCTTTATCCAGTCTGTATCTCCACTCTTTCCTAAACATCACTGCTCTTTTCTTACCCTTCCACCCCCCCGTTCCTTTACTACATTTTCTTCACTTATCCTCATTCCCCATGTTCACTCTCCTTCTCCTCACTCACCTCCCACACTCACCTTCTTTCAGTCCCCCTACTTCACTTCCCTTCCCCTCTCGTCCCTTTCTTTGCTTTCTCACTCATTTTCCTCTCCTCTCTCACTGCACTCCACTTCAGTTACTCTTTTTCATTTTTTTAAGAATACAGCTCTTTTTTGAGAATTGGAGGTAGTTCTAAAAAGAACTTTTTTTTCTTTTTTTTTCTTTTTTTTCAGCAAAAACAAAAACAGGGAATGGCAAACTGCTCAACAGGAGCAAAAACAAAAAAAAAATTAGGGCAGGGGACGGCAGCGGTGGTTCTCTAATGCTCGAGCAATGATCAAAATAATTTGTTCCCCGTAACAAAGTAGGGAATCACAATGTTTGCATTTGATGGAGGCCTCAATAAAAATAGGCTGAATATTTGGGATCAGCTGCTCTCGACGCCCCCTCACTGATGCAGTTGCTCTTCCAGTTGAAGTAGAGGCACCATCCCTTGGAGCCTCTCGTGCCAGAGCCCTGACACTCTCCCGGGCATAGTTCTGTGGGTGCCTCCTCTGGACGTGCCGAATCATAGAAGAATTACCAAAACTGTACTTCCTTTTGGGGTCTCCTCGGGAATGTACAGTATGGCAGATCTTACACTACACCTTTGGAGCATTTACTTTTTTATGTCCCTCAGGAATATCAAAAAATTTCCATATGAAATGTTCTTTCACCTTCGACTAAGGAGGCTCTTCATCTATGAAACCATCTGACTCCTCACTGCTGCTGGATGCTCTGGCAGCCATTGTATCCACAGATTATAAGCAGAGAAAAAAAGAGGTCTTGCTCTCACCAAAGTGAAAGAAGAAGTGAAGGAAAAGGGTGGGGTTTTCATTCTTTGGAAAAAAAATCTGTTAGCAACCAATGAAAATTGTTATTTAAAGGTCACATGACTTGACGCGCTTACGCTACGCGCACCGGAGCGCTTCCGGGGGCGCTCACGCGGCGCAAACGTAGGCGCTTCCGGGGGCGCTTAGGCGGCGCGCCTGAGTGACGTTTTGGTAGCTTTACGGAAATGCAAAATCATTTTCATTCGGAAAATCAAAAATACTGCTTTAAAAGTATGGTACAGAATGTCTTGCATTATTATTTAGTTTTCATACATATTTTTTTTACGAACGCAGAAATAGCGCTCTCGCTGCACTCTCGGGAGATCTTACCGGTGCGCGCACCCTGAGCGCTCCAAGTCAAAATGATATGGGTAAGCTTACCGGTGCGCGCTCCCTGAGCGCACCAGGAACAAATGATAAAAAAATATATATATACATTGAACAAATAATTAAAAAAAATATATATATAATTATTATTTGTAAAAAACAGCTAATAAAAAAATAAAAAGAAACATAGGTTACAAAGTCGAAATACAAAGGAATTAGCTTTTAAAAAACTATGAAATTCACTGAAAAAACCATAGGTTTCACAAACGTTATAGTTAGGAATTAGCATTTAAAAAACCTTTGAAATTCACTGACAAAAACATAGGTTTAACACTCGTTATAGTTAGGAATTAGCATTTAAAAAACATTTGAAATTCACTGAAAAAACCATAGGTTTCACACCAGTTATAGTTAGCTGAACATTTTACTCATACAAAACCATTGAAATTCCCACGTTATAGTTAGTTGGACTCACTATAACTCGCGCACCCGCAATCCATTGCTGATGATGTCACATATTACATCATTCATGACATGGTCAGTGACATCACTGATGACATCACTGATGACATCTCAAATGACATCACTGAGGACATCACTGATGACATCTCAAATGACATCACTGATAACATCACTGATGACATCATCCATGTGATAATACGTTGCACCTCCTCACACTCTAATCTAACCTTTCATACACCCAGTGTTAAATACAAACTACCATTCCTGAAATTATTGACACACCAATACCAGTAACTACATACGCACTCACTGATTTCTAGGTCTACACACACATCCACTCATTCACCCATACAATCACTCATACATACAGTCACTCATCAATAGGACACTATCATATCCACTCATACACCTATACAGACACTCACACGCTGACACTCATCCACAGAGTTACTCACACACCTAGTCAGTTATGCAAAGAATCAATCACACTCCCATTTCCTCAACTACACAGTTTTACTCACTAAACCTTACTTATTCAAACATATACTAACACATACTTACTCTCTTTTACAATCACTGATACAAGTACACATTGATCCATACAGTCACTTACGCAATCACAGGCTCTCATGTATAGTCATTTATATATGCTAACTCTCACATGCACTGTGTTTTACATGTGTATTTACTTGGACATGGAGCACTGAGATAGCCATTCACTCACCAACACTCCCATGCACACAGTCAACCACCCATACAGCTGTTTCCACATGCACTCTTGACCTATATACCAAGTGAATCAACTGCTCACATATCTATGCACAGACTCACACACCTCCCAGCCACCCACACACACACTCACCCTAACATACAAATACTTGGGCAACCAATCAATAACCCATATAACCACTCATATAGCTACTGATCAACACATGCAGCAGCTTACACAAAAACAGACATACTGATGCACACATTCAGACAGTTTAGTTACTAACCCATGCATTCATTAAGACACATTTAATCACTCACTCATACAGTCAGTCACACACCTACTAAATCCTTCATCCAGACACTCATACATGCACTCATTCTTCAATATGTAAAACATATTTCAACTTTACAGAAACACACATTCACTGGATGATGTCATCAGTGATGTCATTTGAGATGTCATCAGTGATGTCATCAGTGATGTCATTTGAGATGTCATCAGTGATGTCATCAGTGATGTCACTAACCATGTCATGAATGATGTAATATGTGACATCATCAGCAGTGGATTGCGGGCGCGCGAGTTATAGTGAGTCCAACTAACTATAACGTGGGAATTTCAATGGTTTTGTATGAGTAAAATGTTCAGCTAACTATAACTGGTGTGAAACCTATGGTTTTTTCAGTGAATATATATATATATATATATATATATATATATATATATATATATATATATATATATATATATATATATATATATCGCACCCAAGCCGTGCTTTTCCAACTTGCATATGCAATCTGCCTTGAAGACTGAGTGGATGTATAAGTGCCTGAATGGAGGATTTAGTGGCAATGTGATTGACTGTTTAAGTGACTAATTTAAAGTGTCTCCCTAAATATATGGGATAGTGATTAAACTGTGTGAATACCTGTATCACTCTATCTCTTGTTGTGTAAACTACTACATAAGTTGGTTACTAGCTATGTGAAAGTCTATATTAGTTATTAATTAGTTAAGTGAGTATTTGTATGGGATGGTGAATGTGTGTGTGGTTGAGTGGGAGGTGTGTGACTATCCAAAGATGTGTAAATAGTTGATTTACTAGGTATATGAGGTTAAGACTGTATGTGGAAACAGTTGTTTAGGTGAGTGAATCTCTTTATGGGTATGGTGATGAGTAAATATATTTCTCAATGATACATGTCTAACAAACTAGAAATATAAAAGGCAGTGTATGTGACAGTTGTATATAAATAAGTATACATAAGACTCAGTGACTGTATGAGTGACTATCGAAAACTGTATACTTGTAATAGTAATTTTATAACACACTAAGTATGAGTTACTATCTGTACGAATACATAAAGTGGTGTTTGTATAAGTGTGTAGCTTAGTAAATGTAAGTATAATCAATTGTTTACATAAATGAGTAGAATGACTGCATAAGTGAATAGGATGTATGCTGGTGTGTAATGTCGATGTAGGTGTATAAGTATATTCAATAGTGTTCTATTGATCATTGACAGCATGTATGAGTGAATCTATAGGTAAGTGTTTAAATGTGTGTGTACATGTAGGAATCACTTAGTGGGTTTTTAGTACTGGTACTGGTGTGTCAATGGTTTCAAATATGGTACTCTGTATTTTACAGTGAGTGATGAAAGGTTATACTTGTGTATGATGAGGTGTATCAGATTGTCACGTGGATGATGTCATTAGTGATGTCATTTGAGATGTCATCAGTGATGTCACTGACCATGTCATGATTGGTGCAATATGTGACATCATCAGCATTGCATTGCGGGCGCACAAGTTATAGTTAGCAGAACTAACTATAACGTAGGAATTTCTATGGTTTTGTATGAGTGAAGTGGCCAACTAACTATAACACCTGTGAAACCTATGTTTTTTTCTGTGACTTTCTAAGGTTTTTTAAATGCTAATTTCTAACTATAACATCTCTGAAACCTATGGTTTTTTTCAGTGAATTTCAAAGGTTTTTTAAATGCTAATTTTTAAGTGTGATAGTAGTTATACCTATTTTTTTAGCTGTTTATTTATAAATATTTTATTCAATAAATAACATTATATATTTTTCTGAACATTGCAAAAAAATATTTTTAAAAAATTCAAACTGAAATATTGATGAATTTTTTTGTTTTCAATTTTTATTTTAATATATTTATATTATTTTCTTTAAAAAAAAAAGTTCCCAAATTTTATTCAGAGTCGCCCACTCAAAGCGTACACATCACAGTGGGTGCGTGGATTCTGGACGCCATTTTAGAAAAGTCGTAAAGGATCCGCGTACTGTGTGCAAAGGCTGCGTGTTTTTCAGTTTCATCATATACATTTAATATTACGTGATGTGCGCGATTGGTATGCGACCAGCCGCGACTCCTGCTCCCGCGCATTCGTGACACATGCGCATTACGGTACGAGACGCTTGCATGGTGGCGGGACCCGCGTGACATCATATACGTGCTGGGGCACGCTGGGTGCGCAACTCCCGCAAAAAAAATTATGTTCCAAAATTATATGTATGTGTCTTTAATATACATATTAGGGCAAGAGATTATCTAAGATATTCATAAAAATAATATATTTGTACTTAAAATAAAACATTATTTTTAAATATATTTTCGAGAAGTCGGGTGCATGCATCGTGAGCGCAGAGAACCAGGTCAGCAGAGCTGCTGTAGACCCAAAGAAAGCAGGTCAGCAGAGCCGCTGTAGAGCCAGAGAACCAGGTCAGCAGAGCTGCTCTAGAGCCTAGGAAGCAGGTCATCAGAGCTGCTCTAGAATCAGAGACCCAGGTCAGCACAGCAGAGCTGCTCTAGAGCCAGAGAACCAGGTCAGCAGAGCTGCTTTAGAGCCATAGAACCAGGTCAGCAGAGCTGCTCTAGAGGCAGAGAACCAGGTCAGCAGAACTGCTTTAGAGACAGAGAACCAGGTCAGCAGAGCTGCTCTGGAGCCAGAGAACCAGGTCAGCAGAGCTGCTTTAGAGCCATAGAACCAGGTCAGCAGAGCTGCTTTAGAGCCATAGAACCAGGTCAGCAGAGCTGCTTTAGAGCCAGAGAACCAGGTCAGCAGACCTGCTCTAGAGGCAGCAGAGAACCAGGTCAACAGAGCTGCTTTAGAGGGAGAGAACCAGGTCAGCAGAGCTGCTTTAGAGGCAGAAAAACAGGTCAGCAGAGCTGCTCTAAAGCCAGAGAACCAGGTCAGCCGAGCTGCTCTAGAGCCATAGACCAAGGTCAACAGAGCTGCTCTAGAGGGAGAGAACCAGGTCAGCAGAGCTGCTTTAGAGGGAGAAAACCAGGTCAGCAGAGATGCTCTAGAGCCAGAAAATCAGGTCAGCAGAGCTGCTCTAGAGCCAGAGAACCAGGTTAGCAGAGCTGCTCTAGAGCCTAAGAACCAGGTCAGCAGAGCTGTTCTAGAGCCAGAGAACCAGGTCAGCAGAGCTGCTGTAGAGCCAGAGAAACCAGGTCAGTAGAGCTGCTTTAGAACGAGAGAACCAGGTCAGCAGAGCTGCTTTAGAGGGAGAGAACCAGGTCAGCAGAGCTGCTTTAGAGCCAAGGGACCAAGTCAGCAGAGCTGCTCTAGAGCCAGAGAACAAGTTCAGCAGAACTGCTTTAGAGCCAGAGAACCAGGTCAGCAGAGCTGCTTTAGAGCCAGAGAACCAGGTCAGCAGAGCTGCTCTAGAGACTAAGAACTAGGTCAGCAGAGCTGCTCTAGAGCCAGAGAACCAGGTCAGCAGAGCTGCTATAGAGCCAGAGAAACCAGGTCGGCAGAGCTGATTTAGAAGGAGAGAACCAGGTCAGCAGAGCTGCTTTAGAGCCAGAGAACCTGGCCAGCAAAGCTGCTTTAGAGCCAGAGAACCAGGTCAGCAGAACTGCTTTAGAGCCAGAGAACCAGGTCAGCAGAGCTGCTCTAGAGCCAGAGAACCAAGTCAGCAGAGCTGCTTTAGAGCCAGAGAACCAGGTCAGCAGAGCTGCTCTAGAGCCATAGAACCAGGTCAGCAGAGCTGCTTTTGAGCCAGAGAACCAGGTCAGCAGAGCTGCTCTAGAGCCTAAGAACCAGGCCAGCAGAGCTGCTCTAGAGCCAGAGAACCAGGTCAGCAGAGCTGCTGTAGAGCCAGAGAAACCTGGTCAGTAGAGCTGCTTTAGAGGGAGAGAACCAGATCAGCAGAGCTGCTCTAGAGGGAGAGAACCAGGTCAGCAGAGCTGCTCTAGAGCCAGAGAACCATGTCAGCAGAACTGTTTTAGAGCCATAGAACCAGGTCAGCAGAGCTGCTTTAGAGCCAGAGAACCAGATCAGCAGAGCTGCTCTGTAGCCTAATAACTGGGTCTGCTGAGCTGCTCTAGAGCCAGAGAACCAGGTCAACAGACCTGCTGTAGAGCTAGAGAAACCAGGTCAGCAGAGCTGCTTTAGAGGGAGAGAACCAGGTCAGCAGAGCTGCTTTAGAGCCAGAGAACCAGGTCAGCAGAGCTGCTTTAGAGCCAGAGAACAAGGTCAGCAGAGCTGCTCTAGCTGACACTGACTGACTGACACTGACTGATTGACACTGACTGACACTGACTGATTGACACTGACTGACACTGATTGACTGACACTGACACCGACTGACACTGACTGACACTGATTGACTGACACTGACTGACTGACACTGACTGACACTGATTGACTGACACTGACTGACTGACACTGACTGACTGACACTGATTGACTGACACTGACTGAATGACACTGACTGACACTGATTGACTGACACTGATTGACTGACACTTACTGACTGACTGACACTGACACTGACTGACTGACACTGACTGACACTGACTGACTACTCTCTACTACTCTACTACTCAAAGGGGGACCTTTGTGCAAGCTCTGACTCGGCGAAGGGGCATCGGCTCCTGGCGTCGCATCACGCCGTGAGGGAAACGGCAGGTCAGTGGTAAAAGGGAGCACCGGGAGACTTCCCTACAGCCTACAACCTCCAGCAGCCTCAGCAAACTCGGGGGCGGCACGACTGACAAGCATCAGCACAGCGCCTGGAGGCGCTACAAATCACCGAGCGCCCGTGAGCCCCGGGGGGCCTTTGTGCAAGCTCTGACTCGGCGAAGGGGCATCGGCTCCTGGCGTCGCATCACGCCGTGAGGGAAACGGCAGGGCAGTGGTAGACGGGGAGCACCGGGAGACTTCCCTACAGCCTACAACCTCCAGCAGCCTCAGCAAACTCGGGGGCGGCGCGGCTGACACGCGTCAGCACAGCGCCTGGAGGCGGTACAAATCACCGAGCGCCCTCTCGCCCCGCGAGTCGCGCCCGGGAGAAGCCCGGGACAAGGGCGGGGCCGTCTGTGGCCGTCCGGGGACGACGAGGGACGGGACGGGCCCCCCCCCTTTGATCTGCACTACAAAATGGGTAAGCGCAAACTGCAAACATCTATCCATGGGGGTCCAGCTAAAGCCAAAATTGCACGTAAAGCTACTGCATCGGCTAGTATCATGACATATCTTACTACTGCTGTGGGCAAATTAAATCAGGAAATCGCAGAAAAAGAACGCGAACTGGGCTTGGATCAGATAATATTGGATAGTCAAATATCTCCCTCAGTTAATAGTCTACCTATCCCCTTGGAGCCTGTAATTCTCATTGACAATGTAATCGATACTGTGCCACAAGAGATAGTTTATACTTCTGGACAAGAGGGTCAAGAGAATAGTAAACGAGACACCCAACAAACTATATATACCTGTCCTCAGGAGACTGTACCCCACGCTACCAAGCGCATCAAAAGGCTAATACAAAGACCGAAAGCACAAGGACCACATTCTCGTAAAAAACCTCGCAAACCATTGAGTGACTTTGAATCTTCAATTAAGGACATGGTGGAGAAAGTGCTTGCGGATAAGCTTGAAGTGGTACTTATACAGATCTCTAGTGACATAATAGATACACTAAGGGAATGCGTAGTAGAAATATTGGGGAAATGTGAAAGGATGAATGCTTTTTTAACATCTAATCAGAACGAGCCCCGTGTACCTACAACAAACATAATATCACGGCCTCCTACTAAACAAACCAAGCAACCCCAAACCCCTATGGAGTTAAGGAATGTTGTGCCACTAGGTCCACTGATATCAACTGCACCGCTACAAGACCCTTAGGTTTGTGTAAGTAGGCAAAAGGATAATAGCATAATATCTAGGGCGCAGATAATAAGTAAAACCTGTCTTCCTCAGGCTATGGCACCTCCATTAGATGAGCCTAACTCAATAGGGTCTAGGAGACAGCGTCCCAGGCCACCAGTTCACCTCCCCCCGGAAGTTACACCTTTTGTTGCTGTATTGGTGAATGTCCCTGTATTGAAACGGGGTGAATTTGAGTCGAATGGTGCTCAGCTAGATAATATTAAGACTTGGTGTGATGCAAATTGCTCAGGCCCAAATAATATTTCAGAGTGTATTCAGACTGGCAGACGGGTTGACTGGGTAGGGTTTACAGACAAGAAATTTGCTGGTGACTGCCTGATTGTTAATTTTAACAGACCCCATGAGGCAACACGGTTATTCTGGGATGCCACAGAGGTAAAAGAAGGCAGGATCAGAGCGGTACCCTTAGGTTTCTTTTACCCACGACCCGTACCACGTAAGTTGCAACCGGGTAGGGCTATTCACCATGTTAACCCTAGTCATACCCCCTGCCCTAGCTCCTGGGCCACGCAAACAACAGGCATGTTACCAAAATCATGTGATAACCTTGGAAGTGAACTAAGAGCTGGATTGGTGCTAACAAACAGGTTTTCTGCCCTATCACATCTGGAGGAAAACGATTGACTGACTTCCCCTGGTAGTACCCTGAACCCGTCACAATCCATTTTGCCTAGTATAGATGGAAAAGGTAAAACAGTGTAAATGATGAGCTGGAATATCGCAGGCTTACGCTCAAAAAGGGGTGACACAAGATGGCTTGAATTGCTAAAAGAATGTGATGTGGTGGCTCTACAGGAGACGTGGGATAGGGATTGTGACTTTTGGATAGATGGATATACATCCTATTTTTTAGCTGCCCAGGCATCGAGCTCAGGTCGAAATAAAGGGGGGCTGTTGTTTTTAATATCTGTTAATGTGAGGGGCACTGTAAAGGTATTAAATACACCATCCAAAACTACCTAGTTTTGGAAGTCACTATGCCTAACAATTTTAACCTTTTGAATGCTATGGGGATTTTTCCCCTGTGCTGGAAAATCATGATCACCATTATTCATGACGAGCTGGGCTCGTCATGAGCGTAGCAGGAGGCTACTGCATGACGAGCCCAGCTCGTCATGAGCGTCGAAGGGGTTAAATGTGTTTATATCAACTTCTATAATGCCATACAAAGCACACCTCAAAATGACAACATTAACTCCCTGACAGAGTTTTTATCTAAATATAAGGAGGTTCAAACCACTTTTGTATATTTTACCCTGATGGGGGATTTTAATATACATTTATGCCAACAGAATTGCCAGTTTAGAGATACCACAAACATAGATATGCTGCCCCTTTCACACTTTGAACACTCTGTAAAGGGGACCGCCCTAGAAGAACTTCTCTTAGAGAATGATTTATCTGAACCAGAGTTCTTCGATACTAACGAGAGGGTGTCAACTTTCAGTGCCAGGGATAGTAATACTATTATTGATTACATATTTATCTCTCCGGGCATGTTACATAATGTAATCTTTTACAATGCTATACAGACTACATTCAGTGATCATAATCCTGTAGTGTTAGAACTAGACAACAATAACCTGTTTTTATTTAATAGAGTAGCAAACGCAGAAATATCTACAGATTTAATTGCTAAGGACCAGGGGAGACGGGTTAAATGGAGCAAAATCATCCCAGAGGACTTTTTTAATTCCCTAAACTTAAAGGTGGGTAAAGAAATTAACATCTGTAGGGAACCACTTAAATTTGAGGGGAATATAATTTTGTCATTTGAAACTATCTGCCATCAAGTGGCGGATGATTTAAAGTGCAAATTGAAAAATAAGGAGAAAAAGGCAAAGAGGTGGTTTGATAATGAAATGCTCCAAATCCCATAGAGAATTACATAAAGCACTAAAAAAGACACCCCGAGATAGACAGGAGGTGGCCAGGCTTAGGACAAAGTATAATTTTAATATTTTAAGGCGAAAAAATGAAATTAAAAGACAGGCATGGGATGACTTACATGAGAAGGCTATTCTGAGGGATAGCGCTAAATTCTGGTCAATTGTTAACACTCCCTTATTTAATGGGAAAGAAAATGCGCCACTAGAGGTAAATATCCCCGAACAGGATTGGCTGGATCATTTTCAAAAAATCAATGGCAGTAATCTCGAGCTAGGCTCCTTAGACCCAATACTGATTGAGACGCAGGAGATTTTACCTAGATTTTCTATAAAGGAGGTACAGAAGGCCATTGAGGACACGGCGGGCCAGAAGGCCCCAGGCCCAGATGGCGTACCGGCCGACATGTTCAAAGCAAACTCAGGCATGTGGTCAGTGGTCCTCACCAATGTCTTTAATGTAGTTAGTGTAGATAAGTCAAGAGCCCCAACATCCTGGTCACAGTCCATTATAATCCCCATATTTAAGAAGGGTCAAAGGGGGGTCCCAAGATGTTATAGGCCCATATCCCTGTTAGATTCTTCCTTTAAAATCATAGGTAAGGTCATCCTAGAAAGAATCTCAGCCTGGGCCATTAATAAAGATTTTCTGTGTGAGGCTCAGTACGGCTTTCGATCCGGGAGAGGTACAGAGGATCAATGCATAAATCTACATCTTACACTGAGCAAATACACAGTAGCGTCTAGGGGATGATGTACCTGGCATTCATGGACTTGTCCACAGCTTTTGACCTAGTTAATAGGTCAAAGCTGTGGACAATACTCCTGGATAGGGGCCTTGATCGGGCACTTGTGAACTTTTTGGCGCAACTCCATAGAGACCTGAGGGCGACTATTCGCATGACTCAAGAGGGAAACTGTTCCGCATTTTTTAAATCTGGAAGGGGGGTGCGCCAAAGGTGCATTTTGGCCCCCATGCTTTTTTCCCTTTATATTAATTCACTAGGAAAGTCTCTGGAAGCGGCATCTTCTGATGTACCGCGCATGGGTGGCTCCTTGATGCCGGTTCTATTATATGCCGACGACACAGTGTTGTTGTCAAGAACCCCAAATTGCTTACAACACCTACTCAATTCCTTTGGGGCTTTCATGCACGACCTGGATCTATTAGTAAACATAGAGAAATCACATGTAATGGCTGTGGGCAAACGCAAGAATATTATTAAAACCCTCTCCTGTAATGGCTCAGTGCTCTCCAAAGTCAAAGTTTTTACCTACCTAGGAGTGGTGTTTGATGAGAAAGGGTCGTGGGCACCACAAATTTCTAGCAAAGCAGCGGCAGTAAAGAGATCGGCGGCCGCTATCCTGGGTTTTGCTAAACGACTGGGTGGGAAACCAGCCGAGGCTATATTGTCCATCTATAGAGCCAAAACCCTGGCCATTGCTAGGTATGGGGCCTCGATATGGGGTTTTAAAAACCTGGCTCAGATTCAGAGAGAGTAAAACAGATTCTTGCGATCCCTTATTGGCCTCCCCCAATCTACACCAGCTTTTGCAGTCCACATGGAATTGGCAATGGGGTACATTGAAGACACGCTGTCCTTGGCCCCGCTTTTGTCATGGATTAGAACATGGCTCAATCCAGATTTAACTTTAAACCACAAGATCATCAGGGATTGTATGGGGCGGGACAATGTGGCTGAGATTGGGTGGTTAACACATATTAAATCAATAGCAGGATACCTGTGCCACCCTGATTTATACACAAACCCTGAGAGCCTGAAAAGAGAGGACATTAAATGGGTTAAGATCAACTTTATAAACAAAAAGGAAGCAGAAAGAGAGGCTAGTGAAATTATGAAGTCAACTGTAAGGTCTCACTATATGATGATTACATCGTTATCTATACAACCATACCTGACAATAGTTAATAAACGATTTCATCGGTGGCTCCTTACAAAATTTCGCTTTAACCAAGTTCACTTTCTGCTGGGAGATTATGCTAAGTGGTGTAAGCCTCACGAGAATGTTCCCTGTAAATGTGATGACTTTTCTGACCAGGATATATTGCATTTTGTGTTTTCTGCCCCTTTTTTAAGAGTGGCAGGGAAAAATTTATTAAGCCAATACTAAAGGATAAAGAGTTTAAGCAGGTAAAACCGGCTCTATTGTACCTGCAGCTTATGGAATCACCACTAGTAATGTATGGGGTAGCTAACTTCTTGACAGTCTCAATACGGTCCAGGCAAAATAGACTTTGGCCGTCTTTGGTTCTACATCATGGAAATGATGAATGACCAAAATAATTTTAGGTTAATAGTTTTTGTAACAACTGAACTGCAGTAAATATCAATTTATGAATTTTGCAAGGTTTGCTCATTCCTCTATGGTTGTAAAAACATTTTTTTAAATAGAACTGTAGTAAATCTCAATTTATATATTTTGTAAGGTTTGCACATTTTTCTATGGTCTTAAAATTCTGTAAACTGTGATTAATTGGATGTATAGTTACCCTGATCACCACTGAAGATGTGTATACATGGAACCCTTGTTTTTAATAATTTTTAAAACTGCTTTTTAACAATTTATTGTGTTTTTGATGATTTAATGTGACTGATAGCATACTTTTATGATTTTAAAATAATCGAATAAAGTGTTTTTGACTCTGACTCTGACTCTACTCACTCTCTACTACTCTCTACTACTCTCTCTCTACTACTCACTCTCTACTACTCACTCTCTACTACTCTCTAGTGCTCTCTCTCTACTACTCTACTACTCACTTTCTACTACTCTACTACTCTCTAATACTCACTCTCTGCTACTCTCTACTACTCTCTCACTAGTACTCTCTCACTAGTACTCACTCTCTACTATTCACTCTCTACTACTCATTCTTTACTACTCTCTACTACTCACTCGCTACTACTCTCTACTGCTCACTCTCTACTACTCTCTACTACTACTCTCTAATACTCACTCTTTACTACTCTCTACTACTCACTACTACTCTCTACTACTCTCCACCACACACCCTCTACTACTCTACTACTCACTCTCTACTACTCTCTACTACTCTCTCTCTACTACTCACTCTCTACTACTCTCTTTACCACTCTCTACTACTCACTCTCTACTATTCACTCTCTACTACTCACTCTCTACTACTCACTCTCCACTACTCAATCTCTACTACTCGCTCTCTACTACTCACTCTCTACTACTCTACTGCTCTCTACTACTCTCTCTACTACTCGCTCTCTACTACTAGCTCTCTACTACTCACTCTACTACTCTCTACTACTCTCTACCACTCACTCTCTACTCTCTACTACTCTCTCTCTACTACTCACTCTCTACTACTCACTCTCTACTACTCACTCTCTACTACTCTCTAGTGCTCTCTCTCTACTACTCTACTACTCACTTTCTACTACTCTACTACTCTCTAATACTCACTCTCTGCTACTCTCTACTACTCTCTCACTAGTACTCACTCTCTACTACTCACTCTCTACTATTCACTCTCTACTACTCATTCTTTACTACTCTCTACTACTCACTCTCTACTACTCTCTACTACTCACTCTCTACTACTCTCTACTACTACTCTCTAATACTCACTCTCTACTACTCTCTACTACTCACTACTACTCTCTACTACTCTCCACCACACACCCTCTACTACTCTACTACTCACTCTCTACTACTCTCTACTACTCTCTCTACTACTCACTCTCTACTACTCTCTTTACCACTCTCTACTACTCACTCTCTACTATTCACTCTCTACTACTCACTCTCTACTACTCACTCTCCACTACTCAATCTCTACTACTCGCTCTCTACTACTCACTCTCTACTACTCTACTGCTCTCTACTACTCTCTCTACTATTCGCTCTCTACTACTAGCTCTCTACTACTCACTCTACTACTCTCTACTACTCTCTACCACTCACTCTCTACTACTCTACTACTCACTCTCTACTACTCTCTCTCTACTACTCATCCTACTACTCTCTACTACTCAATCTCTACTACTCTCTCTACTACTCACTCTCTACTACTCACTCTCTACTACTCTCTCTACTACTCACTCTCTACTACTCACTCTCTACTACTCGCTCTCTACTACTCTCTACTACTCACTCTCCACTACTCATCTCTACTACTCTCTACTACTCACTCTCTACTACTCTCTCTACTTCTCACTCTCTACCACTGACTCTACTATTCTCTCTCTACCACTCTCTACTACTCACTCTCTACTACACACTTTACTACTTGCTCTGTACTACTCCCTACTACTCAGTCTACTACTCACTCTCTACAAGTCCCTACTACTCACTCTACTATTCACTCTCTACTACTCACTCTCTACTACTCCCTACTACTCATTCTCTAATACTCTACTACTCTCTACCGCTCTTTCTACTACACACTCTCTACTACTCTCTACTACTCACTCTCTACTACTCTCTCTCTCTCTACTACTCTCTACTACTCTCTACTACTCACTCTCTACTACTCACTCTACTAATTCTACTACTCACTCTCTACTACTCACTCTCTACTATTCTCTTCTACTACTCTCTACTACTCACTCTAATACTCACTCTCTACTACTCTACTACTCTCTCTACTACTCACTCTACTCCTCTCTACTACTCACTCTCTGCTACTCTCTCTACTACTCTCTACTACTCTCTACTACTCACTCTCTACTCTCTAATACTCACTCTCTACTCTCTACCTCTCTCTCTACTACTCTCTACCTCTACCTCTCTACCTCTACACCTCTACCTCTACACCTCAACCTCTCTACCTCTACCTCTCTACCTCTCTCTACACGCACACATATGCACATATATATATGCATATGCATGTATATATATGTATGTGTGTATATATATATATATATATATATATATATATATATATATATTCACTGAAAAAACATAGGTTATAGACCATATATAGTTAGGAATTAGCATTTAAAAAACCTTTTTTTACTGACACAAAACCATTGAAATTCCATATATAGTTAGTTGTACTAACTATATATCGCGCACCCGCAATCCACTGCTGATCATGTCACATATTACATCATTCATGACATGGTCAGTGACATCACTGATGACATCACTGATGACATCTCAAATGACATCACTGATGACATCACTGATGACATCTCATTTGACATTACTGATCACATCACTGATGACATCATTCATGTGATAATACGATGAACCTCTTCAGACTCTAATATAACCTTAGATACACTCAGTGTAAACAGACACTCACAGACTGTCACTCATCCATGGAGTTACTCACACACCTAGTCAGTCATGCAAAGAATCAATCACACCTCCATTTCCTCAACTATAAAGTTATACACACCTTACTTATTCAAACATATACTAACACATATTTACTCTCTTATACAATCCCTGATACAAGTTCACAATGATCCATACAGCCACTCACACATTCACTGGCTCTTATGCACAGTTATTTATATATGTCAACTCTCACATGTACTGTGTTTTACATATGTACTTACTTTGACATGTAGCACTTAGATATCCATTCACTCACCAATACACTCATGCACACAGTCAACCGCCCATACAGGTGTTTCCACATGCACTTTTGAACCCATACATCTAGTGAATCAACTGCTCACACATCTATGCACAGAGTTATACACCTCCCAGCCACCCACACACACACTCAGTCTCCCATACAAATACTTAGGCAATCAACCAATAACCCATATAGTTACTCATATAGCTTCTGATCAACACATGCAGCAGTTTACAGAACAACAGACATAATGATGCACAAATTAAGACAGTTTAGTCATTAACCCATGCACTCAGTGAGACACATTTAATCAGTTACTCATACAGTCAGTCATGCACCTAATAAATCCTTCATCCAGACACTTATAAATCCATTCATTCTTCAATATGTAAGACATATTTTAACTTTACAGAAACATACAGTCACTGGATGTTGTCATCAGTGATGTCATTTGAGATGTCATCAGTGATGTCATCAATGATGTCACTGACCATGTCATGAATGATGTAATATGTGACATGATCAGCAGTGGATTGCTGGTGCGCGATATATAGTTAGTGCAACTAACTATATATGGAATTTCAATGGTTTTGTGTCAGTAAAAAAAGGTTTTTTAAATGCTAATTCCAAACTATATATGGTCTATAACCTATGGTTTTTTCAGTGAATTTTCAAGGTTTTGTAAATGCTAATTCCTAACTATATATGGTCTCTAACCTATGGTTTTTTCAGTGAATTTCAATGTTTTTTTAATAGCAAATATCATAAGCTGTCGAATGTCAAGTACGTGGTAAGTAAAAACATTTTCGTGTTTATGCACACTGATCTGCTTTGAATGCTGCCCCCCCCCCCTCATTTCTATTAGGAGTACTCTCTCTTTGCAGATAGTGAAGGGTAGTTAACGCAGGCCTTTGCCCCCGTTGTAATCCGTCGTGCCTGCTTCTCTCTCCATTTGATTGATTGTTATCCAAGCATTTACTGTTTTAGAATTGGTTCTCTTTGGTTCATTCTCTATTTACAAACAAGCACAGAGTCGCAATACTCTGTTTAGTCTTTGCAGATAGTGAAAAATCGTGTAAAAAAACAAAAGGAATCGAGCAAAATCAGTAGGCCACTAATGGGATCTCTTTTTGACCTCGCTAAAATAGAAACATTAGGAACAACCCCTCATGAGAAATACGAAACTAGTGAGATGAACTGAGCTCCACACCATGATGGCTGCAAGACAGCTCGGCTCCGCCACCCACCCCGCCCAAAATAACGATAAACTCTATGCAAATATTACAAATATATACAACACACCAGCAAAGTAACAGGGTAAAACATTTTATTAAATAACTATTTACATAACTATTTTATACTTTTTGTTGCCCGATCCGGCTAGCTCAATCGATCGAGCATGAAACTCATGCACTCTGATAGTTCCAAGTTTTGAGGAGTGCTTGTTAGACTGTCTGAAGCTTATTTGCACCTGCTACAGCTTCACTATTCTCAATGTAAGTGGGGGCTGTTTGAGGACGTGACTGCATTTGAAAACAATGTGATGCGGTACCTCCCTGAACCGCTTTACGGAGGCCCCCGAGGGACGGTGTGATGGCGCGGACTCGGAGGGGGCGCTTGGCTCCGGCCCCCCCGCCAAGTCGTGTTGCCCTGGTGTGGCCTGAGATCGCCCCCGACATAGGTGGCCGGCTCCCGGGGTGAAGCGGAACTTTTTGCCTTTTGGTGACTCTTCCATTCTTGACCTTGTCCCACAATCCGTTTGACCTAAAGACACGCTGTAGTGGGGCGCCCCTTTACCGTTTCAGTTGCCATTCCGCCCGCTTTTGCTACACTGTGCCTCTTCCGCTATTCAGCTGTTTACCGCCCGCTCTTGCGACTACAGCGTCTCGCTCACCATGTAGTTGAGTTGCTCCCGCTCTTGCGGTGCAGCGATAGGCGGCTGCCACAGGATTCTCAAAATGGCGGCCGGCTCTTCAGATTTGGCCCTGCGACACCTTGGAACTCGGACGCTTGTCTGCTAGGGCTTGGGCTCCATTCTCGAAAGCGTCCCCTCAGCCTTGAAGATTCTACAAAAGTCTGGGGGGCCCCCGACTCCCACAGGCTTCTGGTGGGGAGCGGCTGCCATGATTGCTCGTGGAATGGCCACGACGGAGCTACGAGATGGTGGTGCTCTCATGCTGACGCCAGCTTCAGTCTGAAACATCCAGAAACACTGTAGACTACCAATTCGATCAGTTCCGGTAGCGCTCCAACGTGACCCGGTAGAGAAGAACTTGCCCTCCCCTCTTTGACTGATGGTTCTTGTTGCCTGTCCCTTCTGTTGTCATTTAACAGAACTATTTAGCCTGCTGAAAGGGGTTGTGTTCCGACCACTGGTTGGTGGAGACATTTTGACTATATTCTGGACCTGCGTTGTCGCGTAATGCGTCATATGACGCGCCGCGTTAGCTCATCCGGAAGTGCTCCGGTGCGCGAAGCGCAGCTTCCCGGAAGCGATCCGGGGCGCGGCGCGCAGCGCGTAACGTAAGCATAACAGGTCATGTGACTTGTTAATAAAACTTTTCATTGGTTCATTTTACTTTTCTTATTCTAATGATGAAAGGCTTGGTCATATGACCTAAAAATTACACTTTTTATTACTTTCGAACATTATTTTTTCTTAAACATATATGTTATAATGTTCCAGGCTAATGTACTTTCCCGGAAAATTTACAACTGTCCTGCAAGTAAAATATATTCCTTTTTCGAGAAAAAGGGCGTTTCTTCGTCCCATGACGGAGCCGTTGAGCAAAAGAGGCTCGGCCTGCTGTCTTAGTCGCCGATACGCCTGAATATCAGATTCTTATCGATCACTTTATGTTGCAGGAGTAGAAAACACAACAGCCCTTGACCATTTATCTTTACTGCGTTCCTGCGTATTATACCTTTTACCCTTCATGTAATTGGACTGCTTTATTTCACTTGCCTTTTACTGATTCGAAAACAGTGACTATTATTAAAAACTTTACCAATGTAAATACTACTACCATGTTTTCTTTTAAAAACCTTTATTGTGAAAATGTCAGTATACAAATACGGGCCTATAACCACGTGGGCCGGCCACGGAGCAAACTGTAATCGTATATGATGAGGAGACATTTACACTGTAGAGGAACGTAACGGGCGGGCCATTAGGTTGCAAGAACTAAGGTGTCTAACAGTTGCGGAATCGGTGGACGTACATTTTATAATTAAAATACGACAGGGCCAGTTACAATAAAATAATCTAGATATACATTTGCGGGCAAGTACCATGGGTGACGTTAATTCGAACTTTCAATAGTACAGTAATCAATAACACATCAGAACTTAATATCAATATGGATGTCGAAATATTCAATCAATTCTCGTCCCCGCCCGCCATGTGCTTCAAAACTGCATACGTATCTCGTGATATCAAGGTTGTGCAACCAGTACACAACAAGGAGTTACGAGTCCCATTTATTCCGGCGCCATTTTGGGCGAGGACGGGCAGGTCCAGGATATAGTCAAAATGTCTCCACCAACCATCGACTATGATGATGTTCATATGCTGTATTTATTAGAGTAACACTCATCTGTCCACATGAAATTAATTTGCCACAACTTAAACATGTCATTTTAATCTTTCCAAAGTTCTTCTGAATATTTGGGACCGTTTCCCTTGCCTCTGATGCTGTCAGTGCCACTTCTTTGGTGAATATACTGGCAGGTCGGGGGTTGTCCTCCAAATCTCTCTTTTGTGCAGCACTATAATTAATCGGTGCCACCTCTCCATATGACGATGCATGGTATAATTACCGTAACTATATTTTTTTTCGGTTCCTCTGGAGAGTACATCGTGGCAGATGAGGCAGGTAACGTACCGGGCATTTACCTTTTTTGCATGTAGAGGAAAGGAAAAACAATTCGAGCGTCCGAGTTCTAAGGTGTCCCAGGGCCATTTTAGTGGACCAGGCCCAAATCCAAAGAACAGGCCGCCATTTTGAGAGTCCTGTTGCAGCCGCCTGTCGCTGTAGCAGCAAGAGCGGGCGAAACTCAGCTAGACGGCGCTCCACTGCAGATGAAGTGCCTCAACCTGGAGAGGCGGGAGAGGCTCGTGTGCGCCGCCTCCCCACCCCCCTTCGGGCACCCCACGCCGTCTTTCGGCGCAGCATTGTAGGATGGCCACACCAGTGCGGCAACTTGCTAGACACCACCTCGGTGCCATCCGGATCTCGGCGCCCCACTGCAGATGAAGTGCCTCCACATGGAGAAGCGGGAGAGGCTCGTTTGCGCCGCCTCCCCCCCCCTTCGGGCACCCCACGCTGACTTTCGGCGCAGCATTGTAGGATGGCCACACCAGTGCGGCAACTTGCTGGACACCACCTCGGTGCCAACCGAATCTCAGCGCCTTGTGGTGTCTTCCATTCCGAAAATATTGTTGGCAGCATTTTGAAAGGAAAGATAAACAGCCGTTTGTGGCCCTCACTACACCGTTCTCCTAGTGAGTCTCACATCGTTACATTTAGGAAGAATGTTGAAGAGTAGTATGTTGAAAATCTGAAGCCATTGTTCTACAAACTCTCAACCAGCCTTGTATGGAAAAATCCTGAAGAATGTACAAACTGAAAACCAGTTTTTGTCTGTATAGCATCAGCAGCAACGCTTGAGTCAGCTTTGTGTGAAGCCGCCATTTTGATTCAATCAATAGCGTCCCCCTGCACACATTCAGGGACCTGGTCGTGTCTTCAGGTCAAACGGATTGTGGGACAAGATGCACAAAGGAAAAGGAAAAAAGTTCCGCCGGACCCCGGGAGGCGGCCGCCTATGTCATGGGCGATCTTAGGCCACACCAGGGCAATAGTGAAGCTGCAGCAGGTGCAAATAAGCTTCAGACAGTGTTACAAGCGCTGCTCAGAACTCTCAACTATGACACCACCTCGGTGCCATCCGGATCTTGGCGCCTTGTGCTGGTTCCGGCCTATTCACACATCGGTCCGCTACTGACGCCACCTCACAGGCCAACGGGGCACCCCACGCCGACTTTCGGCGCAGCATTGTAGGATGGCCACACCAGTGCGGCAACTTGCTGGACACCACCTCGGTGCCATCCAGATCTCGGCGCGTTGTGCTGCCTTCGGCCTATTCGCCACAAGTGCGCATGCAACTCAGCTGCATAGCGAGTGAAACACCAAGGGGCGCCCCACTGCAGCCGAGGAACCTCCATCTTGGGGGCGACGCACAGCATCACATTGCTTTCCAATGCAGTCAGATCCTCAAACAGCCCCCACTGACTGACGCGAACTCACAGGCCAACGGGGCGCCCCACGCCGACTTTCGGCGCAGCATTGTAGGATGGCCACACCAGTGCGGCAACTTGCTGGACACCACCTCGGTGCCATCCGGATCTTGGCGCGTTGTGCTGCCTTTGGCCTATTCGCACATCGGTCCGCTACTAACGCCGCCTCACACGCAACTCAGCTGCATAGCGAGTGAAACACCAAGGGGCGCCCCACTGCAGCCGAGGAACCTCCATCTTGGGGGCGACGCACAGCATCACATTGCTTTCCAATGCAGTCAGATCCTCAAACAGCCCCCACTGACTGACGCGAACTCACAGGCCAACGGGGCGCCCCACGCCGACTTTCGGCGCAGCATTGTAGGATGGCCACACCAGTGCGGCAACTTGCTGGACACCACCTCGGTGCCATCCGGATCTTGGCGCGTTGTGCTGCCTTCGGCCTATTCGCACATCGGTCCGCTACTGACGCCGCCTCACGTGCCAACAGATTTTCTACGCTTTTGATAGCCCTATGCCGCATAACAGGTCATGTGACTTGTTTATAAAACTTTTCATTGGTTCATTTTACTTTTGGTTTCCTAATGATGGAAGGCTTGATCATATGACCTAAAAATAACACTTTTCATTGGATTAGAAATTTTTTTTTCCCAAACGATGAAAGCCCCACCATGTTTCTGGATGTTTCAGACTGAAGCTGGCGTCAGCATGAAAGCACCACCATCTCGTGGCTCCGTCGTGGTCATTCCGCGAGCAATCATGGCAGCCGCTCCCCACCGGAAGCCTGCAGGAGTCGGGGGCCCCCAAGACTTTTGTAGAATCTTCAAGGCTGAGGCGACGCTTTCGAGAATGGGGTCCAAGACCTAGCAGACAAGCGTCCGAGTTCCAAGGTGTCCCAGGGCCATTTCAGTGGACCAGTCCCAAAAAGGAAAGAGCCTGCCGCCATTTTGAGAGTCCTGTGGCAGCCGCCTATCGCTGCACCGCAAGAGTGGGCACAACTCAGCTGAATGGCGGATTTTGGCACAGTGTACCAAAAGCGGGCGGAATGGCAACTGAAACGGTAAAGGGGCGCCCCACTACAGCAGACGAGCCTCCACCTGGGGAGGCCCGTTCACGCCGCCTCACCCCCCCCCCCCCCGGGGCGCCCCACGCCGTTATTCGGAGCAGCATTGTAGGATACCAAAACCAGTGCGGCAACTTACTGGACATCACCTGGGTGCCATCCACATCTCAGCGCGTTCTGCTGCCTTGGGACTATTCGCACAACAGACCGCTACTGACGAGGCCTCCCCCCGCACCCCCCGGGACTCCCCACGCCGTTTTTCGGAGCTGCATTGTAGGATACCAAAAACCAGTGCGGCACCCAGGTAACATCACCTGGGTGCCGTTCAGAACTCAGCACGTTGTGCTGCCTTGGGACTATTCGCACAAAACACAGCTACTGACCATTGTTGCTTCTTTTTTCAAAAAAATGTTTACATGTATTTACTGTTTTTGTTGCGTTGTATATATTTATAAGTTATTAAAGTTTTATAATCCTACTACTTTGTTGGAGTGCTATATATTTTTAATGTGACACATAATTGTAAAAACTTTGATGTACAAAGAGGCATCCCTGGAATCTTCCGCTTCAGGCTCGGTCCCCTCCCCAATCACAATACAGGATGGTTTTCAGATAGTAGGAACGCGTGTGGTGTGACGGATCATATCGGGTGAGGGCCTTGATCTACTGTAACTCCTTTGAAGAGGGGTGATTCTTTACAGCTGGGGCCATAAACTACATCTGCAGGGCTAGGTGATAGCCTGGGACCGGCCTGGACAATCGGACACAGAGGAAGAGGAGTGTCAGAGGGTGCGGTAGTGAATAGGGCGAAAGGGAGGTGTCGGGCGGGCACAGGGTGTGATTCTCAAGGAAGAGCAGCGCAGATGGGGGGAGGTTTATTGCCCATGCATAAGACAGAGAGCGGGGGTGACCAGTGCCTGGGGGAGATGCTTGCGAGGGTGGGGAGCCATGCTAAGGATCGACAGCGTGCAGAGAGTGGGTCTGGTCAAGGCATCTAAAATGGCTGCCGTGCACGACAAAAGTGTGGCATTTGAAAAAAGGCAAGATGGCGCAGACAATGTTTATCAACACTTCCTGATTTCCTTCGAATCGAACGTTAACAGACGTTATCTCTCCCACACTACCGGTCCCCCTGGGCTTAAACGCCGAGATGGTAGGGACTGCATCCCGTGGAGATAGGCCGAGACGTCACTCAGCAGAAAAAAAAAAAAAAAAAAAAAGTCTATAAACATACAATAAGTTAAAAGTCAATCATTCTTGTTTCCTTGCAGTACGCTCCCCAGTCCGCTTTCCGTTACGCGTACCGGGCGCACCCCACGAAAAAAAAAATCTTTTTTTTTTTGCCCCGCGGGGCCCTTTTAAAGCCTCCACATCAAACCTAGGGGGTCAGGGAGGATCTACTATACCCCCTTATGGTCATTTCCCCCTTTGTTTTGGCCTCCTCTTGTCTCTCGATCCTACCGAGAGACAAGATGGCGGCCGCTCCGGACTGTTTAGAATGTTGACAGACACCGGAGAGCCAATCAGCTTCGCTTCGCGAAGTTCCGTTACGCGTCAAGTACGCGAACCGGAGCGCTACCCGGAGCGCTGTCACAGATATATATCTTTTTTTGAACGTTAATTTCTCAAAATCCACTGGAGCACATATATTGAGACCTAGCAAAGGCACATCGGGCTAACAGTCCCTACAATTTTGCCAAGTTTCGTGCAAATCCATTCAGCCGTTCGGGCTAAAAATGAGGCCAACCGCCCTATGGAAATTAACATGGGAAAAACGCGTTTTGGGACCCCCCTTTTTTCTCGGCCCCCCCTTGACAAACCCCCCCCCAAATTTTCAGTGGCTGCTCAGAAACAAAATGTTCAATTTTCCTGAAAATTTCAGCCAATTCCGTCCACAAACGCCAAAGTTATTAGACATAGAATTTTCAAAAATCCCATAGAGAAAAAATCCTAACTATATATACCTACTGGCGACCGCCAGTAGGTAATATATATATATATATATATATACATACATATATAAACATATATATAAAATGCATATTTATATAAATACAAATATAAATGCATGCATACATATACATATACGCATACAAATGCATGGTATATACATGAAAGTTTGAAAAACACTAATACAAGCAAAGCTAAAAAGCCACCTAATTACAATCAGAATTGCTTTAACTTAAACGAGGGCGAAACCTATTGCATTTTCAATGCTTGCTTACTTTGGTACCATCAAGAAGACATTCAGATGTGTCACACATTTGCCATAAATTCGGAATGTTAGCACTATAGTTGCTCATTAGATCACTGTAGTAAAGATACTGCTCACCAGGGAAGTCAGCTGCTGGTATTCAAAGTGCATCTTTCAGTCTGCATGTCAGAATTTTTTAATGAATTAGAAGAGGATTTGGGAAGTCAAAGTGTTCCCTAATTTTTCTTTCTGCAGCACTAATCATAATTTCTGTGGCAAAATGAACCCCCTCATTTTGTTCCTTTGAAAATTAAATGTTGTAAGTGTTACCACTTTATTCCAATCAAGATGGCTTCAGGTGTGCCATACTTTTGTCATAAGTAAGACTGTTAGCGTTCTAGTTGTTCTTTAGAACACTCTGGGGCATTCTGTCATTAGGCTATATTTGGGCTACATCTGGGTGATATTTGTGCTACATTTGGGCTCTTTTGTCTCTGGTGGCCATCTTGGGAGACGTATTTGTTATGAAGTTTCCTAATTTCCTCATTTACTACAGTCTCCTCAGTAGGAAATACTTTCAGTTTTTTACTTTGATTCCATCAAGGAGGCATTCAGATGTGTCACACATTTGCCATAAATTCAGAATGTTAGCACTCTAGTTGCTTATTAGATCACTGTAGTAAAGCTACTGCTCACCAGGGAAGTCTGCTGCTGGTATTGAAAGTGCATGTTTCAGTCTGCATGTCAGAATTTCTTAATGAAGTAGAAGAGGATTTGAAAAGTCACTCAAAATGTGCCCTAATTTTTCTTTCTGCAGCACTGATCATACTTTCTATGGCAAAATGAACCCCCTCATGTTGTTCCTTTTTAAATTAAATGTTTTAAGAGTTACCACCTTATTCCAATCAAGGTGGCTTCAGGTGTGCCATACGTTTGTCATAAGTAGGACTGTTAGCGCTCTAGTTGTTCTTTAGAACACTCTGGGAAGCTGCAGTAGAACACAAAGGAATCAACTGACAGTCTCTGCTCTTGTTGGATGTACATGTTTTACTGAGAATGTCAGACTTCATTCTCACATGACTGAGAAAGATAATGTGAATTTACAGAAAATATGCTCTCAGTTTAGCTTATAGATCACCTTCCAAACCTCTGTGGGAAAAGCATGAGAAAATAGTTTTCTCTAAAACATGATTCATGATATCCTAGCAGAAGGCTTTTTCACATGGTAAAATCACCTTAGAACACACCACAATTCCTAAAATTAGTATGGTACTATCAACAAATGATTTATAATGTAACTAAAGTCTTAAAACCTGCTATTAACTGCAATGCTTTTTAATGAGGTGCTATTGATGGAGCGAGATTTAGAAATATATTTATTTCAGCTCGCAAAGTTAAACTTCCATTAACAATAAAAAATATTAATAATGTGTGCAGTGAAGAATACTAACCAACCTAAAATAAATTTGTAGATCAACACACACGTGGGAAACTAATATATGTGCACATACATGTGCATTATGTGCAAAGTGCTTGCATGTGAGAAATAATAAAATAATCAGTGTCTATTGTGATGTCAGAATTAAATGCGGCTGTTTAAATAATGGCATGTGCTTATTTCTGTGTGCTCATGTTTTGTCTTTCGTTTTAAATGTTGCACAAGTCTGTTTTGTTGCTTTATTTGCTTCTGCTAGGTAATATAGATTAATGGGTTAATAATTTAGCAAAGGTGGGTGGGTAACAGAATGACTTCTAATTCTTGCATTAATTATTCTTTTGTGTTTGTTTATATACTAGTTGCAAAGAAAGAGGCTTGAGGCCTAGTACGTCTTGTTATGCAGTTGGCAAAATTCTGCTCAGTGAAAGCAAGAGCTCAGTGTGGAAAATTTCTGCTGTGTTTGAAAAAGGAAGAAAAATACAAACTTGATTAAATAAGATGAACTTTTCGTGCCTTGGTCGGCTTGACCAAGGTCAGGAACCGGCAGAGAGACTGACAAGCTAAGGAAGTCACCCACAAGTATTTTAAATGTTGCAAGCTGAAGGAATCTACGTGACACGAGAATAAGGGACAATAGATTCTAAGAAAGAGTCGGAACTGGGCTTCGAAAATGTGATGATCTAATGTGGTCTGTCACTTGACAGCCAATCAGCGTTTTGCTCAAATGAGAAAAGTATACTTTTACTTAGATTAGTTAGTTAGGAAAGGTATAAAAACTGACCTCTTTGGAAGGAGGGCGCTTCTCGCTTTCCAAATCCAGATGGGCGTGACGTGCTGACGAACTTCTTTTGGAGCACGTAAGATTTGTTAGGGCTAAAAGACTTTACAAATTATTTTAAGTGTAGTGAGTTTTAAACAGGGAAATAGGGTTTAGGTGATGGAAAAACTGTTTATTCTTCTTTAAAAATGCTATTTGATTTTGCTTGATAACTGTTTAACTAATTTGCAATTCCTCAAACCATGCCGCTTAAATAAAAAGATTCTAATAAAATGCACTTTTCTTTGAATAAATAGTTAATAAATAAGTTTTTTGAAAACACAAGCTGGCCTTGTTATTTAAAGAACTTGGTTACCATCAGCTGATCTTATCGCCTGTGTGGCTTAATTAAATGAAAAATTATAAAACTATGGTAATGTCGGCATACTATAGTTGTCTATAAATGTATATATAGTTTGTGAATAAGATTTATTAATTAGGCCACATGATTCAGTTGCTCAAAATATGCCATGAATAGTTTATGGGCCTTGTGAATGATTTATGATTAATTGTGAATATTGTAGAGTTAGGTAGTGTAGCTATGACATATTTCCTACAGGGCGCTGGATCAATTTCCTTGGTAGCAGAGGATATGGTTGCTATGGTAACCGTTATGCTATATGGTAATTAAATAGGATTGATGTTTAACATGTGTTAAGTTTGTTCAAACCGTTATATGTAGTCGAAAGGATTTTTCAAGCAGTGTAAAAAATTCCTAGCTTGCCGCGGCATTTGAGTGGTGTAACGAGAAGTGAAGTTACACAGTACATTTGTTCTGTTTCAAAATAGTGGTATTGTTATCACTAGTGTTGTGGGCGTACAACACAAGTTTAGGGATTATAGGTGTGCTAGGTAAATTGTATAGTAAGGATTGTCTATGAAATCGTAGCATTCGAGTATAGGGACAAAGAGCCTGTTTAAAACTCACTGTGAAAAGAGTAGTAGAATTTATCTAAACTTGAGTGAAGGGTAAGATAGCGTTGTCTATTCTTATTGGCAAATGTGGATTTCTATGGCTGCTTAAAGTCCTGCCAAGATTTCATGTATATGTGTTAGTGAAACTTTCCGTTTGAAAGTGTGTGAATGATTTTATAATTCTGTTCGAGTCAAACTTTGAAATGCTACTTTTTGTACATTCAGAGAGAAACGAGTTCATTATTACCTGATTGAGGGGTAGAGTAGTCATACTTTATCAACGAATGTATATTCTGTGAGAATAGCGTTGTCTATTCCACGCAAAAGAATACTTGTATGTTTGTAAAAGCTGTCACTTTATTTAGAGAAACAGACAAATGTTTTTGTTTTTTTGTTGTTATTAATTGAAATTGATCGAGAAAGTTTTCTTAAAATGGCGCTGTGAAAAGTTTTTGTGAAGGAGGGGTGAGCGCTAGGAGTGAGACACGAGAAGCTGCAGCGGCTGTGTACGTCACAGGTTCGAGCTGTGATTGGTTAACATACGTCACAGCTAGCGCACTGATTGGCTCACGTGATTCTGAAGAGCTGTTAACTGATTGGCTCTTCTGAAAAATAGCAATTCTATTGGTTGAGTAAGGTGGTGACGTAGCTTAACCTGATTGGCTTGTTGGTGTGTTTCGCGCACGGATTGGCTGAATTAGCGGAACAGCTAAGAAAAATTTACTATCGTCCCAGTTTAAACGGAAAAAGATTAAAACATGAGTTATTATTACAAAAAAGAGAAGAAGCTTACATTGCTTCAGAAATTGAAAAATTTACTTTCACCTGATAAGAATATAGAAACGCGAGGTGGAAAGTTACTTCATAAGTACAAACCACTTGCAGCTTATATGGAAGGTGAATATGGTTATCATACATGCCTTTGGTTTGATGTATGGATGGACTATACCAAAAATGACGGTGTTTTAGCTTGGCCGGAAGATGGTTCATTTAATATGAGAATTTTAAAAAATTTGAGAGAAAAGATGATGGCTCTTGTGCCGAGACCTAGACCTACTCAATTTGAAGCTTTAGTTGAATGGGAGGATGAGATGTTTGAATTACAACGAGAAAGCAGTGGTATAAAAAGACCTCCAAAATCATCACATTTTAAACGAGAAACTCATGAAGATAGAATGCGTCGATGGAGACAGGCAGACATGTGTGATGGTCTATACCCAGTGAGAGAAATGATTACTGAAATACCAGGTCAAAAGAATACTCAAAAGAAAAATAATATTGAAGAAAGTGATTTAGAAGATCCAGTTTTAGAAGAAATGTATATGACAAATAAAAAACAGACTCCTTTAAAACCAGCTTGTACATGGTCTACCCCGATGGTTTCTACAGGAACCACACCAAGTGCACCTCCATTAAATGAAGAAACACCCAAATTATATCCGAATAATTCTGATTCTTTTAAAACTCCTATAAGATTAGAGACGAGAAATAATTCGAGTGTATTTGGTGAAAGTCGAATATTACCTGAAACTCCAGTTTCAAGAAATGAGATTCCATCCTGAAGTTTAATGGGTGCTGGTATAGATGAGGAAGCTCCAAATACTTCAGAATATTTACGGAAGGAAGAATTAATTCGACAATTAACGAAAGGCATGGAAGCATTAACAGTTCCAGTAACGATTGGTCCTGTTCAACCTGTTTTTGATCAAGGAGAAATTAAACAGCCAGGTTTAACAATTCCATTAAATTCAGAAATTCAAAAGGTGGCTGAAATATTTTACTCAGAATTATCTGAAATACATCGAGAAAAAACAAAGATGCCTGATTTAACATTTAATCCAAATTCATCATGCAGAACACCAATGGGTGCAGAATCAGACATTGAATCTCCAGAAAAGAGTGTTGATAAATCAGATTTATCCTCAAAGCTTGATGTTGCTAGACTAAAAGCAGATTTGGAGGAATTGATTATTGGTACAATTGGTCCTGACAGTTTGAAGCATTATCAAGATGATGAACTGTTGTTCATTTGTAAAAGTGTACAGTGGAAAACGAAAAACAAATATGATCAATTAGAAGAACTAGCTGCAGAATTAGAAATTGATTTGAGCAGACAAAAGAATTTGGGAAAACATTACAGATTGGAATTCACTGAAAAAGATATTGATAACTTCAATACAATGGGAAGAGTTATGCATATAAAAGATTTGATTGTGTACATTAAAAAATTGGGTGATTTGAGTAAGTGGAGAGTGAAGTGGACCAAAAAGAAGGAAGAAGAAAAAAGAGAAAAGATGACTAATCAATATCCAATGAGAGAAATTGCAGGTGGTGGTTATGTTCATGTTGCCTGGTCTAGACAAGACATTTTGTTGTTTACAAATGATTTACCTCGGCTGAGAGAAAAGCCTGTGGAATGGTATTGTCAGGTGGAAAGGTTCATTAAAGTGTCAAAAGTTCTGTGGATTGATCTTGATGGATTCTTTGACATTGTTGTCCCATCCGATCTTTGGACAGAATGTAAAATTGCTGTAAGTTGGCCAAAAGTAGAACCAACTCGAGATGCTGCGAGAGGTGCTCCATCATCAGAAGTCATGGAATTATATGACAAAGTAATTTACTGGTTGAAAGGAAAGATTCCTCCAAAAGAAGTTGATTGGGTTAAAATTGACAGAACAAATCAAGAGCCAAAAGAATCTGTACATTCATTTTATGAAAGATTACTGTTGGTTTTCAAACAGTATAGTGGCCATGAAAAATTAAATGAAAAGGACATGAGTCACTTTATTTACAGATTCGTTTATGGTCTTAGATCTGAAATTGGTGAGATGATTAGAAATAATATTGTTGGTTGGCAATCTAACTCAGTTGATGACATATTGAGAAAAGCAAAATATTGCAGTGATGAAATTGAAGCCAGACAGAAGAAATTAAAGGAAAAGGCAATGTGGGCACAGGTGAAGGTAGCTGAACAACAGATTGCAAGCTTAGAGAATAAAAATGTAAATTTTAATCAAAATCAGAGTCAAGGAAATTTTAAAGGAAATTATAACAAGCCAAAATTTAATGTTAATGTTGAAGAACTGAAACAGAAATTGCCTTGTTTTAATTGTGGCGAAATTGGACACTGGAAGCGTGTGTGTAAAAATCCGCCCAGAAATTTTAAAAATGCATCATTAAATCCACAGATGCAGAATGAGTTGAATCTGCAGCAACAGCTACAGCGACAACTAAATGAGTTGAATCTGCAGCAACAGCTACAGCGACAGTTAGCAAATCAGCAGAGTCAAATTCCACAGCCTCCTCTCCCTAACTGTGGAGGTGGTCAAAGGTTTAATTCGGAAACAGGATTCAGCGGAGGTGATCAGGTAATAAGACCAAAAAGAGTGAATGTGCCAAATGTTTCTGGACAGTTTTTGATGACAGAAAATGGAGGAAGTGATTCAGAAGATTACTTATGACGGTGCCTGAGAGAGGAGGAAGAGTGTGTACTTGGAGCCACTCTTGAGGTTGACCAGTCTGGTCCATTTGTAAATGGTAAAGTGAATGATGAAGAAATCACTTTTCTTGTGGACACTGGTGATACCCGTTCTACTGTTAGATCAGTGGAAATTGAAAACCTGCCTCTCTCTGGTGACACCATCCAAGTAGTTGGCGTAGCTAATCAGCAAACTAAAACAGATTTGACAGAGCCTGTAAAGGTAGAAAGTGGCAAATTCAAAGACAAACACAGGTTTGTAGTTTGCAATAACAGTCCTGTAAACTTGCTAGGAAGAGACATCCTATGCAAGATGAACTGCAAAATATATTGCTCACAGGAAGGTATTGAGCTACAGACTTTTGAGGAAGATGGGCTTTACAAATTAACAATGTTGATGGTTGAAGCAGAGGAAAGTAAATTATTTCCTGTATTTGAAAAAGATAATCTCCCAGAAGAATTGAAAAAGACAGTCAAAAATGAAATTTGGGATTTGACAGGGAGTGAGATGGGCTTGATGAGACATGTTGATCCTGTAAAAATCACAGTGAAACAAGGAATTGAATACTCAAACATTCCTCAGTACAAAATGAAAACTGAAACAATTGAAGGTGTCATTCCTGTAATTGTAAAATTCATAAAACAAGGTGTTCTAAAAGAAATTGAAAGCAGTCCTTGTAATTCACCGATTATGGGGATCAAAAAGCCTAACGGAACGTACAGAATAGTTCAAGATCTGAGAAGGGTTAACCAGATAGTTGTTCCATGTTGTCCAGTTGTTCCAAATCCGGCAGTAATTCTTTACCAAATTCCGCATGATGCAGAATGGTACACTGTCATTGACCTTTGCAATGCGTTCTTTACTGTTCCATTGCATCCAGATAGCCAGCAAATCTTTGCGTTCAGATTCCAAGGTCGCACACTAGCATGGTGTCGTATTCCTCAAGGGTATACAGAAAGTCCTTCTATCTTTAATCAGCTGTTAAAGAAATCTTTGGAGAATTTAAATTTTCCAGGAAAATCGACATTGGTCCAGTATATTGATGATTTACTGGTTGCAGCAAAAACACGAGATCATTGTGTCACAGATACGATTACTCTTTTGAATCACTTGGCAGATGAAGGACATAAAGTGTCACCTGCAAAATTACAGTTTTGCAAACAGGAGGTAAAATACCTTGGGCACAGAGACAGGTCAGAATGTTTCTAGGGATGGTTGGCTATTGTCGTCAATGGATTAGTGGATTTTCGGTAATTGCGAAACCACTACAGCGACTGACAAAATCAGATATAAAAGATCCTATTGTTCTTACAGAAATTGAAATAGAAGCTTTTGAGAAGCTAAAAAGGAGCCTATGTGAAGCACCTGCTTTAGGCATGCCAGATTACGACAAGAATTTTGAGCTGTACTGCAGTAAAAGAGAAGGATGTGCATTGTCTGTGTTAATTCAGAGACACGTAAAGCTGAGAAAACCGATTGCATACTTCTCAGCAGTACTTGATCCTGTTGCAAAAGCATTACCAGGCTGCTTAAAAGCAGTAGCTGCAACTAGTGTGAGTCTTGAGCAAAGTGAAGGAATCATCATGGGATTTCCTGTAAAAGTTTATGTACCTCATTCAGTTGAAATTCTGCTTACCAGAAGTAAAACCCAGCACCTTACAAGTAACAGACTTACCAAATATGAAAAGATTATTCTAGGATCGAATAATGTTTCAATAGCAAGGTGTGTTAATTTGAACCCTTCTACACTATTGCCTGATGGTACAGAAACTGAAATCAGAAATGAAAATGACATTGATCATGAGTGTTTGGATGTTTTGGAATACTGCACAAAGCCTAGGCAGGATATTAAAGATGTTCCTTTGCCTATATCAGACTTTTTCTACTTTGTTGATGGCTCTTGTCTAAGAACAGAAGAGGGTTTCTTGAGAGCAGCATATTCTGTCTGTACGGTTGCTACGGTGATTGAAGCATCATGTCTTGAAGGAGTTCGTTCAGCTCAAGTAGCGGAATTGATTGCTTTGATTCGTGCTTGTGAAAACGCAATTAATTTGAAAATCACCATAATAACTGACAGCCAGTACGGATACGGAGTTGTGCATGATTATGGACAGCTTTGGTCCCAAAGAGGTTATTTAACTTCTGCAGGTACTCCCATCAGAAATGCAAATTTGATTAAAAGATTAATTGATGGCAATCAATTACCAGAAAAGATTGCTGTCGTAAAATGTTCAGCACACAAGAAAGGTGAGGATTTCATTACAAAAGGAAATGCCTATGCAGATGAGATGGCTAAATACTGGGCGAGAAACAATTTTGCAATTAATCGGGAAAAGAATGATGAACATATTTTGAATTCACTTATGCTAACATCAGTAGTTGAAACATGGCAGGGAATTAAAGATCTACAGGATGAAGCAAGTGATGAGGAGAAAAATACATGGTTGAAAGCAGAATGTAGGCAGCGAGATGAGGATGGAGTTTGGACTTACAAAGATGGCAGAACAGTTTTACCAAATAGCATGATTGCTGACATGGCTAGGATGTATCATGGTCAGGCACATATTGGAAGAGATTCTATGATCAGACTTTTCAGAGAGATTTGGTTTAATCCAAAGTTCAGAATTATTGCAGAGTCTCTCTGTCAACGGTGTTTGGTTTGCCAACAAATGAACCCCAACAGAAAAACAGTTGTGAGCATGGGAACCATAGGACGGGAGGGTGGTCCTTTTACCAGGCTACAAATGGATTTCATTGAAATGCCACCTCATAATAAACTGCAATATGTTCTTGTAATAATCTGTTTGTTTTCAAGATGGGTTGAAGCATTTCCCACACATCACAATGATTCAATCACTGTCGCAAAATTGCTTTTAAGGGAGATTATACCAAGGTACGGTTTCCCGGTGACTGTGGAAAGTGATTGTGGAAGGCATTTTGAAAACAGATTGTTAAAACTGATTTGTGAAGCTTTAAACATAGAACAGAAGCTCCATGGTGCTTATAGACCAGAAGCTTCAGGTGTTATGGAGCAAGTAAATGGTACTATAAAGAACAGAATTGGAAAAATGTGTCTAGCTACAGGTATGAAGTGGACAGATGCCCTTCCACTTGTTCTGATGACTCTGAGAAGTACACCTGATAAAAAGGCAGGTTTAAGTCCACATGAGATTGTCATGGGCAGAGTCATGAGACAAGCTTTTATTCCTGTAGGGAAATTGATGACTATTAATGATAGCGTCATTTTGGAGTATTGTAGGAAATTGTCTGATGTCGTGACTTCTGTGTCTAATCAGGTGGGAACTGAAGTACAAACAAGAGAAAAAGAGCAATCACATGATCTGTTACCAGGCGACTGGGTCAGAACAAAAGTACATCGAAGAAGAAACTGTCTAGTACCCAGGTGGCAGAAAGCAAGACAGGTTATTCTCGTCACAACAAATGCAGTGAAGTGCAAAGGTCTAAAGCGGTGGATACATGCAAGTCATACAATTCGTGTTCCTACACCTGAAAATTCTGATGAAGAAAGTGACACCACTGCCGATTCAGATTCTGAAGAAGAACCTGAAAGAAATCCAGATCCTGAAGATCGACAGGAAGGTCGACATCGGGAGAGTTTGAATGGTGAACAAGCCTTGAATGAAAAAGATTTGGAAGTTGTGACATTAGACTCAGAAAATGATGAAGATCTGCTAGAAAAAGAAGCTGAAGAAGAGTCTAATGAAGTTGTGAATCAAGATCAGGAGAGTATTGAAAAGCAGAAAAGAGGCTCTGAAAGCAGGAACAGGAATCCTGAATCTGGGAAGTTGAAGGTAATTGAATAAGAAGAAGAAGACGAATTACCGAGTACCAGTTATAAGGATGAAGTTCCTAACGGAGTGAAGCTGCCGTGTAAAGAAGTACCTGAATCTAGAATTCAAATTTCTGACAGTGAAACTGATGAGAGTGATGAAGATTCTCAAATAAGAAAATTCAGAAAAAGAGCTTGGAGAACAGAGTGTAATGTAACTGAGCCAAAGAAGAAATTATCAAGAAAAGGTGATAATTGGCCAGAAGAAAATGAAGGCTAGAAATTCAAGTTGGTACATAGATCAAAAGAACAGATCAACGAGATATCAAGTCAAAAGGATCCTGAGAAGAAAGCTGAACCAGGAAAGAAAATAGAGGTCATTAATAGAAGGGCAAAAAGAATTTTAAAACCAAACCAGAAATATAAGTCAACTGAATGGACTTATATTATAATACCACCTGTAGTGGAGATTAACAGTAGCAGTCAGGAAGAGGTAGATGACAATAGTGACAACGATTGAAGTATTTTCTGTTAAAATTTTGGGTTTTTGTTTTTGGCATAAGGCTGAAGAAATTGTGTTAGGTGACACAAGGTCGAAGAAATTGTGTTAGTTGGAAAACAATTGTGACATAAGGTCGAAGAAAAGCTGTTAGAAAGTTGAGGATTTTATAAAAATAAAAAAAAGAATTTAAAAAGGGGGGTATTAGAATTTTAGTAAATTAGACATTTTTAAATTTTTGTTTTTGTTTTCTTTACAAACTTGGTGAAAATGCCTTACGTTTTTGTAAATAATAGTTCAAGATGTTCCATCTTTAAGAGATGGTGTAAGATGTCTTTGATTTGTGTAGTCTTAATAATCTTGCTTTGGTTAGTTCTAGATGTCATTTTCCCTTTTGGAATTGACAAAGAGATGTACAAAGTCAATATGACAAGCGAAGCTTCTGTTAAACAAGATAAACATAGTGCAACAGGCAGAACTAACAGAGTTATTGATCATAATCCTGAGATTCATCAGGATAGATCTGTTGGTGATTTTTCTAGCAATACTTTTTCAAGACTCCTGGCTGAATATGTAAAGGTCATGGAGGTGAAAGACTGCTACGTTTGTGTGAAATTGCCTGCTTCTGTTTCAGAGGGAGTTACCTATAATATGCTTCCTCTTACTTATGGCATAACCTGCAGTGTGATAGCTAGTCTGTTTTATCAAACTGGTCGTTTCGAATATTACTATTCTAACTATGATGAGATTTTTGCAAACCTGAAAATTGAGAAAAGCTTGAATAAACACAAGCAAGCCAAACAGATGAGGGAATTCTTTATCGTGATGAATGAACTTACCTATGAGTATGCTTTTAGAAATAATTTGACATGTAAATTGAGAAATGAGGAAAAGTCTTTCCTAAATTTAGTTGAGGAGAGAAGAGCGATTTATAAAAGAAATGAAATGCTTAAACAGACCAAATCCAAGTTCTGGCAGAAAGAAGACGAAAAGCTAAATGGCAAATCTTTTGAAAATATTGCTATTCACATAGATAAACCAATTAGTGGAAAATTTTGTATTAGGAGAGATAATACTTTATTTGATAACTATTTTGTGGGTGCGAGTCATTGTGAGGACACTTATCAAATCATGGGGGGTTGGGGATTCAAAGGTGGCAAAGACCCAATTTTTCCTGGAATTTATTTTGTTTGTGGAGATAAAGCTTATTATAACCTCCCTGATCACTGGTATGGGCCATGTTTTGTAGGATTAGTTTTTCCAAAAATATTTCATATTGACAGAAATGCAGATGGTTCATTTGAAATCAGCAAACATTTGAACAGATATAAAAGAGAAAGTTTCTCAGAAATTTTAGGAGATATCTTTGAAGCAGTGATACCTCTAGTAGGTATAACCTTGAATGCAGGGAGAATCAGAAAATTGTCCACGATTGTTGACAGATTGTCAACTGACACAGCTGGTGGCTTCCAATTAGTGGATACTGAGGTCATTGCTATTCGGTCTATGGTAATGCAAAATCGTCTTGCTTTAGACATTCTGCTAGCAAAAGAAGCAGGAGTCTGTGGCATTTTACATGTCCAGCACTGCTGTACTTATATCCCTGATAAGAGTCAGGGTATTGAGATGTATATTAAAAATATCACTGAGATGCATTCAGATATTGTTCCCTTAGAAGAAGATGATTTTTCAGAACGTCTGTCCAAAAGATTTCAAGCAATCAAAACCTGGTTTCAAGAGATTGGTGGTTCAATTCTTGGCAAAATATTAACACCTTTATTAGTTATAGTTTTTGTAATACTGTTGTTGAAGATCAGTTGCATGTTACACAAAAGAAAGAAATACCTGAGGGAAAAGAAGAGAATATACAAGATTAGAAAGGAACAAGAGAAAGAGATAGAACTGGAAGAGTTTCGTAGAACTCAATATGAGAATAGCAGACAAACTGATGAGACAAGTCTTTAGAAGTACTAACACAGTGAAAACCAAATATGTTCATCTATGAGATAACATTTTGCTAAATTTTGGGTGTGGTTTGGTGATTTTAAAATCACCAGATGAGGGAGTTGATGGAGCGAGATTTAGAAATATATTTATTTCAACTCGCAAAGTTAAACTTCCATTAACAATAAAAAATATTAATAATGTGTGCAGTGAAGAATACTAACCAACCTAGAATAAATTTGCAGATCAACACACACGTGGGAAACTAATATATGTGCTCATACATGTGCATTATGTGCAAAGTGCTTGCATGTGAGAAATAATAAAATAATCAGTGTCTATTGTGATGTCAGAATTAAATGCGGCTGTTTAAATAATGGCATGTGCTTATTTCTGTGTGCTCATGTTTTGTCTTTCGTTTTAAATGTTGCACAAGTCTGTTTTGTTGCTTTATTTGCTTCTGCTAGGTAATATAGATTAATGGGTTAATAATTTAGCAAAGGTGGGTGGGTAACAGAATGACTTCTAATTCTTGCATTAATTATTCTTTTGTGTTTGTTTATATACTAGTTGCAAAGAAAGAGGCTTGAGGCCTAGTACGTCTTGTTATGCAGTTGGCAAAATTTTGCTCAGTGAAAGCAAGAGCCCAGTGTGGAAAATTTCTGCTGTGTTTGAAAAAGGAAGAAAAATACAAACTTGATTAAATAAGATGAACTTTTCGTGCCTTGGTCGGCTTGACCAAGGTCAGGAACCGGCAGAGAGACTGACAAGCTAAGGAAGTCACGGACAAGTATTTTAAATGTTGCAAGCTGAAGGAATCTACGTGACACAGGAATAAGGGACAATAGACTCTAAGAAAGAGTCGGAACTGGGCTTCAAAAATGTGATGATCTAATGTGGTCTGTCACTTGACAGCCAATCAGCGTTTTGCTCAAATGAGAAAAGTATACTTTTACTTAGATTAGTTAGTTAGGAAAGGTATAAAAACTGACCTCTTTGGAAGGAGGGCGCTTCTCGCTTTCCAAATCCAGATGGGCGTGACGTGCTGACGGACTTCTTTTGGAGCACGTAAGATTTGTTAGGGCTAAAAGACTTTACAAATTATTTTAAGTGTAGTGAGTTTTAAATAGGGAAATAGGGTTTAGGTGATGGAAACACTGTTTATTCTTCTTTAAAAATGCTATTTGATTTTGCTTGATAACTGTTTAACTAATTTGCAATTCCTCAAACCATGCCGCTTAAATAAAAAGATTCTAATAAAATGCACTTTTCTTTGAATAAATAGTTAATAAATAAGTTTTTTGAAAACACAAACTGGCCTTGTTATTTAAAGAACTTGGTTACCATCAGCTGATCTTATCGCCTGTGTGGCTTAATTAAATGAAAAATTATAAAACTATGGTAAAGTCGGCATACTATAGTTGTCTATAAATGTATATATAGTTTGTGAATAAGATTTATTAATTAGGCCACATGATTCAGTTGCTCAAAATATGTCATGAATAGTTTATGGGCCTTGTGAATGATTTATGATTAATTGTGAATATTGTAGAGTTAGGTAGTGTAGCTATGACATATTTCCTGGATCACTATCATGTATATTGGTCCCAAGATGGCTGCCAACAATTTCTGGTTTGGAATGTTGACAGACAGTTGAAAGCCAATCAGCATGCAGCTCGTGCTCGGAATGCTAGATATATATTTTATTCTTTTGATTTTCTCAGGAACTACTGGAGGGATTTACACCATTTAAGCAAAAACGCGATCTGCGAATCAGACTTTACCATTTTGCCAAATTTCTTGTAATTCCGTTCAGCAGTTCGGGCTGTAGCTGTGTCTAATCGTCCTATGGAAAATAACATGGGGAAAACACGTTTTGGGACCCCCCTTTTTTCTCAGCCCCCACTTGACAAATCCCCCCAAAACTTTCAGGGAAGGAGCAGAGCGGGCCATCTTCTTTGAGAAATTCGCGAAGATTCGTCCACCGGCGCAAAAGTTATTCCAAATAGAATGTTGTGGATTTCCTATGGAAACTAGGTCCTAACTATAACTACCTTTGCTCCTATATAGTTAGTTGTACTAACTATATTTCGCGCACCCGCAATCCACTGCTGATGATGTCACATATTAGATCATTCATGACATGGTCAGTGACATCACTGATGACATCTCAAATGACATCACTGATGACATCACTGATGACATCATCCAGTGAATGTGGTTTGCTTCGTTATTTAAATATGCATTCTATATATAGCAATTTGCATTGATGAATGAGTGGATATATATGAATAAATATTTGGATGGAGGATTTAGTAGCAGTGTAATTGACTGTTTACTTGACCAATTTATAATGTCTCACTAAATATAGTGGATAGTGACTAAACTGTGTGAATATCTGTATCACTTTGTCAGTTGTTGTGTAAACTGATTCTCCAGTTGGTTACTAGCTATGTGAAAGTCTGAATTAGTTATTGATTAGTTAACTGAGTATTGTATGGGAGTGTGAAAGTGTGTGTGGTTCGGTGGGGTGTGTGTGACTGTCCAAAGATGTGTGAATAGTTGATTCAGTAGATATATGAAGTTAAAACTACATGTTCTAACAGTTTGCGTGAGTGAATCTCTTTATGGGTGTGGTGATGAGCAAATATATTTCTCAATGGTACACTTCCAACAAACTAGAAAAATAAAAGGCAGTGTATGTGCAGTTGTTGTATATAAATAAGTATACATAAAACTCAATGATTGTGTGAGTGACTGTATAGATAACTGTATACGTGTAATAATGATTTTATAATTCACTAAGTATGACTTACTATCTAAATGAATAGAAGTGGTGTTTGTATAAGTGTTTTGCTAAGTAAATATGTAAGTATGATCCATTGTTTGCATAAGTGAGTAGGATGACTTCATATGTGAATAGGATGCGTGCTGTTGTTTAATGTCGATATAGGTGTATAAGTATTTTTGATAGTGTTCTATTGTTCATTGACAGCATGTATGAGTGAATCCATAGGTAAGTGATTAGATGTGTGTATACATCTATGAATCACTGAGTGGATTTTTAGATACTTGTATTGCTGTGACAATGGATTCAAATATGATACTCTGTATTTTACAAAGAGTGATGAAAAATTGTAAATGTGTATGAAAAGGTGTATGTGATTGTCACGTGGATGATGTCATCAGTGATGTCATTTGAGATGTCATCAGTGATGTCACTGACCATGTCATGAATGATCTAATATGTGACATCATCAGCAGTGGATTGCGGGTGCGCGAAATATAGTTAGTACAACTAACTATATAGGAGCAATTTCAATGGTTTTGTATGAGTGAAATGTCCAGCTAACTATAACACCCCTAAAACTTATGGTTTTTTGAGTGAATTTCAAAGGTTTTTTAAAAGCTAATTCCTAACTATATAACGCCTGAAACCTATGTTTTTTCAGTGAATTTCAAAGGTTTTTTAAAAGCTAATTCCTAACTATATAACGCCTGAAACCTATGTTTTTTCAGTGAATTTCAAAGGTTTTTTAAATGCTAATTCCTAACTATATAAGGCCTGAAACCTATGGTTTTTTCAGTGAATGTGCAAGGTTTTTTTAATGCTAATTCCTAACTATATAAGGCCTGAAACCTATGGTTTTTTCAGTGAATTTCAAAGTTTTTTTTAATGCTAATTCCTAACTATATAAGGCCTGAAACCTATGGTTTTTTTCAGTGAATTCGCAAGGTTTTTTAAATTCTAATTCTATTAGCGGATAAAGTTTTTATATATTCAAATGTTTTTTTAATGCTAATTACTAACTATATAAGGCCTGAAAATTTTTGTTTTTTTCAGTGAATTTCAAAGGTTTTTTAAATGCTAATTCTATTAGCAGATAACGTTTAAATATATTAATATCCTAGTGGGACCACCTGAGCAGCCCTAGGGGGTCAGGGTGTTTCTACCCTGCCCCCTTTTTGTGTTCTACACGTTTGTTTTTCTGCTTTCTTGTGCCTCAGTATACTAAGACCCAAGATGGATGCCAACACTTCCTGGTTAGAAGTGTTGACACCCAATGAGCATGCAGCTTTCTCGGGAAGGCATGCTGATTGGCTGTCACTGTCTGTCAATACTAGCGCAAGATGGATGCCAACACCTCCTGGTTAGAAGTGTTGACAGCCAAGGACCATGCAGCTTTCTCGGGAAGGCATGCTGATTGGCTGCCACTGTCTGTCAACACTCCAAACCAGGAAGTGTTGGCAGCCATCTTGTGCCTTGTTAGAACCAAGGCACAAGAAAGCAGTGAAACAAAGGTGTGAAACTCACAAAGGGGCCAGAGTAGAAGCACCCTGACCCCCTAGGCCTTCTCAGGGGGTCCTACAAGGACCCCCAAGGCAAAAAAAATGTAATTTTTTTTTTAAAAGTCGTGGGGTACGTACGCGCCCGTGACTTTTTAAAAAAAAATTGGTTTTTTTTTGCCTTAGGGGTCCTTGTGGGACCCCCTGAGCAGGCCTAGGGGGTCAGGGTGCTTCTACCCTGCCCCCTTTTTGAGTTCTACACATTTGTTTTTCTGCCTTCCTGTACCTCACTCTACTATATTTTGGAATTTATATTTTCGATCCCTGTATTGCAGTAACTTTCACAAAACAGCGTTGACTAAAGCGCTAGTATTTTGTTTATGTTTATTGGTGTTTCACAAGACCATGTGATTCTTAGTATATGTAACACCATCCTATTACTCTTTTTACTACTCGTGACCAAGGGGGAGGAGCCCCGAAACGCGTCGAATGTTATTGTTTGTTGCCATCTTGCTGATTAAATAATTTTGACAACACGCTATTTCGAGTTCGTGCTTCATACTGTCCCTGGATCGTGTGGACGTTGGTATGATTGTTTGGAATTGATGGGCTCGCTGCCCAGCACGGACCACTGTTGTTGTGGAGGGGTCTAAGCGAAGTGTAGCGACGGCTGCACGTTCTATGGAATTGACACTTTTAAGACCCAACCCACGGATTCCTGTGAATAGAAGGTTTCTCATGCTACACGCGGTAAAGTCCTGCACCGATTCATCGAGGTGTTAAGGTGAGCGCCGTATACTAGTGGTTACCCTTCTTTATATTCACAACCGAAATCCGTAAACAGGTTACTTGCGCATTTAACGCAGATTACGTGTAATTGAATGCGCAGCGTGGATACGCGGCACATATGAATATTTACAATAGTGCCGAATCAGCTACAAAAGATGGCAGCAGAAAGGAGGGAGAAATGGGCAAACAAAAGCAGCCAGTGATATGTTCCAGGACTGTGGAAGAGTAACGAATACATCCAGCATAATGAATGCTAATACTTCGAAATCTCCAAAGAGGATCCTAAGGGACAGGCTATGGAAAGCTCTGAAACTTGAACAGAATAAGTGGTGGGAGGCCACTACCTTGCAAAAATACGTGGATGTGTCCAGGGTTCCTCGAGGGTTACGTATTTTTGTTACCCCAACCTTCCAAAACCCCGACCCTGAATTGGTTACACGTTGGGCAGCAAACAATCATGAATGCTCATTGAATATGTTACGTATGTTAATTGAATTTGCCACTAAAGATACCGACAGATTGAAGGTGGAAATTGAAGCTTTAACAAAAGAATTTAAAGACATGTGTACTGAAGATGAATTTAAATCTGAAATGGACAAAATAGAAGCTAATTTGGATAAAATTGAAATCGATATTAGAAACAGAAAACAAAGCAAATTCCAAAGAGATCTGGTTGATTATCAACGAGGGCAGATACTCACATTTGCCAAAAAATACGATAAGATGAGAGCGGCAATGCAGTCACATTCCAAACCCAATGAACAAGCTGAAGAACAGGCAAGCACATCGGAAAACATATCTGAAGATGGTTTACAGTCAATGACCAGTGGCAGTGACATTTCAACTGGCAGTAACTTTACAGGAGTAAAAACCAACGTTTTAATGGAATTCTCAATGTTGATGCAAGACAATCAACAAGGATATCGAGGGCGAGGAAGAGGCAGCAGAGGAGGAAAAGGCAAAAATACATCTGCAGGAGGAAATCCTGCAAGCCCAGTGGGAAAACGCACAAGGGGCCAAATGAAGCTGAAATGATGGAGAGAAAAACTGTGATCAACTTGTCAGAACACATTTTGACCAACACTGAGGTAGAGTTATTATCTTTGGGACTAGCATTTTGCCTATCTATGAATTTTAATCACAATCAAAGTAAGATTGACTTATTTTTCTTTACAAGAAAATTAAAAATAAGAAAGTGGTATGCGACCAAAGTAGGATCAGGTATTGTTACTACCAGAGATGAACCACATCACTTAAGTATCTCTGAGGTCAATTTAGCACACTCCCTTAATGTACTAAGTGGTGAATGGGAGGAGAATCATGACCCATACCAGGACCTTGTTGATGCTGATGTATCATTAACAATGAGTTCCGGGAGTAACTTTAAACCGAAATCAATCTTCCTACCACAAATTCGCAATGACACTATTGATGTGTTTGAAAAATGTATGATAAATGAACTCAACAAAATTGAAACCAAGAAATATCATCAAAAATGGAGCAATATTACCAAAGACCAATGCAAACTGATTGAAAATTTGAGAAAAGACCACACTATTGTTATTAAAACTAGTGATAAGGGTGGTAACATAGTGATTCAGTCTAGGGAGAATTACATAGCAGACGGACTAAGACAATTATCGGATACTAACAACTATTGCAGGAGTAATCGAATGGAATACGAAAATTTGATTAAACTGTTCCAAATACAATTGATGGAATGGAAAACTGAAGGACTACTAGAAGAGGAGGAGTATAGATTTTTATTGTGCAAATTTCCAAAGTTACCAGCTTTATACCTCCTCCCCAAAGTTCATAAAAGCATATCACATCCCCCGGGTAGACCTATTGTTTCATCCAATGGTAGTTGTTTTGAATGTACGTCCCAATATGTAGATTATTTTTTACAGCCCCTTGTTCACCAGTTACCATCCTATGTTAAAGACTCAGGAGATTTCTTAGATAAGATCAGAACAGTGGAGTGGGATGAGGAATTTTCTCTTCTTTCACTCGATGTGACAAGTTTATATACTTCTATCCCTCACCAATTAGGACTTGATGCTTGCATGCACTTTCTTTCCAAAAGATCAGTTTCGTATCTTTACCACACCAAAATGCTAATTACCATGATGGAGTTATGTCTCAGACAGAATTATTTTTTGTTTGACAACAAGATCTACAGACAGACCCTCGGGACCTCTATGGGGACTTGCTTTGCTCCTAGCTTTGCGGGTCTCCATATGGGGTACTGGGAGGAAACAGTGGCATACAGGTCGCCTATGTATCGCAGCCACGTTATCAAGTGGTTGCGGTACATAGATGATGTGCTGGTGGTGTGGAGGGGAACTCAAGAAGAGGCCAATATATTTGTGAATGAACTCAATCAGAATACTTTTAACCTTAATTTCACCAGCAATTGGTCTAAAGAGAGCTTGGAATTTTTAGATTTAAGTGTCAAAGTGGAGAATGGTAAATTGGAAACTATTCTTTTTAGGAAAAAGACAGCAGGGAACAGTATACTCCACGCTCGCAGCTGTCATCCTAACTCTCTAATTAGGAGTATTCCATTGGGAGAACTGCTAAGAGCCAGACGCAATTGTAGTACTGAGGAAACTTTTTTGGTTGAACAACAGAACATGATTGCTAGGTTTTCTGAACGTGGATATTCCACTAAAACTATTTCTGATGCACAAAAAGCTGTTGCAAAACGTTCAAGAGAGTCACTACTACAGCCGAGACCTAATGAACCCACAGACATAAATGACAACAAGACACGGCTCATAACTACCTATAGTAGCCAGGCTGGCTTACTTAGAAAGAGTCTCAATACATTTTGGCCAGTGCTATTAAACGACTCTGACTTAGCAGAATATGTTAATGAATCCCCCCAAATTTCATTCAGGAAAACGAGGTCTTTAAAAGATCAATTATGTACAGCAGTGATCCCTAGGAAACCCAAAACCACAGGGGTTCGAGGCTTTTTTACCTGCAGAAATTGCAAGGCATGCAAAAACAGTCGAAATCTGAAAAAAGTAAGACTGTCACCCACATCCAAAACTTTGATTATCCAAGAACATACTTCATGCACCAGTGCCCACGCAGTCTATGCTCTATTCTGTCCCTGCAATAAAACCTATATAGGGAGTACCATCAAGCCTGCGAAATTGAGAGTGCTAGAGCACATGCGTGCTATTACTAACATGGATAAATCTTACCCGATAGCACAACATTTTCACAGTCATCACAAACAAAATGTGAACTTATTGAGTTATTGTGTACTGTGCACTGTTAAATTTGATGAGAGGGGGGGCAATCGGGTACAGAAGTTGAGAAGACTGGAGTCGAGAATGATTATTCAATATAAAACATTGGTCCCCAATGGTCATAATTGTGATGAAGAAATGGAAGTACACTTAGGATGATATAATGCATTACCATAGTTTCATTGAGCTTTCTGTATTTTCTGTCTAGTAGGAGATCTGTTTGAACTAAGTAGAAAATAAGTTTATGTATTCATGATGTTTTGTCCATACTTGTTTTTAACTTCTATATCCTTTACATGAGTTACGAAGCGTATAAGATAATAATTTTTCCGATCTTGAATCACTGGTCATTTTTCTCTTGTATATCATCATTCATTAGTTTTATTTTTTCTCTTTTTTTCAGGGATTGCTTATATAGAATTTGTTTTGAATGAGAATATCAACCCTATAATAGACAAACAGTGAGCAGACTTGGAACCGATAACTGATTTATCAACACGCACATATGGTTTAGCCCACATGGGCATTATTTTACTTGACATTTCTACTTAATAATTTTTCTTATTGAAATTACAGTTTAACACTAGCCCACTTGGGCAGGAAAGCACACATAAATAGCTGTTTACTATGCATGAGATCAAAATGATTGTCATGACATGAATTTGTATTTAAGTTGCCCACTTGGGCGATTCTCAGTACTGAATTTCTAAAGTTTTATTTCTATTTAATTACGGATGTCATGCAGGCCAAGTGCGCTATGTTGAATGGTACATACATTATTCTGAGTCCTGTGTTTATGGTTTTTAACATGAGCAGGGTTGCAATTATGAATTATGAATCTTGAATAAGTTCGTTTGCACTTTGAAATTTATGTGTTTATTTTGGAATTTATATTTTCGATCCCTGTATTGCAGTAACTTTCACAAAACAGCGTTGACTAAAGCGCTAGTATTTTGTTTATGTTTGTTGGTGTTTCACAAGACCATGTGATTCTGAGTATATGTAACACGATCCTATTACTCTTTTTACTACTCGTGACCAAGGGGGAGGAGCCCCGAAACGCGTCGAGTGTTATTGTTTGTTGCCATCTTGCTGATTACATAATTTTGACAACACGCTATTCCGAGTTCGTGCTTCATACTGTCCCTGGATCGTGTGGACGTTGGTATGATTGTTTGGAATTGATGGGCTCGCTGCCCAGCACGGACCACTGTTGTTGTGGAGGGGTCTAAGCGAAGTGTAGCGACGGCTGCACGTTCTATGGAATTGACACTTTTAAGACCCAACCCACGGATTCCTGTGAATAGAAGGTTTCTCATGCTACACGCGGTAAAGTCCTGCACCGATTCATCGAGGTGTTAAGGTGAGCGCCGTATACTAGTGGTTACCCTTCTTTATATTCACAACCGAAATCCGTAAACAGGTTACTTGCGCATTTAACGCAGATTACGTGTAATTGAATGCGCAGCGTGGATACGCGGCACATATGAATATTTACAATAGTGCCGAATCAGCTACAAAAGATGGCAGCAGAAAGGAGGGAGAAATGGGAAAAAGCAGCCAGTGATATGTTCCAGGACTGTGGAAGAGTAACGAATACATCCAGCATAATGAATGCTAATACTTCGAAATCTCCAAAGAGGATCCTATGGGACAGGCTATGGAAAGCTCTGAAACTTGAACAGAATAAGTGGTGGGAGGCCACTACCTTGCAAAAATACGTGGATGTGTCCAGGGTTCCTCGAGGGTTACGTATTTTTGTTACCCCAACCTTCCAAAACCCCGACCCCGAATTGGTTACACGTTGGACAGCAAACAATCATGAATGCTCATTGAATATGTTACGTATGTTAATTGAATTTGCCACTAAAGATACCGACAGATTGAAGGTGGAAATTGAAGCTTTAACAAAAGAACTTAAAGACATGTGTACTGAAGATGAATTTAAATCTGAAATGGACAAAATAGAAGCTAATTTGGACAAAATTGAAATCGATATTAGAAACAGAAAACAAAGCAAATTCCAAAGAGATCTGGTTGATTATCAACGAGGGCAGATACTCACATTTGCCAAAAAATACGATAAGATGAGAGCGGCAATGCAGTCACAGTCCAAACCCAATGAACAACCTGAAGAACAGGCAAGCACATCGGAAAACATATCTGAAGATGGTTTACAGTCAATGACCAGTGGCAGTGACATTTCAACTGGCAGTAACTTTACAGGAGTAAAAACCAACGTTTTAATGGAATTCTCAATGTTGATGCAAGACAATCAACAAGGATATCGAGGGCGAGGAAGAGGCAGCAGAGGAGGAAAAGGCAAAAATACATCTGCAGGAGGAAATCCTGCAAGCCCAGTGGGAAAACGCACAAGGGGCCAAATGAAGCTGAAATGATGGAGAGAAAAACTGTGATCAACTTGTCAGAACGCATTTTGACCAACACTGAGGTAGAGTTATTATCTTTGGGACTAACATTTTGCCTATCTATGAATTTTAATCACACTCAAAGTAAGATTGACTTATTTTTCTTTACAAGAAAATTAAAAATAAGAAAGTGATATGCGACCAAAGTAGGATCAGGTATTGTTACTACCAGAGATGAACCACATCACTTAAGTATCTCCGAGGTCAATTTAGCACACTCCCTTAATGTACTAAGTGGTGAATGGGAGGATAATCATGACCCATACCAGGACCTTGTTGATGCTGATGTATCATTAACAATGAGTTCCGGGAGTAACTTTAAACCGAAATCAATCTTCCTACCACAAATTCGCAATGACACTATTGATGTGTTTGAAAAATGTATGATAAATGAACTCAACAAAATTGAAACCAAGAAATATCATCAAAAATGGAGCAATATTACCAAAGACCAATGCAAACTGATTGAAAATTTGAGAAAAGACCACACTATTGTTATTAAAACTAGTGATAAGGGTGGTAACATAGTGATTCAGTCTAGGGAGAATTACATAGCAGAAGGACTACGACAATTATCGGATACTAACAACTATTGCAGGAGTAATCGAATGGAATACGAAAATTCGATTAAACTGTTCCAAATACAATTGATGGAATGGAAAACTGAAGGACTACTAGAAGAGGAGGAGTATAGATTTTTATTGTGCAAATTTCCAAAGTTACCAGCTTTATACCTCCTCCCCAAAGTTCATAAAAGCATATCACATCCCCCGGGTAGACCTATTGTTTCATCCAATGGTAGTTGTTTTGAATGTACGTCCCAATATGTAGATTATTTTTTACAGCCCCTTGTTCACCAGTTACCATCCTATGTTAAAGACTCAGGAGATTTCTTAGATAAGATCAGAACAGTGGAGTGGGATGAAGAATTTTCTCTTCTTTCACTCGATGTGACAAGTTTATATACTTCTATCCCTCACCAATTAGGACTTGATGCTTGCATGCACTTTCTTTCCAAAAGATCAGTTTCGTATCTTTACCACACCAAAATGCTAATTACCATGATGGAGTTATGTCTCAGACAGAATTATTTTTTGTTTGACAACAAGATCTACAGACAGACCCTCGGGACCTCTATGGGGACTTGCTTTGCTCCTAGCTTTGCGGGTCTCCATATGGGGTACTGGGAGGAAACAGTGGCATACAGGTCGCCTATGTATCGCAGCCACGTTATCAAGTGGTTGCGGTACATAGATGATGTGCTGGTGGTGTGGAGGGGAACTCAAGAAGAGGCCAATATATTTGTGAATGAACTCAATCAGAATACTTTTAACCTTAATTTCACCAGCAATTGGTCTAAAGAGAGCTTGGAATTTTTAGATTTAAGTGTCAAAGTGGAGAATGGTAAATTGGAAACTATTCTTTTTAGGAAAAAGACAGCAGGGAACAGTATACTCCACGCTCGCAGCTGTCATCCTAACTCTCTAATTAGGAGTATTCCATTGGGAGAACTGCTAAGAGCCAGACGCAATTGTAGTACTGAGGAAACTTTTTTGGTTGAACAACAGAACATGATTGCTAGGTTTTCTGAACGTGGATATTCCACTAAAACTATTTCTGATGCACAAAAAGCTGTTGCAAAACGTTCAAGAGAGTCACTACTACAGCCGAGACCTAATGAACCCACAGACATAAATGACAACAAGACACGGCTCATAACTACCTATAGTAGCCAGGCTGGCTTACTTAGAAAGAGTCTCAATAAATTTTGGCCAGTGCTATTAAACGACTCTGACTTAGCAGAATATGTTAATGAATCCCCCCAAATTTCATTCAGGAAAACGAGGTCTTTAAAAGATCAATTATGTACAGCAGTGATCCCTAGGAAACCCAAAACCACAGGGGTTCGAGGCTTTTTTACCTGCAGAAATTGCAAGGCATGCAAAAACAGTCGAAATCTGAAAAAAGTAAGACTGTCACCCACATCCAAAACTTTGATTATCCAAGAACATACTTCATGCACCAGTGACCACGCAGTCTATGCTCTATTCTGTCCCTGCAATAAAACCTATATAGGGAGTACCATCAAGCCTGCGAAATTGAGAGTGCTAGAGCACATGCGTGCTATTACTAACATGGATAAATCTTACCCGATAGCACAACATTTTCACAGTCATCACAAACAAAATGTGAACTTATTGAGTTATTGTGTACTGTGCACTGTTAAATTTGATGAGAGGGGGGGCAATCAGGTACAGAAGTTGAGAAGACTGGAGTCGAGAATGATTATTCAATATAAAACATTGGTCCCCAATGGTCATAATTGTGATGAAGAAATGGAAGTACACTTAGGATGATATAATGCATTACCATAGTTTCATTGAGCTTTCTGTATTTTCTGTCTAGTAGGAGATCTGTTTGAACTAAGTAGAAAATAAGTTTATGTATTCATGATGTTTTGTCCATACTTGTTTTTAACTTCTATATCCTTTACATGAGTTATGAAGCGTATAAGATAATAATTTTTCCGATCTTGAATCACTGGTCATTTTTCTCTTGTATATCATCATTCATTAGTTTTATTTTTTCTCTTTTTTTCAGGGATTGCTTATATAGAATTTGTTTTGAATGAGAATATCAACCCTATAATAGACAAACAGTGAGCAGACTTGGAACCGATAACTGATTTATCAACACGCACATATGGTTTAGCCCACATGGGCATTATTTTACTTGACATTTCTACTTAATAATTTTTCTTATTGAAATTACAGTTTAACACTAGCCCACTTGGGCAGGAAAGCACACATAAATAGCTGTTTACTATGCATGAGATCAAAATGATTGTCATGACATGAATTTGTATTTAAGTTGCCCACTTGGGCGATTCTCAGTACTGAATTTCTAAAGTTTTATTTCTATTTAATTACGGATGTCATGCAGGCCAAGTGCGCTATGTTGAATGGTACATACATTATTCTGAGTCCTGTGTTTATGGTTTTTAACATGAGCAGGGTTGCAATTATGAATTATGAATCTTGAATAAGTTCGTTTGCACTTTGAAATTTATGTGTTTATTTTGGAATTTATATTTTCGATCCCTGTATTGCAGTAACTTTCACAAAACAGCATTGACTAAAGCGCTAGTATTTTGTTTATGTTTGTTGGTGTTTCACAAGACCATGTGATTCTGAGTATATGTAACACGATCCTATTACTCTTTTTACTACTCGTGACCAAGGGGGAGGAGCCCCGAAACGCGTCGAGTGTTATTGTTTGTTGCCATCTTGCTGATTACATAATTTTGACAACACGCTATTCCGAGTTCGTGCTTCATACTGTCCCTGGATCGTGTGGACGTTGGTATGATTGTTTGGAATTGATGGGCTCGCTGCCCAGCACGGACCACTTTTGTTGTGGAGGGGTCTAAGCGAAGTGTAGCGACGGCTGCACGTTCTATGGAATTGACACTTTTAAGACCCAACCCACGGATTCCTGTGAATAGAAGGTTTCTCATGCTACACGCGGTAAAGTCCTGCACCGATTCATCGAGGTGTTAAGGTGAGCGCCGTATACTAGTGGTTACCCTTCTTTATATTCACAACCGAAATCCGTAAACAGGTTACTTGCGCATTTAACGCAGATTACGTGTAATTGAATGCGCAGCGTGGATACGCGGCACATATGAATATTTACAATAGTGCCGAATCAGCTACAAAAGATGGCAGCAGAAAGGAGGGAGAAATGGGAAAAAGCAGCCAGTGATATGTTCCAGGACTGTGGAAGAGTAACGAATACATCCAGCATAATGAATGCTAATACTTCGAAATCTCCAAAGAGGATCCTATGGGACAGGCTATGGAAAGCTCTGAAACTTGAACAGAATAAGTGGTGGGAGGCCACTACCTTGCAAAAATACGTGGATGTGTCCAGGGTTCCTCGAGGGTTACGTATTTTTGTTACCCCAACCTTCCAAAACCCCGACCCCGAATTGGTTACACGTTGGACAGCAAACAATCATGAATGCTCATTGAATATGTTACGTATGTTAATTGAATTTGCCACTAAAGATACCGACAGATTGAAGGTGGAAATTGAAGCTTTAACAAAAGAACTTAAAGACATGTGTACTGAAGATGAATTTAAATCTGAAATGGACAAAATAGAAGCTAATTTGGACAAAATTGAAATCGATATTAGAAACAAAAAACAAAGCAAATTCCAAAGAGATCTGGTTGATTATCAACGAGGGCAGATACTCACATTTGCCAAAAAATACGATAAGATGAGAGCGGCAATGCAGTCACAGTCCAAACCCAATGAACAACCTGAAGAACAGGCAAGCACATCGGAAAACATATCTGAAGATGGTTTACAGTCAATGACCAGTGGCAGTGACATTTCAACTGGCAGTAACTTTACAGGAGTAAAAACCAACGTTTTAATGGAATTCTCAATGTTGATGCAAGACAATCAACAAGGATATCGAGGGCGAGGAAGAGGCAGCAGAGGAGGAAAAGGCAAAAATACATCTGCAGGAGGAAATCCTGCAAGCCCAGTGGGAAAACGCACAAGGGGCCAAATGAAGCTGAAATGATGGAGAGAAAAACTGTGATCAACTTGTCAGAACGCATTTTGACCAACACTGAGGTAGAGTTATTATCTTTGGGACTAACATTTTGCCTATCTATGAATTTTAATCACACTCAAAGTAAGATTGACTTATTTTTCTTTACAAGAAAATTAAAAATAAGAAAGTGATATGCGACCAAAGTAGGATCAGGTATTGTTACTACCAGAGATGAACCACATCATTCAAGTATCTCCGAGGTCAATTTAGCACACTCCCTTAATGTACTAAGTGGTGAATGGGAGGATAATCATGACCCATACCAGGACCTTGTTGATGCTGATGTATCATTAACAATGAGTTCCGGGAGTAACTTTAAACCGAAATCAATCTTCCTACCACAAATTCGCAATGACACTATTGATGTGTTTGAAAAATGTATGATAAATGAACTCAACAAAATTGAAACCAAGAAATATCATCAAAAATGGAGCAATATTACCAAAGACCAATGCAAACTGATTGAAAATTTGAGAAAAGACCACACTATTGTTATTAAAACTAGTGATAAGGGTGGTAACATAGTGATTCAGTCTAGGGAGAATTACATAGCAGAAGGACTACGACAATTATCGGATACTAACAACTATTGCAGGAGTAATCGAATGGAATACGAAAATTCGATTAAACTGTTCCAAATACAATTGATGGAATGGAAAACTGAAGGACTACTAGAAGAGGAGGAGTATAGATTTTTATTGTGCAAATTTCCAAAGTTACCAGCTTTATACCTCCTCCCCAAAGTTCATAAAAGCATATCACATCCCCCGGGTAGACCTATTGTTTCATCCAATGGTAGTTGTTTTGAATGTACGTCCCAATATGTAGATTATTTTTTACAGCCCCTTGTTCACCAGTTACCATCCTATGTTAAAGACTCAGGAGATTTCTTAGATAAGATCAGAACAGTGGAGTGGGATGAAGAATTTTCTCTTCTTTCACTCGATGTGACAAGTTTATATACTTCTATCCCTCACCAATTAGGACTTGATGCTTGCATGCACTTTCTTTCCAAAAGATCAGTTTCGTATCTTTACCACACCAAAATGCTAATTACCATGATGGAGTTATGTCTCAGACAGAATTATTTTTTGTTTGACAACAAGATCTACAGACAGACCCTCGGGACCTCTATGGGGACTTGCTTTGCTCCTAGCTTTGCGGGTCTCCATATGGGGTACTGGGAGGAAACAGTGGCATACAGGTCGCCTATGTATCGCAGCCACGTTATCAAGTGGTTGCGGTACATAGATGATGTGCTGGTGGTGTGGAGGGGAACTCAAGAAGAGGCCAATATATTTGTGAATGAACTCAATCAGAATACTTTTAACCTTAATTTCACCAGCAATTGGTCTAAAGAGAGCTTGGAATTTTTAGATTTAAGTGTCAAAGTGGAGAATGGTAAATTGGAAACTATTCTTTTTAGGAAAAAGACAGCAGGGAACAGTATACTCCACGCTCGCAGCTGTCATCCTAACTCTCTAATTAGGAGTATTCCATTGGGAGAACTGCTAAGAGCCAGACGCAATTGTAGTACTGAGGAAACTTTTTTGGTTGAACAACAGAACATGATTGCTAGGTTTTCTGAACGAGGATATTCCACTAAAACTATTTCTGATGCACAAAAAGCTGTTGCAAAACGTTCAAGAGAGTCACTACTACAGCCGAGACCTAATGAACCCACAGACATAAATGACAACAAGACACGGCTCATAACTACCTATAGTAGCCAGGCTGGCTTACTTAGAAAGAGTCTCAATAAATTTTGGCCAGTGCTATTAAACAACTCTGACTTAGCAGAATATGTTAATGAATCCCCCCAAATTTCATTCAGGAAAACGAGGTCTTTAAAAGATCAATTATGTACAGCAGTGATCCCTAGGAAACCCAAAACCACAGGGGTTCGAGGCTTTTTTACCTGCAGAAATTGCAAGGCATGCAAAAACAGTCGAAATCTGAAAAAAGTAAGACTGTCACCCACATCCAAAACTTTGATTATCCAAGAACATACTTCATGCACCAGTGACCACGCAGTCTATGCTCTATTCTGTCCCTGCAATAAAACCTATATAGGGAGTACCATCAAGCCTGCGAAATTGAGAGTGCTAGAGCACATGCGTGCTATTACTAACATGGATAAATCTTACCCGATAGCACGACATTTTCACAGTCATCACAACCAAAATGTGAACTTATTGAGTTATTGTGTACTGTGCACTGTTAAATTTGATGAGAGGGGGGGCAATCGGGTACAGAAATTGAGAAGACTGGAGTCGAGAATGATTATTCAATATAAAACATTGGTCCCCAATGGTCATAATTGTGATGAAGAAATGGAAGTACACTTAGGATGATATAATGCATTACCATAGTTTCATTGAGCTTTCTGTATTTTCTGTCTAGTAGGAGATCTGTTTGAACTAAGTAGAAAATAAGTTTATGTATTCATGATGTTTTGTCCATACTTGTTTTTAACTTCTATATCCTTTACATGAGTTACGAAGGGTATAAGATAATAATTTTTCCGATCTTGAATCACTGGTCATTTTTCTCTTGTATATCATCATTCATTAGTTTTATTTTTTCTCTTTTTTTCAGGGATTGCTTATATAGAATTTGTTTTGAATGAGAATATCAACCCTATAATAGACAAACAGTGAGCAGACTTGGAACCGAAAACTGATTTATCAACACGCACATATGGTTTAGCCCACATGGGCATTATTTTACTTGACATTTCTACTTAATAATTTTTCTTATTGAAATTACAGTTTAACACTAGCCCACTTGGGCAGGAAAGCACACATAAATACCTGTTTACTATGCATGAGATCAAAATGATTGTCATGACATGAATTTGTATTTAAGTTGCCCACTTGGGCGATTCTCAGTACTGAATTTCTAAAGTTTTATTTCTATTTAATTACGGATGTCATGCAGGCCAAGTGCGCTATGTTGAATGGTACATACATTATTCTGAGTCCTGTGTTTATGGTTTTTAACATGAGCAGGGTTGCAATTATGAATTATGAATCTTGAATAAGTTCGTTTGCACTTTGAAATTTATGTGTTTATTTTGGAATTTATATTTTCGATCCCTGTATTGCAGTAACTTTCACAAAACAGCGTTGACTAAAGCTCTAGTATTTTGTTTATGTTTATTGGTGTTTCACAAGACCATGTGATTCTGAGTATATGTAACACGATCCTAATACTCTTTTTACTACTCATGACCAAGGGGGAGGAGCCCCGAAACGCGTCGAGTGTTATTGTTTGTTGCCATCTTGCTGATTAAATAATTTTGACAACACGCTATTCCGAGTTCGTGCTTCATACTGTCCCTGGATCGTGTGGACGTTGGTATGATTGTTTGGAATTGATGGGCTCGCTGCCCAGCACGGACCACTGTTGTTGTGGAGGGGTCTAAGCGAAGTGTAGCGACGGCTGCACGTTCTATGGAATATATATATATATATATATATATATATATATATATATATATATATATATATATATATATTCACTGAAAAAAACATCATGAGTGATGTCACTGACCATGGCATGAGTGATGTAATATGTGATGTCATCAGCAGTGCATTGCAGGCGCGCAAGTTATAGTGAGTCCAACTAACTATAACGTGGGAATTTCAATGGTTTTATGCGAGTAAAATTTCCAGCTAACTATAACTGGTGTGAAACCTATGGTTTTTTCAGTGAATTTAATAGGTTTTTTAAATGCTAATTTCTAACTATAACTGGTGTGAAACCTATGGTTTTTTCAGTGAATTTCAATGGTTTTTTAATAGCAAATCTCTATAGGTATAAAAAGTAAAACATTTTATAACGAATTTTATATTGTATAATTATGTTTTTTTTTTTTTTTGCCCTGGGGCGCTCCCGGGGCGCGTACCGGTGAACGCACGGGTAAGCGCAATGTTACGGCGCGCCCTGGGGCGCGTACCGGGTAGCGTCCCGTTAGCGCTATTCTCGAGAACGAAAACAACATCGTGACGTTTCGCGTAACCGCGTGATGCGTCATATGACGCACTGCGTAAGAGCACCTGGAAGCACGCGAGCGCATACGATCGCGCAACGTCCTGACGCGCTTATGCTACGCACCCCCGGGCGCGCCCCGGAGCGCGACTACGGGCGCCCCGGGGCGCGTAACGTAAACGCGTCGGGTCATGTGATCTGAAAATAACACTTTTCATTGGTGCAGATCAGTTTTGGTTTCCAAATGATGAAAGCCCGGATCATGTGACTTGAAATTAACACTTTTCATTGGTCAAGAAGAGTTCTGTTTTCCAAATGATGAAAGACTCCACATTTTTTCCTTATTCTGACTTTGTCCTTTGACTGAGGAAGACCTGTTTCAACAACAAAGAGAATTATTTTGTACTTTAAAATAGCTACAGTAGCAGCAGCGGCTGGAGCATCTGCACCACCACCACCACCACCACCACCAAGAGGACCACCACAACAGTACATTGGTGGTCAAGAAGAGGAGGAGGAGGAAGAGGAAGAGGAGGAGAGGAGAAGATGGCTGGCTGAAGACAATACCCCATACCAGCCAAGGCCACACATTGCATGGGAGTTTTTTCAATCTCAGAGGGCAAGAAAAAAGTCAATGCGGCCAAGGTAACTTGCCTAATCTGTGACTCAGAACTCTCAAGGGGCAACCCAAACAAAAAATATTCCTTTGGTAATAATACCATGATTTGAAATATGACCCGCAAGCATCCAAACAACTGTTCTCGTGCAGAGATGAGGGAACTGGCCAGAAACCTCCCCCAGTCTTCAAGGACCACCTCCAAAAGAAAGCAACCCACTCCATCGGGACCAGAAACAACGGAGACGATGCCTTGCATTCAACAACGATTTGAAGATTTTAGAGTAACATGTATTTACTGTGGTAAGCTCATGTCCTATGGTGAAAAGAGCGTAAAGCTCATCGTCTTTGCTGGTGACAACCACAATTGCCCCAAAAAACCCTAATTTTTTCCGTTTTTTGCTCCAGTTGAGCCATTTTCAATTCCCTTTTTTTTGTTTCTCCCCATAAAAAATACAAAAAAAATATAAAACTGTTCAGAAAAGCCAAAAAAAGTTCAAAATGTTCAAAAAAACATTAAAAACAATAAAACAACAAAAAGAAGAAAAAAAACAGTTATTTTTAGAACTACCTTCAATTTCTAAAAATAAACCTATATTTTTAAAGAATCTCGGTCAATTTTTTTTCCTCAGGGTACGCGCACCGGGGCGCGCACCCCAAAAAAAGAAAAAAAAATGAATGAAGAAGTTAGCATGAGGGAAGAAGACAAAGAGACTAATGTTAAGAGAAAGAGAGCTAGAGGGAGAAACACAGAGGGATTGTTTATTACATAGTAAAAAACAGAGAAGGTGTAATAGGGTAAGAGTGAGAAAAGTAAAATGAATAAGGGAGCGAAAGAAGGGAAGAGAGAGGAAGAAGACTAAAGTAGAAATAGTGGGAGAATGTGAGTGGGTGTTGAAAGAAAAAGAAAGGACAGTAAAAAATGGGGAATGAAGGGTAGTGATGGAACTGGGATAAATGAACAACGGTGAGGGAGGGTGAGAAAAGAGCAGTGAGTGTAAGAAAAGAGGGGTGAAAGAGGGTGAAAATTGAATTAGGATAAGACATGGGGAGTGACAAAGAGAAAGGACAGAGAGAGTAAAGGAAACAATGCCTGAATGGGTGTGAGTGAAACAGCAAAGAAAGGTAAGTAATGCAGTGTGTGTGACTTATAGGGAGTCAGTGAGTGTAGGTCGGGGTGTGGGTGTGTAAGGTGTGTCTGTGGGTGTGTGGGGTGTTTCGGTGTGGGTGGAGGTGAGGGTGTGTGAGATATGTGTGGGGGTGTGTGGGGGTGGGGGTTATATGTGTGGGATGTATGTGTGTGCATGGAATGTGTGTGTGTGTGAGGAGTGTGTGGGGGTTTGTGTGTGTGTATGAGGTGTGTGTGTGGTGTGGTGTGTGTGTGGGTTGTATGTCAGAGGTGTGTGTATGTGTTAGGAGGGGGATGAGGTGTGTGTGTAGGAGTAAGGTAAATAATTAAGAAAAACAGAATGAGTGAAGAAGCAAAGGAAGGGAACGGAGGGTAAGTGAAGTAAAGAATAGGGATTGAAAGAAGTTGAATATGAGAGGGGAAATAGGGAAATTGGAGTAAACATGGAGAATAAGAATAAGTGAGGGAAGCAGAGTAAAGAAACAGGAGTGAGGTTGGTTGAGAAAATATTAGTGAGCTTAAAGCAAAGGGTGATGACAAACTACATTTTTTTAGTCACACTTACCATATAATAAATGTAACTTTAATTACATTTTTTACTACACTTTGTATCTGTCAAAGAGAGAAGAAAAAATAAGTTATAATTAGTAAAATATGTATTTTAAATTAAAAGATACAAATGAAGAGGTTAAAAAGCATAACAGTGTATTTAGAAATAAAGTAAGAGAGAAGGACATAGAAAGGGAAATAAAGTAAGGTAGGAGGGCAAAAAGAGAGAAAAAGAAATAGAAGGAGATCAAATTAGTAAGAGTAAGGCATATAGATTCACTGACAGAGAGGAAGAGAAGAACAGAGAAATGAACTGTAGGTAAGAAAGATACTAAAACAATGTGAGTTAGCAAAACTAAGTCAGGAAACAGTAGTACGTAAAAAGATAATGACAGAGACGGAAAAGAGTCTAATTAAGGATGCATTTAGAAGAATGAGGAATAGAAGATAACTGAGAGTAAGTGAAGAACAGTCATAGAGTGAAGGGATGAAGGGAGAGAGGATAATATACAATGATTGTGGGAAATGGAGTGAGGAAGTTAGTAGACAGACACACTAAGAGAAAAACTGAGTGAGGTGGAGTACAATGAGTAAGCAAAGGAAATGAGTAAGGGAGCAAAAAAAGGAAACAGAGGAGAAGACGACTAAAACAGTGGTACTGAGAGAAAACAATTTGGTGATGAAAGTAAAGAGAAGGACATTGAAAAAAAGGAAATGAGGGATAGTAATGGAACCAGACTAAAAGAAATGGGATGAAGAACGATGAGAGAGGAGCAGTGAAGTTGTTATAAAAGAAATGATAGAAGGTAGATAAACACAAGTGAACATAACACAAGGAGAGTGAGGCACTGAGGACATAGAGGTAGTGAACGAAAAATAGAGAGAAGAGGTCAAAAGAAAAGAGCAAACAAAGATAAGCGAGGGAGAGTGGGTGATTTATAGTGATAGAGTGCGACAATACTGCTGAGTGAGTAAAGAGGAATTACTAAAAGAGCAAAGGAGGAAAATACGGAAAAAGGAAGTAAAGCAGAGAGACTGAAAGCTGAAAAGTTATGCAAGGGAGAGAGGGGATGCAGACAGTTGAAATGAGAATGAGGGGTTGTGAAAGAAGTGGAGTAAAGCAACGGGGGTTACAAAAAGTGAGAGAAAGACATTATAAGTGAGTAAAAAGAGATGAAAGAGGATAGAAAAAGGAAAGTGAGTGTCAGACAATGGGAATACAATTTAATTTACACAATCCAAAGTATAGAATAACTTGTACAACATGTTACATAGTTTACTTTTGCTGTTGTCAGAATATATTGAATTTCACTTAAAACAGTGAGTTCAAATTACTCATCATATGACAGCGGGAAAAAAAACCACAATCTAAAAGATTGTGTTTTAAAAAGAAACTTAGATACTGACAAATGACAAATGTACACTAATCTTTGATTCACTTACTTTTCCTTTAGGCCAAATAGTATATCATGAAGGTCCTTTTCTCGTTGGAAAGTACTCTGCTGTTCACTAAAAAATCAATTTCATCAACTATCTAGAAGAAAAGCTCCAAGAACATCTGAAATATTTTCATTATTTTCAAATACTCCTTTTTTCAGTCATGACTCTTTACTCATTCCTTCACCATTCCTTAAGGCCAAATAGTGTCAGATGTATCAGTATATTTTCAAATTACTTAAAACAAACTCTACCGTTTTCCCGACGTTCTGAAAGAAAGACTCAAACAACATTTTCACAATATTTAAATTTTCGTAATTCTATCTCTGACTCACTCATGTTCATCATTTCCTGTAATACTGATATCACTTACTATGAGATCCACTTACAGTACCTATATGACAACTCAATTTTTTATATTATCTTGATCACTTTTACTCAAAATATAATTTTACGTCTAAGCTTTGGATGGAAAGAAGGTGGTTGTGGAGTATTCATACTTCACACAGGGCGGGATGTATTGTACTCCTGCCCCCGCTGAAAGGACTCTGAAGCACAGAGGTTGACGTGGTTTGGGGACTCGGGGAACCGCGCATCACACATCACAGCAGAATTTGGGTCCCTGTGCCAATTTTAACATTTTCGCAAGCAGCAAGATCACCTTTGCGCTTTTTTCAATCTTCCGTGCTACTCACCTGCAAACGAACAGCATTGTGGGACGAGTAGTTCACAGCAACACTGTGGACTACGAGGGTTGAGCAATCACACCTGAGTAGGAGGCGGAGTGTCCCTGTTCGGCAACAACGAGGAAGGACTATAAATAATTGGGACTGTGAGACCTGATGGACACTGCTAGGCACTGAGGAAGGCCGTCAGGCCGAAATGCATTTGCCGTGTATTTAATAAAGTGGTTCCCTGGAATTCCCCTGTGTGGCCTCTGCTCTGTCCGGATGGAAGGAGGTTTTGGAGATATATATATATATATATATATATTCCAAAAGCAGATTGCACTCCACTTCCAGGATCATGCAAAATTAGCCCAGCCACCGTCCTTAGTGATAAAAAGATTTTTATTCAGGCAGCAGCAGGGAAGGATAACGCGTTTCAACTCACCCGAGTCTTAATCATATGCATCAAAACAAAGTGGCCACTCATTCGTCTTTTTATAAAAACAGTTAGTAAACAGTGATGAGGGACATATACCACTGCTTGCGTTCATGACACTGCTTGCGCATTAAAGAAACATCTTTATTGGAAACAGTCACTTTTAGACAACTTGTTTTTGAAGTAATTGGAAAAAATGCATAATTCACAGTAGTTACGATGCTTGGGTAAATCCAGGAAGTTATTACTTTTGTGCAACTCGTGCACTGAATTTAGTAAAGATATTTATTACCTACTGACGGTTGCCAGTAGATAGTTATAGTTGTAGTTTGACGCATCTTCGCAAACTTTTCTAACTTAATTTGCCACTCACTTCAGTTGCTGTGTTGAAAATGTCGAGATGATTCGTCAAGCAGGGGCAGAGAAAAAGGGGGGTCCCAAAACACTTTTTCCCCAGGTTAATTTTCATAGGAAACTTTAGACACGGCTACAGCTTGACTGCTGAACGGAATTACACCACATTTGGCAGAAAGGTAGCTGTTGGTCCAGAGAGCACGCCAGAGAACTATTGTCGGCGTCTCAGCAGTCTGAGAACACCGAAGTGAGACAAGACCTGGCCGCGCGCAGCGTTTTCCCATAGGATAACGTTGTGCGCGCGGCCAGGTGTTATCTACACGGCATTGCATGGCAGTCTGGATCGCATCGCGCGCCTCTCTGGAATGCAGGGGGAGTCTGCAGAGAGGCGCGCGGCGCTGATAACAGCTTCCCTGACTGGACCCCTCCTTCCTGTTGCTGGAGCAGCTCTTGTCTGCCATTACTAATCACAGGCATCGGAAACCGTCGGATTTAGCAGTGGCACAATAACAAACAGCTGCGCAACGAAGACACGACAGTCAAACCAAGGTGCACGACCCTCGCGCTAAAAAACACGTCCCGCGATCCTATAGGGTCTCGGTCTGGGATGCTACTCACAGATCTCTTCATGTACCGTGCTCGCCACAGACCGCAGGGGATGCTTAATTTACAAGTCTTCATTCGTGATGGCCGTCTGACAGGCAGTTTTGGGGCTGCTGTGAATAACACGCGCCTGTTTCGCAGACAGAGGCACAGCCTGCAGCCATGTGTCCGGCATGTGTTATGGTGATTAGATATTTAGAAGGCGGGTCCGAAACGAGGTTTTTAGGAATCTCGCTGGGAATTTTACATAAATATTGACAGCAGACCAGGACACGCTGGTCCTTTAGCGTGGCTGTTACTTTTTATTTTTAATTTTTTATATATTGTATTTAATGAGTTTTGAAAAAAAAACAGCAAAGCGTCTACAGTTGTTACAGACACATATATGCATTTTCTGGAATTGTTTACAAGTCGGGCAAAGGCATCCTGTAAAATGTAGTTTAACCAGCACTTTTTGTACCGGACTTTTTTTAACTGAAGGCAACAGCAAAACAATTTAGAAGAATTTAAAAGCCACACTGACCCTGCCAGGAATCCAGTTTGTCACTTTCAGCTCGCGCAGATGTGATCTGACACGTTTAACTCGCTGAGCTCACATATATAAACTTTGATATATAGGCGCCTGCACCCTCTTCTTGGCACTAGACCGCTGCTGCCCGAATAGCATGGTTTGTGTACTGCCTCATTCCAGTTAGCGGCCAGAGGCTCCAGGTTGACGATGGCGCAGTAACATTGCCGAACTCAAGGGACAAGGTCTTCGATTAAAAAACCTCAGTTCGGAAAAGTGCACCTTGAAGTCCATTCCAACACCACCACTCCCATGCACACACAGACACCACCACTGCCATGCACACACGGACACCACCACTGCCATGCACACACAGACACCACCACTGCCATGCACACACAGACACCAACACTGCCATGCACACACAGACACCACCACTGCCACACACACACGGACACCACCACTGCCATGCACACATGGACACCACCACTGCCATGCACACACGGACACCACCACTGCCATGCACACACGGACACCACCACTGCCATGCACACATGGACACCACCACTGCCATACACACACGGATACCACCACTGCCATACACACACGATACCACCACTGCCATGCACACACAGACACCACCACTGCCGTACACACACGGACACCACCACTGCCGTGCACACACGGACACCACCACTGCATGCACACACGGACACCACCACTGCCATGCACACACGGACACCACCACTGCCATACACACACGGGCACCACCACTGCCATGCACACACGGACACCACCACTGCCATGCACACATGGACACCACCACTCCCATGCACACACGGACACCACCACTGCCATGCAGACACGGACACCACCCGTGCTTAATTTGTAAAAAAAAAAGTGCCAGGGCTTTCATTTGTAAAAAATTAAGTGAAAGGGCACTCGTCAGGAGGCTACTGTAGTTTGCCATACATATTCCGCGACTTTGAGCTATTGGCATTGTAAATGACAATGACTTTTATTTATGTTTTGGTTTTTAAAACATAAATAAAAGACCTTGTCATTTACAATGTCAAGACCTTAAACTTGCGTTCATTTACAATGGTAATAGCTCTAGCTTTTGCAATGCCGAGACCGTTGCATTGTAAATGCTTGTTGTTAAATGGTGTAAATCCATTCAGTAGTTTCGGAGATATTTAAAGAAATTTCCAGTTGTATATCTTGGGATGAGGAGGATCCGCAACCCCTCCCAATCTCGTGCTGTTATTTGATTGGCTGCCCATATAAAAAAAAAGAAAATTAAAATAAAGTGCAGACCCAGTGGGATTGGGTCCCCAGGGCCAAACTTGGCCCAGGGAAGGGGACCCAAGCGGCCTCCCTTCCTTTACAAAAAATAAAAATTGATGAAAAAAAAGAAAGGCCAAGACAGAGTGGATGGTGTTCCCGGGCTGCCATCGGCCCAGGGACGGTGGGCTATGCAGCCCCCCTTACCTTAAAAAAGAAAACACATTTTTTTCCAGAAAGCTGGAAACTTGCTAGAGGCCTCGACCCCTTTCTCCACCACTCTACAAACACGCCTCCTGGTGCACTGCTGGTTAGGGGATGAAGTTCCCTTGGAAGCTGAGGCTGCTTATGGTCCAACAAGACCTCCTGTTACCTCCAGTAAGCCTTTCACAGGGGGATGTGAGGGCATCACTTCCTTCACTAATAATAAGAAAGCTTTCCCTCAGAACTACCTACACCAACCTTCCTTAATCTCTTTACCACATAGGAACAAGTACCCACTTTTGATTATATATATGAAAATTTTGAAAGTCATTGAATTGATTGCAAGTGGAAAAAGTCAACAGTTTCCTAGCTTAAAGCAAAGTCTCATTGCTGACAATACTGGAAAATTTGAATGCACCTATGTCATTCAACAAAATCAAATGTTCCATTATTTTATTTAAAAGTACTTAAGAAAGTACTTACGAAATCAAATTGTTTGGAAAGGCTACGAATGGGATTCGGTATCTCAGAATCCGATGCAAAACCCTTGTTTCCGACTGAATCGTACACATTTCCCAACAACCAATTATGATGGCCGGAAACCATTCGGGCTGTCTGAATCGGTTCCAAAAGGCATTTGTACAGGCTGAGCCTTTCGGAGTCGAATCATACAACTCTAAGGACACGGTTTCCAAGCGAGCGATTATGATGACCCATTCAGACAGCCATTCCGATTCGGTCAGCCTGACACAAAAGAACTGTCAGAATCTGTTTTTGGGGGCCCGTAGCCGGCCCCCTATACCCAGAAGGTCCGGTTGGGGTCGGTGGGGGTATGCAAGGGACCCCTCTTTCCAACTATTCACAATGGGGCAGGCAGGCACCATGGGGTGCCTGCCACAGGGTGCAAGGTTTTCCCCAACCACCCCTTTTTTCAATGGGAGCCTATGTTCTCATTCGGAACACAGCCTACCATTGAAATCAATGCGAGTCTGACTGAATGATGTTGGGAAGCATTGTAATCGGTCGGTCAGCCTCGCACAACACGATTCGGTCGGAAACAATTCCGAAAAATGTGATTCCGAAATGTGATGAAAAGCCATTTAAAGTCATCCCCCAAAAGTGAAAATCTACTAGAAGATCCCCTATTTACCTCGCGAGGATTTTACACATTTACAAGGAAGACTTCCTTAAGCCTAAATCAGTCTAAGCTGTTTCCCTTACCTAGGAATCTCTGTGCTGATTATCTTTGTTAGTTGGCACAGTTTTCTAACTAGAAGAGAAGCCCTGCTGCTTCTGGGTATGTATCATGAGAAATGTAACTTCCACCCAGCATTAACAGAAGAAAAGAAGAATCAATATCCTCCTAACCACATGACACTTCTGTAAATGTATTTGGCAAAATACAGGAAGCAAATGCAGTCTTAAAAAACACCTGCATGACCTGTACTGTACGCTAGGCGCTAGTTGTATTTGCACTCAATCCCCATCCAGGTCCACATTGCAGAACAAACGCATGTACAAAAAGTATTCCTTAACTTCAAATATTAAGTGGTCAGTGCTTCCAAATAGGCTAATTAATTTGAATTATCAGTCGATTAATGACAAAAAGCAGTAGTTACTTTGATCCTTCAAGCTAGGCAGGTCTTGACCATCCCATTCAAATTATAGTCACCCATGATTTCATTAGTGCAGGAATGTTTGCATCTTTGACAAGTCGAATAATGCCTATGTTATTCCAGTGTCAAGGAACTTGTGGGGTTTAGGTTCATTGATCTAGATAGAAAGATAATCTAGTCCCTTCACAAATAATGTCTATACTCTTAGGGGCCGAATACAATGTCGGTTGGAAAGGCTCCGAACGGGATTCGGAGAATCTGATTCAGAATCTATGTTTCCGACCTAATCGAATACATTTCCGACCAACCGATTATGATGCAAGGAAGCCATCCGGGCTGTCTGACTATGTTCCGATCGGCATTCGGACAGCCCGTGTCGTTCAGAGCTGAATCGTACAGCTCTATGGACACTGTTTCCGACCAAGCGATTACGATGTCCGATTCTGACAGCCAAAACGAAACGGCTGTCGGAATCTGACTTTGAGGGCCCATAGCATAGGTCTCAGGTTGGGGCCCATGGGGGTACTTATGGGACCCCTCTTTACAACCATACACAGTGTGGCAGGCACGAGTGGGTGCCCATCACAGTGTGAAAGGTTTTCCCCAACCACCCCTTTTTTTCAATGGGAGCCTGTGTTCTCATTTGGAACACAGGCTTCCATTGAAGTCAATGCAAGTCCGACCGAACGATATTCGGAAGCATCATAATCGGTCGGTCAAAGTCTCAGAATCCGATTTGGTCAGAAATTATTCCAAAACCAATTTGGTTGGAAGAGTTTCTGACCAAAATCATAATCAGGCCCTTAGCTTGTGTCTAATTGCCGGGCTGAATTGACGATGAGGCTCACTGGTATGCATGGAGGTGAGCATTGACTTGGTGTTTTGTCTCCACTCCCAACCACTAACTCACCCAAAGCATCATTGTCAGGGAAAAAATATTTATCAGCTCCTCCTTTGCTAGGTCTTACGGGCTTCACTCACATCGTTTCTGAAGACAAGATGTTGCATATTGTTACATTTCGATCCATCCTGCTTATCTGCGATATGCTATTTATGTAGAATTGCAATCTTCTTCAGAGACTTCCACCAATACAATTCTTCTTTCAGTTTCCTCGGTTCAGTCCATGAGTGTGGCAACCAAAATTCCTCACAATATTCAAATATTTCATCTTTCTAACAACCTTATGTCTCAGTATCATGTTTCCTTGAGTAATAGGTGCCTTAAGTTACAACATATCAGTGCTTGTTATTTCTGTGCCCCATTTCTGCCTGGTGTTCTGTTGCCTGTAAAATGTAAGTCTAAGCCGTCAACAGCTTTTTCTGTCTCCTTAGAGCTATTATAATGTTTAGGTGGCGTGTTTAGTGGGGCACTACTACAGTGGTTTCTCTGCCAGTAAACATATCAGATTCAGAAGCAGAGCTTGTATCCCTCGGAGGATTGAACCAGCTTGGCACATCAATGAAAGAGGGGTAGTATGTTGGTCTCTGCAGCAATGTTCAACAGGTAGAACTGGTTCAGAGCACAATACTCCTTTGCTCCTTTGTCCCCTACACAGACCACAGTGAAAGATATTTGACTTGTTTTTTTTTGTTTGTGTTTTTTTGTCCTTATATAACCTCAGATGAATAATCATCCTCCCGGTCTCAACCATCCCAATTGTTTATATCTTGGGGGGTCTGATCTCAGCTGAAGTTGATACGAGATCCACCCCATATTATACATCATGAGCTGACCAAGAGGTGTAATAATTGGACTCGATGTTCCTACTGCATCCTACAGTTCGATATCTAATAAGCTTCAAAATAACCCAAACTCTATTCTTTTTCTAAGTCAATTAACCTTTTGATCCAAGTCTCTAAAAAATCTCACGGAGTTCCACCAGCTGCTACATGGTCGGGGGGGGGGGGCTGGCACCACTTTTTACATATTTCCCTTCTTCTTAGAAGAGTCTAGTAAAAAACAAGTTTACTCTGTAGCCCCGAAGGACCTTCCCGGTCCTCAGATGGCGGCAAGGAAAGGCTTACCTTTACTTCTTTGCCCAATGCGTCTGACATAGTCTTACCCACAGTATCCCAAAACTCTTTCAACAGCGGCTGGTGGTAAACATGTAGATGTCATCTGCTTCCTAGGCACTGCATGTTGTACATTTGGCATCTCCACCACCTCTTATTTTGGACAACTTTAGTGGGGACCAGTAGATCCTGTGAAGTGTAAAAAGTGGTTTCTCCTTAGTGCAGCAGATTTAATCAAGAAATAAAGCTTGTCTAAAGATACTTGCCATACATTTTTCAGCTCCTCGTTAGGTAAGCAATTCTCTCAGACCAGATAGGGGGGCTCAAACTCTTGCCCGATGCAGCAATCAAATATCTATACCAAAGCAATACCTCCTTCTTTTTTTCTTGGTTTTAAGTCTTGCAGGTCTTTCTCCATTGAATTATCGGAGAGAGAATGCCACTGCTGGTTCCTACACCACGTAGAGATTTGATAGATCTTAAACCTAGATAGTTTGTTGTTGGTCAAGTTCCTCCAGGTATCCCAGGGCAAGCAGCTATCCTCTTCTATTATATCCCCTAACATGGAAACCAGCTATTTTCTGTGGTTTTGCCAGGGCATCTAAAAGGCATCCGGTGTTCTATGGGGATTCCCACACGGGAGCCCATTCACTGTCATAAGGTATGCCCAAGCATGGGCGACAGTCAAATCATAGTTTTCCTGCAGCATGCAAGACTTTCGGACAAACTTGTTTAAAGAATTTTGGGGCACCAAATGTATACATGAAACCCTCTTCCGCACTGTCCGCCAACATATCCTTATGCATGTGACCAACCAAAGTGCCATCTGGCCTAAGAAGAAGCATCCTACAATTCTTTAGCTGGTGTGCCCAGCAATATAATTGGGGATCTGGAAACCCCAAACCCCCACGTGCAAGATCCCGTTTTAGGTTTTTCCAGGATAGCCTAATACCCTTGCCGGCCCATATGAATGCGGAGATTCTTCCCTGTATTTTAATAAGAAGGCTCTTATTCAACACCAAAGGTAGGTTGTCAAACAAATAGGTGAACCTGGGCAAGACACACATCTTAACTAAATTCATCCATCCTTACTGTGTGAGAGGGAGATTCTGTCATCTTTTCAACAGCTTGTCTACTTCCTTAGAGACTTCATTAAGTTCACTTTGGGAAGTTTATTTTCAATTTTGAAGTGTTGTTACTCCTAAGTATCCTATCTATTTTTTCAACATAACACCATGAACTTCCAGGTTCCAAGCCATAACTTCCGTCTTACTACTGTTAATCTCATATCCAGACATCTTCCCAAATGTCTGCACTTCAGTAAATAATTCCAGAAGGGCTTGATTGGCATCAGAGGTAAACATGATCAGGTCGTCGGCATAAAGAGCTAGCTTCCTGGAGAAACCACCTATCATGAAAGGAGTTATACCCTTCTTTTGGCTTAGGCTTTGGGCCAAGGGCTCAATATATAAGTCAAAGAGGATAGGAGATAGGGAGAACCCTTGTCTGGTGCCTTGCTCTATTTGTACAAGGGCCATGAGGTTACCATTTACTATTATTTGGGCTCGAGGAGCTTTATGGATTTTTTAAAGGATCTCCCTAAAGGTCTCATCAAAGTCAAAAGCCTTCAATGTCCTGCTCAGATATTGCCAGTTGACCTCGTCGAAGTCCTTTGCAGCATCTAGGGTGATTATTGATAATGGAGCACACTGTGTTGTGGCAAGGTCCATTGACCCAATTAAAGTATGTACTAGATCTTTCATCTGCCTCCCTGGGAGGAAGCCCTTCTGGTCCTCATGGATTATAGGCCCAACAATTTTAAGTCAAGCTATTAATATCCCGGTGTAGATTTTATATTCACAGTTCAGTAAAGCTATCAGGCGGTAAGACTGACATTGTGTAGGATCTTACCCAGGCTTTAAAAATAATGTGATAGCAGCCTCATTCCAAGAGTCCGGAAGTGGAGAGCTGCCCCTCAATATTTCATTAAATACCTATATCCAGGTCGGAATAATTTTTTCTGCCAGTAATACATAGGTTTCATTGGGGATCAAGTCCGGTCCTGCTGCTTTCCCTTTCTTAGTTTTATTGAGAGTGGTCAGGATTTCATTCCCTGATATATCCTGGTTAAGAAATAATAGACTATCAGTGCTCAGTTTTGGGAGCTGCTTTTTTGAGAGCCAATAGTCCAGTGCAACCTCATATACCACCAAATACTCCTGATACAGATTCTGAAAACATTTAGTAAAGGCCGTCTCAATACCTTCCCTATCCTGAACAGCCTGATCCCCATTTTCCGGCTTGATCTTCCTGATGTAGTTGCGGACCTATCCCTTCTACTCTTCATTGCTAACAATTTCCCACAATTCTCCCCTTTATCAAAATCTCTCATTTTACTATCATCTCATTTCTGCAACCTATTCTCCCCCATCATGAGTCTAAATTCACGATGCAAGTCTTCAACTCTTCCAAGTAAGCTCAGTTTATCAGCCCCCTTGAAATGCCAAGACTTCAGATTTGCTTCTGCTATTGCTAGCCGATCTTCCAGTGAAACAATCTACCTTTTTTCTGTTCTGACCCAGGCCGCTGTAGCACACTTTAAGGACCCTCTTAACTAGGCCTTAAAGGCATCCCATACCACGTGTACTGGGGCGGACGCTGAGTTCCAATTAAAAAAGTCAGCAGTGTCCCTTTCTATCTTACTCATGATGTCAGGTTGCAACAGTAATCTTCTAATCAGGGTCCACCTACTAAGGACAAGGTTTGAGAGGAGCTCAATTTTTAACCAAATTGCTGCATGATCAGATAGATGGATTGGCAGGTAATCTATTTTTGGGACTTTTGCAACTTTTGAAAACTCCATAAAGATGTATTCCATCCCAGAATAGTGACCATTCTTTTTGCTGAAAAAGGAATAATTTCTAGAATTGCCATTGATCTTACGCCATACATCAAATAGGTTTAAACTATCTAGCATAGAAAAGAGGTAGACTTTAACTCGTGGTGAAGTGATTTGAGTGAGGGGAGAAGATCTATCCAATTTATTGTATAAAAGGATATTAAATTACCAGCCAATTATGAGAGGCGTTTCAAAGTCAAGCAAGCTAGAGCAAAGATTATTCAGAGGTGAAGTATCATCTTCATTGGGACCATAACAACTAGCCAGAGTATATAAAGTGCAGCAAATTTTAACTATGACTACTACCCAACGCCCACTTTCGTCTGGCTGCGATCTACGTAGTTCTATCCCTGAATTTGGTTTAATTATCATGGCAATGACCTTAGAGCAGTATTGTTCGTCTGTAGCTATAACCTTATCTACCCATCTTTGCCTATTAAATAATGCTAAACATTCAGCCCGTAGGAGGTGCGTCTCGTGGAGCAAGATAACCCTGGCGGAGCTTTCTTTCAGGTATTGAAGGACCAAACGATGTCTCCTTTAACCTTTAAGCTGTTCACGTTTCAGCTCATGATTCCAAGGGACTCCCCTCCTGATAATCTCCCCTTATCCCCCATCATCTACTATCAAGATCAGGCCGCAACTTTTAACCCCTGTTGTGCTAAATGCGGACAATTTTTTTTTTTTACCCCTAAACTCCTCACCACACGTGCTCCCCCTGATACTCCCTCCCCACCGAGGGAACTCTCCCTTACTACCTATTGGCTAGTGCCAATTCGAGCTGCTATCCACCAAACCAAATTTCACAGATAAACTTGACTTTTCACCACAAATCATCTTCTATGATGGTTGCCTTCACTATTAACCAGCTTTATTGAGGGCTAAAAATCTATCCACTTTGTCTGGAGACTTAAAGTTATGCGTATTATTGCAACACATCACTTTAAGAAATGCAGGTAACCTCAGCTGTACTTGGGCGCCCATTTCTTTTAGAGGGTCTATTCGCTTGGCCAACTCCCATCTTCTATCTTCTGTCACTCGAGAGCTATCAGACCAAATTTTCAAAGTTAGATCATGGGCCTGGAGGTTTTTTTTGCTGAAGGGCAGCCCCCAAAAGCTTTTCCTTGAGGGTATAGGATTTGAATATTCGCCAGGATTTTTCAGGGGTTCTTCCTTCCAGGTTTGAATGGACCACGATGTACCTGTTGGATTTCAGATGCAAAAGTTGTATCAGATACAACGTGTGGGAGCGCTTTAGTCAAGAGATCTATTACAAATGATTTGGCATTATGCCCTTCCACCCCTTCCTTAATATCCAGGATCCTGATGTAATTCCTTCTGGAGTTGTTTTCCAGTCTTTTCATCCTATCTGATAAGTCCTTCTCTCTCTGTTTAAGCTTGACCACTTCCTGAGTATTATCATTCACATCCAACTCTAGCTCATGAACTTTACTTTCCAATACCTCCGTGCGGTGCGTTTATGCTCGTAAGTTTTCCTCCAGACTAAGACACGTGTCCTGAATTCTACTCTGGTTAGTCTCTGAGGTGGAAAAACGTTCTTTGAATACCGACAATAGTTGGCTCAGCATCCCTTCAACCATATCCAAACCTGGTGCAGCCTTAATAGCCTCATTGCCCGATTTGTTTGATGTGGGATTTCGCATGTGGGCTTTATGTGCGTCTCCTAGGGTTTCTTTCTCCTTATCTGAAAATCTATTTGTAACAGGAATCGCTGAGTATGGGAGAGGAGCATTCTCAGACTAATTAAGCTGCCCCCTCTGAAGTCTACATATTGAACAGTTCAGTTTAAAGTATGACCTGAGAGAAGGTGTCACTTTTGGGGCTGCTGGGGCTGGTCTCTTTTTTCTCTCTTTGAAGGAAGTGACCTTCGCTTATGGGGGTTTACAGAGAGACTTTTACTTTTATATTTACCCAAAGAGGGACCTAGGAACTGTCTAGTTGCTGATTGTGATGTAGACTCCTGAAAGAGAACGGAGTAAGATCTCGATTTGTACCTTTTACCAAAGAATAAGTCGTTATAAGGGTTAACTAATAGGTCAACAGACTTACGTTCTGTCATTAACCCGCCCCCCTTGACTGCACGATCCTTACCCTCAAGTGGATGGGTCACGAGTTCCATAGGTGGTGAGCCTGCACCATGCTCTGCCTGTCTTTCTTTCCCTGCTTCAGAAGACTTGATTGGCAGTTGATTTTCACAGCATGTCCCTTTCCACTAGGCAGGACTGCCAAGACTGCTAAACCGCTGGCAGCCATCTCCACACAGCCTCCCCTTGACTTTCCCTGGAGGCTGCGGCATGTACTGACACTTCCAGGCTTCACCCCGGAACTGGATCTAGGGCTTCCAAGGCGGGGAAGGGCGCGGAAAGTCTGCCCGAAACCCAAACAAAGTCAAACCGCCATGCATGGCAAAAGGGTTCACAGAATAGGCATACAAGCGGCATGGTTTGACGATAGTGTGACTAAAGCCAGCGCCATACCCCGGCAACCATGAGGCACGACTGAATCCAGTCTTGAATTGTTCCCTTTCAGCAACTGATGAGAGCTCGCCATACTGTGAGTAAACGGTGTGGTATTTTGATTGACCCAGGGTTGGGTACACCTTAGCGCGTGTATACCACTCGGGTCACATAGATAGGTCCTGAAGAAAACCTGGTAATATCGCCAACAGGTTGAAACATGTAGACTACAATCACTTTTTATCACCACAAAGATACCAGAGGTCGTTCTAGCCGAGTTTGGTATCTTACACTGCTTTTAATATTGTCTTGGTGCTCCATATTAAAGTATTTTAGGGAGTTAAATTAAGGCAATTTTTAATTCACTCTTTTTCCACTCACCTGCACCACTGTTGCGAAGAAAACCTGCTCCACTGTAATCAGGTGTTGAAGCACACCCAACTATTCGGGTGGGACCCCAATGATGAAGCATGTCACCAACTAGGTTGGTGAGTGAGGGGTCTTCTTAAAAAAGGAAAACTTTTCTCCCTTTTTCCTTTTGAGTGTTTTCCTCTACACTACGTAGCCTGTAATATCCCATAAACGTTGGCATGTGGGGAGCAGCTTCTGTGCGGGCTTCATAGCGGGCTGCTATGCTCCCGTCCTCGGTGCGTTGTTGATTCACTTTATAGTCCAAAGTGACTTTAGCTCACCTATCCATGGAAAGCACCACCATGTCCCACCATGTCCTTCAATAGGGTAGGGGAATAAGCACAATAGACACTGCGTACATTATAGGCCCCCTTACAATATCATAATGCTGTTTATTCAGCTTCACCTCAGGGGGGTGCAATCCAGGTGGTCCATGTACCTCATCAGAGTTGTTGTAAATCCTACATTGACCAGTCCCTATTCAGCAACAAATATCTGTCAGGTATTGACTGCCCTGGTCAGGAGCATCATGTCAGTTCCCATTATCAGCTTCCTGCAAAAACAACAACAGAAATAGGGGACCAACAGTGCCCTCTCCAGTTTTCGGACCCAGGAAGGTTAGCACTCGTCAGATAGCACAACCAGCAGAGATACAAACTAAAAAGGACACGTGGAGGTGCAGCAGGTCAGTAGCCTGCTGATTCTTCTGTTTTAGTGGAATGCACTAGATCTCCTGTTTGCAGTGATCACATAGTTTGCCACCTTGATGTTCTGCAGCAGCTTGTGAGGCAGATTCTGAGGGCTATAGCCCCTGAAAAAGTAATGTAGATGGATTGAAAAAGGCTTGTTGGACGGCAGAATAGATTGCAGCTGGGCATTTGTATCAAGAAGATAGAATGTATGTATGTATGTATTTATTGCTTATTAAGTGCGGCTGCCACCCAAAGGGTATCCTGGCGCTGAGACCACATCATTCCTACAGGTAGACCACAATTACATTGCTCTGGGAAACAGGAAGGTCTTGAGATCCTTTTTAAAAGAGGTGAGATCTTGTCTACTCCTCAGCGTCAGCGGGAGGGTGTTCCAAAGTGTAGCGGCTGTGAAGCTAAAAGCACGGCCACCCATCCTCACTCTGTTGATCCTAGGGACCGTCACTAGGAAAGCGGAGGAGGATCTCAGAAGTCTGGCAGCATGATACCAGGAAAAAAGATTTTGGAGCGGTATCGGTCCCTGTCCATGCAGAGCCTTAAAAACAAGGCATAGAGCCTTAAAGGCAATTCTCTGTTGGACGGGTAACCAATGAAGATCAGCCAATGCAGCAGAAGAAGAAGCAGAGCGAGGGCGGGATAGAGCCAATTTGGCCGCCATGTTTTGGATCCTCTGCAGCTTTAGGATCAAAATTTTAGGGGCTCCCAGAAGTAGTGCATTGCAGTAGTCTAATCGACTAAGAATAGAACTGCGCACTACCTCTGCCCTGGCCTCTATGGGAAGGAGCGGTAAGATCTTACATAGGGCACGAAGTAGGCCCATACATGTCGCCGTGGTCCTGTTCACAGAGGCATCAAGCTGCAGGTTAGGTTCAAACAGAACTCCTAGATTACGGGCCGATTCGGCAGCCTCTACCGTACCTAAGGTGGATATAGGCCAAAAATCGTCCGGAAGCGGGCGAGGGGTACGATCTAGGGAGCAATGGAGAACCTCCGTTTTAGATCCAATAAATTGAAGCGAGTTAACTCGCAGCCACTCGGTTGTTGCCGACATACAGCAGTGGAAAGTGTCCCTCGATACTGCTTTAGTGCCCTCAAGTGAGAAAATCAATTGAGTGTCATCGGCATAATTGATGACAGATATGCCGAATTACTTTATCAGGTCTACCAGGGGTCGAAGGTAAAGATTGAAAAGGATCGGGCTGATCGCTGACCCCTGGGGGACACCCTGATTCACTTGTCGTATAGCAGATCGAAAAGGTGGTAACGCCACTGCCTGCTGTCTGTTGCTGAGATATGATGTTAACCATCTCAAAGCCAAGCCGGTTACTCCTATGCTCTGAAGACGGCTCAATAGTACTGCATGGTCCACCGTGTCGAAGGCAGCCGACATGTCAAGCAGCACTAGAAATGCTGACTTGCCCTTGTCGACACGCGCTCGTAGATCGTCCAACACGGTGACCAATGCAGCCTCAGTGCCGTGAGCCGGCCTGAAGCCGAATTGTGATGTATCCAGGCAGGAGTTATTTTCCAGAAAGCTGGATAGTGCTCTCGTGACCCATTTCTCTACAACTTTTATTGTAAATGATAGAAGCGAAATGGGCCTGTAGTTGGCCGGGCTTGAAGGGTCCAAAGAAACCTTCTTCAGCAATGGTTTAACTATCGCCAACTTCCAGCTGTCTGGGACTACTGCTGTGCTCAATGACTGGCAACAGATGGTGTGGAGCGGAGGAAACAGCTCATCTTGGAATGTCTTCCAGATCTTATGTGGCATAGGATCAAGCTGTAATCCTGAGGACATGCCATTAGCCAAAAGACAGAACTCTTCCAAAGAAGGACTAGGAAAGCAAGACAGCTGAGGAAGACCCTCCCAATTATAATCCTTCTTAGAACCCGCAAGAAGGAGGGGTTCTGCAAGGGAAGTCAAGGAAGATGTGGGCTGACCAGAAGACTGCAGTCTGTTCAAAATTGTCCTAATCTTCTCCTCAAACGCAGAGGCCAGAGAATCGCACAGCTCCTGAGAGACGGGGATGGCTGGTACAGTACAGGACGGATTGGCTAGATTATCGACCAATTTAAACAAGGCCTGCGACTTGTTAGAGGCCTTGGCCAGCGTGTCTGCCAGAAATTGGGCTTTAGCCTTCTTCAACTGAACCTTGTATTCCTGCAAGGCCACTTTATATGCTACCTTGTCTGATTCCTTGTATTCTCTCCTCCAGAGTCGTTCCGCCTGTTTACAGCGAAGTTTATGCTGTCCAAGGTCATCAGTGAACCAGGCGTTAGTTCCTCTAGGTCTATCCCTCATCTTCCTTAGTGGAACCAGCTCATCCAGGGATGTCGAGATCTGCTGGCAAAGGACCGAGTAGCTTTTGTCCACACTATCCTTCACCGTAAATGGTCTGGGCAGCAAAGTAGGTCTACTCGGTTGCTTCAAAAGACGAGACCATTGCCTACTGATCTTGGTAACGCCTGGGTCCCCTGCCCTTAGCGAGCCGGGCAAGGAGATAGACATTAGGACTAGTGCATGGTCGGTCCAGCATTGATCCACGACCTCTCCAACTATAAGTAGATCCTTATCGGCAAATACAAGATCTAAAGTATGCCCTTTAACATGAGTAGGTGACGTAACCAGCTGTGCTGTGTTGTATATTGCTACATGCTTGGCAAAGTTCTCTATATGACAGATCTTGAGGGCCAGAAGGCCAGAGGTTAAAGTCACCTAACACTAAAAATCTAGTGTGAGAGTTCGAAAGGTCGTAAATCAGGTCAATCAATGGCTGAAGGGCCGTGGTGGTTGAAGAGGGTGGTCTGTAACATAAAAGACCCGTTACTAGAGTGCCGCCCTGGGCCATGATGGAAAAGCCCATGAGCTCAAACCCCGAGACCTCTTTTACCGCCAGCTGTGTAAGGGAAATTGAGTCTTTAAAAATATAGCCTATTCCACCCCCTCTGCCGGATGCTTGAGGAGCATGTTTTATGAAGGACATTGTACAAGATTAGCAGTATGTGAGAAGGAGCTTCACAGCCTCACATCTGTCCCCTCTGTGGACTAGCTGTGCCCCTACTGACAAGGTTTTAAATAAGTAGAAAACGTGAACCATCCATTCTTATGTTGCCCACTGTTGAGTCAGCAAAATCACAATGAATCCTCAATGCTTCCACATTAGAAAAGGAAATCGTTATTGCTATTTAATGCCATTTCATTTAATATGAAACCATTTCCCCTATGCGACCAATTATCAAATGTTGAAAGGTAGAAGAAATATTTAACAAAAGGTTTGAAAAGATGTCGGCTTGCAGCGAGAACTAATCCTGAGCATGAACTAGGGCGACCTCTCATTATCAGTTTTGCACATTGTGTAAATCTTTTATACACACTCCTGTCGCTTAAGCTGCAATAGGACTCATTTGCTACCTGTTCTGGGATCCTAGTGCAACTTCTCTGAAGAGGTTGAGGGCGGTGGTATTCTCTTTTAAAGCATAGCTTCTTCTAAGAGGAGAGCAGTGGTGACCTCTCTTAAAGTACAGCTTCTCTTAAGAGTATGGGTGCGATGGTGTACTCTCTTATAGTACAGCTTCTCCTAAGAGTAGGAGGGTGATATGGCCTCTCTTAAAGTACAGCTTCTCCTAAGAGTAAGGGAGCGGTGGTGGTCTTTCTTAAAGTACAGCTTCCCCTAAGAGTAAGGGGGTGGTGGTGGTCTTCCTTAAAGTACAGCTTCTCCTAAAAGTAGGGGGGCAGTGATGGCCTCTCTTGCAGTACAGCTTCTCCTAAGAGTAGGAGGGCAGTGATGGCCTCTCTTATAGTACAGCTTCTCCAAGGGGTAAGGAGGTGGTGGTGGCCTCTTTTAAAGTACAGCTTCTCCTAAGAGTAGGAGGTGGTATTTCATAAAGTACAGCTTCTTTTAAGAGTAGGGGGAGGTGGTGTCTCTCTGAAACACGCTTCATTCCCCATTTCCAGAACCCTCTCATAGAATCAACACTTGAATAAAAACCTTCTAATTTTTATTGTACATTTTACATTATTATTCAAATGCACACAGAGCTGTGAGAATACCCCGCCACACTAAAACGAACTGTAGAGGTTTATGATTAATAAAAATGTAAAATATTTCTAAAAAATAAGTTGTCTAAATACGTATTTTTTGATTCTCCGTCTATATTTTCCCTCTCTTTCCGGAACACTTTATAGATGTGTATTCGATCATTTTTGTCTGTTTATTCTCGTTTGTCCCTGAGCAGTCCTATTTCTGTTATTCACAGTTAATTGATGTCCCAACCAGAACGAAAGACATTAAAGTAAGCTTTTATCCCCTTGAAGCTTTCAGGCTTTATGGGGAGGCATGTGATTGTGGCAGATGAATGCAATGTCCATTCAGTTTAATGCACCGAGAGGGTAAATTATATGATGCACTTTCACATTTCCAGGTACAGCATGCACTGTGCTAAGAGAATATTCTCTCTTGTCGTGGATGCGATTGTCGATCTTTAACTGCCATAATTACACAAGAAGGAAAGATGCTTTTGAGCACATAAAGTAAGTTTCTTCACAAAGAAGGCAAAGTAAGGAACACGTTCAGAACTATATAAATCAATTTTTCTTTATCATGCCGAGTCCATTAACCATTTTCATGTTCTGTGATATTAGATCAATAAGAGTTATTGCTTGATGAGTGTGAAAGAAACTCCACATTTGCTGAGACTATTGCTTGAAAAGTCAGACTGGAAATCTCAGGATGTTATGCATTGTTAAGTGTACTTGTGGAGCGCTCTGCCATCCGGGAGGGTATGCTCGTGTTTTAAGCTGGGGCAAGCCTGTTCTGGCCTAGGGCTAATCTGGTGAGGCCAATACGACAAGCTACATCTTTAGCTTCTTGAGGAATTCATGAATAAAAGAGGCACTTCTGATGTGCAGGAGCAGGTCTTTCCAGGCTTGAGGAGCAATATAGGAGAAGGCCCTACCACACATCTGGTTTTGTGTATGCAAGGGCTTTGTGTGAGTAGGAGCCTGGCTGAGTGGAAGTTCCTGGTGGGATTGCGAAATATGATGAAGTGGTTAAGGTAGGCTAGGCCGATGCTCTGTAAGGCTCTGAGGATATGCATGAGAAGCTTCCTGATGTGCTGGGTGATGTGCATGTGGCTTGGTAGGTTGAGTTTGATACTGGTTGCTGTGCTATCTATGGTTCGGAGATGTCTGGTCAGATGCATGTTGATTCCAGCGTAAAGGGTGTTCCTGTAGTCCAGTTTGCTTGTAGTGGTTCTGTGGGTGCTGGTGGGGAGTCATTTAAACATTTCCTACAGCTACTTCAGGGTGTGGTGACGGTGTTGACTTGGGCAGATATGGTGAGCTGATTGTCGATGATGAAACTAACGTTCTTGGTTGTGGGTGTTGTGAGGGGTTGTGGGACCAAGTTCTGCTGGCCACTAGGTGAAGTCTCCCGGAGCAGACTTTCTTCCTAAAACGCGAGTCCTGTCTTGTCCGTGTTCAGTTTTAGACAGTGGTTTTCATTCACTCTGTGACTTTGGTCATGCAGGCGGTGAATTTGTTCTGCATGTTAGGTGTTTTGTCCCAGATGGAGAGCATCAGCTGTGATTTGTCAACGTAGGATTGGATGTCCGTGGGTGCAGATGACAATGGTGAGTGGTACCATGTGCTTGTTAAAGAGTGTGGGCTAAGAGATGAGCCCTGGAGTACTCTCGAATAAGGTTCCAGACGTCTGAGCAGTAGTTTGTCAGGCTGAATGACTGGCTATGACCAGTCAGGAAGGAGCATATCTAGTGGAGTGCAGATCCTTGGATGCTGATTTCATGTAGTTGTTTAATGAGGATGGTGGAGATACGGTGTTGAAAGGCGCTGAAAGGTCCAGTAGTATGGGGGCTGTGATATCTCCTCTGTCCATGATAGTACAGATGTTGTCTGTTGCTGTGATGAAGGTTATTTAATACTATGGCTTGGTCTGAATCCAGGCTAATTGGCAATGATTATATGGTTTTCATTGAGGTGGTTGGCTAGGTGCTTATGATCAGCTTCTCAAGGATTCCGGTCAGATAGGATAACAGAGAGACGGGTCTGTAATTGGCTGACGCTGTAAGGTCTGTGGTGGGCTTTTTGATGAGGGGAAGCACTGTGACATGTTTCCAGGTATCTGGTTAGGTAGTTTGAGGCATTCAGGATCAGGGTGAGTGGACAGCTAATGGGTTGCACTCCTTTGATGAAGGTGTGGTGTACGCAGGGATTCATTGGGCCTAGTAGTGCATGATGAAAGCAGTATTCCTCCTTGTTGATGGTGGACCAGTCAGCGTGGATTCTATGGTTGAGATAGAGAGGTTTGTTGATAAGTCACCATGGTCAGGTTGTCATAAATGTTGGTTATCTTGTTGCAGAAAAAATGGAACTGGCTTTGCGAACCACTTCTCTTGCTGCAGTCATTTAACTTTGCGCCTCTAGGTACCCAGTCGCCATTGCAATGAAGTTCATCTGCGCTAAGACAGTCAGTTAGGCCTGAGCAGGTGTCCTACCTGGCCTTCAGTGAAGCCTAGGCCCCCCAATCTACCAACCCAGTCTGAGGACCACCCACCCCATTTCAAGATCCCTGCCTGCTTGGGGAGACTATTTCGCCAATAAAGCAATCGCTGTGCAGTAGATGACTTTCTAGCAAAACTGAATGCTGAGTATGCTGCCATTTTATTGCAGTACAATCTGCATTCTTTTTTCTGCAGAACGAAACACCCAAAGTTGGGGGATCTTTCTGTGAAACAAGCAAAAGTACATATTTACAAGAACTTAATACTGCTGTAGCATCAATTTTTTTTACGTTACAGTGACTTTTTTTATTGCCTTATTTACAAGTTTCCGCTAACTGCAGTTAGCTGCACTTTTCCAGTGTAAACGTGAATTTCCAAGCTCGTCGCTTCTGTTAGTGGGATAAAACGAAAATGAGATGCAAGGTAGGCGTTCCCATGCAAAACTGCAGCTAAGCACACTTCACAATGTTTACAAAGAAGTCCAGTTAGAGGCAGTTTTTTATGACCAAAAAATAGCTGGTCTCAAAATTGGTGCAAACACTTGGGCCCACATAAGATGTTTTGGTGCTGGACAGCGCCGCAAGGAATATTGCTGTGCTTCCCTGCGCCAAAACAAAAGGTCAGGAATGCACCCTATCAATAAGATACAGCGCATTCCTGGGCCTCATTCATGAAAAGTGTTGCATTGCTGCGACAAAACAGCGTTGCAACACTTTTCACTGCGCACTCCTTGCGGCACCATGGATGCGCCATATTTACAGTATGGCGATCCATATTGCAATCAATGATAGATACGTCTGGAATCCTGACATATCTGTCAGCGATAAAGTCATGCATTGCTACAGTTGTGTCTCAAGCATGACCAAATCCAGCAATGCATGAGGCAGGCCAATCCATATGGCACTGCGGCACCCTTACGCCCGCCATGAGGGAGGCATGAGGTATTGACGCAGTGATGTCCTAGAATTGTCGCAGTGAAATCTGACAGATCTCACTGCACCACTCCTATGAGGCTTTGTTACGTGGGAACCCCCACCCTTTATACATCATACCTGACACAGGTAAACAGTGGTGCAGGGCTTTACAAGGTCACGCATATGCCTAGAGGCATCACTTTGTAAATACGGTGCAATGTGGTGCAAAATTAATGCTGCAAGTACGTCAAGAAAATGATGCATCAGCAGCTTTAAACTGTCGGAAGGGGCTCATGAATAAGTCCTCTGTATTTTTCCCCTACATTGACGCACAATGGCTGCCATGCGCCAGTGCAGGCACCCCTGCTCCATAGTGATGCGGAGTTGATTGTAGCTGTGCAGGAAGGGACACCTACCTGCACAAAACCTATCAAACCTGGGTATTTCCTCTTCCTCTGTGTGGTGTGCGTTGATGGCGGATTTGAAGGTTGTATGAGTTTCAGGGGTATTGCTGTGGCTCCATCTCTTCTCAAGACATCTGGAGGTGCGTCTGGACTAGTGGAGGGTGGGAGTGAACCAGTTGGCCTTCATGTAGTGTTGTTTGCCTGGTCTTTTCCTGAGGGGTGCCAGCTCAGTTGTAGATCCATTGGTGGAGGTTGCGCGCTGCGTTGTTGGCATCTGTGAGCATTGGTGGAGTGGTGGTTTTGAGGGAGATGACACAAAGTTCTTCGGTGGCCTTGATGCAGCTGTGACGGGGGGCGGTGATGGTGGTGGTGGACGGTGGGGATGAATAAGGTATGATGTATACAATGATGGTCCGTCCACGAGAGTTCGATGGTTTGGCTGTTGTTAAAGTACCTGCTGGCAGAGAAAACAGGCTTGAACGTGTGTCCGGCTATGTGGGCTGGTGCGGTGACTATCTGCTTGAGTCCAATGTTGGGGGGTTCCACGGGAGGGTGGTGGTGTTCTGATCACTGGGGTTGTCCAGGTGGAACTTGAGGTCTCTGAGTAGGATGTAGCCAGTAGATGGGAGAGCCTGGGGTGAGATGAGGTCTACAATGACATCTGTAATTGGGGGTTCATGGGCCGGGGGCCTGTAGACGAGGGTGCTGCAGAGGATGGTGTTGGGGTTGGTCTGGATCTGGAAGTGGAGGTAGAGGTGTTCCATGGTCGCCATTGGGTCATTAGAGCGTGTGGTCAGTCAGTGTGTGCTTTTGTATATGATGCCAATGCCTCCTCCTGGATGGTCGGGGTGGTCCTTGTGGGTGATTTTGTAGCCGTCGAGGATGGCGATGGCGATGTCTGATCCGGAGCAGAAGTTAATCCAGGTTTCCATGAAGAAGGCAATGTCTGAAGAGGTGGCATCGAGGAGGTTCCAGATTTCTGTGGCACATTTGTGGAGGGACAGCATTTTGAGGAGGATGCAGTTGAGCCGGTGTGATGCGCTGTAAGTCGGCTGGGCAGCAATAGGCGCTTGTGAGCTGATTTGGTAGAAGGTGTGCTTGCAGTTTCGGCAGGCGCAGGGTGCAAGGGTATTCTTCAGTGATGCTAGATGGCAGGTGGCATGGCATCCAGGGTGGAGCACGAGGAGGGTGCTGGTGTTGTAGCAGTGGAATATACGAGAGGCTGGGTTCCTGGTGCTGGGCATGGTACACGAGCGGACAGACGCAGACAGGCTTGCCTTTAGCTTGCCTTCGGCGCACCAGTTGCTGATCTCAGTGTCTTATGACAGTTAGTGGACTACCTCACCAGGCTAGGGCGGTGCCCTAGGGGATGTATATCAGCCCCAGCAGAGGGATTGCTTAGGGCACATTGTGCATCACCCACAGGTACTAGGCCTGGGCCTGGCTTGACCCCCGGGCCTCCTCTGCTACGCATCCCACCTTCTCCTTACCTTGACATTGACACTGGGGCTCAGTGCACAACACTCTCTCTAAATCTGTGACTCAGCCAGCAGGGGCCTCAGCCAGGTGGGATTTAACGAGCTTGGGTGTAGCAGTCACCACCAAGTCTACTGGGGAACGTCCCGATTCAGGTGATGCAATAGGCCCCCCTTAGGCATGAAGTTGAAGCGCTCCCGCCACACAAGTTTGGCGCAGCTCAGGGGCCTCACCTACCACTGCATCTGGCCAGAACAACACCTCCCGGCCTGTCATGTAGAGAAGCGCGGCCCACAATTGGTAATCTCCTCCATGCACACCGGTGTAGTTGTGGTGCGTGGTATGCGATGCAGACCTCCCTACATTGGTGCGCAGGAGCGTCTCTACCATTCACAGTTCCAAGTGGCACCAGGCGGTCTTCTCACACACATTAGCAAAGTGTCTCCATGCGACCTGCCAGACTTCACCACCATGTAAGGGCGATCACCAACTCCTCGATGTCTACAGCCACAGCCCAGCAACTCCACAGCACCTCTGCCTCCCACTTCAGGTCACACACGCTGGCCCAGCAAGGCCTCCGGGCCCCGGGGACTGTCCTCGCTTTCAAGATTTTGGCTCCCAGTCTGCCAATCACTGAATAGATGTAACTGGACCTCAATACAGGTACTTGTCTGAGTTGTATTTGATGTGGAAGTGATCACTAGGGACTGGGGAAGTAGAGTGGTGTTACACAATGTATGGCACAGCTGTGTGGTTAATCATCTATTAGATAGAGATGAGTAGACATTGAGATTTCTTTAAGGGGCGCTCAAAGAGAAGTCACAGTGCCATGTTTTATGGATAAATATTTGAAGTAAATTAGACAGGTGCATCCACTCTGGGAGTCTGTGTTTGACCTCATGGTCACAGGTTACATTTTCTATAGGTCCACTCAGCCTTTCTTCCTAAGTTTAATAAAATGAGTATCAATGCATTTTTAACTATAAAACATCTGTTATTCCACACTAAGACAACACATGTGGTGACATGCTTTAAAAATACATTTGTTGTGTTATGTTACCCACAATACCTAAAAAACAAATGGTGGGGGTTGTGGGCACAATGGCTGCCCATCAAGATATGTTCTTGCTGAGCGCTGGGCCCTATGTACAATTCCTCTTGTAGAGCAGACTGAAGATCACTGGTCGAGGCCGTCTTTGTGAAGAAAATAGCCAGACCAAAACAAATTGCAGAAGATTAGAGAGGCCCATCAGAATCTCTGCAAACAGCGGCACAGTTCAAGATGACAGGCAGAGTAATATATGAGATGCAAATGGCTACAGACCAGGGTAAACACCTATGAGGATCTAGATAACTGGATCCCAGTCAGGGAAACCAGCCAGCCCCTTACAGGAGCCAAAGGTGAGTACATGAAAAGAGTAGAGCGAGAGTGAGGGGCACGTTGGTCTGTGAAGCAGATGCTGGGTGGGGAAGCTGGCTGTATGAGCTCTGGGATTGCTGTGACCTGGCACGCCTGAGGCTAAAATTCAAAGTCCAGGCTGGACCCAGTGCCCCTTTAGCATTCAATACATGCTGTAGCTCTGCCACACCTCTAGTGGTGTGGGCCAAGAGTTGGTACACAGACAGTATCAGCCTCTGTGATCAAAAGAACATTGTGGGGGCCCCACTATATCAATATTGGCGCTCAACACCTCCTTACATTCCTTCTAGGCCACCTGTGAGTGTGCAAAAGTACACATGTGTGTTTAGCAAAGCATCCATCTTGGACTGCTTTTAATAGGATTGATGACTAAACATTCTAAGATAGCCATCGATGTATGCATGCATGCCAATACATGACAGGCTCAAATGTGAAACGTCTGAGAGCATTTGGGACAAAGATCCCAATATGGCAAGATGGCAACTTGAGAGGAAATGGAACCCCCTTCCAATAAGGATGACTTTCACCTACTGATGTCCAAGTAAAAAAAAAAACAATTTGCTTCTTCAGAACATTCTTAGAGCAACATCATGCAATTTAGATGGTTGAGAATAGAGTTGACAGCTTGAGACAGGTGAGGAGGCCCAGGAATGCAATGACATGGACGTTTGCATAATAGAGACAGAGCAACATTACCACAAGCTACTCTCAAGATCAATTATGGGGAAAATCGCTCTAGAAGAAATAACAGTTAAATCAGGGATATTCCGGACTCCTTCTCAAATTCAGACCTTAAGGGATTCCTCCAGGGCCTGTTGTGCAGCTAATTTCTTGCGTGCGTTCTTTGTTTTCTAGGCCTCCTGCTTCTTGCTGTGACCATGTGGCTGGCGGCCTTTTTGTGTATCCATCCAGTGTGTTTTTGCCATAGGCCTGCATGTCTTCTTTGTTGTGGCCATACCTTCTTGCTGGTTGTTGTGACATTGTGGCTGGCGCCCAATTTGCATTGGCAGCAAGTGTGCTTTTTGCCACAGGTCTGCATGTGTTCTTTGTTTTCTAGACCTCCTGCTTCTTGTTGTGACTGTGTGCCTGGTGGCCATTTTGCGTAGGCTGTTAGTGTGCGTTTGCCATAGCCTTGGATTTGTTCTTTGTTTGTGGCCATGCCTCCTTGCTGGTTGTTGTTGTTTATGAATGTAATTTTTCTTATTTTGCGCAGGAAAAATGTTGTACAGTTTAGTACATTTTCTCCATGCTTTCTACTATATGTGCAATATTCTTTTGGTTTAATCCACTATGTGGCATAGTCTACCAATTGTGTTTCTAGCCAGTAAGCCCAGTACTAGTCATTGGTGCATGAAACAACTGGTGTCTGTTGGATGAAACAGCTTTTTTAGGCCACAGGTGTATTTAAGTTGAAATAAAAAATATGTTTTTTCTGTGGTATTTCACTTTTTTTCATGCACACAGTGTATAGGTGGGGTAATGCCTTTGGAGGATGTGTGTTGTGAACACTTTTAGCCCTGCTAATTTCCATTTTTGGCATTGCTGCATTAATGCTGTTTTCTCTGTTTTACCATTCCTGTTAGGCCAGTGTGTGTGTGTGTATGTTTTCCATAGGACACCATTTGCCTTTGTTCCACATGCCACATGGCCAGGGGCCATTTTTAGGTCTCGCCTACGCAGAGACGCTTGCGCTGTATAGGAGACCTTTAGCCGCCGTTCAGCTGTTTTTTGAAGCACATACTCGTGATTGTGGTGGCATAGACCTTGCGGGAGCGCACAGGGGCACGCCACCAGCAGGAGTATGTGCTTCAAAAAAGAGCAGACTGCATGCGCACACACATACACACCACTCCCAGGCCAGCAAACACATGCACGCGCCTCTCTCCTCGCACACTCACTCGCTCCGACCTCTACGTCTCCTTTTTGCCTCTCCATTAACGTGCCAGTCCCATCCCCCAATCCCTGTCTCTCCCCACAGGCGTTCAAGTAATCCTTGCTCCTCTAGTCTTCTGTGTTGCTTATTTACTCCCCCCTTCCTTCACACTCCACATTCTAACTTCCAGTCCTCATTATAGATAATCCCCCTTTGTTCCCATATTTCAAGCTTGTGCTTCTTTCCCTTTTATTCATACTCCTCACCGTTGGTTCCTATCATTGGCTCCAGTACCGCCTCAACCTCCCCATGCTCCAAAAAATCCCATCCATTCCTCGTAATTGTCCCTCCTTATTGCAAATATGGCCACTCTTCCCTAATTGGTCATCTACCTCTTCATCTTTGACACTCCTTGTTTTAAACTTTCCTTTAGCATCTGAGTATCTTGTTAGGGGCTAGAAGTCTTCTAATGCCTGCCAACAATCCTCATTCTTGCTGCTGTGGTCTCATGAGATCGTAGTTCTGGAAAGGTAACCCCGTCATTTTTGCTTGCAGTACCTGGATCTTGACACTTAGTTATTTGTGTGATGTTTTATCCACAGTTAACAGCAAGGATACTCTTACAAAGGCCCGAGTGTCAGTATCTTTTTATATCTGGCTTCCAATACCATGTTGTATGTTAGCAAAATATGAGTGACAATCTTATTTTATTGTACTCAAATATCCGCTCCAGGTTATCTTATTCTAGACCAGACCTACCAAGTTGGGAGAGGATTCTGAGCTAGGGAACTTGTTCCAAGCAGTACGCAGAGGTGTCAACCAAACTCTAATGATGGAGATTTTTTGAACTTGTTGTCATATCCTAGCACCACTGCTTGATCCACAGATGTCCATGTGGCTGACACTTGGGCATATTCTAGTTGCTGGTTTGACATATCAAACGTGTACCTTGTTACTTTTGACAGTAGCTAGATATGCAAATGAGAAATCATGTACACTGCATGGTTTATTTAAAAGGGAAAAAGTGATTTGGGTTGCAGTGTTTGTTTCCTTAATTTTAAAAACAGAGTGCTAGAAACACATTGAACTTTTCTTTTCTGTAGAAAGGTGAGGCCACGTCTTCAATAGTGTAGGATTGCTGGTGCACAACAAAAATAAGTCAAGCAAAATACCATGGTTGGTACTGTCTGATAATTGGTACTTTGTGGCATTTTTAAAGTGCCTTTGACGCTTCTGTCTGTGCACTGTGTGACGCACGTACATAGATCTTTCCAATTTTTATTTGCTTTGTTTTGTTCATCTAAGACCACGTCTCTTGTAAAGTATTTCGAGATAAAGCTTCATTAACCACGCCCCTTCTAAAGATAACCCTTACCATTTTCATCCCACTGATAGCACTAATGCTCAGGACTTCCAAAGGGACTCTTTTCCTCAGACCCTGCGCTTTGACAGCACCGGTGCTTGTGCTATAAAATCTATGAATAGGTTTGAAGCTAGCATTTTGTGTTTTTTCATGTCAGCTGACACATTTGAAATCATTAGTTGGTGGCGGAGACTGGAGCTACTGTGTTTTCTCTTTCCCATAACACTTTATTTTTAAACTTCGGAACAGGTGCTTGTAACTTGGAGCCCAGCAAAGTTGTTTGCATAGGGGTCCATAAAAACTGCTGACAGGCATGGTGCTGCTAAACGCTCTTCCTGCTCTGTCTTGCATCCTTCTACCCCTCTGCCTTGCACCCTTCTCCACGTCTGCCTTGCACCCTTGCCCCCCTCCGCCTTGCACCGTTCTCCCCCTCCGCTTTGCACCCTTCTCCCCTTCCACCTTGTGCCCTTCTCCACCTTGCACCCTTCTTCCCTCCACCTTGCACCCTTCTCCCCCTCCGCCTTGCACCCTTCTCTCCTCCGACTTGCACTCTTCTCCACATCTGCCTTGCACCCTTCTCCCCTTCCGTTTTGCATCCTTCTCCCCTTCCACCTTGCACCCTTCTCCACCTTGAACCCATCTCCCCCTCTGCCTTGCACCCTTCTCTGCCTTGCACCCTTTTCCCCTTCTCCCCCTCTGTCTTTCACCCTTCTCCCCCTCCCCCTTGCACCCTTCTCCCCCTCCGACATGCACACTCCTCTACCTTGCACCCTTCTCCCCTCCGCCTTGCATCCTTCTCCCCTCTGCCTTGCACCCTTCTCGCCCTCCCCCTTGCACTATTCTTGCCCTCCCCCTTGCACCCTTCTGCCCCTTTGCCTTGTACCCTTCTCCACCTCTGCCTTGCACCCTTCTCTACCTTGCACCCTTCTCCCCTCTGCCTTGCACCCTTCTCCCCTCTGTCTGGCACCCTTCTCCCCTCTGCCTTGCACTCTTCTCCCCTCCGCCTTGCATCCAAGCATTGGCATAGCCAATAGGTATCGCTTTTGGGAACTTATAAGTATTTAGTTAAGCAGCACAATATCCTTGGTGCAACAACACCAACTGTTGCATGGCTAACACTTATAAGGTCCCAAAGGCGAGACCTATAGGCTATGCCAATGCTTCTTTATACAGGCAGTGTCCATGGGCCTGAATGTGTACTTTGTTTTCCAGACATCGAGATCCTGCCTCTTGTTGTGGTGACCATGTGACTGGCGGCCATTGTGTATTACAACTAGCTGCCAGTGTGCTTTCCCCCATAGGCCTGCATGTGTTCTCTTGTGACCATATGGTCAGTGGTCATTTTGTGTGGGCAGCCAGTGTGCTTTCCCCATAGGCCTGAATGTCGTCACTTTGCTCCTAATCCCAACAGTGTTGATGTTGTTGATAATGATGCAGCACTGGCTGGCAGCCATTTTGTGCGTCCAGCCAGTGTGGCCCTTTGCCATAGACTGCATGTATGGTTGAGAAATGAGACAGCAGTTTAAAACCATATTACATATTTGAGGATAACTTCACTTATGATTACTTTTTTCAATGTCATGTTAACCCCTTTTATTACTGATTGCTAAATTATATATTTTATTTTTTCATTTATTTTTACATTTTAATGGGTTTTTTGGGGGTTCATACCATTTCCCACTACTTCTGAAATCAATAAACCCCATGTCTGCTTTAAGTGCACTACAGCAATCATTGTCTAGGGATTATTCCTTTCATTGTTATTTATCAACTGTACCTCCCTGAGTGCCACATCACATGTGAGTGACGTCATGTGATGCACATAAAGCAAACAGTTTCATTTGTATGTTGTTGTTGTTTTCGCTCCCTCTTATCCTTCCTGAGTGTACAGTCAGTAACCATGAAAGTTTATTTTGGTGTGGTTTTCCATTTTACGAATAGATACACTGCATTGTTATTTATTTATAATAAGAGTAACCAGTGACCGCACTAAATTATATTGTGTTTGTTTGTACTACTAATTGAACTGCAACAATGCCACGTTTCACTGGTGTCCTTCTTGCTTCTTCTCATTTAGGTGTACAACAGACAACATCACCCACAATACTGCCAGAAAGAACGCCTGTGCACGTTGTGATGCGTGAATTACCCACACATCACAGACATCTCTTCAACTTGTGAAGATAAGTGACACTACTGATTGACAGCTTCAAGATGGCCCCAAAGAAAGGTTCTACCAAGAAAGTGGCCAGTGAGAAGAAGAAAGAGTTTACCACCACCACCACTGGTATTTTGCCCCAGATCTTAATGGGGAAAAAAACTGTGCTTGCCACTCCGGCCTCCGGGGAGCAAGCTGGAAGCAGCACCCCCACATCAGTGGACCCACCCCAATCTAGGCACAAGCCCATGTCTGTCATAGAGGCAGCAAGTCTAATCATGGCAACTCCGACGGGCAGTGGTGTTAAAACTGGCTAATCGCAAAGTAGTGCCCAATTGTTGCAGACAACTCAGAGTAGTTGACAACAGCTACTGCCACAACCACCAATAGTAGTTCCTCCCAAAGTAGGAACAGTTCAGGAGATTGAGCTTCATGCTGCGGAGGTAGAGCAATCTGCACTTTCAGAAGATCCATTATCTTCCAGAACTCTAGAAAAAGGAGGGTTAGTGGTATATCATCTTCTTCTTCAAGCCCCCATTCTGATGATCTAGACACCACTTGAATCCTACCGCATTTTGAGAGTGAGACACACCACAAGACCAGGCTAGGGAAAAGGAAGGTTCCAGAAAGTCTTAAAGTTATGGAGGCAGATGTGGACGAGGAGGATGTCAACAAGCCAGTCACCATGAATGTTAGCCCAGCTCTAGTGGACACCGATGTTACCCCATCTCAACTTCCAGGGGGTGTGGCAGTGGCACCACTGATCCAACTACCACCAGCAGCCATATTTGCAAAGTCCTTGCAGCAACCTATGTCCACAACCAACTCAGTAGAAGTAGGTACCGCAGAGAGTCAAACAGCAAAACGCCCACCTACTGCCAGTTCATCCGACATTGGCAGTGGCACCAGCGTAAGAAAGTTGAGCTTTCCAGTTACGGACGTCTTTTTAGTTAGCCAGAAGGAGGTGAACATTGCCATATGCTTCCTTTGCGGAGCAAGTGTGAGGTAAGATTGGTACAAACTATGGTACCGGAGCCAAACAACCCATTTGAGAAAGGACTATACGATCCATTGGGAGGCACACTTTAGCGGCCAAAAAACTGCAAGTGTTGTTGGTGAAGGGGGTGAAGGCTGGCTGAGCAGGGAATTCGAATCTGTTCCGATCATGATGGAAGGTGAGGAAGTGGAAGAGATCTTTGGAGGAAGTCACCTGCATCAGTGGCATCTGGAAAGAAAACATTCAGACTACTATTCCTGCCATGTTTAGGCCGGAGGGGCAGGTTGAACGCAACCACCCAAAGGTGCGCTTGTACAATGTGAAGTTGACTAAAATGTTAGCGCTGAATTTCTCCTTTTTTCTTTTGTGGAAGGGGTGGGTTATCTTGAATTTGTGACAGCCATCTGCCCACAATGGAAGGTTCCCAGCTGGTCCTATTTTGCCGGAGTTGCTGTTCCAGCATTACATCACGATGGGCTGGAATTGCCTGGACAAGCTTTGCAGCAGAGTGTTGTTCACAGTATTCACCTGACAACAAGGATTTGGACCAGTTGCCAAGCCACTGATTACATGTGGATCACTGTACACTGGATCTCTTTTATGCGGGCCATAAAAAAAATATCTGCAGGTGTTGACACTGCTGAGATATTTAATGCTGCTCTAAAGCATGCAACAGTAGCCGTGTTCGCCTTGGAGAAATCCTATACAGCTGCAAACATTTTGGAAGACTTTAACAACAAGGTCTTTGAATGGCTGCAACCAAGAGAGTTTAAGATTGAAATTCTTGCCATGGACAATGGCAGTAATATAGTTAAGGCCATGGTGAAAAAGATGACCAAGTAAGCAACTTACTGTCCACCTGCAGAAGAATCTGCTCTCATTTCAGCCATTAACTTAAAGCCCGGAAACAGCTGAGTGTCATTCAGCGTGGTAATAGAATGCCAGTAAAAGCACTCATACAGGAGGTGCCAAAAAGTTGGAACTTAACTTCCTACATTCTTGAACACCTGTTTGAGCAGTACAGACCTATCTATGAATCTATCATGCAACTGTGAAAGGCATGATTATTGAGATAGACCAATGGGGCCTAGTGAAATGCCTGACAGAGATACTGCTTCCTTTTGAGGCGTTCACACAGGAAATCAGCAAAGAGGACACTACCATGAGCCAAGCTATCTCGTTGTAGCACATGTTACAGTAACAGCTAAAGGAGGTGTCTGCAAAGTACAAAGGTATGGAGGGAAAAAAGATGTGTATGAATTAGTGGAGAGCTTAATCCTTCACTTGTCTGCTAATACAAGGGTTCAAAGAGAAATCGTGTCCTCTAAAAATTGCATCTGTGTCACAGTCTTGATCCCTGGTACAAACCATTACTATCCACTTTCATTCCTTTTTCAAATGGGGATGTTCGAAAATATAAAACATGGATAGCTGAGCAAGGCAGTGAGCTAGAAAAAGAATGGCAGGCAAATTAAAGGCCCACTCCTCCAGGGTACAAGTCCTGCGGGTCAGCGTTCAAGTTCAGAGCCTGAGGGCTGTGCAATTGGCTCACAGCAGCTAAAACAAACAACAAGAACACTATCAACAACACGACCATGAGCATCAGCTTCAAAATATGCAACTGAGAGGTTTCTACTGGCAGGGCTTCAATCCACTGCAGACGTGAAGGCAAAAGAGGTCGAGCAAGGTGAAGTATCAACAATGACCATTGAGCGAATGGTCCAGGCCTATCTGGATGATGCAACAGAGGTCTATGTTGATCAAAACCCATTGGTATGGGAAGAGGTGCCAATGGCCAGTGCTCAGCAGTCTGGCAATAAACTATATGGCTTGGCTGGTAGCCAGTGTCCCCGCTGAGCATATTTTTAGTGCTGCTGGTGCCGTTGTCACAGTGAGAAGGACCAGTCTGTCACCCCAAAACGTGGAGAGATTAACCATGATTAAAAAGAATCAGCCCTTTATGCAACCAGTTTACTCCATGCCTGAAGTACCACAGGAGGAAGATGAGGGAGTCTCAGGTCATGGAAGTAGTGTGTTAGATTACTTACTTCTGTGCAAACCACCAGAGTTTGAGGACAAAATCAACTTCCCTGACTACTAGGCCTGGGCCATCAACCATAGAACTTTCTCTCTCAGTCTCTAGTCTATCGCTGATCTACTTTCTTTCTTTCTTTCTTTGATGCCCAAAAAAATAAGATATAGCTACTAGGGAACATTATTGTTTACATTTATTTATTTGTGTCCAGTTGACTAATTCATCCCCACCATCTTACTCTTAGACACATTTTATTGCCGGATTGGAGTTGCAACTGTGTTTAGTGAAGAAGTTGTGACTCCCCCAGACACGTTTCCCTCAAGGTCATTGGATGGAGAACACAAACAAATGTGTGCCTGACTTCAACCCTGGACCATGGCTATCTATCCTACCAGCCCTAGAGGGAGTGACCCACATGTGACATTTTAATTCAATTTGCACTGGCCATTCTCTACTTTGTGAACAAATGGATCTGCATTCTGCAATGTACCACAAATAGATCACGGTAAGCACGCCGGAAGAACAGGTAAATGGCATGCATTGCCCTCTGAGTGATTGTTGTTTGTTGTGAACTTGTGATGTGTGTTGAGAGATGATTTGTGTAGTGGCAGGCAGTGTGACACTGGGTGTTTGTTTATATTTAACGATTAAGCTTAAATGTGTTTGCAGTGATTTACAATGTTGGTGGCCTACCAACAGCTGATCAATTTTTCCCTGAAGGTTATTTTTTTTTCTTCCACTTTAAAAGACAGCGAGATTCCTTCATCGGGTCCACTCCACAGTCTACACTGCTTTGTTTTATTATTTTCTGCTTTATACTCCTCAAAGAGTCAGACCAAGCCAGTCCCTTAGATAATGCAAACACACATCTAGTCTACACATAAAATGACTCAATCTTTCTCTTGTTGTACTACAGGCCGATCTATTGCATTTGAGTCATGACTCGGGACACAGTTGGTACGGAGTTGGACACCATACTCGGATCATGACTCAGGGCGTAGGTGACTACTTCGAGAACTGCCACCAGAAGAAGATGGAAGTTTTCAAATTCACTGAAACCAACTTATTTGGCCATGACTTTGAAGTAGCCTAGAGGTAAACAACAGCCCTACCCAAATCTGTGTAGTGGTGGTGAGTGATAGCGGTACTTTGATTTTACTTGATAGGGAAAATTATATGTTGCTGGGTGTGTGTGTGCTCAGTACTGTCTGGCTCAAATTCGAAGCTAAGTGGTGGTTAGGTGGGGGGCATGTTGTTGAAGGTAACTGGAAACAGACATTTGGCGATGCTGCCTCTGAGTCTTCTCGGTGTGCTCCTTCTGTAGTTTACCTTTTTTCTCCTTGATTCTTCAATATTATTTTTGGTTTTCAGTCTACCTGCCCTCTTACCCTCCACCTTGATAGAAAAATAATATCATATACTCATGCTTACAGACCCGAACCGCATCCTCCAGGCACCCAAGATTGACGGGCCATCCAAAAGAAATGCAGATGCAACTCCCAATTTGGCAATACAGTGTCGTTTTTTCTCTTTAATCATTAGAACAGTGTGTATTGTTTATATTTACTTGACTCTGACAGAAATTTTCTCAGCTCAGTACCACAGAATATCATGTAACTTTGGTCTCTCTGGGGGAAAACGGACAATTGATTTGGTTTGCCTGTACTACTCATCATCATTCCTCCATTTCCTTTTCCTCCCATAACATAATTATTATGGTTGGCTGCGAAGATATATGTTGTCTTTGTGTAGTAGTTGTCTTTGCCAAAACTTTCCCTCAAATCCCCATCCATATATCGAACCCCTAAACCTCCCCCAGGAGGTGTGACTACATTTAATTTACCCCATTAATTGAGCACACACTTGGTGGGGCGGATGTGGTGAAAAAAACACCAACTCAGTGCAGGGTGAGTATTTTCTTCAGCTCTAAGTATAGCCCAGACTGGCAATATTATATTTAGATTAGCCGCCCACGCATAGTATTTGATATTTAAAACAATTTCAGAGGAACATAAATGCCAGCATCATCCTTCAGGTACTGTATTGCATCAAAGGTTACTCTTGTCCGTTTTCCAGCTCAAATCGACTTCATTTTCCAACTTTTACTAGCTCACCATTCTGATTAGGTCAATTGAGCTTTGCTTATCATATTTTCTTTATTGTCTCTCTTCTTCTTGTGTACTAATAGTCTAGTCTCTGGTGACTGTCTCCTTTTTTTGTAAAGCTTGCATGTAATAACAGCATTAACTCAATTTTTATTTCAATGTTATTAGTTTCCAGCGATGAATATTCCTTATCCTACAGTTTGAGTTTGGGTAGGAAGGAATGCTTCTGGATCTGGTGCGTGCATTGTTCGACTAGTGCGCTAGCATGCTGCTATTACTATCACCACCATTGCACCTTGGGGAACCATGCAACCATCGCTTCATCTAATCAGGTAAGAGAAAAACTGTGGGTGATTCTTTGTTGAACAGCAATAATCTATAATCAATGAAAATGAACACACCCACCCCCTCTGAGTCCTTTGGGGTGAATTTAATTGCAGACTGCAGAGACTAGGAGGAAAGAGTAGTAGGGCTAGTGAGGGTACCGCATAACACTTTTGTTGTTGTTACACTATCAGCAGATTTTAAAAACTGGCTGCTGGCCTGCAGCAAAGGCAGGAGTGCGAAGTAAAACAGTAATCCCTAAAAAAGATTTAAATCATATGTACAACTATAATAAATATATATGCCTAACAAATATAAACAAACTTGTAAACCCAAATCAGGCCCACCCCTCTCCCTAACCCCAACCAATGTCCAAAGTAAAAGTCCCACCCACCAAAAAAAGATTACAAATGGGAGGAAAGGGGCCTAGCGGCAAGGTAGGAGCTTTCTATCCCAAGTGTCCAGATGCTCCTCCTTCCAGGTTTCTATGCACGGTTGCCTCTGAAGAACACAGCTCTAAAAGGCTCTTAAATAGAGGGGCGCAGCAATGGTAGAATATCGGTGGGTGGTTGCCGTGTGACTGTGGCGATGGACTACTGAAGGCACTAGGTCCTAGCTGGGGCCCGGAGCATTTCCAGATGCAGCTGCTACTGCCGCCTTCTCCTCCTTGGCCACTAGCTACTGATATTTGGCCCTGATAGCCTCCAGCTTCTTTAACTGGATCCTGGCTCCTACCTTCTGCCTGTTGGATTGTATTGGATAGTGTTGGATTAGCAGGAGTAGATATATCAAGAAAGAAAAAAGGCAAATTGTAAACAATACTCCGAGCAAAACACATACAATTATATAGTGGTACAGTAGCACTAGCAGTACATTTGCTGGTATCCTCGGGCCATTCGATGTTGATGTGATTAGGGTTTCAGGCATTATGCAATATGGATTATGCAAGTATTCTTCTCTCTCTTGTTGAGCTAAATTAATGTAGGCATGCCACCTCAGCTTGCTCCCTAGACAGACATACTTGTGTCGCATTTACTACTGTCTGCAGGTGGAGCAACTGTAATAGACAATTATCCCTTTTCCTAAGGGAAAGGATTAAGGAACATAATATTGTATTTGGCAGGTTCATCACAGACGATCCCATCCATAAAATGCAAACTCACCTGCGCCTTAGTGCCACTTTACTCCCTGTCCTCACCCTCCGACACCACATTTAACATTGCTTGTTTCCAACAAAATAGATTTACCTGGCAGTAAGGACAATATTTATTACCTTAGTCTACTGCAGGTAAGTTGGAGGGAATAGGCCAGATAGGTAGACCATGCATCCTTTGACCCCTTAAACCCACAAGAAGATTCCTTACACCCATACACTTTCATCCACCCAGGCTGGCATCCTTTCACCTTTTATCCATCCTTCACCCACCCATGCTTCCCATCAGCCACCTATAGTATATGCATCCTTTCACCCAAGCAACCTTCTGCTCCAGTCACATTAAATTTCAGTCGCGGCCGGTAGTGGGAGTAGCGGCCGGGCGGTGACATGGGGAGGGGGAGGGGCAGGGTGGGGGGTAGTAATGTATGGATTATGGACTTTAAAAGGTAAGTAAACATAAAAATAAATAAAAAAAATTGTTGCACGCACTGCATCGCATTTGCTGATGCAGTGTGTGCAACGAAATTCATTTTATTTATTTTTATGTTTACTTACCTTTTAAAGTCCGTAATCTATACATTACTACCCCCCACCCTGCCCCTCCCCCTCCCCATGTCACCGCCCGGCCGGTACTCCCACTACCGGCCGTGGCTTTAAATTTGACCCATCCTTCCTCCTTCAATCCTTCATTCCCTTTTCCATCAACCCATCAAGGTCTGACTCTTCATAAAACTTTCTCTGCTGGGTTGAAGAAAGAAGAGGTCATTAGTTACTCAACTCCCGCTGTATATGCTAAGTAAAGAGGATATGTTCAACTGTTCACAAGTCTCAACAGGACACCCTTATAGCGAGTATATCATTATTTATCAATAAGCAAGCAATATGACTTACCACTGCCCGCCACTGGCGTTCGTTCACCCTCTACAGCTGCCGCATCTGCTACCTGGCTGGCGCCACCATCACCGCTGGCCCGGCATTGGTGGTTGGTAAGGCTCGAAAAAGCATTACACATTTTTCAGTTGGCAGATACGCCTGCCCCCTATATAATTGTTTTTATAGCAAAATTGAAAATACACCACACACATCACTACAATTCGGATGCAGACAGTATCGTCTATCAAAAATATCAGGTTGTGCATTTTGTTTGTGGCAATTTTTGAAAAGCCTCTCAAGAAGACATCCTGTAAAGGACTGGAGTGGCTAGAGCTATTGATGAATCTGAGTTTTTTTAAAAAGAAATAGGAGTGGGCAACTGGATAGTCGAGTCATCCTCCTCATACTTCCTTCAAGCCATGGTGCACGGTAATCAGTTCACCACAAACTGCTCTAATAATACTAGACATAGCTAAGAAGTAGAAGACACAACTTTAGGATGTCCAACGTGACCATGGCCACTCTCTCGTTTTACTGATTGAGCATGAGAATTTAAAAGAAAGACTTCTCATCTAAACAAACATGCATAGACTACCTTACTTGGGCATGCAATCTGCACTGTAGAGTAGCAGTACAAGTAGTAGTACATGAACAATGGGTTCTCTTACACAAGGAAAATAGAAAATAAGTAAATAGGATAATGCAGGGATAACAAGAATCTAGAAGGGAATAGATCCAAGAGGATTTGGGGAACAAAATAATTAGGAAATGGGTAGAAATAATTCAATATAAGGAGCGGTAAACGTTAGGGAAATATATATTAATATTGACAAAAGGATGACATACTGGGGCCAGCAGAGCCATCGGCCGGGGAGGCACCTCCAGCTCTATCACCTGCCTCGGACCACCTCTTGCCCCTGGGTGCTGATGTAAAACATAAAGAGACAAATAAAAATTGGTGGTAAATAAATAATCTCTCCAAAATACTTTTTGACAGAAAACGGCAATTACAATAACACTGAACTTTCCTACATCAGATCGACTAGTATTATACTAGTATCGCGGACCATCTTATCTTTATCACACATTTCCTAAATCTACCTGCCTATTCCAAAGACTTTGGAATTACTAATAAATTGCAACAAATGACGTTTGCTTCTAAGTACCAATCTCATTCACAATTATTCTCAGACGGGGTGATTCACTAAGTCTGCATTTTGTCTTTAAATGCATGGTTGGACGTATGCATTAACCAAATTGGTTGGTTGCTTGTTACTGTACGATTCAAAAAAGGTTCAGTTAACTGAAGTAAGAGGACGCGCGCCACTAATTTACTAATACTAGCTACCATTATCTTAGTGACAGGACAAAGGAGTCTCTTGTTTGCATTTCTTAACTTCTTACATAATCAGCCCAAGTGAGTGCTAACAAGTTCGATTAGATAGTGCTGAGCACCTGTCTAGAATAACAATTGCATAATATAAGATTTGTAAACGTAACTTAACTGCATGTGAGCAGCATGCTTACTATATGGGCAAAAAATATTAGTTATAACATAGAACAGACAAGTAATAATATTAATAATTAGTTACTCATCAAGCCCCACGACTTCAACCCCTAGCAGGTCCTGCAGGACCTGCTGGAGCATCACCATATAACGAGTGCGCCGGACCTCAGAGTAGCAATACACTGCCTGGCACACCCTCGCCCAGTGCTGCTGACACTCCCAGAGCCGTTACCCAGAAGGAGGCCTTCCGCATACTGCCAGGGTGGAAGGGAGGTGGCGCTATACAAAAAAAAACAAGTGTTGCCACCTCTACCTAAAAAAAAAAACAGTTGCCAGTTCCGGGCTCCTGGTTGCCAACTTTTTTGGGGTTCCCTTTTCTGCTATTATGCTGTGGGGAGGAGAACGTGTAGAATATATTTAAAAAAACAGGAATGAGAGGGAAGGAAGTAAAAAAAATTAGGACATAAGTTAAGAGAAAAAATAAAGTACAAGACCCCCCAAAACACATCAAAAGTAGAAAAATACACTAAATAAATAATTAGAAAGACAGAGGATAAGATAATAAATAAACAAATCGGAAAAATGTTTTAGAAAGCAAGGATTGGAAAGATTGAAGAAGGATCAAAAATAGACCCCAGCACCGTAACCAGAGTCAGAAAAAAGATGGCCGCAACCATGCACGACAGCTTGGTGCAGTTGCGCAATATTTCTGCCCGAACACACAATCCACATTGCTGTACGGCAGAAACATCACGCAAACGGGCAGGACAGCAGCTCCGCTCACTCACGCAAGTCTGCGTAGTACCGCAGAATTCTTTTGCGGCTTCGCAGAGTTCCACGTTGTGCAGCTTCGTGAACTCCGCCCACCCTTACCATTTACAAGAGGCATCCTAGGTTCCTGTGTTTCTTCTATCAATGTTGCATTGCCTCACTGGACCAAAATGTGCCAGATATTCCTGCTCACTAAGTTCTCCTTATCAATGACTCTTACCTTAGGTAATCCCTTCTTTCCAGCCTTACCATGATTGGAAGACGGGCCTCCTACCTACTCTGGGATCCTGTTATATGAACAAGGAGTTGAAGCAGAGAGAGCAACGTGTTTGGAGCATGTAATTACAGGCTTTTAGGCTAAACCAACTCTTGCACATGGTGCATCAAGATGAGGTGAAACACAGGGCAGGTAGGGAAACTATGAAAGATTCCTTTCTGGAAGTTGTATCTGGTGGTGGGGGGGTCTTTGGTGAGGGAGAGGATGAGCAGGATGTCATCAGCCTAGGATACAATGTTGAGGCCATGTTGTCGGACGATGGCATTGAGGGTGCCATGTAGATGTTGAAGCGGGTCGGACTCAGAGATGAACCCTCTGAGATTCCGCAGGTGAGTTACGTGGGATCGGAGAGGAAGGTTGGCAGTCTGATTCTTTGGCTTCTTCTGGGGAGGAATGATTGAGTCGAGGGCTGTTCCTTGTATGCCGGCGTTGTGTAGTCTGGCGACTAGTGTATGGTGAGAGATGGTGTCGAAGGCCGCTGAAAGGTCGAGTATGCTTAGCTGGTTGGGGGGGTTTCAGGGTAGCAGCGCCGGGACACTCTGAGTAGCTGCGCGCTTTAGAAATGCAGTATAACATAACATAACATAACATAACATGATGAGGGCTGCGGAAAGGCCTTGGTTCAGGAGTGTGCGGATGACGTCTGTGTTGGCGAGTAGGCAACCTCATTGCTGTGGTTGTTTTGCAATCCGAATTGGGACGGGTCGAGGATGGCGTTGTCATCAATGCCTCATGTCAGTTTCCTGTTGACTGTTTACTCTGCAACTTTGGCTGCAAAGGGGAGGAGCGAGCTGGGCCGGTAGTTCTTGAGGTCAGTGGAGTCAGCTGTGCACAGACTTCTGCACACTGTCAGTCGTCTGGGAAGGTGCCTGTTTTGAAGGTGGTGTGATGGTGCATTGCAGTTCGGGTGTGACGGCGGCCATAGCTCTGTGGTAGGTGTGGGAGGGCATGGGTTGGTGGGGGTCCATGAGTGGATGCATTTCATGGTTGAGGCTGTGTCTTTGGCTGTGACTGGCGTCCAGGTGGAGATGGTGGTCTGGCTGGTGTGTCTGGGGCCCGGGGTGACTGTAGACGAGGGTTCCTCAGGGTGTGAAAATGTGGCTGGTCTGGATCAGGAAGTGCAGGTTTACGGCAGAGGGAAAGGTTTCGTTGGAGGGGATGAGGTGGAGAGTGCTCTTGTGGGCAATGGTGAGGCACTCTCCTGGGGGGCTGGTGCGGTCCATCCGCTGAATCTTGTATCTGTCCGGGATGGCGGTATTGATGTCGGGGCAGGGGAGGCGTTGGTCCAGGTCTCTGTGAAGAAGGCAATGTCGGGCGAGAGAGAGTCGAGTATGGGTTCCAGATTTCCACAGCGTATTTGTGCACAGAGCACCTGTTGAGGAGGATGCATCCTCTGGTGTTGCCGGTGCTGGCGTCGGCTGTTTTGGAGTCTGTGGTGGTGGTTAAGCTCTGGGGGCAGTGGAGGCAGGAGAACTGGCCGTGGGTCGTGTTTACCGAGGTCTGTTGAGAGTCTCTGACTTTCCCGGGGTTGAGTACGTGGAGGGTGGCTGTTCTGTAGCAGTGGGTGGCACGTGATCCAGGCTTCCTCACACTTGTTGCGGTTAGGTTGCAGACGTGTGCAGACAGGCTTTCCTTAGGCACACCAGCAGCGCGTGTCTGCTGCGCAATTACGCAGCGTCTGCCATTAAGTAGGGGGGGGTGGAGGAACAATCAGCTGGGAGGCGGATTGGCATGCACATTCAAGTGCGCAGTAACTGTTTGGTCGGCCCACTGCAGACATGCGCACTTCTCTGTTCTCCATGCAGGCTGCATTACAGCCTGCATGGAGAACATGCCCACCCCTCCGGCCCCTCGTTGAATGACTTGTCCCATTGCCAATTAACAATCTCACCGCTGCATGACAGCGTTGTGATAGATTCAGAGGAGGGAGCCTGGCTGCCTACTTCCTTTTCCTGGAAGCAGAAGCAGGAGAACAGGAGCTACAAAGACACGGGACACGGCTTAGAGGTAAGACTTCCCTCAATAAACTTTTAACAACACACCCTCACACACACATCCCCGCATCCACACACCATCCAGTGTTCTTTACAGGGTTTACCACCTCACAGCTGTCCAGAAGCCCTGCACTTCTCAATGGTGATCGCTGTGCGTCTTTGCACAGCGGGCGTACCACTCGTGTGCCAAAGGCACATACGTAATCGTAATGCATGCCATAACATCGCATTCCATTCCAATACATATTAATACTAGGCACATTGCAACAGTAGAGTAGGTGTTGCATAGCAGAGACATAAAGATCACTGTTCCCACTACAGTGAGTGCAACCCAAAAATAACCTTTGCACAACAAACCCAACTGTGAACCCTGGAATTCCTTTCTGAAACCCCAACAGAAATCTAAAAGATCACATTTGAGCCAAATGCACCACCCACATGTGTCTTTATTGTGGCACAAAACACACCCAAGAATCAGACATTTGACCCCAAAAATACTCCCAAAATTTGCAAAATGTACCCCAAAAGACACCCCATTTTTCATATTTTACCCCCAAAACACCCCAGTTTTCATATTTTATCCTAGGAAATAGACCATTTGTCATTTGTTACATCCAAAACCCATACACACCTGAATATGTTTAAATCACCACATTACTGACCTCACAATGCGTTGTACTCAAATGCGATGTAAAGGCACATGCGTTGTTGGAGTTGTGTAGTTATGATGTACTGCCTGCATTGTACTGGACGTCTCCCATGCCAAAGGCATACCATCCGCTAGCCTGTCTGTGTCCGTCTGCCCCTGGACATCGCTCCGCACCAAGGAGCCTTCCTCTTGGACACTCCACCGCTACAACGCCAGAACCCTCCTCGCCATCAACCCTGGACGCTATCTCGCATGCCAGGACCAACCTCTGCTCTCGACCGGATTTCACTATCGCCATCACTGATGGATGCAGTATCACCGCAAGGAGCAGCCTGACCTTCGAGGTCAAGGCATTGCCATCACCTATAAAGGCACGCTCCGACTGACCACGCCCAGTTATGAAACTTAGCACCATCGCAAGGGGAAACGCAAGGCTGCACCACATTCTAGTAAATATAGTGCAGCCTTGTATTTCCAAAGTGGAGGAGCCTGTCGTTAAGCCAGAAGGCTAAGGACACGCTCCGCCACTTCTTCGTACATATGGCCCTTAGTGTTAGCAACAATTTTTAGTTTTAATGTAAAATCAGAAACAAGAAAATAATTTAACAATCTTTTGATTTTTAATAACCAATTCAAACAATGTTTTTGAAATATCAAACATGCATTTATGTTATTCACAGTAACGTTTAGTAATGTAAACATTTTTATCTTTTATGTTCATAGGTAATACCAAGGTAACCTTTTCTAACACAAAACGTTTTTGGGGATTAATATAGTGTATTTAACATGAATTTAATAATAATAAATGGCACATTAGATACAAATATATCAATATTGTTAAATGTTTTTAATCCAATGTATACATTGTTTGTTATAATTTAAATCAAACTACAGTAATGCTTTGTAAATAAGGTTAAAAGTATCAAAACATTTTTACTTGTTTTCTATTTTTCAAATTTTTAAACTCATAATCAACATTCTTCTATTTAAATTAAATAGCCAGTTTGTTTACCCGTCGTGTTGTATTGTACTGTTTTATTATTTTCATTCTGCATTATTTAACTGAGAGAATGAAGTTCATGTCAAGGCTCTTTGAACCAGAGAAATCTGATTTTAACTTGTATTTTACTAGTTAGTTAGTTGAGAGAGGTTTCATGTTAGTTGAGTTGCATTAGGGTTTTTATGACTAACAATGATTACTTATGAATAATATACGTTTAATGGGGTCATTTTGGTTAGTGTTAGAATGTGAAGGATGTTTATTTTTTCAAAAGTCTTTGGTGTAAGGTTAGCCCATCTTTTAGTTTTTCATTTCCTACAGTATAGAAAGTAATTGTTCTTTAGTGTGGATTGGTATTCTGTATGCTTAATCTTTTAGCATTGTGCCACTTTTAACATTAAAAATGATAGAGAAAACTCTTTCAAATCACAATGTTTGTTGTGGAACTCATTTTCTGCCATATTTGGTGGGTGTTGGAAAGCTGGTCTTTCTGTAGGATCAACCCATTTATTTTCATTCTGATATTAAATTCGTTTTTGTTGCCATTAGGTCCCTGGTAACCAGAGGTAAAGTTCTTATGCTCTGTCTTCAAAACATGGTAATATTGGTATACACATAATTGGTGCATGCACCCAGGGCTTGTAAATTAAATGTGTCTAGTGGGCTGCCGCTCTCATTGTGCCACTCACTAAAGTAGCACTGCCACACGTCTCAGGCCTACCATTGCAGCCTCTGTGTGCAGTTCTAAAACTGCAATTTTGACCTGGCAAAACAATCTTCTAGCCTCCTATTGCCTAACACTGAGTTACCTTATTATACTTAATAAGTGATAACTTCCGTTTTAATCCTCTTTAATGGTAAAGTCTGATTTCACATTACTATTTTTAATATGCCACTTTTAGAAAGTTGGTATTTTCCTGCTTAAACCAAATGTGTTTTCTGCTAGAGTCTAGTGTCATATGACTGTTAATGCCTCTCCTGTAGTCTGATGTAGATTCATCCAAAACAGTTGACAAAGGACCTGGGTGTGGGTAAAGGTGTTCCTCTCCTGGGCAGGATGACATGATCTGGGAGTTATACCCAGCCCCTTTCTGAACTTCATAGGGTATTGTAAGGGCAATTACCAGCCCATTTCTGTCTTCAGAAGAGTCCTACCCTGCCATTGGCACTGGCAGGTTCAGACCACACCTGAGCCTTCCTGCCCTTTGTTTCACTAGACAGGCTGGAGAAAAACTAGGGGAAAGGGAAGAACTGACCAGAACCCATTTTAGAGTTAGATGAAGGGGTGAACCTCCACTTATAGGTTGGCGCTAGGTATACCAATAGCACTCTCAGAATCAGGAACCCAAATATAACTGGACCTGTAGAGAGTCAGAAGAAGGACTGCCCTGCTGTCTGAAACCTGAAGGTAGACTGGACCTGCTTGCCTTTAACCCACAACCTCAGAAGTGACTCCAAGGATCAATTGGCTGACCTCTTGTTTGAGCTTCAAGGACACAACATGCTTTCTCTTCAACTACCTACTTGGCCAATACCAACTGCACCTACTCGGACCTGCTGAAGTGAGTTCTAAACTCTAAGTGCTGCCTCCCCATTCCTGGACATCTAGTGAGTGTTAGTGTATACTTCTCCACCTTTTACTACAAGAACTAGACTCCAGGTGAAGAACCAGAGAGTCCCCAGTCTCCTTGCTAAAGTGAATGCACTCCACCGAGGCTTATGCGGGAACTGTATCCAACTTCAAGCAAGACCTTCCTATATACAGACCCTGGCCTTCTCACACATGGAGCTCTTTGAGTTGAGAATGACTACCCCGCGTATGAGGACTAGGATTTCAGCTGCCCACCATCGATGAGCTCCTCTCTGATTCCTCTCTGCAGCCCGAAAGCTGATGGCATCATCGACTGAAGCTTCTCATGTGAAACAGGGCTAAGTTAGAAGATAACCTTTCACTGGAATGAACCTAGTTCCTATATCCGGCCTACACTTTATCGCAGTTGACCTTAACTTTTGGCTTCGGCACAGTCCAGATATCCACTATTGGTGCTTTGTACCTTTTGGCGCTGGTTCAACTCCAAACTTAATATCGCCCATTGTACGTATTGGAGTTTTTGTTGACTAGGTGTAATTGTATTTATTAAGATACTCAGTTGCAGTTTGAGTGCTGCATATAGACTTTACATATTGACTCTAAGCTAATCCTGACAGCTTTTGTGTCAATCTACCAGAGGATAAATCACAGGTTTAATTAGTGATTTTTGTGGTGCACTCTAACAAAGATTCTGATTATCATTTCAGCGGATTACCACCCCTCTCAAATAGTTATCTGTGGGCCCGATTCACAGAATGAACTTAAGACTAAATCCTAAACTTACTACTATTTGGTATTCACAGAATTCACTTACTACTTTTGGGATTCACAGAGCGAACTTACTACTTTCGGGATTCACAGAATAAACGTACTACTTTCGGTATTCACAGAATAGATTTAAGACTACTAACTCTAAATCCGAAATCGGGGAGTAAATTCCGGCCCGGAGGCGGAGCTTCAGGCTTGGGGGCGGAGCTTGCGGCCCGGAGGCGGAGCTTCCGACCCGAAGGCGGAGCTTCGGGCCCGGAGGCGGGGCTTCCGGCCCGGAGGTGGGGATTTTTGCCATGCTGAAATCTCCAACTCTGGGCCGCAAGCTCCGACTCCGGGCCAGAAGCTCCGCCTCCGGGCCGCAAGCTCCGCCCCAAGCCGGAAGCCCATAAAAGGGTCCCGCCGGTGAAAAAAAAAATTACATTTTTTTTCGATTTTCGCGGGGGGAGCGCCCGGTACGCGCACCGGGGAGCGTACTTTGGAGAAAAATAGTGAAAATAGTAGTGTAAAAAAATCATTTTGAGTGATTAGAGGTAGGGTAGCTCTGAAAAGAGCTTTTGGGTTCTGTGGCTGTTTTAGGTACCTACAAGTACGTCCCATACACACCCACACGCACACAACCCCACACCCCCACAGCCACACACTCCCCACACATACCTCACACACGCACACCTCCACCTACACCCAAACACCCCACCCCCCCACACCGACACCTTACACATCCACACCCACACCCACACACCCCACACACCCACACACACACCTCACCCCCAACACACACACACACGCACACACAGATACCTCACAGACACACCCCACACATCCCACACCCACACACCTCCCTCCCCCCCACACACACACACCTCACAGACACACCCACACATCCCGCACATACACACACATCCTACACACATATCCCCCACACCCACACACCTCCCACACACACCTCACACACCCACACCTCCACCTACACTCAAACACCCCACACACCCACACACACACACACACCTTACACACCCACACCCCCACCCACACCCACATAACCCACACACCTACACACACCTATACACCTCACCCCCCCCAGACACACACACACACACACCTCACAGACACACCCCACCATCCCCCACACACACCTCCCCCCCATACATGGGGAAAACTCAGTGAAACAGTAAAATAATAATTTAAAGTGCTTAGAGGTAGGGTAGCTCTGAATAGAGTTGTTGTGTTGTGTGGGTGATTTAAGTATCAACATGTAGGTACCAATGCAGAGTCTTAAATTCAATGTACACCTTTTTTTCTGTAGATATCTTGCATGTTGTTATAGAAGTTATTGTGGTATATGGAATCCATACCATAGTCTGTCAGGAAAGCAGAAACAGATCCTTTAAGTACTCCCTGAGAAGACCTAGGGGATCATGGGTAGTCTACCCTGCTCCCTTATGATGTTTTAAAATTGCACAGTATACTGTAAGTTTCACTTTATACTATAATATAAATATAAATCCTTTAAGTACTCCCTGAGAAGACCTAGGGGATCATGGGTAGTCTACCCTGCTCCCTTATGATGTTTTAAAATTGCACAGTATACTGTAAGTTTCACTTTATACTATAATAATAACATAATCATTTTGGTAGTACTTCGTGAATTAGATATAAAAATGAATAATGTCTCAAACAATTTTTAATTATTAAATAAAAATGTATTGGTTAGAATTTTCATAGTTCAATAAAACTTCCAGCATTAGATCATCTGGAATCTCCTCAAAAATGCATGTTTCTATATCTTGTAAACATTCAATGAATTGTTGATCCAAAGACTGATCCATAAAATCTTCTTCAACAAAATCTTCATTAAGAATCTCCTCATATGTAATCTCGAAGGAAAGATTGATGTTTTCTTGCTCCCCTTCCATTTTTTTGCTGTAAATTGCATAAAAAATAACTATATCAGTAGAGTTAGGGCACTGTTGTGTTTAAGTTCAGACAGGTAGTTCTGATTTTTTAACAGTGAAGTTAACTTTGGGCAGTGTATGGTAACAGGCAGGAAGTAGAAATATAAAAAAGTGCCTGTGAAGAAGCGTAAGTAAATTCATAATTATAGCAGAGAAGCCTAAGTCAATCCATAAATATAACAGAGGAGCCTATCTCTATCTATAACTATAGCAGAGGGACAGTAAATAACTATCAGAAAACGTTTTTACAAATTAACTTAAAGTGCCCCTTACAAATTATCAACTTACTTTACAGAGAGGTGAAGAAGAAAAAATGCGAAAATCCTTTCAAGATGTACCTCAGGTAGTTGTAGTCAAAATGGCTGTGTTTCCCTCTCATTTTTCATTTATATTCATGTACATAACCAATCAAATGTCAGGAAAAAAAAGTAGAAAATGAAAGTAACATTTTAATTGGTTGTAAATTCTAACACTTCAGATGTGTTTTTGTCATGTAATTTACCTCAGGATATTTAGACAATGCTACAGCTCAAATGGCTTAATGGAATTCCACCAAATTTGGGAAAATGGTAGGGATTGGTATGTAGTAGGGCCTATTCTATATTTAGTGAAAGTGTCTCCAGTGGTTTTTATGTAAATGAACTTTTAAAAAACTTTTGGGAGGGCTTCCCGGTGCGCGCCCCGGTACGCGTACCGGCAGCGCTGCGGGAGTCCTCCATCTTGTGTTTCGGAAGAATTGAGACACAAGATGGAGGACAAACGACATTGGGAATGGGTAAAAGGGGCACGGTAGACACTCCCTGACCCCCTAGGTTTTCTGAGGGGGGCTTAGGAGGCCCATATAGGCCAAAACAAACAAAAAATTAATAAATTTGCGGGGGAGCGCCCGGTACGCGCACCGTGGAGCGTACCGGGGAGCGTACTTTGGTGTTAGAGTTAGAGTAAAATAATCATTGTGAGTGATCAGATGTAGGGTAGCCCTGAAAAGAGCTTTTGGGTTCTGGGGCTGATTTAGGTACAAGTAGGTTCCAATGCACAATCTTAAATTCAGGAGGAATATTCTATTCCCCTCATCTGAGAAGTGCACACCATCTCCTCTGTAGATATCTTGCATGTTGTAACGCAAGTTGTTGTTGTATATTGAACCCATTCCATAGTCTCTCATGTAAGCAGAAACATATTTATTCACATGTTTCCTTGCTTTCTCAATCTGTGGACAAAATTGGTTGGACCACTTCCATTTCTGTCTTTGACATATATTGGAATATACCAAGGCAGTTTGTGGAAAAAGTGTCATCAATTGCCCAAAGGTGTCCTTTAAAACCATTTCCAGACCTACCCCAGTCAAAGTGCCTAGGTCATTTCCACCACAGTGCAAAATTATAAGGTCAGGGTGTGGCAGATGGTGAAAGGTTTTCACCAATGGTATCAATTGATGACATCTCAATCCTCTTTGGCCAATCCATTTTATGTGCACATTTGGTAAATGAAGGTTGTGAAATTTCTTGATAGCTGCATACCTTTGAGCCCAGTGAATGTAGCTATGTCCAATAATCCAGACAGAGTACATGGTGAGGGGAGGTTCTGGTGCAGTCAGATGAAGTGTAGGAATGAAATGGCAGTTGGAACAGTAGGAGTTTGCACAAAAAAACTGTGGAGTTTCAGTGCTCTTGGATCACAAGCAATGATTGGTGGATTCAGATAGTTGAAAACTGGAAGTTAGGGTGCATGGTTCTGTTCTGTGAAAGAAGCAATTTGAATGGTTAAGAAAAAGTCATTTAAAGAAAGATTGCAGCGGATAAGCTGGTGTATTGAGAGGTCAAACATCCTTGCTTAGTTCATTTGCAACATTGCAGAATAAATTTTAACCCTGAGAGCTCAGTGAGGAGGGAGTTGCTATGGTAACAGGTAGAAAAGGCTGAGGGGGGGAAGGGTGTTGGTTTGAAAATAGAGAGGGAAGAGTTTTGATTGGTTACCATGTGCAATATGTGTGTAGAATTAGAGGTTCTCTGTGCCATTCATGGTTGCAGTGCCTGGAGTACATACCTTTTGCTCTGCTAAAGAAATATTGGTGTGTGTGTCTGACACTGTTCTCAATCTCCTAAAGCATTTGTAAAGGTGAGTAATGATTCATTTAATATACATAGAGACTTGTATACTCTATGGAGAAGATTTGGAAGCAAATTGGTTTTTTTTAATGTTGCTTTGTGTCATGCTTTTTGATAATGCTTGGTAAAAAGTTTTTACTGCATAGAGGAATTGTATTTTGTAAAATTGTGAAGTTTCAGTAGTGACATGGAATTCTTGTACATAGGACCTGTGCTGTGTTTCTTAAATGTGATGTCAAAAACGATTTTGGGGGAAATGAATGGCTTTTACATTTTTTGGAAGGAATAAATAATGTGTGCATGCTTAAAGAAATACATTTGACCCTTTCACAATGATGTTACCTGTGTTAACTCAATGTAGGAAGCACATTGAGTTTCTTTGCATTGAGGAATTGTATTTTGTAAAATTGTGAAGTTTCAGTAGTGACATGGAATGCTTGTACATAGGACCTGTGCTGTGTTTCTTAAATGTGATGTTAAAAACGATTTGAGGGAAAATGAATGGCTTTTACATTTTTGAGAAGCAATAAAGAGTGTCTGCATGCTTAAAGAAAAAAATTTGACCCTTTCACAATGATGTTACCTGTGTTAACTCAGAGTAGGAAGCACATTGAGTTTCTTTGCTGTTGGTTTGTGTAATTTTTTTTGATAATGGTTGAATTTCAGTAGTGAAATTGAATGCTTGTACATAGGACCTGTGCTGTGTTTCTTAAATGTGATGTCAAAAACGATTTTGGGGAAAATGAATGGCTTTTACATTTTTGAGTAGGAATAAATAGTGTCTGCATGCTTAAAGAAATAAATTTGACCTTTTCACAATGATGTTACGTGTGTTAACCCAGTGTAGGAAGCACATTGAGTTTCTCTGCATAGAGGAATTGTATTTTGTAAAATTGTAAAGCTTCAGTAGTGACATGGAATGCTTGTACATAGGACCTGTGCTGTGTTTCTTAAATGTGATGTGAAAAACGATTTTGGGGAAAATGAATGGCTTTCACATTTTTGAGAAGGAATAAAGATTGTCTGCATGCTTAAAGAAATAAATTTGCCCGGTTCACAATGATGTCACCTGTGTTACCTCAGATTAGGAAGTAGATTGTGCAGATGAGGTGAGGCATGTCCAGAGGTACAGAGGAGGTGAGGCCTTTGTTCAAGACTGTAGTGGGAGAGAGGGCTTGTCTGGGGAGCATAGGTGGTGAGGCTTGTGTCTAAGAGTGCAGTGGACAAGGCTTCATGAAGCCTATCCCCGACTGCACTCTTAGACACAGGCGTCAATTTGACTCTTTACAATGATGTTACCTGTGTTAACTCAGTGTAGGAAGCACATTGAGTTTGTTTGCATAGAGGAATTGTATTTTGTAAAATAGTGAGGTTTCAGTAATGACATGGAATGCTTGCACATAGGACCTGTGCTTTGTTTCTTAAATGTCAAGTCAAAAACGATTTTGGGGGAAATGAATGGCTTTTACATTTTTGAGATGGAATAAATAGTGTTTGCATGCTGAAAGAAATAAATTTGACCTTTTCAGAATGATGTTACCTGTGTTAACTCAGTGTAGGAAGCACATTGAGTTTCGTTGCATAGAGGAAATGTATTTTGTAAAATTGTGAAGTTTTAGTAGTGACATGGAATGCTTGTACATAGGTGCTGTGCTGTGTTTCTTAAAGGTGATGTCAAAAACGATTTTGGGGAAAATGAATGACTTTTAGATTTTTGAGAAGGAATAAATAGTGTCTGCATGATTAAATAAATATATTTCAACCTTTCACAATAATGTCACCTGTGTTACCTCAGATTAGGAAGTAGATTGTGCAGTTGGGGTGAGGCATGTCCAGAGGGACAGAGGAGGTGAGGTCTGTGTTCAAGACTGTAGTGGGAGAGAGGCCTTTCCTGGGGAGTATAGGTGGTGAGGCCTGTGTTTAAGAGTGCAGTGGACTAGACTTTATGAAGCCTATCCCCCACTGCACTCTTAAACACAGGTCTCACCTTCTTTGTACCTGTGTACAGACCTCTCTTCCACTAAACTCTTCAATACAGACCTCACCTCTCCTGCACCCCTAGACAATCCTCACCTTATCTGCAACCCTGAATAGACTTTAACTAATCTGTATCCTTAGACAGGCCTCAGCTTATTTACACCCTTGGACATGCGTCACCTCATCTGCACCCAGTTACCATCATTTATACTCAATACATTGAGGCCTGTCCAGAGGACACAGATGAGGGAAGGCTTGTCCAAGGGTCAGAGGAGGTCAGTCCTCTCCACTGTACTCATGGACACTGAATGCTTGTACATAGGACCTGTGCTGTGTTTCTTAAATGTGATGTCAAAAACGATTTTGGGGGAAATGAATGGCTTTTACATTTTTTGGAAGGAATAAATAATGTGTGCATGCTTAAAGAAATACATTTGACCCTTTCACAATGATGTTACCTGTGTTAACTCAATGTAGGAAGCACATTGAGTTTCTTTGCATTGAGGAATTGTATTTTGTAAAATTGTGAAGTTTCAGTAGTGACATGGAATGCTTGTACATAGGACCTGTGCTGTGTTTCTTAAATGTGATGTTAAAAACGATTTGAGGGAAAATGAATGGCTTTTACATTTTTGAGAAGCAATAAAGAGTGTCTGCATGCTTAAAGAAAAAAATTTGACCCTTTCACAATGATGTTACCTGTGTTAACTCAGAGTAGGAAGCACATTGAGTTTCTTTGCTGTTGGTTTGTGTAATTTTTTTTGATAATGGTTGAATTTCAGTAGTGAAATTGAATGCTTGTACATAGGACCTGTGCTGTGTTTCTTAAATGTGATGTCAAAAACGATTTTGGGGAAAATGAATGGCTTTTACATTTTTGAGTAGGAATAAATAGTGTCTGCATGCTTAAAGAAATAAATTTGACCTTTTCACAATGATGTTACGTGTGTTAACCCAGTGTAGGAAGCACATTGAGTTTCTCTGCATAGAGGAATTGTATTTTGTAAAATTGTAAAGCTTCAGTAGTGACATGGAATGCTTGTACATAGGACCTGTGCTGTGTTTCTTAAATGTGATGTGAAAAACGATTTTGGGGAAAATGAATGGCTTTCACATTTTTGAGAAGGAATAAAGATTGTCTGCATGCTTAAAGAAATAAATTTGCCCGGTTCACAATGATGTCACCTGTGTTACCTCAGATTAGGAAGTAGATTGTGCAGATGAGGTGAGGCATGTCCAGAGGTACAGAGGAGGTGAGGCCTTTGTTCAAGACTGTAGTGGGAGAGAGGGCTTGTCTGGGGAGCATAGGTGGTGAGGCTTGTGTCTAAGAGTGCAGTGGACAAGGCTTCATGAAGCCTATCCCCGACTGCACTCTTAGACACAGGCGTCAATTTGACTCTTTACAATGATGTTACCTGTGTTAACTCAGTGTAGGAAGCACATTGAGTTTGTTTGCATAGAGGAATTGTATTTTGTAAAATAGTGAGGTTTCAGTAATGACATGGAATGCTTGCACATAGGACCTGTGCTTTGTTTCTTAAATGTCAAGTCAAAAACGATTTTGGGGGAAATGAATGGCTTTTACATTTTTGAGATGGAATAAATAGTGTTTGCATGCTGAAAGAAATAAATTTGACCTTTTCAGAATGATGTTACCTGTGTTAACTCAGTGTAGGAAGCACATTGAGTTTCGTTGCATAGAGGAAATGTATTTTGTAAAATTGTGAAGTTTTAGTAGTGACATGGAATGCTTGTACATAGGTGCTGTGCTGTGTTTCTTAAAGGTGATGTCAAAAACGATTTTGGGGAAAATGAATGACTTTTAGATTTTTGAGAAGGAATAAATAGTGTCTGCATGATTAAATAAATATATTTCAACCTTTCACAATAATGTCACCTGTGTTACCTCAGATTAGGAAGTAGATTGTGCAGTTGGGGTGAGGCATGTCCAGAGGGACAGAGGAGGTGAGGTCTGTGTTCAAGACTGTAGTGGGAGAGAGGCCTTTCCTGGGGAGTATAGGTGGTGAGGCCTGTGTTTAAGAGTGCAGTGGACTAGACTTTATGAAGCCTATCCCCCACTGCACTCTTAAACACAGGTCTCACCTTCTTTGTACCTGTGTACAGACCTCTCTTCCACTAAACTCTTCAATACAGACCTCACCTCTCCTGCACCCCTAGACAATCCTCACCTTATCTGCAACCCTGAATAGACTTTAACTAATCTGTATCCTTAGACAGGCCTCAGCTTATTTACACCCTTGGACATGCGTCACCTCATCTGCACCCAGTTACCATCATTTATACTCAATACATTGAGGCCTGTCCAGAGGACACAGATGAGGGAAGGCTTGTCCAAGGGTCAGAGGAGGTCAGTCCTCTCCACTGTACTCATGGACACTGAATGCTTGTACATAGGACCTGCAGTGTGTGTCTAAAATGTTATTTAAAAAACGATTTTGGTGCAAATCAATGAGTTTTAGATTTTTGAGAAGGAATAAATAGTGTCTGCATGATTAAATACATATATTTCATCCTTTCACAATAATGTGACCTGTGTTACCTGAGATTAGGAAGTAGATTGTGCAGATGAGGTGAGGAATGTCCAGAGGGACAGAGGAGGTGAGGCCTGTGTTCAAGACTGTAGTGGGAGAGAGGCCTTTTCTGGAGAGCGTAGGTGGTGAGGCCTGTGTCTAAGAGTGCAGTGGACTAGGCTTTATGAAGCCTGTCCTCCACTGCACTCCTAGACACAGGTCTCACCTTCTTTGTACCCGTGGACAGACCTCTTTTCCACTACACTCTTCAATACAGGCCTCACCTCTTCTGCACCCCTAGACAATCCTCACCTCATCTGCAACCCTGAATAGACTTTAACTAATCTGTATCCTTAGACAGGCCTCAGCTTATTTACACCCTTGGACATGCGTCACCTCATCTGCACCCAGTTACCATCAATTATACTCAATACATTGAGGCCTGTCCAGAGGACACAGATGAGGTAAGGCTTGTCCAAGGGTGAGAGGAGGTCAGTCCTCTCCACTGTACTCATGGACACTGAATGCTTATACATAGGACCTGCAGTGTGTGTCTAAAATGTTATTTAAAAAACGATTTTGGTGCAAATGAATGAGTTTTAGATTCTTGAGAAGGAATAAATAGTGTCTGCATGATTAAATACATATATTTCATCCTTTCACAATAATGTCACCTGTGTTACTTCAGATTAGGAAGTAGATTGTGCAGATGAGGTGAGGCATGTCCAGATGGACAGAGGAGGTGAGGCCTATGTTCAAGACTGTAGTGGGAGAGAAGCCTTTCCTGGGAAGCATTGGTGGTGAAGCCTGTGTGTAAAAGTGCAGTGGACTAGACTTCATGAAGCCTATACCCTACTGCACTCTTAGACACAGGTCTCATCTTCTTTGTACCTGTGGACAGAGCTCTTTTTCACTACACTCTTCAATATAGGCCTCACCTCTTCTGCACCCCTGGAGAATCCTCACCTGATCTGTAACCCTGAATAGACCGTTTGCTTTTTGTCATTGCTTTGTTGTTTGGTAATAGTGGTCTATAATGTGCTATTTTTTTCTTTAACACAGATTGAAATCAAGATTTCAAGAGTAAGGAAAGATGCCCTCAAGGCAAAGGAGAAGAAAACATGATAACCGCAAAAAAACAAAAACAGCAACGGAATTACAGCACTCTTCCACAACAAATACTTCAAAAAACAGGAACAAAGCTCCTGGTAAGACAACTAAGTCTTTCTTACGGAACATATGTAGATAAAAAAAAAATGTTAGACAGCATGTAGAACAAGAGAATGAGAGAGCAAATTTGAAAATGAAGGAGAGACCCTCAAAAAATCTTACAACTGGAGCAGGAGAGAATAATATGTATAGGAATAGAAGGCAGAATTTGTTAAAAAACATTAGGAAAGGTAAACAGAGAGCTGCTTTTTATAAGAAAAAGAAAAGTGTAGAGTAGATTGTTGATCAGGCTTTTGAAGTTAAGAAAAAATAATTTATTTTAATAATCAATAGAATTAGGACACTTAACAAGACAATTGATGTTTCCAAATCAAACAGTAGATGGAAAAGAGTAATTAATCAGACTAATTTTTATAAAGTTTTTTCAGGAGAATGGATGCACAGTTCAAGTTGTGAGCCATTTTTTAATGAGGAGAGTTACATCCAGGAGAATGATTTAGTGCATGCAGTTGACACCAGTGGTCGAGCATATGAGGTGAAAGACGGTTGTCCGATTGAAAAAGAGAAACTTGTGCCTAGAGAACCAGAAGAGGTGTTAACTGATGAAGTTTTAGGGAGACGTACTAAGGGTCCAGTGTACACTTGGAAGTGTAGTACTATTTGTAGTGTGCGACAGGAATCAATTGATTTGTTTTGTAATTTCTTACGTACATATAGTAAGAAAAGTCTGAAGCAGAAAATGAAGTTGTTGCAAAACTTAGATCTTTGCAGAGTGAGAGAAAACACAGGTTTGCAATGCAAGGGCATTCACTGGCTTGTCTTTCTAGAAAAGTCTGTCAGAGTGTTTTTCATCATTTTAGGATGTTAGCAGTGCATGATACCAAAATGAGGAAATTAGTGAGAATGCTGTATTATGCAAAAAGTCGAGCACTTAAGCTTAAACAATTAAACAGTGAACTGAATTAGATGTGAAGAAGATTTGTGAAGAAATTGAGATTTGTTATTTTGGTGAAAAAGAGGACAGTGTAGAAATCGAGACAGAAATTCAAGGTAATGAGGAAGACAATGTACAGATTTCAAGTACAGAAAAGTTTGACCAGGAAATTACCAGGTTTAAGGTGGAATCAAGTGAAAGGCCACATTTTACTTGTGTGTGTTGTCGACGAACTCATTATAAGCATCAAACTAGATTAGTTGATTTATACGTAAAAAGTGAAAAGATAAATAATTATGAGTGGAAGGATTTTGCAACTTATTTGTGGGTGGAGAATTGTTTTCAATTGAGTTCTGATCAGCGTATTTGTAAATATTGTTATGATAAATTAAATCAAAACAGAATGCCTGCTAGAGCTGTTCATAATAATCTGGAGTTGGTAGACATTCCTCCTGAATTGATGGATTTAAATACATATGAGTCTATTTTGATTCAATGTGTCCATCCTTTTCAGGCTATTGTTCGCATGGAGCCTAAGATAGGAAAATTGCCTCCTTCAGATTTACAGAGAGGATTAAAGGGAAGAGTTGTTTATTTGCCTCTAGATTTCAAGAAAAATATTGATACCATTGGTGTAGAGAAAGTGGAAGAGGAACCTCTGGTTATTCTAGTTAATGGGGTTCCGACAAAGAGTAAGAAAATCTGGCAAGATTTAGTGGATGTTAAGAAAGTCAAAAAGGCAACGTTGTATTTGGTCAAAAACAATGAGTACTACAAACATGTATGTGTTGAAGCAGAGGAAACAGCTGCAGATGAAGACAGTGATTGTTCAGCTGGCCAAATTGAAAAAGTTGATGTATCTAGAAGTGAAGAAATATATGAACATTATACTGTTCATCCTTTGCATTCCAAAGAAGTGATGGGGAATGCAATTGACTTGTTTCAAATGAAAGCAGCAAAAGGAAGTCCCATTAGTGTATGGGAAGAAAGTTTGGAAGCTCGTTGTTTTCCACATTTATTTCCAACAGGTCGAGGTGGACTATATGACGATCGACCACTTCAAATTCCTGAATCTGAATATCGAACTGTAAGATTATATACTGAAGATCCAAGGTTTCGTCAATGCATTCCTTATATGTTTCATCTACTGTATGAAAGTGACTTTTCTGGGCTTTCTTATGCAGTAAACCATATACTGAAAAGTGGAGCACATCTGCAAAATGTTTCGGTGAGGGACTTTATGGAGAAAGTGAACCTGCAAGATAATATTTTGGAATCTCATTTAATCAATCTCATGGCATGTCAGCATGGTACAAACGAGTATTGGTACTGTCGTCATGGGGAATTGAAATGTATGCTAAGAAACTTTGGTACTCCTACATGGTTCCTCACTCTTAGCTGTGCCGAGTATGCATGGGATGACTTACTTCAATTTCTAAGAGAGGCAAATGCAAATATACAAATTATAGAATTCAAAACCCCTGGAGAACTGTGTTCTTTGGATCCAGTGAATGTATGCAGATATTTTAATCATAGATTTGAAGCTATGATGTCTTTTATTACCAACAAAAAAAATCCTCCCCTTGGAGAGGTATTGGATTTCTTTTGGAGAAAGGAGTATCAAGCGAGAGGTGCTCCTCATATACATATGTTGTTGTGGATTAAAGATGCACTCAAATTTGGAACAGATTCGGATGAGACAGTGATGAGCTTCATTGAAGAGTATTCAACATGTGCTGTTCCGAAAACTACCGAAGAAAACAGTTTAAGGCAACAAGTTTTACGCTTTCAATCCCATCGTTGTGGAAAGTACTGTCGTCGAAAATTCAGAAACAAGGACAAGTTCTACACAAAATGTCGTTTCGGCTTTCCACGACCACTGATTTCTAAAGGAAGAGTCAATAATTTGATGTCTTCTCTACGACATACTGTGACGAGGAAATCACCCAAAAATACATACAATTTAAAAAGAAACGAAGAGTCCAAGTACATCAACGACTACAACCCAGTGATTTTGTCCATGTGGAACGCTAACATGGATATTCAATTCGTTGCTGACAACTCTATTGCTGTGGCTCGATATGTGACGTCTTACATCACAAAAAAAGAAAAGACAGAACTGAAGGAAATGTGGGAGGACATTTCACATGAAAAGAGTCTAAGCAAGAAATTATACAGTTACAGTCTGAAGATGTTGTCGCATCGAGAAATTGGAGCATATGAATGTTCTGATCGATTGTCATCAGCAAGTCTCTATGCCAAATCTAGAACCATCATTTGGATAAGTCTAGGTCTTGCTGCAACACGAAACCGAGTTTTGAAATCTGTACAAGAGATAGAGTATTTGGCGGAGAAAGAACCAGAAAGTACAGATATTTTGAAGACAAACATGTTGGATACATACTATCCAAATAGAAGTCCTCACCTTGAGAACGCTTGTCTCTATGAAGTTCTTCAATGCTATATTTATAAGAGGAATATCAGAGAAGATATCAATAATGGAATATATGCTGTCATTGGATGTGAAGGATGTCTAGTGAAACAGAGAAAAGGTCATTTGATTAATCATCGAAAATTGAGTTGTGAAAATCCAGACAAAAGAGAATTTTACTATTTGGCTCTTTTGCAACTCTTTAAACCATGGCGTACAGAAGAGGAACTACTTGGAGATTTTCTCTGTTATGAAGACTCTTTTAATGCAACGTAGGATACCATAGAATGTCCTGTTTTTCCAAATTATCTGCAAATGTTGAATGAAGAAATAGAGCTAGAAGCAACAATTGCTGCAGAGATTGTGAGAGACAGTTCTCAAGACAGTCAGAGTTCTGCTTCATTGAGTCAGGATCCACTAGGAGGACCAATTATCCAAAATGAAGCTGCCACTGCCATGGATGAGGTGGAAAGAGCTATGGAGCAAGCTCAAGAGGATGTTATTAATTTAGAAGATTTGGTGAAACAATTAAACCTTGAGCAGAAACAGATATATGACGAAGTCACAGAACAGGTTGAACATGGATTGAGTCATGAGAAGAAAGAGTGCTCATGTACATCATTTAAGCCTGTCCGACTGTACGTGAGTGGAGAAGCGGGAACTGGAAAAAGTTTTCTGATTAAAGCAATTGCAACTTATCTGCAGAAAAGGACTGAATCACCGCTGTCTTGTGTTGTTACCGCTCCAACTCGGCTGGCAGCACATAATATTAAAGGGATTACTTTACATCGTTTACTGATGCTGCCAGTGGAGCATGATAACAAATTGCAATACCACAAGCTATCTGGAGATGCGTGTTCTGAAGTTTCCAGAGTCCTGAAGAAAATGAAACTTCTTATCATTGATGAAGTAAGCATGGTCTCAAATCTAATGCTTGCTTTTGTGCATTTGAGAATGCAAGAAATTCTTAGAACAGACTATGATGTCTTATTTGGAGGAAAACACATTATTGTTTTTGGAGATCAACTGCAGTTGACTCCAGTGAAAGGTCAACCAGTGTTTAAAATGGTCACGCATGAAGATACCAGGAAGTGCCTAGGAAGCATTGGAAACGTAAATATATGGTTACATTTCAAATATGCAGAGCTACTCCAAAATATGCGGCAGGCACAGGATGAAGATTATAAAAATATTCTACAAGATGTAAGAATCGGAAAAATAAGTCAGCATGGGAAAGAAGCTTTACATGGACGATTAATTTCAAATTTGTACCCAAATGAAAACATTCTTCCAGAGAATATTTTTAAGAAAATTAACGAGAAGAAATCTGGCATATGTTTGATGCCTACTCTGAAAGAATGTTCCATGTTCAACAACAAAATGTTAAAGTTAGAAAATGAAGAGATAGTGAAACTGGAAGCTATAGATAAAATAGAGCATATGGGAGCAACAATTATTTTGTCAGAAAATTTGAAATCAAAATTGGATTCATTAGAGAAGACTATATCTAAAACTGCTGGTTTTGAAAAGACTCTGAATGTGTGTTTAAATTGTCGTATCATTTTGAGAAGGAATTTAAATGTTGAAAGAGGTCTGGTAAATGGAGCAATGGGTCATGTTGTTGGTTTTGTGAATTACAAAAATAGAGATGGAATTGAAATTTTAAAAATTAAATTTGATGGCATTGACGAAATAGAACACATTTGTCGTTGTTCAGCTAGATTTTTGCTTGTGAAAGACTTATATGTTCGCCGAAAACAGTTTCCTGTTTGTTTGGCATATGCAGTGACAATTCATAAATCTCAAGGTTTAAGTGTAGATAGTGCTTTGGTGAACATTGGAAGTTCTGTGTTTAAAGAGGGTATGGCATATGTAGCATTATCACGAGTCAGAACTTTATCAGGATTGTACTTGATTGAGTGTGATGAAACAAAGATTTGTGCTGATCTAGATTGTGTTAAAGAATACAATAGGTTAAGAAGAGAGTATGCTCCACATTTGCCTCAATATCCTCTGTTTGAAAAACGTGTGGTAGGCCGAAAAAGAAGAAATGAGAATAATTGCAGTGATGCACTAGCAAAAAGACAAAAAGTAGATGAAACTGTAATTGTAAGCAGAAAGAAAAAGGATTCTGTTGAAGATGTTGTTGGATTTCAGTTTGAAAACAGTTCTGGTGTCAACTGCTATGCTAATGTAGTAGTTAATGTTGGTTTTTTTCTTAACAATTTACAAGAACAGATTGTTGAAAATCGGGATCAAACATTCTGCTGTTTATTGAATTCTGTGTTTGAGAAATGTAGCAGTGATAGAGCAAAAATAGAAAGTGTTTCAGAAATTAGAAATCTTCTAGACATATGTTCTGGTCAAAATCAATTTTCACAGATAATTCAGCAGGATTGTCAGGATTTTTAATGTATATGTTTGATGTATTGGAAGATGAAGGAGTAGATATAAAAAATCTTTTTAACCTTTCTTATCAATGGCAGCATGACTGTGATAACTGTACTTTATCAAGTAGTAATAGAATAGACACTGAAAGATTTATATATTTGAGTTTACCAGATTGCAAATCAGTGCCTTTTAATAATCTCGTTAAAGCAGCTGATCACAATATGGTGTGTACCCAATGTAAGTCTGCAATGCTGTCCACATTATTTCTACGAAGTTATGGTGACTATGTCATTTTAATGTTCCAACGATGTAGACCTGATGGAACGAAATTGACAACTTCTATTAAAAATTTTGTGGCTTCTCAATTATCAATTTCAGGAAGAACGTTTGCAACTGTAGCTATTATTTATCATGACGGTCCTTCAACAACATCAGGGCATTACACATGCTATTTAAAAAGTTGTAAAGGTTGGACCCTTTGTAATGACACTCATTTGACTTTAAAACAACGTTTGCCTTTTGACTTAAAAAATTCATATCTAGTGTTTTTACAACCAAAAATTAAGTAAAGGTAATTGGCCTATGAAGACGGGATGTCATGAGTGATGTCACTGACAATGTTATGAGTGATGTAATATGTGATGTCATCAGCAGTGCATTGCAGGCGCGCAAGTTATAGTGAGTCCAACTAACTATAACGTGGGAATTTCAATGGTTTTATGCGAGTAAAATTTCCAGCTAACTATAACTGGTGTGAAACCTATGGTGTTTTCAGTGAATATATATATATATATATATATATATATCAGCTCCAACAACACCAGAGCGATGCACTCGCAGGCGGGTGCATTTAATGCGAGGGTGCACCCGCAAATCAATTACCGCTTCACTATCCTATTTCAGATTTCCATCCACAAGGAAAAAGCACTCACGGGGGCTGTTTGAGTCTTTATTGACACCAAACCAACACAGCAAACAGACGCGTTTCGGTAAAAAACATTTTTCAATGTTTACCGAAACACCGCATAGACACATATTTAAGCAACCATTTGTTCAACAAGATTAACAAGGGACTACAACGCCTCTGTTCCGTCCCAGCCAAAATCAGCGCCATCTTAAAACACGTAAATCGTGTAACCACATGCAAGTATATATATATACATCGCGCTTAGAAAAACAAAAATTGTACATTCAATAAAGCCCCTAGATGGGCAAAATGTTACTGTACATTGCGCGCGCAATTAGTCCATTACGCCCTGTATGGGCAATCATAACAAATGGTAATTCATAAATCAGTGCATACAACATAAACAGCCTATATCTATGTGCGACCTCCTATCTAATCAAAGCCTATACATATATACATGGATGGAGAGGGAAGGAGAAGTAATCAAAAGGAAGGAGAGAACAAGAAAAAAAGTCAATCCGGTAATAGTCCACAGAGGCATAATCATAGTATTGGAAAATAATTACAAGTATATACAACTATATACAGAGGGAGGAAAGATGGTACGTATATGAGTCAAAAGAAATATAAACAGTACAATCTTCCACCATATTCCAAATGCATTGCTCCTCCCAAACGGATATCTCTACTATACAGCAAGGGAAACACTTGAAAAAGAAGTTATTCTCCCAAATGTATGGCTAATTCCTCACTACTGTTCAATCCCAGAGGAGTCTTGGTTTGCAAATCGACAATGTACCTCGACTCCAATCTCCGGAGTCGCAACAACCTGTCCCCACCTCTAGGATTGCTGCGTACATGATCCTAACCAAAGTAGCTTAACAAATCTCTGTTGCACCAGACCTCCACGTGTCGTATCGGAACAGAGGTCTTCAAAACAAAGGGGTTACGGATTTCCACTGTTGCAGTTTTAACCTCACATCAACCCACTTGGGATTTTAAAGCGCAAACATTGAACAGTGACACTGCCCACTGAGGTAAAACGAATTGATGGGACTGCTAATACCATAATGCATCTGTTTGCATATGCCAAGAGTGACGGCAAGACATCTTGGCTGTTACTACTCATTAAAGCAGGTGTTCCTAATCAACAAGTGCTCTGCTTTTGTATGCTGTTTGGCTCGTGAGCAAGGGGAAACCTGAAACACGTTGAGCCGCATATTTGGTTGTAAGGTGACAGGCTGTGATGAGTGGAACCCTCGTATGAAGAAGATTCCTCCGTGGTGGCCTCCTCATATTGGTAAACCTTTGTTGTGGATATATATATATTTATATATATATATATAACGCTCAAATTCCTCCCCGTTGAAGAAAGGAAGCAGCACTCAGGCGGGAACAGTCACAGCGAGTTTAATCAGCAAAACAAACGTTTCGGCGTTAGCCTTCTTCGGTGTTTCTCACCGTACACAGGCAGTTCCGGTTAAGTAGACATGTGATAACACAACTAAACACCAACAAGGGACTATCCCTTCATGCACCACTGTGGGCGCCATCTTGGAACAGGTTAAATAACTCCCAAAATCGGAGTGTTCACAAGAAAGAAAGGTCTATGTCAAAATAAAGCAGTGGATCGGCAAATGTCCCTATATAGGTGAACATTATGTAACACATATGTACATTAAAGATAGAACTCGGAACATTATACAGATGTTAGGCAAATTACAAAATTCCAAAATTTCTAAATTTTCAATGAGAATTCATAATATATCACTTAAATTTGCAAATTAATGAAATAACCATTGTAAAACGAAGGCTAGCGCACCACCAACACTGTGAATGAAAGGAAACATCAGGAGATAGATAGCAAATGAATAACATATGACATATAAGAGAATTCCATAATTCATGTTCTGTTTTCCAGAGTAACAAAATGTAGCCTGGAAACTGATATAGGTCCATTGTCAAAATACACAGAATCGGTGCACCAGGTGCGCTACACTGATACTAGAGAAGGTCCCTTCCTAATATCTGACATTATTGATAACATCATCAAAGAATATATGCATTGAGATTATAATTAGCAGAGCAGTGATTACATCAATCATAGGCACAAGTATGTGTAGTAATAACCAATCTCATAATAGACTGCCTAAGACTCAATCGACAGGGGTGGAGATGGACAGGCTGACATAGCAGAGATGTCTATTAGAAGACACCTGGAATAGTAATTCATTATTTGCCATGGTGTACTGCCATTTCCTCCCCGCTATTCATACCTTTTGGGTGTTTAGTAGACAGGTCGATGATATACCTTGATTCAAGGCGTCGTAACGTCCTAAGCCTGTCACCCCCCCCCGTGGGTTACATGGAACATGATCTAGCCCAAAGAATCGTAGTTTATTTTGGTCTTTATTGTGATGTTCCGCAAAATGTCAGGCTACTGGGTATGAGGGGTCTACTCTGTCGATTGCCCTAAGGTGTTCTAAAATTCTCAATTTTAGTTGATTAATGGTACTCCCGATGTAATGGAGACCACATGGGCATATTAAACAATACACGGCATAGGTGGTACTGCACGTGATGAATTTATGAATTTTGTTCGTTCTACCCGCATCGGGGATGTCGTATTGAAGTACCCTACGACTTGTGGCACATGCTTTGCACTTTCCGCATGGAAAGAACCCGCTCATTTCCCTCAAAGTGTTGGAATGGATACTAGGCGCCTCAAGATGACTGTGTACCAACATATCGCCAAGGGACCTAGCTTTGCTAAAGGTCACCAACGGGCACGGTGGCAAGTCATCTTTTATGACTTCATCAGTAAGCAAGATGTGCCAAATCTTGCGCATCATTGCTTTAAGTCTATCGGCACCTGTGGAATAAGGTGTGATCATCCTAAATGTATCTTTTGTAAAACAATTGGGATCTTTGTATTTCTTTTTGAGCAGTTCCTCCCTAGGGATCTTCTTGACTTTTTTCAGAGTATTTTGTAAAAGTGTCTCATCATACCCCCTTAGATGGAAACGGGCCATGGAATCAGAAGCAGCCGCCTCAAATTCCTGGTCTTGGGTACTGTTCCTCTTAATTCTCAATAGTTCCCCATAGGGGATACTATTGATGAGTCTAGGTGGGTGTCCACTTTTAGCAAACAGGATAGAATTCCCCGCCGTCTCCTTACGGTACAACGAGGTATGAACATGGCCGTTTTCAACATACACCCTGAGGTCCAAATAGTCGGCTGCCATCCCACTAATTGTACCTGATAAGTGTATGTTGTAGATGTTATCATTAAGAGATTGAATATACTTCTCTGCCATGTCCTTGGTACCTTGCCACACGATGAACAAGTCATCTATGTAGCGGTACCAATGTACTACCCTGCCACTTTCAAGGCCTTCCTTCCAGCTCCTGGGCACCCGCTCCTCCCACCAGCCAACGAACAAGTTCGCATAGCTGGGGGCGAAGCAGGTGCCCATCGCCGTACCAGAGATCTGTTTATAGAAACTATCCTCAAACAGAAAATTTTGGTGAGTTAGGCAGAACTGCACAAATTCAGTTAACATGATGTTGTGATGTGCAAAACGAGCTGGGCGTCTGCCTAGGTAGTATTCGATAGCGGCCAGTCCGTGGGTGTGGTCAATGATGGTATAGAGACTGGTAATGTCCATCACCAGAAATAGATAGTCTGTTTTCCATTCCATCGTAGACACTTTACTCAAAAAGTCTTTTGTATCCTGGATATAAGAATTCAGCTCCAAAACAAGTGGAAAGATGTAATTGTCCACAAATGTGGACATATTTTCAGTTAGTCCGTCAGTGGAGGCCACAATGGGTCGGCCTGGTGGTGTTGTGTTGTTTTTATGCAGCTTGGGCAGATGATAAAAAGTTGGTATCATGGGGTTATTGCTGCGCAGATAGATGTGCTCATCCTTCCCTAACATGGAAAGGTTATACCACTTAAGAACTAAGTCGACGTATTGTCTGATGCTAGCTTCATAAACACTCCTGGTGGTGATAGAATAGAATTTCGCCTCATCACGATAGTACTCTCTAGACATCAGTACAACGTTCCCCCCTTATCCGAGGGTTTTATAATGATTTTCTTGTTATTCATTAGTTCTTGTAAAGCTTTTTTCTGTGGTTCTGTGATGTTATACATATTCATGCTGGTTTCCTTCCTATGTTTGAGTAGTTCCATCGTTATGGCCTCCGAAAAAGCATCGATATATATATATATTCACTGAAAAAAATCTATATATATTCACTGAAAAAAACATAGGCTTCAGGGATGTTATAGTTAGAAATTAGCATTTATAAAAACCTTTGAAATTCACTGAAAAAACCATAGGTTTCAGGGCATTATAGTTAGTTGGACATTTCACTCGTACAAAACCAGAGAAATTTGAACGTTATAGTTAGTAGAGCTAAATATAACTCGTGCCCCCGCATTGCACTGTTGATGACATCACATACATCACTCATGACATGGTCAGTGACATCACTGATGACATCTCAAATGACATCACTGATGACATCATCCAGTGAATGTGGGTTATTGTAAAGTTAAAATATATTTTATATATGTTGATGCCAAGGTGTATTGAAGAATGAGTTGGTGTAGAATGGGGGGTGGAGGATTCAATAGGTGTGTGCCTGACTATATAAGTTAGTGATTAAATGTGTCTTACTGAATGTATGGTTTAGTGACTAAATTGTGTGAATGTCTGTATCAGTCTCTCAGTTGTAGTGTAAGCTGCATGGGTTGATAATTAGGTCCATGACTGTCTATATGGATTATTTATTGGTTGCATGAGTATCTGTATGGGTGCCCCAGTGTTTGTCTGTGTGGATGGGTGGGGTGTGTGTGACTTTCTGCCTACATGTGTGAGTGGATAATTTACTGGGTTTATGGGTTCACTAGTGCATGTGGAAATAGCTGTGTAGGTGAGTGAGTGTATCAGTGTGTTAGTGTTTTAGTGAGTGAATGTATATCTCACTGGTATATGTGTGAGTAACTACATATGTGAATGGCAGTATATGTGAGTGTTGGAGTATATAAAGGACTATAAGTGAGAGTGAGTAATTGTGAGAGTGGCAGTATAAATGAGTGTGTGCTTGTGTCAGTGATTGTACAAGAGAGTAAGTATTTGTTAGTATCTGTATGAATAGGTTAGATAGTGAATGTATAACTGTATAGGTGAATAAATGGCAGTGTTTTTTTTTTTTTTTTATATATATATATTTTTAGATCTTTTTTTTTTGTGTCCTCATATTCGCCCTTGGAGACCATATAGTAAAAGACAAATAGGGGAGATGACAGGAACACTGACCCAGATATACTGGGGGGGTAATAGCGATTTCTATCGGGGTACCCCACAGTGCATAGCGTCAACCTCTATTCATCACATGGTACCATCTAGGCTAACATGCTGCTATATAATACCCAATTCGTAACCGAAATCACCCTGATAGGGTATGTAAAACCAAAGGAGGGGACCCTTCCAAGCAGCGTAATCATAGGACATGGGGAAAAAACCCAAAAAAAACCATGCTATTATATTCCATGATTACCAATTCAGTAGTAGCCAAAATCTTCTCTTATTTGTGTTCCCAGCTCTGATCATATCTAATTTTGAAGTCTGCAGCATAGAAGCACGCCAATCTGTTAGAAGTGGTGGTGTCTTATCTTTCCATTGTTTACATATTTCTCTTCTAGCCAACAGACAGGCATAGAAAACCATTTTTTTGCCCATGCCACTAAGCTCTGGGAAAATACCAAAGAAGACTAACATTGGGCAGGGACTAACTTGAGACCCTACAGCTAAGGAGAGGGAAACACAAATCTCATTCCAATATGATGCTAGGAATGGACACTCGAGAAACATATGTACATCTGATGCGGCTACCAGACCACATCTGGGGCAAGCAACCAGAGCGTTATTTGGAAATTTTGATAACCGTAGTGGAGAATAATATGCCCTGTGTAATGTAAACAGGTGGTTGCGACGAAGCCATGCTGGTTTCACAATATCCGCCAGAACCTTAAACGATTCTAGCCACAAGATCTCCGTATCGGTATTAGTGATATATGTGTCCCAGAGCGAGTGGGGGAGCAAAAATTCACCATCAGACTCGTCTGTCATAAGATTATACCAAAATGTGATCTCTTTCTTAAAGGGTAATTTATCTATCAGATGGGATACCAGCTCGCTCTCAGCACCTATTTTAAATCTGCCCCTGCCCTGATTTTGAACGTGTGCCCAGCTCTGAATTTGGAGGTATTTAAATCTTGAGAAACGCGTGCCTATTATTGAGCTCAAAGCCTCCCATGAAAGTAACGTGCCGTCGACAAATAGGTCCCCCCAGGATACAAGACCCGCCTCTCTAACAGGCAGAGCTAGACTATCCAAGAGCCAAGAGGGGAGCCCGGAGAATCCCAAAGTGGAGCCCTACTGTGGTAGTAGTCAAGTCTGAGTGCACGTCTGAAATTACTCCAGGTTCTAGCTAGATCCCTGAGTACCTTAAGCTTGACTTTTTTGAAATATTTGGGATCACCAAACTTTAACAAAAAATTCGCAGGCCTAACTTTTTCCCCTTTAAGAAGAGCTGAAAATAGTCTCCCACACCCAGTGCAACTAGGGGTCTTTAAAAGCATCCTGACATGGGAGAGTTGAAAGGCCCATCCATAATACTGCAGGTCTGGTGCCGCAAGGCCCCCTTTTTCTCTACGACGTCTTATCTTCTTCCAGGCCAATCTGGGTGTATGACAGTTCCATATAAATGTGATTATTTCAGCCTGTAATTTAGCAATCATGGAAGGATAAAAAAAAAGAGGGATAGTGTTAAACAAAAACATAATCTTAGGTAAAATAGTCATTTTAACCAGGTTAGAGAAAAGAAGGGGGTTCCCCGGTGGGTTTTAATGATATGGGCAGGCAGATGGGGAGAAACAACTAGAGAGAGAACAAAAGAACAACCCCGCCCTTGATATATTAAGGTCCCAAGAGGGATCCAACTAATACTGGAGGAGTGGTATATCTAGGAACCAGAACTGCACAACATATAAGGCAAGTCAATGTACATATACATCAGGAGAGTTTTGACTTTTTTTGTATGTATATTATTTATTAGATTATTTTGATTTTATGTATTGAAAAAACAACGTACAAAAAGTGATTTACATTTTTTTTGAATACACATAGTATATACATCAGATATACATGATAAAAGGGAAAAGATAAAATAGAGAAACAAAATTCTAAACCTGTAACAAGTCCTACCCAGCAAAGTGTTATACAACATTCATTCTTTCACATTCATTCATATCATTATGCTCATTCTCAAATTCTTACGCACAACTTTCATTCCCGAGTATAGTTCTATTATTTACAACATGGCGAGGTTCCTAGTATTTACAACATGGAGATGTTAGGTTTGTTCCAAGGGCATACGACAGTTATGGAGATCCTGGTGGATATAGGGAAATCCTGATGTTTACAGATCTGTCGTTTTCCTGGATGCGCAAGCCACAAAAGCCGACGCGCGTTTCGGTGTCAGGCCAGATGGCCACACCTTCGTCAGGGCTGAGGGATTTTTTTTGCTGGGAGGGGGACAGGTATAGGATCTATCGTTGTGGGCACATGGTCATTTCCAAGTAAAATCATACGAACCAGTAGCCAATAATGCCATACTCCCATATAAAAGTTATGTAATAGCTTACAACTGTCTTTCACCTTTCGAAAATGTTTTTCAGGACGATTTAGAGGACATTTTTTACATTTTCTACCCCCCCTAACCCCCCTCCCGCTCCAACCCCCCCTCCCTCGGGAAACCCTCACTCTATCTATCTGGAGAACCAGAGAGATAGCACCCTACTATGGCAGTGTTATTGATTCTTTACATGTCTAACTAGGTGTGTCAATAACTCTATGGATGAGTGACAGTGTATGAGTGTTTGTATAGGTGTATGAGTACATATAATAGTGCTGTATTGCTGAGTGACCGCATGTATGACTAACTGTATGGGTGAATGAATGAATGTATGTTTATAGCTAGGAATTAGTCAGTGGGTATATAGTAAATGCTATTGATTTGTATATGATTTTGAAAATGGTAGTCTGTATTTCAGAGTGGGTGTATCAAAGGTTATATTAGGGTGTAAGGAGGTGCATCAGAGTATCACGTGGATGATGTCATCGGTGATGTCATCAGTGGATGTCATTTGAGATGTCATCAGTGATGTAATCAAAGATATCATTGACCATGTCATGAGTGATGCAATATGTGACGTCATAAGCAGTGCATTGCGGGGGCGCGAGTTATAGTTAGCTCTACTAACTATGACATTAGAATTTCTCTGGTTTTGTACGAGTGAAATGTCCAAGTAACTATAACGTCCCTGAAACCTATGGTTTTTTCAGTGAATTTCTAAGGTTTTTTAAATGCTAATTTCTAACTATAATGTCCCTGAAACCTATGGTTTTTTCAGTGAATTTCAAAGGATTTTTAAATGCTAATTTTAATTATAATGCTCATTAAACATATAATGTTTTTAGTGATATAAAATTATCATTCCATTCTCAACCTGGTGAAACAGCCGATATCGCCAATTTTCCAGCAATAGCGTCCGCAAAAAAGAATCGCCACAAATGAGAGCAACAATAATAATATGCAGAGTATGCGTTCCTGTGCAAACACCACTACCAGATATGTTCAACGAGCAGCCAAATCTGTTGTGCGATCCAAAAACAGGCGATAAGCTGCGTTAGCAGTAGGAATGTAACATCTGCCTTTTACTAGTGTAAAGTAGGACTATCTACAGTGTGAAAAAGAGCCCAACCAAGAATCACATCTGAAGACCAACACATGTCATAGAACTACTGATAATACACCTCTGACCCCCAGTAAGGCCACAAAACCCACTGCCACCACCCTCAGGACCTCCCCCCGGAGGACATTCCAAAAATGGCATGGTACCTCACCTACACAATAGCTGAATGTTGGGAGATGTAGCAACCAAACATGTGTGGAGGACGCAAGTCACCCACCAATAATAATGCACACACTACCAAGTGTAGCGGTGATGTGCTGGACAGACCTCACTATGCAGAGCACAAACCTCTCCATGTGTACATATAATGCTGGTGCTTGTAGTGTTGTGGACAGTGGGCGCAACCATGTTACCTCAGGCAGTGGGGAAGATCTCGGTCACGTACCTGTGTTGTCATCCCCTGTAAGCGGAAGCAGAGTGGGCTGGTCCAATGTATGCCACTCCAACGTAGAAGTGTGAATAAATAGGCCGGGGCTCTGGGCGTGGTTCACTTGTGTGAAGGCCTATTGTGTCTGTAAGAGCGGCGTCCCTCACCCTGCCACGTGGCTGCCACCATGACCGCCGGCCTCCTCGACACAGGCCTCCTGCGAACACAGCGTCACAGCACCGCAGACGTATGTCTGTACAGACTACTGCCTTCAATCTACACTAAGGACAGCAGGGCTCATAATTCAGATGGAGGGGCGATGGCAGATGACACAGTCCAGTAGGCAAGACACATTGATCCCAGTGTGTCCTGTCCAGACCACGCATCATTGCAGGCTGTGCACACGCTGATCGCCAGAGGTACCACTAACTCAGTGCACCACAAGTCAACGCCACATGGCCTTATTAAGGCAGAATTCATTAGACAAAAGACATTGCTACCAGTGCGGCCCGCCCAGACCACTCATCATTGCAGGGTGCGCACATGCTAAGTGCTTCAGGTGCCACTAACTCAGTGCACCATAAGTCATTGCCATGTACCCTTAATAAGGCAGAATTCATTAGACAAAAGACATTGCTACCAGTGCGGCCCGCCCGGACCACGCATCAGTGCAGGCTCTGCACACGCTGAATGCTTCTGATGCCACTAACTGTGCAGCCCAACTCAACACCATGTGGCTGTGGGTCTTTGCTGACCACTGACTCCGACCTACACTGCGGTCACAAGAGCTCACAATTAAAATTCAGTCTTGACTTGTTAATTACAGAGTCCGGTAGGCAACTAACTACAACATCACAAAAACCTACATAATATCCTTTTAGTATCCTTGTTTCAAGAACTTTTTTGATATTAATTTCACCTTTAGTACAATGACCAAATTCATCTTGCAAGTCCAAAGGAACACTGAATGGCACTCTGACAGCAGAGCTCACATTTTGAATTCAGTTTTGATTTATTTATTGCAGAGTGAACTGTACTCTATGTCGTTGGATTTTCTCAAGAGGAGGTCACAAAAAGCATTCCTCAATGTCTGTGCTGACTACTGCCTTCGATCTACACTGCGGATAGCAAGGCTCACAATTCAGATGGAGTCGCGACTACAGATGACGCAGTCCAGTGGACAGGAGACATGGCTCCCACTGCGGCCAGTCCACACTACGCATCATCGCTGGCTGCCCACATGCTGAGCGCCACACCTACCACTAACTCTATACAGCTCAAGTCGATGCCACGTGGCTGTGGGCCCTTCCTGACCACTGCCTTGGGTCTATACTGCGGTCAGCAGGGCTCACAATTCAAGATTAGTACTGATGCAAATTGTGTAAGAGACTATAATCGGTTAAGAAAACCAAATGCTCCCAATCTTTGCAGCTAAAGTCAATGCCATGTGGCTGTGAACTTTTACTGACCACTGCCTCCGGCCTACACTGTGGTCAGCAGGGCTCACAATTCACATTCAGTCTTGATTCATTAAATTCAGAGTCCAGTAGGCAACTAATTATGACGTCCCCAAAACCTACACATTTTTGACAATGTATTCCATAAATATTTCATCTTTTGTTACCTACTCTGCGGTCAGCAGAGCTCACAATTTGAATTCAGTCTTGATTTAATACTTGCAGACAGAATTGTACTCTATGTCCTCGGATTTTGTCAAGTGGCAGTGACAAAAAGTATTCCTAGATGTCTGTGCTGACTACTACCTTCCATCTACATTGCAGACTGCAGGGCTCACAATTTAGATTGCATTGCGATTGCAGATGACGCAGTCCAGTAGGCAACAGACATTGCTACCAGTGCGGCCCTCTCGGACCACGCATCATCTCTAGCTGTGCACATGCGGAATGCTTCTGATGCCCTACCTCAGTGCACCACAACTCATGGACCCTTTATGATACAATCTTGTGTGTATGATTTCAGATCTGATGCCCCTAACTTAGTGCAGCACAAGTCATAGACCCTTTATGGTTGAATCTCTGTGTGTGATCCGATGATTACTGTTGTACTTGTTGCCAGCACCACCCATTCCCTGAGGGCTGGTTTACACACACCCCACATGCATCCAGCACAGTTGTCACTGGACATGTGACCCTGGTAATAAAAAGGGGCCAAGCGCACGTGCCCGTACTCAGTTCCACTATCTATCTAACTGTGTCCGTGTGTTTATTATGTATGCATGATGCTGCCCCTGGGCCCTACCACATTACATTCTGCTGTGCACATCGCTCACAACCATGTTACCTCTGGCAGTAGGGAAAACTTCAGTTATGTGACTTTGTCTCGGCCATTGTATAAGTACATAGGTAGAGACTGGATCATTAGAGTACTGCAAGGAGAGTGTATAGTGAATTTATAAGTGCTTCGGAATTGGTGGAGTGATTGGATAAGTACATATGTTAGCGGAACCTAACCCCTGAGCATGCGTTTGGCTCTAATTGGCTACCCTCCATGTCCCAAAAAGAAAATTTGGACTTTGCATGGCCCTGGTTTGCTACAGCTGCAACACTCCACTGAATGTGCAATAAACATTCATATCCACAAAGATGTGTATGGATGAATGTAGGGTTAGTGATTCCCCCTACCTTCCATGTTGGCCATGTTTTGGGTCTTGGGTCACATGATGACACATTGGCACTTGCTGCCCGGGTGGCGGCAGCACTACAACAGGGACAACCGCATAAGTTAATTCCTCATACAGATGAGGACGGAACCATGCCCAGATCTCCGCAGTCATTCTTCACAGCCTCACACAGGACTGGCATACGCCAGGCCAGCCCACTCCGCTTACGCATACATGGAGGGACAACAATGCTACATGGCCAGATTTTCATTGTAGTGATCTGCTGCTCACAGGTCTAGTTGTCAGTACGCCACAGCCTATCCCTGGTTTACACCCACACCACACCCATCAAGCACAGGCATCACAGGACACTGCCAATAAAAAGGATCGGGCACACATGCTCCACGCCATTTCCATTTCAGACTTGATGGCACCGGATGCACTGCAGCCGGCACAGGCACACCGTCACGGGACGGTGACTTTCGGTGTACTGAGGTAGGGGCACTGTAAGTGCTGAGCAGGTGTGCAGCTTGCGGTGATGGCCCGTCCCGGCGATCCGGACAGGTCAGGTTTTGTGTACCCTACTGGACCGCAGTGTAGGCCTGAGCCATCGAACAGCAGAGGTCCTACCGCCATGTTGCATGGCCTCACTGGTCACAGAGTTAGTGCCACCGCAAGGGCTGAGCGGGTGTGCAACCTGTGATGATGGTGGGTGCACTGGTATGTCCTCTGCCATGGTGAAATCAAGATGCAGCACCAAATGTGAGACCTGGTGGCCTGCGGAGCGGGGCTGCATAATATGCAGGGTGTCTTGTCCGCAGGCCCCATTACTGATTCTGTACTATGTTTCAGATGAGTGAGCTTGATATGTCCACTATGTCCCGGCAAGTGGTTGGAGACACACCGGTGACGGAAAGGTGAGCTGTGAGGGTTTTGTCCACAGTGTGGGCACTCACTGTCCCTCTCCATCTCTTTCTACCTCTCCCTCACACTATTTCTCTCTCTCGTCCTCTCTCTCACACTGTTTCTCTTTCTCTCTCTCTTCCTCTCTCTGACTCTTTTTCTCTCTCTCTCTCTTCCTCTGTTTCTCTCTTCCTCTTTCTCACACTATTTCTCTCTCTTCCTCTCTCTCACTGTTTCTCTCTCTCTTCCTCTCTCTCTCACTCATTCTCTCTTTCTCTCTGTCTTCGTCTCACTCTTTCTTTCTCTCTCTTTCTCTTCCTCTTTCTCACTCTTTCTCTCTCCCTCTCTCTCTCTCTCTCTCTCTCTCTCTCTCACTTCCTTTCATGGACACATGACGCACTGTCTTATCTTGCTTTTTGTCTAGCAGGCTGTGATTCACCAATTGACGACCCCCCCACATGGACCTCCCGCCATGAGGCGATGACTTGACTTTCACTGAGTTAGTACCACCAGAGCTGATAAGTGGCCATCCTGGCAATCAACACCCTCTCTGAATTTTGAGCTCCGCTTGACTGCATGTACCCAACGGCTTCCTTCTTACACACATGACGGTGGCGGAAGGTGAGCAGAGAGGCTTGTTTCTGCACAGAGAGGCTTGTTTCTGCAGCAGCAGGCAGTCACCTCTGGGCATTGGGCGTGGATAGTGTGCAGCAGCCTGGGTGCACAAGATCGGGCAGACAGTGGGAGTGGATGGGGTGCAGCAGTTGTGTGCGCCGGAATGGACAGTCACCTCTGGGCACTGGGAGTGTAAAGGGTGCAGCAGCCTGGGTGCACAGCAGCGGGCAGACACCTCTGGGCAGTGGGAGTGGATGGGGTACAGCAGCCTGGGTGCACAGAGGCGGGCAGATACCTATGGGCATCAGGAGCCGATGGGGTACAGCAGCCTTAGTGCGCAGGGCGGACAGACACCTCTGGCCTCTGGGCGGCGGGAGTCGATAGGGTGCAGCAACCTGGGTGCCCAGGGGCGAAACAGAGAATTATGCATCTGCAGTTGTATGTACTCTGCCATTACTTATTCTATGCTATGTTTCAGATGGCTAAACTTGAGAGCTGCACTATGTCCGGGCACATGGTTGGAGATACACCGGTGGCAGAAAGGTGAGCTGTGAGGATTTTCTCCACAGTGTCAACACTCACTCTCCCTCTCTATCTCTTCCTTTCTGTCACTCACACTCTCTCGCACTCTCTATCTCTTCCTTTCTCTCTCTCACACTCTTTCTCTCTTTCTCTGTCTCTTCCTCTCTCTCTCATTCTTTGTCTTCCTGTCTCTCTTCCTCTCTGTCTCGCTTTTTCTCTCTCTCTCCTCCTCTCTCTCACACTGTTTCTCTCTTTCTCTCTCTCTTCCTTGTATCTCACTCTTTCTCTCTCTCTTCCTCTCTCTCTCACTCTTTCTCTCTTTCTCTGTCATTCTCTCTCTCTCACTCTTTGTAGGAGAGTAGGATCTGCTTACTATGGTTACCCCCTCTTTTTGCTGGTGTTTCACTGTTTTTCGACTTTAGTCTGGCTGGGGCCCTGCTATCCAGGACCCCAGCCTAGCTGCTTCCTCTCTAAATTTATTGCATGTACTATAAGTACACTCCAGTTTGGTTACTGGGGAACCCTTGTGAGTCCCTGGTATATGGTACACCAGGTACTAACGGCGTAGGTACCCCAGAGACCTACCAGGCAGCATTTATTATGCCACCCCTGGGAAGCCATCCAAAATGACACCACAGGACTGCTACTGCAGCCTGGGTAAGGTGGTGCATGCACCGCTTGCTAAGATATAGGTTACCTATATCTACCTTTAATCACTGAAACATATAAACCCTATGGCAGGCCTTATCAATCCTGAAGGCAGAGTGCTTAGTTTTGTGTTACAGGGTGCCCATGCATGAGCAGGACCCCTCTGCAGCTTTCAGAATCTACTCTCTGAGGCTGCTCTGTGATGCAGCCAGACTATACACTCTTAAGTGCATTATAACCTCGCAGTAAATGCTAACTTTGGAATGGCTGCATGGAAACATGTTGCGTTTGGTGTCAAACACTTTGGAATCCTACCCCCCACCGCCAGTCCTGGTGGTGGGTGTAGAATTCCACCCTTCTAGAGGGAGAGACATGTACACACTGGTCTGCCTAGTAATAGTCTAAACGAGCCCTGGCATCACAAAATGGATGCTGCAGCCACAGACATAAGTGTGACCTCCTGCTGCTGACCGAAACTCCGGCAGCGGAGGCCTGGACAATAGGTTTCCTGTCACAGGGAGGTGTAACCACCTCCCAGACGGGCTTTAGTGTATTGGGGCTGAGTGGGTGCACTCTGAGAGTGCCTTGATGGCTGCACTGGGGGCACATTTGGTGTCCCTGAGCATAGTCCAGTTCAAACCGGTTGCAGGGACACTCAGCCCCTGCTCTGGTGCACAACTGGACAAAGGAAATGAGTGTAACCACCTTTTTTTCCAAACCCTCCCATAGGTGGGTCCCCAGAGTATGTCCAAGCAGGCACCAATAAAGCATTTGACAGTCTGCATCTTCGAAGCTCCCGATGGATGCCGAAGTATCCACAGCACAGGAAGAGGATTTCCAGACTTCACAAAGGCTGACCCGAGTCTCCAGCAAAGCTGAGACCTGCAGCCCTCACGAGTGACGTGGAACCTGAACTCCTGGTAACCGTGTACATTTGCTAGTGCATTGACTTCTCGACATCTCCTGAGATTTTGCTTTGGGCTACTTATAGTCCAAGCCCTGAGCACCATATGCACTGAAGATTGTGAGCCTACACTCCACGAGTGTTCAGAGAGCCCGCTTCTTGCATTTCAGCTTGATGCTCCTTCATGACACCTGGTTCATCGACTACTGGGTCCCCACAAAGGCAACTCTACTTTTCCTTGGGCTTCTCTGGTTGCTCCAGATGTGCCCTGCCTCTCCACTGTGTGGTGAGTCCCTCAGACCTTGCTGGTTTGCACCGAAGCATTTCTTTGATTCCTGCATGAGTTGCTGTTGCCAAGGCTTGTTGGGTCCAATCCGGGCACCGATACCGCAGCACTCATCATCCGGCGTGGGACAGCTTGATTCCAGATCCTGGTTGTCATCGACACCTCCTGGTCCTCGTGGCTGAAAAGTCAAGCTTCACCTTCTTCACCAGAAATCACCTGACATCTGTGGGCATCCGCCTATCGTGCTCCTGGTCACTGCCTAGTGACCAAACTCTGTCCCCTATGCTTTCAGGTTCTTCTTTGATCCAGGCTTTGATCACCTCAGACACTTTCCTCTTCACCGGCAGCAGCACTTTGCAGCAGATTGCCATTGGAAACGACAACGATTCCTGACACCAAAGACACCTAAGCACCTGGCTTCCCTGGGTGAGGTAACTCGAGCACTCCAGTGCTCCCGTGGGTGTTGGCTCTAGCACCCCATTAAGTCTAAAGGGGTTTGCGGAAAGTCCTCTCCGAAGTGTCCTTTATCTTTAAAATTCCAACCGCGACTTTCCCCATGGAAGTTAATGGTGATTCGCGGCTGTGTTCACACACTGCACGCATCCCCCGTGGGTCCCCTATGTCACTACCTTTGGTGGTTCCTAGTGGCCCCAGCAGTTCTACAGGCTCTAAGCCTTGTGTCTATGCAAGTCGTGGTTCTTATACCACTTTCATAATATATGGTTTGGTATGCCCCTAGGGCTCAACGTATATGGGCGAATTTGCTGTGTGCTATTAAGTTTTCCTTATGTACTTTTGCCTCTAGCCTCATAAAGAGACTAGAGGGATGTGTTTAGAATAAATACATATATTTTATACATATGTACCTGATGTGGTTTTCCTTTCATTTGGTCACTCACAAGATTATAGACTGGTAAAACAAGCTGCTTTACATTCCTCCAAGACTTAGCCTGAAGGCTGCTATCCACAGCTACCACTAGGATAGCTTTCTATAAAGGTTGTCTTTAACGTACCATCAATAAGGGGTCATTTGGACTGGTGCAAGGTGCCCACTAGAATAGTGAGCAGCATTTGCCAGGCCAACTTCTCATACTCTTTCTTTCTTTTTCTCTCTCTTCCTCTCTCTCACTCTTCCTCTCTTTCTCTCCCTCTCTCTCCTTTGATGGATGCATGACGCACAATCTTATTTTGCTTTTTGTCTTGCAGGCTGTGATTCACAAATGGTCCAGGGATGACGTGCTGCGGCTGTACCTAGTTTTATTTGTTGATTATTTTTTTAAATAAAATGTTTTAGATGTAAATCCATACATGATTGTGATTCTTATTTGTGCCAACCTCACATGCACCTTCCTAATTATAATTGTGCAACATCAGGCAATTTGTTATGTTCCAGATTTCCTACGGTTGCTGTCACATTTGTTTGTGGGGGTTGAGGAGGGATGGCACACAAGGGGCTGGTGACGGGGGTTTCGGAGTAGGGTTGGGTGTCCGAGCTGCATGATCGTTGGCTCCGTTGCATCTGTTGTCGTTCAGGTGTGGCTCTGGGTTGGGCTCCCTTTCATGTTGCAGGTTGTAGTCCGACTTTACACCAGCTCAGAGCAGGTGTAAACTTCCTGCTACTAACACACCATATCACCTGTTTTGTACTCTCTTCGACGATCTTGCTGGTGATTGAGAAACTTAAGAAGTGATGTGCTCGCTGCTTTTTGTACAGGAACACCTACTCTACATTTCATTAGCAATAATTGCCGGGGTCATCCGTGACAATGCTTTTGAGGCTGCTATCGCTGGTAAACTGGTGATATGGGCTGTTTGCTCCAGCTTGTGAATGGTGCGTAAAATATATCACCATTTTGTTTGTGATAAAGTTGTGTTAACTCAGCGATGTGTCCTTGATAATGTACCCCTTGGTGTTTGAAAGACTTAAGTACTCGAGTGCCGCGCTGAGAGCCATGAACCCATCACTTTCACACGGGGGGCCGTGCTGAGAGCCGCGCTGGAGTAGCGACAAAAAAAAAGTCCACTTTCACTAATTTACATTCGCCTCGGGGACCCCATCCCCCGAAGCATGCCGACATGTTCATTATTTTTTTTTTTAAATGAGAAGTGGGCCACGTAGGCCCCCCTCCCCTCCTGTCCTATTCTGTCCCCGAGGACCCCATCCCCGGTGCCTGGCCTCACCATTGGGGACCATGGGGGGAGCCCCAATGCCCCCATGGTCCCGTCGGCTCCCCGCATCCTGCGGGAGTTGGCATTGCTTTTCCACACGGGGAGCTACAGACATTCACCTCCCCATGTAGAAAAGCAATCAGCTTTGGATTTTGGAAGCAAGTGCAGGTTCCCCAGCTCTCGCTTCCAAAATTCAAAGCAAGTTTGCTATGACAGGGTGTAAGCCGCACGGCTCCCGCCCTGTAATAGCAAACAGCAATGTCCTGGGGTGGGCATCCCGGAAAACCCAAGGGGGGTGGCGGTCCCCAGGGCTATCACTGGCTCCAGGAGGGGGGCCGCGTGGCCCCCCTTCCAACATGAGTAAAGCCCCAGGGACATGGTGGTCCCCGGGGCACCGGGATATTATTTTTTAAGAAATGCCCCCAGGACCTAGCCCACCCGGGGGCCTCATTAAAATAAAATGCGGGAAAACGAGCTTCATTGTTTTTTAACAATTTTGGCAGAATTCGCAACCCCAGCACAAATTGCGCTGAATTTCTTTAAAACAAAATGCTTTTTGGGCTCTGGGGGTCCTTCTGGGACCCCCTGAGCAGGCCTAGGGAATCAGGGGGTTTCTACCCTGCCCCCTTCTCTTGTTTTATATCTTTGTTTCTCTGTTTTTTGGTGACTCGCATCTACCGAGTCACAAGATGGCTGCCATCACTTTCTGGTTTGGAGTATTAACAGCCAATTATAATGAAGCTCATGGTCAGGAGGGGTCGCGACTCCACCGCTGCCCTAGATATCGCAACTTATATATTTTTTTATTTCTCAGCAACTACTGAACGGATTTACATCATTTAAAAAAAGATCTCTTTCTGATCCAAGCACTACCCTTTTGTCAAATTTGGGGTAATTCCTTTCAGCATTTCGTCTGTAGCCTTGCCCAAAGTTTCCTATGGGAAATTGATTTTTTTTAGTCTTATTTTTTTTAATTTCGAAAAAACTACTGAACGTATTTATACCATTTAAAAAAGGTCGCTTTCTGAACCAAGCTCTAACTTTTTGCCAAATTTGGGGTAATTCCGTTCAGCAGATCGGGCTGTAGCCCGTCTCAAAATTTCCTATGGAAATTAACATGGGGAAAACGCGTTTGGGACCCCCCTTTTTTCTCAGCCCCGGATTGACGAATCACACCCAAACTTCAGGATAGGAGCTGACCTGGATAGAGTTTTTTGTTGGATAATTTGGTGAAGATTTGTCAAACGACGCCAAAGTTATTAGCAAATAAAAAAATGTTTTTCCTATGGAAACTAGGTTATAACTATACTACCTACTTGTGACCGCCAGTAGGTAATACACATAAAACATAAAAAAATAAGAAATGAAAACAAAAACATTAAAAACACATTTACTAAAAATATTAAATTAAAAAAGCATTAATGCACATATATATATAGATGATCTACAATAAAAAAACAATATTATTGCATATATTTAAACAATACCAAAAAAATAAACTAAAACTATACAATACTAAAAAATAGACATACTAGTTCCACTTCAGTGTATGCAAAAATAGGGAAAGCGTTGGATTCGGGTAGGAATACAATGTACTAATACCACTCCAGTCCGTGCAACGGTAGGGACAGTGTTGGACTCTGGAGGGGTAAAATGTACTATTCCCACTACAGTGTGTGCAACAGCAGGAAAAGCGTTGGACTCCGGAGGGATAAAATTAATTGACCAAAAATATAAAATGTGTATACATACATTTTAGAAAACAATTACAAAATAAATTATTCAACAAATTAATAATTATTAACACAATCACAAAATTGCAATCAGCTCATCATTTAATTAAAATCCCCCATTATTCTCCAACAAACATAGTAACACACGTTTAAAATATAACTAAAATAAAAAACATAACACAATTAGCATATTAAGTAATATGTAAAATAAGTATTAATAATTGATTACATGTTTATTAATAAATTATACTTGAATAACCTTCCACCATAACACAGCATCCCAAAATATAACTATTAAGCAAGTCACATAATTAATAATAAATTGCATATGTAATTAAAAATTAACAAATATTTCATAATTGAATATTACTTAGTTAACTTCCCACCCTATACCCCTAAAAACCGAATAACCCACTCCTGAAATATCACTTAAAAAATAGAATAATTACACAAGTTACATAATTATCACTTAACTAATTGATAAAAAACAATTAATTAATAATTAATCAATTATTACTTAACTTACTTAATTAACTTTCCAGCCTATGCGCCTATAAAAAAACAACCCACACCTAAAATATCATTCAAAATATAACAATTTCCTAATTTACATAATTAAGTATACATTAAGTACATAAAAGTAATTACAAATGAAATATTCATTAATTATATTTAATTACATTTGAGGGATAAAAATTAGATTTTGGATACACTGGGGTATCGGACATATACATATACATATTGTGTTAGCATGATGTATCTATATATCCTCTCTGCTTAATATGCACACAACATAACCCATACATGTTTTAGCCAGTAGGAAAAGGTTTATTTTGGATTATGTTCCATACTAATAGAGCAGGCCGAGAACCATACAGAGGCCATTTTCTTTCTTGTGTGTCAGAACACAAGCTGTGATCACGTGTTATTCTTCAGTAGTTGTCAAGTCCCAGTTCATTTGAGTTACTCAGAGCAGCTGAAGGTAAACTGTTTTCCCTCTGTCCTGGGACTCAAGGTCGCATCTGGCTTTGGGTGCGATAAGCGCATTCCTGAAGGCGCCGTGCCTATACTCCCGGGCACCAGGACGAAAGGAAGTCACCCCTCCTGACCTTCCCAGTAATAAATAGTAAAGCTTTGAACCAATCATGTGTGCCATATATGGTCCTTCCTTGGGGCCCACGGGCCGAGTGGTGTTTTTCCATTTACGGTGACTTCATGTGTTGAACTGGAAGTATATATGTTTGGTTTTGACTGTAAGCCAGCAGTCTTCTCCGCGCCCTGATGGGTGAGGGTTGGAGAGGCTCCTCTATAGAGTATTTTGCTTAATAAACGATTGACCCTTCTTCACTGCCAACTGACTGGTTATTCGGTAATGGTATTGGGGCTATGTGGTAGGTATAGCCTTTATGTTATTTTTTCTGTACATCAGTTGGCGACTCCGCCGGGACTCCGCGATAGGGTTGTCCTCCTGTAACCGGGTAGAAAGGACAAAGAAAGGGGAGCTCTGGTCGAGTGGGTGGACTGACCGAAAATTCTGACTTACTCCGGTCTCGCGATCAGGGAGCCCCAGCTGCTAGTGACCCTTCGCCGGCGTAACCCGCGAACTGACTGTGTTGGTCTTCAGGAATTGGCAGTCGAGAATACGCAATTGTACCTGCGTGCACGAGGTGAGTGAATTGTTTTTTTTCATGTCTTGTGGAACACGCTGTTGAGCAGTGCTTTTGGAACAGTTAACTGTATTGGATTTGGTGGTCGGTGTACCATGGAGAACTTTGGGGGTCTAAGGGGGCAGCATTGTGGCTACACTGGTAGATGCTCTACGGACTTGTTTTGTGAATAATAGAGACGACGATCGGACGCCTTGGTGTGGCTTGTGTGGTGCGCACCCGGCCGGACTGGTCTCGGAAAGGCCCTTGGTTGTACCTGGGTAGCCTTTGGGACATAACTGAAGCGACGCTAAGGCAGCGGGCTTAGTCACAATAGTCCCGAGGGTGAACTAGGAAGGCTTCGGGATGGTCTGTAGGACAGTCTGCGGTTAATATCTGTCCGACGGTCTCTTGGTAGTCTTTGGACTGCTTGATTCGGGCTCTGTTCTTTTGTTTGGAAAAAGACATGTTGGTTTGAAAAAAAATTCTTGGCGCATATATGTATGTATCGTTTTGTCCGCGTTTGATTCTGAGAATGACTGACAATGGTGAGGATGTGTGAACATGGCCATGTTTGAAAGATTGTTTCTTGAAAGAGATTTAACTGTCAACCATCATCATGTCGTGTTTTTTAAAATTATGTTTTGGATGCTGTTGTTGCCGGAAAGGCACACGTTTGGATGAAAGTCAACCAGCCCCGCCAGAGGGCAAACCAAGTTATGATATGTATGTTAAACATGGTATATCACCCATTCTGTTTAATGCGCTATGGCATAAATATAATAAAGACAATGTGGAACTACAATGGCCCTTAACCGGGTCTTTTGATGAGAAAAAGATATATTTCTTGCAGGATCGATTGTTTTCTAAACGAAGTCGGCAGGCAATGTTTGAATCCTTAAACATGTGGCAGAAGGAAGCAAAGCATAGACACATCAGGGAGGAAAAGTTATGTAAAATGAAAGGAGGCCAGGCGATTACACGGAAAGCCATAGCTTACGATAGAGCTCAAACTGAAAAGGGAATTGATTGTACAGATAGACAATTTAGTATGTAACTAGGACTGAGCCAGAGGATGAGATAGAGGATTTATTGGATGCGCGTACTCCTCCCCCTTATGCTCCACAATGCATATATCCTGCAGTCCCTTTAACTCCTGCTCCGGCTGCAACGGCTTCTGCGCCTGCTGTTTCCTCTCCCCCCGTCCCTCTGGGAACGTCCTCTGTTTTATCTCCCTCAGAATTTGGATCGGCTACTTTATGGCCCGATGCGTTGCCGTCTCCAACTATGTCCACAGTTGTTTTGTCTCCCCCAACTTCCACTTGGGCTTCCCAGTCCTCGAGCATGACCCCAACTCTAGCTGACCCTACTCCCTCTCGTGCTCTGGGGGATCTTGTCGCACGTAAGTTGTTTACTCGTTCGGCGGTAGGACTAGAAGAAAAGCAGACGATTGCGAATCAGTCATCCCAGTGGATGCGCAATCCTATTTATACTTTAGCTGATGTATGGAGTACACTTCGAGATTATGAACCCGTTATGCAGCAGCATACCCTAGAGCACATGGCCATACGTCTTATTTCTCTATGGGAGCAGTGTTTCCCAGGAGGGAAGGCCCCACAAGTGATGTATGACATTCGAGACCAGGCTCATAAGCAATGTTCCCTCTAATTATTCGTCTTTGTGTGCGGCAACAGAATGTTTGCGTGCACATGTTTCTAGCTTGTGTGCGCAACCGAGTGCTGAGATGTGCAACCAGGAAAATCGACTAGCTACCACTTGAAGGTTGATAACAAGCATTGGCAATGTCAATAGGTGTGGCTTATATATGAAATTGCCTCTTTAGACATTAATGGGTTTAGGTACAGAATACGTCACCATTCATGCATTATGTTATTCATCCTTGCATTCATGCATCTGTTCATCACTGAGTTACTCTTGCGTTCACCCATTCACACAACCACAATAATATGTACATAGTGTATTGTTTTATAGTTACATCTAACTGCCACGTTTAAAACCAACATGTTTGCCATTTTTCAATGTTAAAAACAATGAAACCTTAACACAATATTATTCCATGGTGGTCAGGTGGTTTAGATGCAGTGGCTGTACATGTTGGGGTACACTGCATATGGAGTGAGCGACAAGGAAGCAGTGAGTTAGAACTGTGTTTGGAGTTGTGGCAGTCTTTAATCACGAAAATAAAAGGAGAAGAAGGAACAAAATGAAAAGAGACCTGTAGCTAGAACATGAAAAACAAAATGACTGACCCAGCATCCCTGGCACTGAAATGCACTCATTTTCAGGTGGCTGTGCACATTGTCAGATAAATGTAATTTACAAGGCAAGATAGTCAATGACTGAAGTGGTGTATATATATATAAATACACCAGTATATATATACCAGTGTATGCCTGTCAGACCTTCTGAAGAGATTCAAGAAAAAATGATTACACTCCAAATTGTGTACCCCTCAGATTTATCCAAATAGCAATAAGCACAATGGGGTAGAGTTACTAAGATTTTACGCTGATTGTGTCACAAAATTGATGTAAATGGGTGCAAAATCTTTTTGTCCGATATTCTTTACAGCGTTAAACTTGTTTAATGCTGGAAATAATGTGAAAGTAATGTAAAGCAGTGCACAGCACTGCTTTGCATTTTTTAGCGCCAAGGGGTCATACGATGGGTGGTGCATGGACAATCCCATGGAACCTCCTTAAGTTTCATGCACTAAACCCAATTTACTAAATAAAGTATTCATTCATTCATTCATTCTAAATAATGTAGACAGGGTTTACCGTCAGAAAATAGTGCACCCTTCAACAAGGCGCTATGAAGGAGAATGCTGTTTTTCTTATTTATTTTCTGAATCCACGTGTGTGCTGCACTGTCTAGCACACATACAAAGTTGGAAAATGTTTATATGTAGTCTAAGCATACTATTTTGTAATGGAAGGATATCCTTCCAGTACAAATCCTATGCTTGACTCATGAGACACCCTTGCACTGTGGCGCAAAGTTGCCTCCATGGTGCACAGAAGCTAATTTCAGCGCTGGCGCTAGGGAGAGGGAAGGAGAGTGCCATATTTCCATAAATCTGCTGCTCTCCTGCTCTCGCCTTCACACACATCACAGCATTTGCGGCTGCTGCACTGCATTGCATTAGAAATTGGTTAATCTGATCAACAGTCTTGCCAAAAACGAATTTGTGAGATTTCACGTGACAAAGGAGGCTTTAACAGGATGCAATAACAACCCATCCGTAATGGCCTATTTGCTTTAACAGCTGTATTTCATAATAAATAAATCAAGTGTACTACCAGGGTTAGAATTTTTCATAAGGAATAGATCAGACCTATGGTACATGAAATTACATTTACCAATAAACTAATCAAATCTATAGCTTTTGTGATTGGATCATCACTGTAATAGAGGCAGGACAACTGTACTGAGCATACACTTTACTACAGGGCAACCATCAGTAAAATTGTAAACATATACAAAATTACAGTTGTCTAAAAAATACAAATAATTCTCTAAGAAGACCTAACAAGGATTAACCTAGTGCAAATTTTCTATGTCCATAGTTTATTTGAGTCAGGCGCCCATACCAAAACCTTTGCCTACTACAGTAATCTGTGAAATTCCATGTAAGTATTGTAACAATCCGCAATATAGGCCTATTGGTTTTACAGATGCTTTCATAATAATCAAGCCAGTCCTACTGCCTTTGTCATAGCTTTTTATAATAACCAGATCAGACATAACATCAAGCAGGTCTATAGTCAGGCAGTCAGTCAAACATTCTTTATTCGGCTAATAAAAGCCATAAAAGCACAGAATAAATAAATAAATACACCAGCAGCAATTATTGAGACAAGACAATGAAACATTATAAATACACAGCAAATACAGGTTACACATATAATTTTCCCTAAAAACATATAAAAATAGAGAATAAAAATAAGTATATAACTTTCAGAGTATAACATTCAACATATAAAATTCATCAATAAAAAAAGGGTCACATACATTTAATCAAGGAGAGTGCAAATTAATTTAGACCGGAGCCAACATTTTCCTAATTCCTATAGCACTCAAAAAATAGCTAGCAACTCCAAAATACCCCATGGGCATAGAAAGCATCTGCAGGTATAATAATGCTGGCCTTACTTAGACAAATTGGCATGGGCTCAAAAGCGGAAGAATATATTTTTTACGCAGACGGACATAACATTCTCGAAAAAGGTATATATTGTCATTTTCCTTGGCTTCATACCATAACCGGTCTAGTGAGTAAACGCTTATAACCAGTGAGAGTCGGTTTGTGATTCTGGTGCCACGAGTGGTGTGTTAGACATTACTAAATTAGAAGAAGTGTGCCACCCCTAATGCTCTACATACTTATTCAGTAATGTGCTCTTGCAGCCTTTTCCCTTCCACCGTCTTTCTGAGCTCCCAATCACCCCAGGATGATGCAGGAGCAACTCAGCCCATCTATGTTTTTATATTTTGAATTATGGAGCTTGCCGTCTTGAATTAATAATAGGATATATAGCACTCTGGGTACCAGAATGCAAAGCAGAAACCGACCATGATGGATTTGGACCTGGGAACTTAAGACCGTCACTAGACACGTCACCACTGTGCATCCTGACCTAACTCCACACAACCTCCCAAGCAAGGACTGGAAGGGGCGGCCCTGGGGGATCTGTAGGAAGTGCAGAGCCTGTGGTGAGATCGTTTGTATGAAATGCAAGGAGTCAGAGGCAGAGGGGCAGCGCTGAAATGCAAAACATTTCTCTGAGCCACAAAAAATATACTAAGAAAAAGCTATATCCATAGTAAATAGCAACTTTGAACCTCAGACAGAGCTCCAGTGTGTACAAGGGGTGCAAGGCCAGGGTTCACAAACTTCGTTGTCATGTTTGTCACCTTCAAAAATTACCCTAATCAGCAAACTAGTGTTTTGCTGCACAGGAGTGATCAACAAACTTTCAGCCCGATCATAAGAAGGCAGGCACACCAAAAACCACCTTAATTTTATTGCACCGCCTTGTACATCTGTACTAAACAATTTGGACGTTATTTTGGTCCAAAAAAGTGTATAATTGTCCCCCGCACTGCCCCACAACTTTACCCTGCACAACGGCCATAATTCCCAAGCTTCGACTCGTGCTACAGTGAAGGTTTCTGGCTGCTCTCCTGCTGATTGTAGACTGCCCTTCACTGCAGGCGTTTAATCTTCCTCGATTAGCATTTTTAAAGACAAAAACACGTCTTTAAAAATGCATTTAACAGCTCAGCTTAATCACAATGTACGCATTTCTAAGACTCCGATTTAACACTTCACAAATGCAGAGGAATTCTTTGTTGTGCGCGACGTTTGAAGGTCTCTGCGCGGAGAGAAATCAAAGTGTGGGCGCCCGCTCAGGCTCGCGGTTTAGAGGGAACTATGCTCATAAATTTGAATTAGGATTAGAGGAAGTGTACAGGAACGTCGAGGTTTTATTGAATTATCAAGGGCGGATCCACTCGAAATGTCCAACCTGGGACTCCCAGCACTCTATGCGGGAAGTCCATCCTATCCTTACCGGAATTAAGAAACTATCAGAATGTAGTAACTAGACCTGGTGTGGAGGCACGATTTCAAAAACAATGGGTTTATACCCCTTGCAAAAGAAGTGAAGTCCTTTCGCTAAAGTCACAGCTCTCCGACCCCCGAAAGAACCCTACGGCTTACTATAAGGAGCTTACAAAAGCAGACTCCTCAGCTGTTATGACCTTAGCTGACATAGAGCTATTTTTTGGGTTACTAGTCCCCGTTGACGTGTGGCGTCAGGTGCATGACCAGGACCATGCTGCAGAGTTGGGCGGGACTTGGGATCAGATTAAAGATTGGAATAAGGATCGAAAGCCTGGTGCTAAACCAAAACCCGAACTATTGGCTTTACCAGGTCGGATCCACCCCGTAAGGTAGATTGGGACAAATTGACAGCGTGTAAGCAGAAGAAGGACAGAAGTGTTTCAGATTTCTTCATTAGATTTTAGGGCGTATTTATTGACTTTAGTGGACAAGATCTGTCAGTGGAGGGTGGTATACGATTATTTGTTAATCGTTTTGTGACAAATCTGTTACCAGAAGTCTCTGCGCGGCTACAAGCCGCTGAGAGTACTTGGACCACTTCTACACCTTTGGTTATACTGAATATGGCTCAGTAAGTCAGTATTACGAGCATAGGGAAAATGAGAGTAAGGATAAGACGGAAAAGAAAGCAAAGGATCTTAAGACACGAATGTTGTTACAACAAGTCATCAGGGGAGGAGGCAGAGAGTGAGGCGGTAGAGGGTTTGTCCCAAGGGGGGCCATTGGCGATTTCAGTGTCCATTGTTGCTGGCTCAGATTGGGGTAATAAGAGGGAGAGTAAGAGGTCGAAGTGTATTGGATCGGAGTGATATGCGGAGAGAGGAGGCAGCGCACGGCAAATCCGAAAATAATTATTTCGATAATCCGAGAGGTAGGCAGTACTATAACGAAGACTGTGTGATTGATGGGACCGAAGGGCATGCTTACACATAGGACAGAGGGAGAGCATTCTAAAACCGCCGCCACTGCCGAGAGTCAGACCCACTTACCTCTTTCACCCTCGAGGAAGGCTGAAGCCATTGCCCACGCCGCCGCCACCGCCAAGAGTCAAGGGACATCAGACTCCGCGCCGCCGCTCCGGGAGACTCCAAATCCCGGCAGGCACCGCGGCGGCGCGTCTGAGTGACGCGGCTGCGACCAGTGAGCGCCAACAGAGGCGCAGAAAAGGAGGAGCACCCCGGCAGAGCGGGGGAGAGCATTCTAAAACCGCCGCCACTGCCGAGAGTCAGACCCACTTACCTCTTTCACCCTCGAGGAAGGCTGAAGCCATTGCCCACGCCGCCGCCACCGCCAAGAGTCAAGGGACATCAGACTCCGCGCCGCCGCTCCGGGAGACTCCAAATCCCGGCAGGCACCGCGGCGGCGCGTCTGAGTGACGCGGCTGCGACCAGTGAGCGCCAACAGAGGCGCAGAAAAGGAGGAGCACCCCCGCGTCGCGGGACGCGAGCGGGACGCCCGGGGCGAAGCCCGGGCAAAGGGCGGGCCCTCTACGGCCCTCATCGGCACGAGGAGGCAGGGCAGGGCCAGAAACCCTGCGCAAGGTTCGCGAGGCATTCTACTGTCCAAGTAAGACTGTATTGTTTGTAATACATATTTTCTTGTGGTTTGAGGGGTACTGGCTCTTTGTTATTTACCATCAGTATGCCTAAAAAGGGACCAGCACCACCTGCACCACTTGTCAACACAATGGAAAACTATTTGGTGCAAACAGTGAAAAAAATCAATCTACAGAGGAGAGAATCGCTGGGTTTGAGTTTGTCACCTGACTTACATTGTTTGTCCCCATCTTCATCCCCCTCACCTGAGGACTTAGTGTCCCTCCAGACTTTTTCTGAAGCCTCTTCAAACTGTCCTACTATACAGGAATCCGGCCCCCTAAATGACAATATGTTTTCTGGTCCCGAGGTCTTTATCGTGGAGCATGGAAATAATTCTGATAGTGATGTGGACCAGGAAAATCGTGTTGACCTCACAGATGAAGATATTTCTACCACTGAACAAACTTCACGATTAGCCTCTGTGAAAAACAAAAACCCGCCGAGACGGGGGGGACTAAGATCTGGGGCTAGGAGGAAGAGGGTAAACATTCCAAAGGCAAACCCAAAGGAAGTTGAAGGGGGAAGTGTTGAGATCAATGTCAGCCATGATGAGGACTTGTTTGTAAGAATCGCTGACTTAATAGATAGTAAAATCAAATCCATTGTTAAACCGTTACTCTCTAAAATTGATAAATTACAATCTGAAGTCAAAAAGTTGGGAGGGCAGTTGAATAAATTAACAGAGGGAGTTGTTAACGTTACGATGTTGGTATCAAACCTGGACAAAAATAGTAGAGAGGTTGATGATCAGGAGGGGGAGAACACAGATGATGTATTAAATAATCCACCACCCCAGCCTCCTGATCCAAAACCTATTGCTCCCAATACTAATAGAGGGGATGGTCTGCTAACGGTCGAGATACCCCCTGCACATGCTCAGTTAACTGACCCTCTTCAATTTATAGTTGAAGCTTCCCCTGTCGTTTTAGTATTGGCAAATGTTCCACCCTTAGAAGCCGGTGCTGAAGAATCCCCATCCTCTCTGTCTAACAAAGCCTTGCAGTGGCTTACTACTAATATGAGGTTAGCTCCAGGGGGGGGTCAACTGCTGGCTCAAGAGATTAAAACTGCTAAAAGGGTCTCATGGCTAGGTAATCGCCCCAAAAAATTTAAGGGGGATTGCGTGGCAGTAAGCTTCTTACACCCAGGCGTGTTGCCTAACATCCTTATCAACTTACTTCCACCCCAACGCAGGCAGGGCTCTGTTGTACCATTAACATTGAAGTTTTTTTATGGTGAGCAACAGAATGTCACCTACCCTAAAACACCAGCCTTCGGATGGGATTTTAATATTAATTCTGATTCAAATTACAGAAGGGGCTGGGAACAACAGCGGAATACTGTAAATCAATCCGCTCCCCTAGCACATCAGAATCCTTTTGCTCAACCCCTCTTATTGTCTAATCGATTTGCACCCTTATCCTTTTTGGATCATAATGACTGACTCTTGTCAGAATATTCTAGTCAGATAGAGACTAGTGTGTCTGTATTCAGTATGCTTACTTGGAATATAGCCGGTATAAAGTCCAAAGTAGGTAATGCAACCTGGTTGGCTTTTATAACTAGGTATGACATCATTGCTCTACAGGAAACGTGGGACACAAATTCTCGTTTCTCTCTTGATGGCTACAGTTACTTTTGTATCCCTGCAGTGGCTAGCACAGCAGGAAGAGCGAGGGGAGGACTGTTAAGCCTCTTCAAACTAGACATTAAAGGTAGCCTTAAGAAATGTGACTCAGGATCTGAGCAATGTCTAATTGTTGAATTGTCTCGCGTGGAATCTCCTAATATTCTGTTTATTAATTTTTATAATTCCAACGCTGCCGACTGTACAACATATAGTCTAGGTAGATTGGATTACTTTTTGTCAGTCTATAGTGAAGATGTTAATGCATTTGAAATAATTTTTTGGGGGGATTTTAATATACACCCTTGCTCACTTACGTGTGTTTGCGATGACTCAGAATCCCCTCCAAATTGTGCACTGGTCCATCTTGAACACAACAGACAGGGGGGCTGTTTAGAGAACTTCCTCGCAAGATGGAACCTATATGAATCCAGCTGTGGGGAGGGGGGGATTAGAGCCCCTACTTTTAAGGGCTCAGACAATGACTCTGTTATTGATTATATTTTTATTTCAGCATGTTTTTTATCCAAGGTTTTAATGTATAGAACTGTGGTTTCCACTTTTAGTGACCATAACCCAGTCTCCATGGACCTCGTAGTGTCTGATTTTTTAGGGCGAAACCATGGTCCTTGTTATGGAGACAAAAAGCTTAAAGTTAAGGATCAGGGAAGGAAACTAAAATGGGATAGTATAATCCCAGAACCCTTCATTCAAGAAGTTCTTTTAGAGGCTGAGGAGGAGGTTGGAGTGTGTTTATCTAGCGACTCTAATGATGGGGAAGTGATCTTTGCATTTAGCAGTATTTGTAATAAGATAAATGGCAGGCTTTCTGTGACTGGTAATCCTAAGCCGAAACCTCTTAAAAGATGGTTTGATCACAGTTGCTCAAAAGCACACTCTGCATTGCTTAAAGCTTTGAAAACTGTCCCAAAAGATCGTGACCTCATCAGCAATAGTAGAGCATTGTACAAAAAGGCCATTGCAATAAGGAAAAAACAGCTTAAAGATGAAGCCTGGACACAACTTACTGATCCAGCCATTTTAAAAAATAGTGGAGAATTCTGGAGGATTGTCAACCAACCCTTACTCACAGGGGAGGATAACTCCCCTTTAGAAACTAATATCCCTGATGAGGGTTGGATTAAGCACTTTAGAGACATCTATTCAGCTCATAATAACGCTGATACCAGGGAACAGGAAGTTAATACTATTCCATTAGGGAACCATTTGCACTTTGAAGTTGGTGAAGTATTATCTGCAATAGATAGTACTTTAAAAAAAAAGGCACCAGGACCAGATGGCGTCCCCGCTGATGCCTTTAAATGCTTCCCTAACTTCTGGTCAAGATTGCTCTGCAGGGTCTTTAATGCCTTAAACCGTGATAATATTCCCAAGTCATGGAAAACATCAATAATTATTCCTGTTTTTAAAAAAGGAAATAGGCAGGATCCTGCATGTTACAGACCAATTTCACTGATTGATTCTTCCGTTAAGATCTTCGGGAGAGTCATATTAGTGAAATTGAATGAATGGGCCATCGAGAACAACATCTTAAGTAATGTGCAATATGGGTTCAGATCCAAAAGAAGTACCCTGGATCAGTGCCTTAATCTCCACCTCTTGATCGAGAAATATACCAGGGCCAAGGACGGGTCCATGTACCTTGGGTTCATGGACCTCTCCTCGGCGTTTGATATGGTCAATAGATCCAAGCTCTGGTTAAAGTTACTCGATATGGGTCTGGATAGATCCATAGTTAATTTACTAGCTGACCTACACTCTGGCCTTACTGCTAAAATTAGAGTATCTACGAATGGAAGGTGTACAGATGTTTTTGCGTCTGAAAAGGGAGTAAGACAGGGATGTATTCTGGCACCACTGTTATTTTCACTTTATGTGAACGCGCTGGAGCCAGCCCTTAGGGGCGTAACTAGCGACATTCCACGTGCAGGAGAGCAGGGGATACCAGTTCTCCTTTATGCGGATGACGCTGTTCTTCTTGCGCGCACTGGGGTGGGGCTTCAACGACTCCTGGATGCCTTTGAAGTTTTTATGGGCTCACTTGACCTGAAAATAAATGCAAAAAAATCGCAGGTTATGCTCATGGGCAGGGCCTCTAGGAGACCCTTCCATAAAACTTTTCTTTGTGGGCAGGAAAAGCTCGCACGTGTCTCCTCCTTTCCCTACCTTGGGCTCACCTTTGATGACAAAGGTAGCTGGGGTCCTCATGTTACAAGCAGAGCATCCATGTTGGCCAGGACATCTGCTGCCCTCCATGGGTTTTCTAAAAAACTGGGGGGTAGGCCATTTGCAGCTATCAGTAAAATATACAAGGCTAAATGTATTTCAGTTGCATCATATGGGGGCTCATTGTGGGGATATAGGGGAGTGGAACCCATACAGACAATGGAAAACAATTTTTTTAGATCTGTCTTGGTCGTCCCCCAGTCAACACCGGCCTATACAGCTCACATGGAATTGGGGGAAGGCTACATCTCAGACCTGATTAGAATAGCACCTTTAGTTGCTTGGCTGAGGATGTGGCTAAACACAGAAATTCCTCTAAATCACACCATAATGAGGGACTGCTTGAACCTAGATAATGTACATAGGATTAGGTGGTTGATGTACATTAAGGAAAATTTCTTGAAGCTGGGGAGGCCTGAACTTTATACTGCTACTGATTCCTTAACGTCAAAAGATATAGTTTACATCAAAGCTGGAATGAAGGAGCTCCTAACCTTGGAGAGGGAAGAAATTGAGTTGAAGAAACCCTGTGTCAGGGCCAGTATACTGCTGGCTATACCCAACGGTCCTGACAGTTATCTTAACATGGTGACCCATCCCTACCACAGGTTCATTTTAACTCGTTTTCGATTTAATTTGATACATTTTAGCTTGGGGTTTTATCCCGTCTGGAGTAGTCCAGAAAAGGCACCTCCCTGTTCTTGCGACCATTTTTCTGAGCAAAGTACTATGCACTTTATAATGTTTTGTAGCCATTATAATGAAGCCCGGAAATTGTTTCTTGTACCTATACTCAAGGAAGCAGGATTTATTTTAGTTAGACCTGCTCTTATTTATCTACAAATGCTACAAACTCCCAGGATTATGTTTTACGTGGCTAGTTTCCTGGTGAGAGCTATTAGAAGCAGGAATATCAGACTTAAAAATGCGTCTACTTGCCTTTGCAGTATAGATTAATATTTTAGCTAGAATGTTGACCTTTTGGGTCAGCATTCTTAGAAGCACCGTAACTGGGTTAGTAGTTGCCAGTCTTAACTATTTTTCCGGGGACCCCCTTAGCATATTTTTAATATTTCTTAAGTTTTTACCGCACTTTTGCACTTTTGCACTTTAGCACCTTGCACTTTGTACTAGATAGGCTGATGTTAAAATGTAATACTGTGTATGTTGGTCTTTTTAATTTGTTGTTGGTCTTTTTAACCTGCTATTCTTAAACAGTTTTTAACTGTTTTTAACGTATGTGTTGTTTTTGTTTCATATATTTGCCATTGTCTTTGTATGATATTAAGTTATCGCAATAAAGTATTTGACTGACATAGGACAGCCAAGACAGAGTGGGGGCCAGGTGTCAGTACCCGTTGATCAGCAAGGTCCTTATGTGCAAGGGTTGTTGATGGGGACATCTGAAATCTTTTTAGTTGATACGGGTGCGATGAATAGTTCCATTTCTTGTTCGCTGGTCCCAGGGGCTGCTCTGTCCGGGCAGAATAATGTTTCGGTGGGATTTTCTGGTATTCCGGTGGTGAGCCCCATTTCTAAACCTATTCCATTTACAATTGGTCCGGTTACAGTGGACTCTCCGTTTCTGTTGACATCACATTGTGGGGAGAATCTATTAGGATTGGATCTGTTAAAGAAATTGCATACACAGATTCATTGTTCCCCTGATAGTGTTTATCTGACTATACAATCCCCTGGTAAACATACTTTGCAGTGCTTTGCTAAAAACCCCTCCCTCCTGAGTTTGCTGCTACCCCAGCTACACTGTGGGCCATAGATGACACAGATGTAGGATTGTTAAAGTTTCCATCCATTTCTATTACTTTGAAAGAAAATGCTCGATTACCGCGGATACCTCAATATAAGATTTCCCCGGCAGGCAAGAACGCTCTGCTCTCCATCATACAAGATTTGATCGACAAGGGTGAGGAGGAAGAAACGGCTACCAATATATGCAACAGTCCCATTTTACCAATTTTGAAAAAGGCCCCTGTCAGGAGTGATTCTGACCATGTTACCATTTTGTAATTGACTTGCGAGAAATAAATAAGATAGTGGTGCCGCAATACCACGTGGTTTCTGACATCACTACTATCCTCACGATGATTCCCCCCACTGCTAAATATTTTTCCGTTATTGATTTAAAGAATGCTTTCTTTAGCATTCCGATTCACCATGATAGCCGTCATATTTTCGGCTTCTCCTTATCTGGTCACAGCTTCCGGTTTTGTCACACTCCCCAGGGGTACACTGAGAGTCCTTGTATTTATAGTCAGGCTCTGAAAGCATTATTGCATGATTTGTCCTTGCCTCCTGGTAATGTGCTCTTGCAATATGTTGACGATATGTTGGTGGCTTCCGACACTGAAGTAAGGATGTAAAGCAGCCACTGTTAAATTATTGTCTCATTTGGCAGCCAATGGTTTTAAAGTTTCTCTTTCCAAATTTCAATATTGTCGACAGGAGGTGACCTACCACGGCCATCTACTGTCGAAAGAGGGGAGGAGACTAACCCCTGAGCGTGTGACTACCATTTCTAATATGTCTGTACCTCATACTCAGCGTGATGTTCGTGCATGTCTTGGCATAACTTCTTACTGTCGCTAGTGGATCCCTAATTTTTCTCTTCTCACTAAACCTCTCCTGTACTTAACCACTAAAAGATGTGCATGAACCTCTACCCTGGACTGATGAGTGTCAGAAAGCTTTTGATTCTTTGAAATCTGCGCTTTGCCCTGCACCCGTCTTAGGTATTCCTGATTACCGAAAACCTTTTGGGCTTTATGTACACGAGGTGGATGGTTACTCGCTTTCTGTGTTGACACAAGGATTTGGTGGTAAGCAGAGACCTTGGGCCAGATGTAGGTGAGGGACATTTACCGACTCATAAATACCGAATTTTACCGATTCGGTATTTATGAATCGGTAAATATGAAGGAGGGAGATGTAGGGAAATTTTTTATTTGAATTACCGAATCGGTAACATTCGGTATTTACCGATTCGGTAAATACCGAATCGGTATTTCCTATTGATTCCTATGGGCTGTGAAGCCCATAGGAATCAATGGGAAATACCGATTCGGTATTTACAGAATCGGTAAATACCGAATGTTGCAAGGGTGCAGGGGGTGTGACTTTGACACCCTCTAGCACCCGAAGTAAAGGCATGTGTGACATGTGGCACACATACATGCCCTAAGGGCATGTCTGTGTGTCACATTGCACAGTGTGCATGCACAGATGTGCATGCACACCTGGATTCGGTATTTTACCACACAATAGGATTGTGTGGTAAAATACCGACACTTAAGGGCCTGTGACACTCTCAGGAGTGTCACCTACATTTGGATTTACCGAATTGGTAAAATTTCCGATTTACATCTAAAAACCCAAAATACCGGTGGGTAACGGCCGAATTTGGCCGTTACCGACTGGTATTTACTCTCCTACATCTGGCCCCTTGTGCCTATTTCTCAGCGGTGTTGGACAATGTCGCCAGAGCGCTTCCTAGCTGTTTAATGGCAACTGCTGCAGTTGCTGTGGTCATTCGACAGTCGGAAGGGCTAGTTCTGAATACTAACCTCACAGTGATGGTACCGCACACTGTGGATACATTACTGAACAAACCGAAGACCCAGCACCTTACGAGTGCGCGTCTTACAGGCTAGAATTGACTTTGTTTGCTCCCCATATTACAATTAAACGTTGTGCCGCTCTGTAACCCTCCCTTCGGACGAGAAAAACAATGATGTACATGATTGTATATATCGGACGGAGAAAGAGACGAAGGGACGGGTAGATCTCACAGACATTCCTCTATCTGACCCTCAAGGGGAGTTGTATGTCAATGGCTCTTGTTTCAAAGTACCAGATGGCACAACAACTGCTGCATATGCGATAACCACTCTACGCACTGTGGTTGAGGCTTCCCGAGTACCCTATTAGTCAGCACAGGCAGCTGAGTTAGTGGCATTGCTTCGGGCCTATGAGTTAAGTGAAGGATTGAGAGTAAATATTTACACAGACAGCCAATACGCCTTTGACGTGGCTCATAGCTTTGGCCGACTGTGGGCGGAAAGGGGTTTTCTCACTTTCCATGGTCAGAGAATACAGCATGGCCCCTTGATTTTACGATTACTTACCTCATTGACGCTACCAGAAATGGTGGCCGTAGTTAAATGCAGTGCACATAAGACAGTAGTGGATACAGTGGGTGAAGGTAATGCTTTTGCTGATCAGATTGCTAAAGAAACTGCAAAATCCAAAATGACCTCAATGTTCGTGACTACTTCTGATAGGTGGGTGGTGGAAACGGACATGTTTGACAATACAATGGAGAGTGTCCGAGAAATACAGAAAGAAGCTACCCCCGCTGAACTGGCTCATTGGGAGAAGGAACTGGGGAAATTAGATGCAAATGATTGCTGGATTGATTTATCTGAGAAACAGCGATGGTTGTTGCCCAATGCATTAGTGACCATGGCACACGGCTCAGCACATATTGGGGCAAAGGGTATTTGTGCACTTCTAGACCCTGTGTGGAATAATACTAATATCCCAAGAACTGCTGCTCATTTGGTGCAATATTGCATGGTTTGTTCCTGACATAATCCTAGAGGTAGGAAAACTGTTCTGAGTGGAAACTTTGCACCACCATCTTTGCCTTTTGAGGTGCTCCAAATGGAATATCTCCAGCTGGAGCGTGTGAATAATCTAAAGTATGTCCTGGTCATGGTGTGTACCTTCAGTAAATGGGTGGAGGCCTACCCGACCAAAGAAAACACTGCTCTGGCAACAGCAAAGGCTCTGATAAAAGAGTACTTCCCACGCTATCGATTGCCTCGGGTGATCTGGAGTGATTACGGGGGGCACTTTAATGCAGATCTTATCAGTCATGTTTGTAATGGGTTACAAATCAAGCAGAAATTCCATGCGGCTCGACACCCTCAGTCTGCAGGACTGGTTAAAAAGTATAACGGAGTACTGAAACTTAAACTGGCCAAGATTCAAGAAAGTACTGGGTTGAGGTGGCCAGATGCCCTACCACTAGCACTGATGTCAATACGAGTTACCCCACATTCTCGTTCTGGCTTATCTCCCTACGAGGTGATCTTTGGGCACCCTGCCAATGTTTGGGGCATCACGAGAACTAGAACGTTTCGTGATATTGCATCCCCTATGATGATAGATTATCTGTATGCCCTGACTAAATATCTTCTTTCTATTCATCAACAGGTTTCAGCAGTTTTGCAGGCCCTGCCGGAGGGACCCAGACATCGTTTAGAACCAGAACAGTGGGTTCTGGTCCGCAACTATCAGCGAAAATCCAGTTTGGACCCTCGGTACGAGCCCTTACAGATTCTACTGGCCACGCGGACGGCGGTTAAGGTGAATGGCAAGAGACATTGGATCCATGTCTCGCACGTAAAGAAACTACCCCTTCCACTTCCTTATGATCAGCGAAACACCGGCGTTACCGGACATATACATATTGTGTTAGCATGATGTATCTATATATCCTCTCTGCTTAATATGCACCCAACATAACCCATACATGTTTTAGCCGGTAGGAAAAGGTTTATTTTGGATTATGTTCCATACTAATAGAGCAGGCCGAGAACCATACAGACGCCATTTTCTTTCTTCTGTGTCAGAACACAAGTTTTGATCACTTGTTATTCTTCAGTAGTTGTCAAGTCCCAGTTCATTTGAGTTACTGAGAGCAGCTGAAGGTAAACTGTTTTCCCTCTGTCCAGGGACTCAAGGTAGCATCTGGCTTTGGGTGCGATAAGCGCATTTCTGCAGGCGCCGTGCCTACACTCCCGGGCAGCAGGACGAAAGGGAGTCACCTCTCCTGACCTTCCCAGTAATAAATAGTAAAGCTTTGAACCAATCATGTGTGCCATATATGGTCCTTCCTTGGGGCCCACGGGCCGAGTGGTGTTTTTCCATTTACGGTGACTTCATGTGTTGAACTGAAAGCATATATGTTTGGTTTTGACTGTAAGCCATCAGTCTTTTCCGCGCACCTGATGGGTGAGGGTTGGAGAGGCTCCTCTATAGAGTATTTTGCTTAATAAACGATTGACCCTTCTTCACTGCCAACTGACTGGTTATTTGGTAATGGTATTGGGGCTATGCAGTAGGTATAGCCTTTATGTTATTTTTTTATGTACATCACAATCCCACCCCATACCCTAAACACACACAAATAATTTGAAATCAATCGTTTTTTACAATATTATTGCAAGCAATATTAAAAACAACGATATTTTTGTGAAAGATATTACTGAAAAATTGATAATTATGAGCATGATATTTCTGCATCAGGATATTAATGTGTCACAATATTAAAGACTCAGTATTTCTCTAGATCGATATTAAGGATCCAATATTATTTCCAAATATCATTTGCAAGACAATAGGTATTCATTAATTTCAACCAGATTTGTCTCCAGGTGGAAATGGTCCAAGACACTCCCAAGTCACGTTTCCAAGTGAGTTCAATTTCTGGTCTATCAGTGAGAGTGTGACATAAAAGACAGTAATTGGAAGACACTTTTGGGGAGGCATAGAGGAGGGTTCATAGTGTGGAAGAGGTGTGGCGCAGCGGCCAGGGTGCCTGACTCCGGACCAGAGGGTTCACGGTTCGATCCTTGGCTCTGGCGGCAGGTTAGCCCAGCACCATGTGACTCTGAGCAATAGCTTGCTTAATCTTCCCGACGGTCCCCAGCACAGGGACACCTCTCTGGAGGTATCTGTGCACTTTACAAATGCTGGCATTTACATTTACATTGGGGAATTGTTAGCAACAGATCGAAAAATTTGTAAATGTTTCCATTGTAATGGTTTGTAATATATGACATTTATTGTGAAAGGAAGATGGGAAATTAAACAGATTTTGAGCTTGTACAAAAGTCAGAAACAAATTACTAACAAAAAAATTGTTTGACCCATATTTGTCCAGATTTCCTCCAAGCCTTCCATTAGACGGGTTTATGATTGTAAAGTGTTGAATTTTTTGCCAAATCTGAGATTTAAGAAAAGAAGTGTTATCAATGGATTTATTGGCTACATCTAAGAGCAAGCTAAGTTCAGTAGTCTCACAGATGGAATCTGCACAGCAGGAGAAGGGTTTCCCCTCGGTCAGTCCAGTGAGTGGCTGAGGAGAATGTTGACAGAGAGGTCCAGCTAGGTTTGGAGAGGCATAGAACTGACAAATGCTACTGCAGAAGATGGCAACTATGCAGGTTCTATCCCACGAGCAAGTAAACCTATCAAGGTATTGATTATTCTAGCTTAGCTTTTGGCGGTGGGTCATTTTGAAAATCTGCACTTTCTGCAGTATCAACCAAGATTGTTGCCTTCCATTGCTCAACCCATTCGTGTTAGCATTAGGGCTTTGTGCAATTTACTCCTGTTAGCCAGGGATTAACATGCTTATGCTCTCCCATCCAAACATTGCAAAATATGTATACATCTGATTGGTATATTGAATTTACTTATAATTTCCCAGTATATAGTACTGCATGTACCCTGTAATTTAAATCCTACTAGTGAGCTGCAGCACTCATTGTGCCATCCATTAACGTAGCACTGTAACACATGTTCCAGGCCTTTCATTACATACACCTTTTTGTCACTTACAGGTCATCCCTAATGTAGGCCCTAATACTAATAGAGAAGGGCGCAATGTGTTTAAAATGTTGGGCTTTTGTACTCAAGTTTTACATGTTGTTTTTCATTGTTGTAAGGCTATCCCCCCATGGACTAACAATAGGTTAAATGACTGCATTTAATTACTGAAAATGTTAATTTAGGAACAGCTAGAGAAATACTCCTTCCACTCATTTACATTGTTATTTAAAATCCTCTGACTGGTAAAGTTGGATTTTAAATTACTATTTACAAAATGCAGCTTTTAAAATGTTGGCATTTTCCTTCCTAAACCAAATGTGCATTCCTGCCATAATCTAAGGGGGAAACATCCTTTACAACGCAACTTTTACCACGCAGTGCCTTTACGACGCAACTTTTACAACGCAAACCATTACAACGCATTGCGCTGGGGGGGGCTCTAGGATAGGGAATACGTTTAATTTACTATCCAACACCTTCCCTAGCGGCACGGGGACTGGAGTTGGAATAGTAAATTAAACTATTCACTATCCAGCACCCCAAAGCGCTATGCGTGTAAAGGTTTGCGTTGTAAACACCGTGTTGTAAAGGCATGCGTGGTAAAAGCATGCGTTGTAATGTCATACATCCAATCTAAGGTCATGGTAATGTCTCTCCTGTGGTGTGATTTGCATTCCTCCTAGACACTTGACAAAGGGGCCGGATTGGGAAGGGTATTCCTCTTGTGAGTAGGTTAGTTGAGGGGTTGTACCATCCCCTTTCAGAACTTTGTAAAAGAGTGGTCTGGGGGCTGTGCGAAGACCCATCATGAATTCAGAAGAAACCTATACCTCGCAGGCAAAGGCAGCCCACAACTGGGCCTGCCTGCCCTTTCTTTCACTACTCAGACAGGAGCCAACCCTATGGGAAAGGGAAGAACTGACTGAAACAAGTTTTAAGATTAGACAAAGGGGTGATACACACTGACTGGCTAGCACTGGGTATAAAAGTGGATACCATAGAACTTGGACTCAGAACACTCCTGGGCCTGTGAAGACTCAGACAATTGATCGATTGCCCTGCTGTCTGAAACCGGAAGGAAGACTGGGCCTGCTTGCCTTGAACGCAGGATTTCAGAAGTGTCTCTAAAGATCAGTTGGTTGACCTCTTGTTTGAGCTATAGTGCCACAGCAAGCTTCCAGAGGCATTTTTTCTGTAACTGCCCTACTGACCAGTATCAGCTGGACCTGCCTGGACATTGCTGCTGGTCTCTGCTGGAGTGATTCCAAAACTCCATGAGGTGCGTCCCAGGTTATGCACCCTTGGCAGATGTTAAAGTGTACTCCTTCAATCTTAAAGCTTCAAGAACAGAACTCAAGGTGAAGAACAGAGGCTTTGAGCTCTTACCATTGAAGAGAATCATCCCCAGTCTCCTCGCAAATGGACTTCGCCAATGCAGGAACTGCATACGGCTACCAATAAGACCTTCCCAAATACAGACTACGGACTTCACCCACATGGAGCTCTTCTCGTCGACAGCATTCTCCCCAATGACCAGATCAAAAAGAAATTCTCATGTGCAACAGGACTAAGGTAGAAGGTACCTTTCCACTAGGACAAACCAGTTCCCTGTATCTAACCCACTCTCCATCATGGCGAGACTTACCTTTTCACTTTGACCAGGTGATGCATAACAAGATAACCGTGATTAGTACTTTTTGCTTTTTGGCACTGTCTACTGAAAACTTATTTCTTATTTGATTTTTGTTGTTTTGGTGTAATTTTGTTTATTTAAATATTCTCTATTTAATCAAATTGGCTTGGGGTTATTCTTGTGTTGTGTTTTTACTTTATTGCTTTTTCATTGATGCATAATCTGCCAACGGCCAACATCTGCACTCCCTCCCCAATGCAGATGTCAGCCACTGGCAGACACTGGGAAGGGCTAGAAGTAATTCTCCGGAGGATTCCTTTATTTTTTAAGTGGCTTGGGCAGCACAGAACTGTTTCCGCATCAGCCCCAGAGTCCCCGCCCACCCATCTGTGGTGTCAGTGCAAGGTACGCTAAAGTCACAGATTCCCCACCGGATCAGCAAAAGCAGCAGGTAAGCGCTCTTTCTCTTGCTCTGGTGGGGAACAATGCCTACAAAGGCCTCCCCAGGTTTCAGGGAGGCCTCACTCCCCTTTCCAATGAGACTTCCCTGAAAAGATTTCCTAGCTGTGGATCGTGCTTGCGCCATTATTCACAACCAGGAAACCCCACATGGCCACCAGGAGCTAATGGTTGAGAGGTTGGCCCTCAGGGTGAACAGGCCGGCTCCCCCAGGGGGGATATTTTTTTTTTAAATAAACTGTTTTTTTCCCCTGGGAGGTGCGATTGTGCCCCCAGGGGACGTTGAAAAAAGAAAATTTGAAAGAAAAGTGAAATTGAGAGGGGGTAAGCCGTCCTAATATTCAGGCTCTCATTTCTGGGGGTAATGTGTGTTTTCCCTTGGGGGAGGACAATTTTGCCCCCTCTCTCAGGTAAAACACAGATTCCCTGCCCAAAAAAAAAAAGAAATTTTGGTGGGATTTGGCCCTGGAGACATGGGTAGAACCCCTTTAAGGGCTCATCATTTTTTTAAATACATTTTTGTTTCCCTCAGAGGGGAGAATACCCACCCCCCCCCCCCCCCCCACTCCCAGGAAAAACAAATTTATAAAAAAAGGCACGCCATATGTGGCAATTGTTTAGAATAGGAAGGTAGGAGATCTTATTAGGAAAATACACGCCAAAATTTCCTAAATATGTGGTGACATGTTTGCATGCAGAGGAAGGCTGATATAGTGACGATAATGAAGTGAAATCTGTGCCCAAGCAGTATTACCAAGTTGTCAAATCATAAAATAATGATGGAATACTATCAGAAAATGTGCAGCATAATGCAACAAAATTTACTTTTTCTTGGCACAATTTTTGCTAATTGGATGCTGTCCAGCCTCATGATTCCAATGACCCTGGTGATATTTTTGATATTTATTAAAATTTGATATTTATTAAAATTTGTATAGCGCGACTATCGCTCCGGAAGGAGCATCTTGGCGCTGAGCCCACAGAGAACCAGCAATGGAGGACAAGGATCAGATAGCTGCGAGGACCGATGAGTCAGACTGAGAGAAGATCCAGGTCTTCAGGAGTTTCCTAAAAAGGCTTTCTGAGGGGGCATGCCTAAGGTTGGGGGGGAGACAATTCCATGCCTTGGCAGCCAAAAAAGCAAATGTTTTTCCACCTTTAGTTTTTAGTTTAATTCTAATGATTTTTTGGCCCTGTGGGTCCCTGTAGGATTCCCTGACCAGGCCTAGGTGGTCAGGGTGTTTCTACCCTGTCCCCTTTCCTTCATTTTAAACCTTTTTTCACCTTTTTCTTGTGACTCGGTTCAACCGACTCACAAAATGCCTGACAACACATTTTTGTTTAGAGTGTTGGCAGCCAATCAGAATGAAGCTCGTGCTCGGGAGGGTTCGCAAATTCTCCTCGACCACTAGAGATCAATATTTCTTATTTTTGAATTTCTCAGAAATCACTAAATGGATTTACACCATTAAAAAAAAAACACTTTCTAAACCATGACCTACCTTTTTGCCCACTTTGGTGTCATTATGTTCAGCAGTTCAGGCTGTAGCTTTGTCTAAGTTTCCTATGGAACTTAACATGGAAAAACCGCGTTTTGAGACCCCTCTTTTTTCTTGGCCCCTGCTTGACGAATCACCCAAAAACTTTCAAGACAGGAGCTGACCTGAGTGAGCCATTAGGTTTGAAAAGTTTACGAAGATTTGCCAAACGGCGCCCAAGATATTAGCAAAAGAGAAAAATGCTTTTTGAATAGAAACTAGGTTCTAACTGTAACTACCTACTGGTGACCGCCTATATATATATATTATTTACAGCTATCTCCGATACCTATGAAAGCAATATTTCTAGGTATTGTTACACAATATGAATACTCAATGTCCCTGTTGCTGTTATTAGCATACGGCTAGGTACACAGTATATCTAAACATAAGCAGTAAGATGTTTTAGGTTGATCCCTGGCAATGAACGGGAATATTTATGTTTTAAAACATTTCATGTATTTATATGTTTTATCATTATTCTAAATTGCCACTGTATTTTTACCTGAATATTCCCTCTCTCCTGGCTTGTCTGTCCATTTTAATACCCCTGATCCGTCCCTCCTGCCCTTTATGGTCCGTTATGTTGCAGCTTTCTCTCCTGTCTGTCCATTATGGTCAGTTAGCTACCATTGCCTCTTCCCCTCTGTTCTCTGTTGTCCATGTGCATGGACCTGTCGCCTCCCTATTGCTTTCTATGGATTGTTGTGCTGCACTCCTGTCCCACATGCCCTGTGTGGTGTATTGGGCTGCTGAAAACCCTGATGCCTTCCCTGTAGGGTCAGTTTGGTGCACCTCTCCATGTCCGTCCTGTCCTCTGTTATCTGAGTCCACGTCCCTACCCCAATTCCTCCTGCCTTCCATGATCCAATGTACAATACTTGCTAACATTTTGAACTTGGTAAGAGGGAGATTTTGAAAACAAACTGGGGTATTGATTTTCCCCTTTGACTTACATTGAAAAAGAGGAGATTGTAGACAGGACACAGATAAAATAAATCCCATTTGGGCTGAAAAACATTGGACGTTTCCTGGCTGAATCGGGTCTGTTGGCATGTATGGTTGTACTACCACTGCCTCTTCCTTCTGCCTTCCATGGTCTATTATATTGCCACAGCCTCTCTTGCCAGTCCTGTATTATTGGTTTGTTGCCCCTACCGCCGTTTTCACTGCCCTCCATAGTCTGTTGTGCTGCCACTGCTTGTCCTGCCTGCCCAGTGTGGTCAAATTGTTGCCTCTGCACCCTTCTACTTGCCTTCAATTTTCAGAGTCTGTGCCCTTGGCCTCTGCCTCTCAACAGTATCCTAATGAACAACTAGATTGCTAACATTCTATATTTATTACAAAAGTGTGGAACGCCTGACGTCATCTTAATGTAATCAAAACTGTAATACCTAGAACATTTCCTTTAGAAATTACATATATGAGAGGGTCTTATTTGCATCACAAGTTTGATTAGTGCTCTACAAAACTAAAATGAGGACATCTTTTCTGAGTTTTCAAATAGCGACAAAGCACTTTTTAATTATTTGTTATCTTTATGTTTTTTTATCCAGTTGACCACTCGATTAAATGTTGCACTTGGGGGAGAGGATGTGGTGTTACTTCCAGAGCTGCAGACTTTGCAACTGGGGAACCAGGTTGGAGTTTCTGCTTCAGCTCGACATTCTGTGATTCTTGTCAAATCACTTAATCTCCCCATGTCTACAACCAAAATGAATTTGTTCTTGTGTGATGTAACCAATGCTCATGTAAAGCACTCCAAAACCTGACAAGTCTGCACTATATAAAACTGCAAAAACACCACAAAAAGTGTTTTGCACACTTCTGTCATTGGGCTAGACGTGGGCTCATCTGGGTGATATTGGTGCTACATTTGGGCTATTTTGTCTCTGGTGGCCATCTTGGGAGACTTATTTGTTATGAAGTTTCCTAATTTCCTCATTTACTGCAGTCTCCTCAGTAGGAAATACTTTCAGTTTTTTATTTTGGTTCCATCAAGAAGACATTCAGATGTGCCACACATTTGCCATAAATTCTGAATGTTAGCACTCTTGTTGCTCATTATATTACTGTAGTAAAGCTGCTGCTTACCAGGGAAGTCTTCTGCTGGTATTTAAAGTGCATGTTTCAGTCTGCATGACAGAATTTTTTAATAAAATAGAAGAGGATTTGATAAGTCAAAATGTGCCTGTTAGACCTGTCTGGACTTTTTAGTGAAGTAGTGTGGCTCACTGGTTAGAGGCGGCAGACCCGAGAGCAGAGGACGGCCCGGGACCAGGGTTCGATTCCCGGCGCGGCAGGTTTCTGGACCAGGGTCAGCGGACTCGATAATTCTCTCGCCTCGGTGCCCACTCTGATCAGCGTTCACACTCGGCAACTCTGGGCATTAGCTTGCCTCATCTTCACTAACGGCCCCACCAGACCGCCGGGGATGCCTGGTCTCACCCTGGAGATACCCATTAAGGGACCATCTCTCAGGGAAGCCAGGAAGGGTTTCGCAGCGGTCGAAGCGCCTTGGGACCCTACGGGTAAGTAGTGCGCTATATAAATGCCTATACATTTACATTTACATTTACATTTTGCGCAGTCCCTCCTCATCATTATTTATTTTGTCCCCTTTTTGCCCCTCATACCCTTACTATTTTTTGTGTCTACTACTTTTTTAGGTGTTGGTCAAGGGGATAGGTGTTCTTTTTCCCCCCCATAATCTTCTACCTCAGGCCCAGAGGCCTGTTCTGACAGGAAAGTTGGCACCACCTAAAATGGTGGCCACCAACTGCCCCAACTGTCGCACCTAGAACTTGGCCATAGCTTAACATAGGGCATTCCAGAACCTTCTGGTCCATGCTGGACCATTGAAGGGCAGCCTATAAAAGGCGGAATGCGGGGCAGCCATTTTGTCTACCTGTGGAAGTCAGCTGGAGGACAGGTGGTAGCTGAGGGTGGGAAGAGGTTAGACTTAGGGTTGACCTCCTGGACTGGGAAGCTGCCTTATTGGTCCAACCCACTACTCCCCTGTTGGTTACTTGTCTTGGCCCCGCTGTGGGAAGTTACTGGAGACCCTGGGCGCCTGGCTTGCCCCTGTTTTAAATAATATAGGGGAAGTCTGTAGGAGAAGGAGACTGCAGCGCTGCGGAGCGCAGTCCTCTGCCCAGTTAGAGGGACTTGTGAAAAGTGTGCCTTCATACTCAGCATAAAGAGTCCAGAGACTGGTAAAATTGGTCTAGACTGTCCCTTAATTAGTAAACCCCTGGAGCGTTATCTCTCACCTGCTGTGGTGGAGCGCCACTGAGGAGAGTAGCAGAAGCCAGGAGAAAACGGGCTGTTCCGCCCTTCCAATCCCCCAATCTGGTGCAGGGCGAGCGGCGCCGTTGTGGAGCTATAATTGTGTGCCCTGAGGTGAGGAGCGGATTAGAGGAAGCCTTAGACAATTGCCGTGTGTGCTGGGCGTGGAGAGCAGCGTCGGAAGCACAGCGCGGTCTCAAGCGGTGAGACACTTCTCTTTCGCGCAGGCTCAGTGGCGCCGCCGGGCTCCGTGAGGCGGAGCCAGACCAGTGAAGGTGGGAGCAGCCGCTGAGGGGTGTGGAGCGCTGCGCGCATGTCCCAGTGAGTAGCGCACGTCCCCGGCCAGTGAGTGCGTGTGGCTTTGTTTTCCCCCTTCGCTCGAGCGCCTCAGGAAGGAGCTGGCGCGAGCGGAGAGGGAGCATTGTGAGTGCGCTCATCGTTATTCATCCGCCCCAGCCTCAAGGAAGCAGCTGGAGCGGCTGGGCGGATATGGAGTAGGAAGGGGGGCATTGGAGAGTGTGCTCATCGGTATTCCTCCGCCCCAGCATCAAATAAGCAGCTGGCTCGGCGGGAGGGAGTAAAGTGAGGCCTGTGGGACCTTGAAGAAGCCTTAAGTCGACAGCGACGCGTGGAGACTGGGACAACATCGTCTCCACGCTACAGTAAGGAGTGGGGCTCTCTGGGGAGTTCTGAACACAGGGGTGAATTCTTACTTTTGACAGTTGCCCCCCCCCTGAGTGGAATAGAAGCTCTGAGGAGCAAAAGACGAATATGATACACATTTAACTGGCCTAAGAAGGCCTTAAGGTTACCTGCCTGTTATTTATAGTGCCTGTTAAATGTAATGAAACACAGAAATTCATTGGTAATGTACATAGTAGATTAAAGGTGTTATTGCAAGTGCTGAGACCAGTTGTAGAGTATAGAACCTACTTAGAAACTATGCTTAATTAAATGCTAGGACCTCTAGTGATGTAAAGTTGATGACTAGTTAGCACCTTGGTAGAGATTATATCAAATTCCTGATTAATAGGTATTGTGCTTTCTCTCCAAAAGGGAATCTGCATAAGAGGTCAATTTAGTAATGGTGAAAAAACTAAGCATATGTACAAGTTACATGCATTGAGTTGTAATTCTCTTTCTACAGACAAACAGTGTTATAATTTTTCCTAAACTAAGTGTAAATTTTTCCTGTGTGAATACTAAGAGTTAAAGCAAAGAGAAACCTATTTTTATAAAACAGCTCATATTTTCCTAACAACTTGGTGTAGTGTTGTTTTTGTGTGCTGTTGCGTGGATTTACTTTTGGGTGGTCTGCAACCTTCACACTGTGCCTCTGAAATGTATGTCTTGCCCTAGGCCAGGCTACCCCAGGTTCTAACATTTGGTGCCTAGCGGTGGGATGACTGACTTGGTTGCAGCTACTCACTAGTAATTCAACGCAATACACTAACCTATACCAGGAGTTTTCTCCTTGCGGCCCTCCTAATTTAAATTTTGTTTTTTCTAAATTTATTTCTGGTGGTGGGTGGAGGTTGACCCCAGGACACTTTTGGTTACCTCCTGTGTGAAAAGTTTATACTCTAGTAAAAATGGAGATAAATGTGGAAGAGCTGGATAACTATACTGTGACCCAACTAAAGGACTGGTGTCAGCAGCAAAATGTGTTTTTTAAAAAGGGTGCCAGGAAAGGCGAGCTGCTGACAAGCATACGGGCATGGGTGGAGGCTCATTCCGGGGAGGTACCAGAATCAGAAGGGAGTGACAGGGACACTGTCATTGAGACTGCCATGCTGTACCAAGCGGGAGGGGGGAATCTACCGACAGGTACCAGGTCACCTCCCAGGGTGGGCAGCAGCGTCTCGGAGAAGGGTTTAACTGAAGCCGAGCTAGAAGATAGGAGGGAGGAGAGGAGAATGAAGCTGGAATTAGCTAAGATGGATATGGAAAGGGAGGAAAGGAGGTTAGCTCATGAGCGAACCATCAAGGAGATGGACTTACAAGCTCTCAACCATAGGTCTCCCAATCCAGACAATGGTGGCAGCGAAAAGAAAGTGGACACCAGGGAATCCAGACCCTATTTACCTAAAGATGTCATCGCTAGTTACACCCCAGGTGATGACATTGCCAAATGGTTGGCCGCCTACGAAGTTTCTTTAAGGGCTCACGGGATCCTAGAAACTCACTGGGGAGGTGGGCTGTATAAATACATGCCACCTGCTGGCAGAGACACTTTGTTGGCTCTGGAGCAGGATGAGCAAACCCACTACCCTGCCATGAAGGTGGCACTGGTGAAAAAATTTGGACTTACCCCTGAAAGGTACAGACAAAAATTCAGGGGAAGTCACAAAATGAGTAACCAGAATTGGGTAGACTTTTTAGACTACGCCAAGAAAGCTTTGGAGGGTTGGGTCAAGGGCAGCGAGGTAAAAGACTATGAGGGGCTGTACAATCTATTTTTGAAAGAACACCTCCTCGAGAAATGTTTTCCCGAGTTGCGCCAACACCTGGTGGACGGCAAGCTGACCGATCCCCGGAAGCTTGCAGAGGAGGCGGACACTTGGGCAAGTACCCGGGTGTCCTCCAAGGGGACTGGAGGGGATTCACAAAAAGCCGGACAGGGCGCCCCCCAGAAGAAAGAGGGAGGAGATAAAAAGAAGGAGTTCTCCAAAGGTCCCCAAAATAATTTCCAAGGTAAAGGAGCAGGTTTCACCCCTAGGGCAAACCCGCCCAGAAACCCTAATCCTGGCCAAAGCCAGCAGCCAAGGGTTCTCCACTGTTTTGAATGCGGTGGTGTTGGACATTATAAGGGAGATGTCAGATGCCCAAAAAGACCACCCCCTCCCACCGGAGGAAAGTCACCGGGAGTAGCTAGTGTAGTGCTCGGGGAGGAGTTGCCCTTAGATAAGGGGGGTGAGTGGGCGGGTGTCACCTTAGTGTCCCTGGGAGAGCGGGAGATGGTGCCAAAGATCCAGGTGCCCCCAAATACTACAAAGTATGGGCAATGGGTTACCATCAATGGCCAAAGAGGGGAGGCTCTGAGAGATACAGGAGCCAGTATGACTATGGTGAGAAGTCAACTGGTGTCTCCAGAGCAGGTTGTTCCTAATGTACTCCACCCCGCCGCGATGGCTGACGGCAGAATGGGCCACTATCCAGTGGCTGAGGTTCCCTTTGAGTGGGAAGTGGTTGCAGGTTCACTTCGAGTTGCCGTAAGCCCTGCCGTGCCAGTTGATTGTCTGTTGGGGAATGACATGGAGCACAACACTTGGAGAGAGGTGGAATACCGGACGCATTCTGCGATGCTGGGTACACCTGACTGGGCCTGTGTAAGCACACGGTCTGCGACTGCCCGGAGAGGGAGTTTGCCTGGGTTGGAGCCTGGAACAATGGCCCAACCCGCTGCCAAAAAGGGTCAGAAACGGAGACAGGGACAGCCTGCTCCGGCTTCCACGCCCCATGTGACAGATCGGCCACCTGCGGTGGTAGGCCAGGAGTCCGTGGAGGGGGGGAGTAGACTCTCTGGAGGACTTACCCATCCCTGCTGAATGGCACGTGGAGGGAGGTCCTACCAGAGAAGAATTCTGTAAGGGGCAGAGGGAGTGCCCTACCCTTGAGGGACTGAGGCGTCAGGCTGAAGCCCAGGCAGCAGGTGATGCTACGGGACACCACCATATTTACTGGGAGGGTGGCCTCCTCTACAGTGAACCCAAGGTACCTCTACCTGGCTCATCAAGGGCCTTGGTGGTCCCGCAGCAATACCGAGCGTTTCTGCTGGAATTGGCTCATGAGATACCACTGGCAGGACACTTTGGCCAGGACAAGACCTTTGCACGGCTTGTCCTCCACTTTTACTGGCCTCAGATGAAAGTGGCGTCCAACACATACTGTAGGACATGTGTAACCTGCCAGGCCAGTGGGAAAACAGGGGTGAAGCTAAAGGCTCCCCTGGAACCACTTCCAGTCGTTAGCACCCCCTTTGAGAGGGTGGGCATCGACATTGTAGGGCCATTGGATCCACCAACCACAGCTGGTCACAGGTTTATCCTGGTTCTGGTGGATCATGCCACACGGTACCCAGAGGCCATCCCTCTGAGGACTGTTACTGCACCTGTGGTAGCTAGGGCCCTGATGGGAATCTTTACTAGGGTAGGATTCCCGAAGGAGGTTGTGTCTGACAGGGGGACTAACTTCCTGTCCGCTTACATGCGGACCATGTGGAAGGAGTGTGGGGTGACCTACCGGTTCACCACTCCTTATCACCCCCAGTCCAATGGACTGGTTGAGAGGTTTAATAAGACCCTGAAGGGCATGATAAGAAGTCTGCCAGAGAGCTTACGGAGGAAGTGGGACGTCCTCCTACCTTGCTTGCTGTTCTCCTACAGAGAGGTGCCGCAGAAAGGAGTGGGCTTCAGCCCTTTCGAGTTGTTGTATGGGCACCCTGTGCGTGGGCCTCTCAGCCTGGTGAAGGATGGATGGGAGAAATCCCCCAGAAAGCCTCCCCAGGATGTGGTGAGCTACATGTTGGCCTTCAGAAGCCAGATGGCCAAGTTGTGGAAGCAGGCTGCTGACAACTTGGAGGCCAGTCAGGCAGTCATGAAGGAATGGTACGACCAAAATGCTCACCCGGTGGAGTTGGAGCCTGGCCAGAAAGTTTGGGTGATGGAACCTGGAGAGCTAAGTGCCCCTCAGGATCGTTGGACAGGCCCATTTGAGGTGTTGGAGAAAAAGGGTAAGGCCACTTACTTGGTGGATCTTAAGACCCCGCGGCAGCCCCTACGGGTGCTGCATGCCAATCGCCTCAAACCCCACCATGAGAGGCCAGAGGTCATCCTGATGATGGTGACTGATGGTGCGGAGGAAGCAGAAAGCTCCCAGACCTCTTTTCATGTCAAGAGAAGGATGGGTCGGTGGAGGGAGTAATTCTCTCCCCGTCTCTCACTCCTGAGCAACGAGAGGATTGCCGACGGGTATTGGGGCAGTACTCTTCACTGTTTTCCCTTGTCCCGGGAAGAACCCACCTGTGTACCCATGATGTGGACACAGGAGACAGCCCCCCAGTGAAGTCCAAGACCTATAGGCTGTCGGACAAGGTGAAGGCTAGCATCCATGGCGAAGTTGCCAAGATGTTGGAGCTAGGAGTGATAGAACCGTCCAGCAGCCCTTGGTCCAGTCCGGTGGTGCTAGTCCCAAAAGCCGCTCCACCGGGCACCACACCAGAACTGAGGTTCTGTGTGGACTACCGAGGACTGAACTCAGTTACCAAGACTGATGCTCATCCCATCCCCAGGGCGGATGAGTTAATTGACCGGCTAGGAGCTGCCCAATACCTAAGTACCTTTGACCTCACTTCAGGGTACTGGCAGATCTCCTTGACAGATGGAGCAAAGGAAAGATCAGCCTTCTCCACGCCTGAGGGACACTTCCAGTTCTGTGTGATGCCCTTTGGGCTCAAGAACGCCCCTGCCACATTTCAGCGACTGGTGAACCAGGTCCTCTCTGGAATGGAGGGTTTCTCGGCTGCTTACCTGGATGACATTGCTGTCTTCAGTAGCAGTTGGGAGGACCCCTTGCAACATTTGCAAGCAGTTCTCCAGGCGCTGAAACAAGCTGGATTGACCATCAAAGCCAGCAAATGCCAGATTGGCCAGGGGTCGGTTGTGTACCTTGGACACTTGGTGGGTAGGGGGTCAGTGCAGCCCCTGCAGGCGAAGATTGAGGCAATCATGGCCTGGGAACCCCCCAAGACACAGACTGAGGTCCGAGCTTTCCTGGGCCTCACAGGTTACTACCGTCGCTTTGTGAAGGGGTATGGCACTATTGTAGCGCCCCTCACAGAGCTCACCTCTAGGAAACAACCTCGACGGGTAGTGTGGACAAAGGCTTGTCAGCAAGCCTTTGAAAAGTTGAAGCAGGCAATGTGTGAAGCACCGGTCCTGAAGGCTCCCGATTTCTCCAAGGAGTTCATTGTTCAAACAGATGCATCTGAACATGGCATTGGGGCAGTGTTATCGCAACTAAATGAAGAGGGCCTGGATCAGCCTGTAGTCTTCTTATACAGGAGACTGCTTCCCCGGGAAAGGAGGTGGAGTGCAATTGAGAGGGAGGCTTTTGCGGTGGTGTGGGCTCTGAAGAAGCTGCGGCCATACCTCTTTGGCTCGCACTTCCTGGTTCAGACTGACCACCGCCCCCTTCGTTGGCTGATGCAAATGAAGGGGGAAAATCCCAAGCTGTTGAGGGGGTCCATCTCCCTACAGGGAATGGACTTCCGGGTGGAACATCGGCCTGGAGTGGACCACGCCAATGCAGACGGTCTCTCCAGGTATTTCCGCCTTAGTGAAGAGGACTCCCAAGGGGTTGGGTAGTTCTCCCAACTTTCAGCTGGGGGGGACGCGTGCTAGACCTGTCTGGATTTTTTTGCGCAGTCCCTCCTCATCATTATTTATTTTGTCCCCTTTTTGCCCCTCATACCCTTACTATTTTTTGTGTCTACTACTTTTTTAGGTGTTGGTCAAGGGGATAGGTGTTCTTTTTCCCCCCCATAATCTTCTACCTCAGGCCCAGAGGCCTGTTCTGACAGGAAAGTTGGCACCACCTAAAATGGTGGCCACCAACTGCCCCAACTGTCGCACCTAGAACTTGGCCATAGCTTAACATAGGGCATTCCAGAACCTTCTGGTCCATGCTGGACCATTGAAGGGCAGCCTATAAAAGGCGGAATGCGGGGCAGCCATTTTGTCTACCTGTGGAAGTCAGCTGGAGGACAGGTGGTAGCTGAGGGTGGGAAGAGGTTAGACTTAGGGTTGACCTCCTGGACTGGGAAGCTGCCTTATTGGTCCAACCCACTACTCCCCTGTTGGTTACTTGTCTTGGCCCCGCTGTGGGAAGTTACTGGAGACCCTGGGCGCCTGGCTTGCCCCTGTTTTAAATAATATAGGGGAAGTCTGTAGGAGAAGGAGACTGCAGCGCTGCGGAGCGCAGTCCTCTGCCCAGTTAGAGGGACTTGTGAAAAGTGTGCCTTCATACTCAGCATAAAGAGTCCAGAGACTGGTAAAATTGGTCTAGACTGTCCCTTAATTAGTAAACCCCTGGAGCGTTATCTCTCACCTGCTGTGGTGGAGCGCCACTGAGGAGAGTAGCAGAAGCCAGGAGAAAACGGGCTGTTCCGCCCTTCCAATCCCCCAATCTGGTGCAGGGCGAGCGGCGCCGTTGTGGAGCTATAATTGTGTGCCCTGAGGTGAGGAGCGGATTAGAGGAAGCCTTAGACAATTGCCGTGTGTGCTGGGCGTGGAGAGCAGCGTCGGAAGCACAGCGCGGTCTCAAGCGGTGAGACACTTCTCTTTCGCGCAGGCTCAGTGGCGCCGCCGGGCTCCGTGAGGCGGAGCCAGACCAGTGAAGGCGGGAGCAGCCGCTGAGGGGTGTGGAGCGCTGCGCGCATGTCCCAGTGAGTAGCGCACGTCCCCGGCCAGTGAGTGCGTGTGGCTTCGTTTTCCCCCTTCGCTCGAGCGCCTCAGGAAGGAGCTGGCGCGAGCGGAGAGGGAGCATTGTGAGTGCGCTCATCGTTATTCATCCGCCCCAGCCTCAAGGAAGCAGCTGGAGCGGCTGGGCGGATATGGAGTAGGAAGGGGGGCATTGGAGAGTGTGCTCATCGGTATTCCTCCGCCCCAGCATCAAATAAGCAGCTGGCTCGGCGGGAGGGAGTAAAGTGAGGCCTGTGGGACCTTGAAGAAGCCTTAAGTCGACAGCGACGCGTAAAGACTGGGACAACATCGTCTCCACGCTACAGTAAGGAGTGGGGCTCTCTGGGGAGTTCTGAACACAGGGGTGAATTCTTACTTTTGACAGTTGCCCCCCCCCTGAGTGGAATAGAAGCTCTGAGGAGCAAAAGACGAATATGATACACATTTAACTGGCCTAAGAAGGCCTAAAGGTTACCTGCCTGTTATTTATAGTGCCTGTTAAATGTAATGAAACACAGAAATTCATTGGTAATGTACATAGTAGATTAAAGGTGTTATTGCAAGTGCTGAGACCAGTTGTAGAGTATAGAACCTACTTAGAAACTATGCTTAATTAAATGCTAGGACCTCTAGTGATGTAAAGTTGATGACTAGTTAGCACCTTGGTAGAGATTATATCAAATTCCTGATTAATAGGTATTGTGCTTTCTCTCCAAAAGGGAATCTGCATAAGAGGTCAATTTAGTAATGGTGAAAAAACTAAGCATATGTACAAGTTACATGCATTGAGTTGTAATTCTCTTTCTACAGACAAACAGTGTTATAATTTTTCCTAAACTAAGTGTAAATTTTTCCTGTGTGAATACTAAGAGTTAAAGCAAAGAGAAACCTATTTTTATAAAACAGCTCATATTTTCCTAACAACTTGGTGTAGTGTTGTTTTTGTGTGCTATTGCGTGGATTTACTTTTGGGTGGTCTGCAACCTTCACACTGTGCCTCTGAAATGTATGTCTTGCCCTAGGCCAGGCTACCCCAGGTTCTAACAGTGCCCTAATTTTTATTTCTGCAGCACTAATCATAATTTCTATAGCACAATGAACCCCCTCATTGTGTTCCTTTGCAAATTAAATGTTTTAAGTGTTACCACTTTATTCCAATCAAGATGGCTTCAGGTGTACCATACTTTTGTCATAAGTAAGACTCTTGGCACTCTAGCTGTTCTTTAGAACACTCTGATATGTTCTGTAATTGGGCTATACTTGGGATACATCTGGGTGATATTTGTGCTACATTTGGGCTCTTTTGTCTCTGGTGGCCATCTTGGGAGACTTATTTGTTATGAAGTTTCCTAATTTCCTCATTTACTATAGTCTCCTCAGTAGGAAATGCTTTCAGTTTTTTACTTTGTTTCCATCAAGAGGGCATTCATATGTGTCACACATTTGCCATACATTCAGAATGTTAGAACTCTAGTTGCTTATTGGATCACTGTAGTAAAGCTACTGCTCACCAGGGAAGTCTGCTGCTGGTGTATGTTCCAATCTGCATGTCAGAATTGTTTAATGAAATAGAAGAGGATTTGAGAAGTCACTCAAAATGTGCCCTAATTTTTCCTTCTGCAGCACTAATCATACTTTCCATGGCAAAACGAACCATCTCATTTTGTTCCTGTTTAAATTCATTGTTTTAAGAGTTACCACTTTATTCCAATCAAGATGGCTTCAGGTGTGCCATACTTTTGTCATAAGTAAGGCTGTTAGTGCTCTAGTTGTTCTTTAGAACACTCTGGGACGCAACAGTCTCTGCCCTTGTTGGATGTACATGTTTTACTGAGAATGTCAGACTTCATTCTCACATGCCTGAGAAAGATAATGTGAATTTACAGATAATATGCTCTCAGTTAAGTTTCTAGATCACCTTCCAAACCTCTGTGGGAAAAGCATGAGAAAATAGTTTTCTCTCAAACATGATTCATGATATCCAGCAGAAGGCTTTTTCACATAGTGAAATCACCTTCGAACATACAACAATACCTAAAATGAGTATGGTACCATCAACAAATGATTTATAATGTAACTAAAGTCTTAAAACCTTCTATTCACTGCAATGCTTTTTAATGAGGTGCAATCATGTATATTGGTCCCAAGATGGCTGCCAACACTTCTTGGATGAAGTGCTGACAGCCAATCAGATCTCATGATGAGATGTGTGGTTAGGCTCCGCCCAGATATATATATTTCTTTTTCCATTAATATTTTAAAAATATACTGAACGGATTTACATCATTTAACAAAAAGAGTTCTTTCTGAAACAAGGGCTACCTTTTTGCCAAATTTGGTGTAATTCTGTTCAGCAGTTCAGGTTGTAGCCGTGTCTAAAGTTTCCTATGGAACATAACATGGAGAAAGCACGTTTTGGGACCCCCCTTTTTTCTCGGCCCCCACCCAGAATCTTTCAGGATAAAAGCGGACTTGGAGCACCCCACAAGTTTTGAAAATTGACTTTACTTAGATATATCGATACATGATATATATATATATATATATATATATATATATATATATATATATGTTAGTACAACTACTTGTACTAACTATAACTCGCCCGCCTGCAATCCACTGATGATGATGTTCCATATTACATAATTCATGACATGGTCAGTTACCTCATTGATGACCTCCCAAATGACATCACTGAAGACATCATCCAGTGAATGTGGTTTGGTTTGATATTTAAATAAGTATTATATATAAATAGCACTCTGCCTTGAAGACTGAGTGGATGTATAAGTGTGTGAATGGAGGATTTAATAGCAATGTGATTGACTGTCTAAGTGACGAATTTAAAGTGTCTCACTAAATATATGGCATAGTGAATAAACTGTGTAAATACCTGCATCACTCTATCTCTTGTTGTGTAAACTATTACATAAGTTGGCCACTAGCTAAGTGAAAGTCTACATTAGTTATTAATTAGTTAAGTGAGTATTTGTATGGGATAGTGAATGAATGTGTGTGTGGTTGGGTGGGACGTGTGTGACTATCGAAAGATGTGTAAATAGTTGATTTAGTAGGTATATGAGGTTAAGACTGTATGTGGAAACAGGTGTTTGGGTGAGTGAATCTCTTTATGGGTGTGGTGATGAGTAAATATATTTCTCAATGATATATGTCCAGCAAACTAAAAATATAAAAGGCAGTGTATGTGACAGTTGTTGTATACATAAGAATCAGTGATTGTATGATTGATGTATGGATAACTGTATACTTGTAATAGTAATTTTATAACACACTAAGTATGATTTACTATCTATATGAATAAATAAAGTGGTGTTTTTGTCCGTGTGTAGTTTAGTAGATATAAGTATGATCAATTGTTTGCATAAGTAAGTAGGATGTCTGCATAAGTGAATAGGAGATGTGCTGGTGTGTAATGTTGATGTAGGTGTATAAGTATATTTAATAGTGTTCTATTGATCTTTCTTAGCATGTATGAGTGAATCTATAGTTAAGTGTTTAGATGTGTGTGTGTGTAGATGTAGGAATCACTGAGTGGGTTTTTAGAAACTTGTATTGGTGTGTCAATGGTTTCAAATATGGTACTTCATATTTTATAATGAGTGTTTAAAGGTTATGCTACTGTATGATGAGGTGTATCAGTTTGTCACATGGATAATGTCATCAGTGATGTCATCAGTGATGTCACTGACCATGTCATGAATGATGTAATATGGAACATCATCAGCAGTGGATTGCAGGCGCGCGAGTTATAGTTAGTACAACTAACTATAACGGGGGAATTTCAATGGTTTTATATGAGTGAAATGTCTAGCTAACTATAACACCCCTAAAACCTATGGTTTTTTCAGTGAATTTCAAAGGTTTTTTAAATGCTAATTCCTAACTATAACGTGTCTGAAACCTATGGTTCTTTCAGTGAATTTCAAAGGTTTTTTAAATGCTAATTCCTAACTATAACATGTCTGAAACCTATGTTTTTTTCAGTGAAGTTCAAAGGTTTTTTTAAATGCTAATTCCTAACTATAACATGTCTGAAACCTATGGTTTCTTCAGGGAATTTCAAAGGTTTTGTAAAAGACAATTTTGAAATGTATTAATTGTTGTTATTTTTTTTTATACTGATTTTCTACATTTTTTTAAACAATTTATTTTTAGATATTTTATTTTTTAAATTACATTATACAGTACATTGCAAAATATACTTTCTCAGAATGAATTACTTTAGTTTAAACACTTTGCAAATAGGCAATAGTCTTCTAAGTGCAGTAGTTACAGTTGTTGTAATGCGCAACACAATTTCAGTCACAATGCAACATTGAGGTCAATGTGAATTTCTAGTTAAATGCAATTAGTTACTTTTTGGATTACTTTTCTAACCACAGAACTGGATCCTAGTTTCAGTCCTGGGACATCTCCTGTAAACAGTTGAGTAAAAGCGTTTTCATTACAGTAGTGATTTTTAAGGAATATTATTGTATTTTAAAAGTTGACACAGAAACTTTTTCACATAGATTCACCAATGTTATCCTACGGGAGGAAATTGACTTAGCAGGTAAGTAGTGTTAACGTAACTTTTTCTTACTCAGTGGTGGCTCCTGGATCCAGCACGGGTGCATCTCCTGTAAAGAGTTGAAAGAATGCATTTAAGATATACAGGCAATTTTTATGGAATATTTTTAGTTTGTGAAAATAGACACTTAGAAACTTTTATGGCGAAAACCAGACAATGGATTCCTATGGAATACAAGTTACTGGTGAGTACGGTTAGAATTACTTTTCAGGATCAGTACTGGGCTCAAAGAAGCAGCACTGAGGTCACTCCTGATAACAGGTGAGTACATTGGAATTTGTAGTTCTGCTGATTTATAGGAATTTTATAAAGTTCAAAAACTCCACACTTAAAAGATTTTCCAAGTGATACCAGTCAATGATAGCCTATAGAAGGAATTTCAAGTTTCTGGTAAGTATTGTTAGAATTACTTTTCAGGATCAGTACTGGGCTCAAAGACGCAGCACCGAGGTCTCTCCTGATAACACGTGAGTAAATCGGAATTCGTTGTTCGGCTGATTTTAGGTGAATATTTTAAAGTTCCAAAACTCCACACTTAGAAGAATTTCCAAGTGAAACCAGTCAATGTTAGCCTATGGAAGGAAATACAAGTTACTGGTAAGTATGGTTAGAATTACTTTTCAGGGTGAGTGCTGGGCTAAAAGAAGCAGCACTAGGTCACTCCTGATAACAGGTGAGTAAATCGGAATTTGTAGTTTGGCTGATTTTAGAGGAATATTTGTGCGTTTCAAAAATCAACACTTAGAAACTTTTCTGCTGAAAACCACACAATGGATTCCTATGGAAGGAAATACAAGTTACTGTAAGTACGCTTTGAATTAGTTTTTAAGGTCAGTGCTGGGCTAAACGATGCTGCACTGGGTTCTCTCCTGATAATAGGTGAGTAAATCGGAATTCGTAGTTCAGCTGATTTTAGAGGAATATTTGTACAATGGTGAAGGAAGGGGGTGGGCCTGAGGAGACATGTTTGCAAACACGCCCTGTGGCGCGTTTTAAGTTGCGTGATTAAGTACCCTTGAATGCTGAGGTCTCCTGGGGGCCAACAAGCCCACCAGGTACCTCCAGTATGCGCCAGGTAGCTGCGTTGCAGAGAGGTATTCAGAGGCCACGCCCCTTTTTACAACACTCTGAAACACAGCTCCGTGGTGCTTACTGGAGGTAGCTGGTGGGCTAGTTGGCCCCCAGGGACCCCCAGTATTGACAAGGAATTCATTCCCCAACTTGAACTGCGCCAAAGGGCGCGTTTGCACACATGTGAACTCAGGCCTGCACCCTCCCTTCACCACTGTGCAAACGCACCCCGTGGCGCGTTTTAAGTTGGGGGATTAACTCCCCTTGAATACTGAGGGTTCCTGGGGTGCAACTAGCCCACCAGCTACCTCCAGTAAGCGCCAGAGAGCGGCGTTGCAGAGAGGTGTAAAAAGGGACGTGGCCTCGGAACACCACTCTGCAACACAGCTCCCTGGCGCATACTGGAGGTGCCTGGTGGGCTAGTTGGCCCTCAGGGACCCCCAGTATTCAAGGGGAATGTGTTCCCCCTCTGCAAACGCGCCAGGTGGACAAGTCTGGCTGCGGTGTTCTGGATGGTCTGGAGCTTGCGGAGCAGGGATTTGTTGATTCCGGCATAGAGGGCATTTCTGTAGTCCAGCCTGCTTGTTATGAGTGTGAGTGCATAGGTGACGGCCTTTCTGGATTTGGGGGCATCCATTTAAATGTGTTGCGAAGAATGCAGAGGGTATTGAAGCAGGTGGAGGCGACGGCGCTGATCTTTCGGGTCATGCTGAGGGAGGAGTCGAGTATGATGCTGAGATTCTGGGTCTGGTCCGTGGGAGTGGGGGGGGTTGCTGAGGGCAGTGGGCCACCAGGTGTTGTCCCATGCTGAGGGGGTGGGTCCGAGGATGAGGACTTCTGTTTTCTCCGTGTTGAGCTTCAGACAGCTGCTGCTCATTCAGGATGCAAAGTCTTTAATTTATTCCTGGAAGCTGAACCTGGTGGTGTGGGGATCCTTTGTGAGAGAGGATGAGCTGAGTGTCATCAGAGTAGGATACTATGCTGAGTCCATGCTGTCTGAGAATGGCAGCAAGGGGGGCCATGTAGATGTTGAAGAGCGTGGGACTGAGCGATGATCCTTGGGGTACTTCGCAGTTGATCTCAGTGGGTTCGGAGAGGAAGGGTGGTAGTCTGATTCACAACAGTAGCAGAATGTCAGAAGAGTAGCGTGCATCCTACTCTTGTGTGCCATTTCTATGGTGATCAAACCAGTCAGCATCCTTCCATCTGCCAACACTTCGCCCTATGATTTCTAGCTGCTTTCGCTTCCTCTTTGCAGAGGAGGGACAGTGACTACTACTACCTACTTATTCTACCCATCTCTGCATTCCCTATGCACTACAATCTGCCTGTTCACTAATATGATATATTCAGAAATCGCTTATGTGACGGAGGAGTCCCGGGACCGCTGATACAACAATCATGCAGCCACAAGATGGTGTATAACAAACAAGGCTCTCATCCATTCTCTTGGGTCACGCCATCCATCATTCACTGTTTCAGAAGGAGAGCCCTCGGGGATGAGGGGTTTTAGTGGTGCACCTATGTTTGACAGCTACTCCTCCTCTAGTTCTCCTACATGCAGCACAGGCAGGTCTTTGCTCTTTCCACTTCTTTAGGAGCTCTTCTTCACCTCCATCGAACAAGGGTGTCTTTTTTGCCCTTTTTCTAATGTACCTTACTCAGGCTGTCTGCTGTTCTAAAAGGCTCTTTTGTGAACTGCACCATGAGAAATGTAGTGTTTCCTTTACCCCCATTCTGCAAGTGCCATAGCGATAGTCACTATAGGAGTGAGGGTGATTGTTACTGAGAAATACTTTTAGTTAAGTAATATTCCTACTTCAGGTCGTGGGATTATTATTCCAATAAATTCCAGACATAAACCTTCTCAGTCGGTGGACATGTTACCATATAAATGGGGTTGCCAAGACAGCAAAGTGTTAAGCAAAACGGATCCATCTCGCCAGGTGCTCACTCAGCTTGCTGGTGGAACTCCACAGAATCTTGCAGTGTTTTTCGGCAACTCTGCAGAATTCCGTGGAGTGAAACTCCACAATCTCTGCCCAGGCCTAGTCTGAAGTTTGGTGTAGAATTCCTCCAATGCCTTCTTTGAGAATAGACAAAGAACTTCTTCAGTGATTTTGCTAATTTCCTAAAGTATTTTGATGCAGTCTTTCAGAGCATATTTCATCAGAATTTGCATTAAAGTTGTTGAGCACTCCTTTGAGTTCTTGCCCAATTCCTCCAGCAAGTCTGTATCAGGGTCGTCATAGTTTGGTATAGTGAAACATTTAAGGCCTCTCAGGACCCGTACCAAGTCGATATCTTTTTGAAGGGACTCTGCCTCTCACCATTTTTTGATTTCTGTTTTATGAAGTTTCTCAAGTTTGTCATATAGCATTTGGATCTTTCTGCCATCTCCATTATTTGCATTCATCTTAGTGTTTGTGTTGCCATCTGGGACTTGTGCAAAAAAAAGTCTGTTAGAAATGTCCTTACATTTGGCTTCCAAGTCAGAGGCCATCACAGCCACAGTACCTCATTAACAGATAAAATACTAGGCATCCAAGCGCTGCTCACTGAACAGCCCTAGATACAAGCAGCTCCACTGCAACAGCTTCCAAAATAGTGGAGGCAGTAAATATGAGACAAGGGTACTCACCGTGTACTTAAAGTGAGCTGCAAACTGCTCCTCTGACGCATTTGTAGTAGTTTTCCAGCGGGCTGCTCCTCACTTCACTGATGCTCCCAGTACTTTTATTTCCTTCATAAGGAATGTGGCGTAACATCACATGGAAGAATATTCCCCAGGTTTGGCGTGTTTAAGGTCTTCAATGGTCTAAATGCCCTTTATCATCTGATCTAGCTCTCCTCCAAGGCACATACACAGTATTCTGAAGTAAGGGTTTTAGAACGCTGCAGGCAGCATACAAACTTGCATTTATCACCTTGACAGCACGGGCTGCAGGTTACTGTGGTCTGAGTCAGGCTCCGGTAGCCCATAAATCAAAGTCATTTGCCCCCACTGTCAAGGACCACTCAGTTGCTGAAAGATGCTCGGGACCATTTAATATGGGCAGTGCAGCCTCACCAATGCGTTTCGGCGTAGCCTTGTTCAAGGTAGGAAAGAAGTGGCTGATGTGACCATTAACATCAGCGTGGTTACCAAAAACAACAAAGGACTTAAGTCAGAGATCAGTGAAAGAACCAACTTGTCATAATATGCCTAAGTGATAGATACATTAACTAGTAATAATATACTTGACGGATATGTACATTATGGAATAATACATAATAATAATAATAAATTCATGCCATGTTTTTGTGACACAAAGCAAATCAAATATTTGTTGAAATTGCCGAAAGTCAGCCCCCTGCCACGCAGGGCCTTTGCCTGCAGCAAACTCCCCACAGGAAGCCAACGTTACACTGTGCATGTCGATTGGCCGTGCACAACAGGAGGTTGGCAACAGGGCCTGTCCTACAAACAGGCCCTGTCGCCAACCCACTTAGAGGCCGCCAACTCCCCCTGCAAGCAGTCAACCTCATACTACTCATGGCCTTTCGTCGAACAGAGCGTGGGGTTGGCCGGAGGACCTGGCTTACAGCTGAGCTATGTACCCAACTCCCACAGGCTGCCACCCTGGGGCAGCCACTGCCACAACGCACACAGCCTTTGCTCGTGCATGATGTGGGGTTAGCTGTAAGACATCTATTGCAGCCACATAACACCCTCCCCAACCCTCAAAAGGTCTTTGGGACCCCATCCCCCTGGGCTGTATTTTTTTAAGGGGCGGTCGTGGCCCTCCTCTCCTCAAGCCTCATTAGGTCCTGGGGACCCTATCCCCCAGAGTAAATTTTTACTTAAATTATATGGGGGCCGCGTGGCCTCCTCCTTGAATCTCTTAGGCTCGGGTGACCCCACCCCAGGGCTTTGTGTATTTTAAAGGAGAGGGAGACCTTGTGGCCCACTCCCCTGAGCTTCATTAGGGCCATGGGACCCCATCCACCTGGCCCTTGTGTATTTTAAAACATTGGAGGCCATGTGACCCCCCTCCTCATCCAGCCTCATTAGGTCCTGGGTGTTCCGCCCTCGAGGCCTTGTGTATTTTAAAAGAAAGGGGAGCTGCTTGGCCTCCTCTCCATGACCCTCATTAGGCCCTAGGGACCCCATCTCACAGGGCTGTGTGTATTTTAAAGCAGAGGAGGATGCATGGCCCTCCTACCTGAGCCTCATTAGGCCCTGGGGACTCCATGCTCCAGGGCCTTGTTCATTTTAACCCGTTGCGTGCATCGGACGGCCGGGAGCCGTCCAACATCACAGTGGGCATGTTTGTCAGATGGCTCCCAGCCGTCCAAGCATCCACCCACAGGGGAAGCGCTAGAGCTCCCCCGTGGGCCTCCCTTTAAGGTGCACCTACAATGGATGGCAGAGGAAGCCCTTTCCCTGCTTCCCCCAGCCCCCGCTCCATGTCATCTAATGACGTCAGAGCGCGAGGCGTGCTGACGTCATTCGAGGATTCCCAATGCGCTGGAAGCCATTGGAAGCCATTGGGCCAAAGGGTTTCCCTTTGCCCCGATGCCTCTTTTGAGCAATCCTACTGCATGATCGTGCAATCGTTCACCAGGAATACCCACTAGACACCAGGGTTTTTTTTTAACTAACAAAGGGGCCTATTAGGATGGCGGACGGAAACGGGTTCCGTCCACCATGGTCGCGGCAAAATCACTCCCAACCGCACCGTGGAGAATCCGCGGTTGCGATTAGGATATTTATGTCAAGAAACTCCGACCGCGGCGGACGGATCACATCAAACACCATCCGCGGCGGACGGAGCACACCAAAGACCGCCGTAAGCGGACGGTACCAAAGAAACACCCTCTACCGCGGACGAACAAGACCGCGGGAACAGGCCCAACCGCTGCTATACCTGCGGAGGGTCCGGCCGAGCGATTAGGATAACGCCGCCATTCCAACGGAACTCACCACCGTCCTCGACCGCCGCGGAAACAATGCATTGCCAAACGGACCATGACTGTGGAAGGACCACACAAACACCATCCCTGCCGTCAAACCGATTACAAAATGGCAGACGGAAGTAAATAGAAAACACACTAAACAGGACACCCAACCACCTGAAACACCCACCCCCAGCAACTACACGCCCCAATGACACCCCCCCAAGCACCGAAAAATGCACCAAAATCACGACACCCACAGAACACCTGATTGCCAACAACCATTGGGACACCACCACCACACAGAGTATAAAATGAATCCCTCCCACCACCACAGTCCTTTGCATCACAGCATAGCTGCAAGCAAGAGCCACAATACCACTAACAGCAGACACACACAAACACACATACAACCTGCACACCCACCACACAAACCCCCACAACACAATCCCTACACACCACACACCTGCACACCCCACCCCACCACACCAACACCTTGCACATCACACACCATGGTACCAAAGAAAAATCACAAGTTCACAGACAGTGAGTTGAAGGTCATGGTGGATTAAATCATCCGTGTCGAAACACATCTTTCTGGCACCCTAGTCCAGCAGACCACCTTGGCAACCAAAAATAACATGTGAGACAGGATAGTGACCAGAGTGAATGTGTCGGGGACCGTGCCACGCACCAAACACGAGATCCAGTCGTGGTGGCACGACCTCAAGGCAAGTGTGGTAAATTAAATATTACCCTGGCATAATTTCTAGGCATTAACAATTAGCATGTATCAAATGAGAGGCAGAGAGTCCGTGGTGTCCAAGTTAAAAGGGCTTTATTCCAATAACTCACATTAAGGGAGAATCTGTTCCATCACCACTGAGGTTCAGGAAGGGTCTTCTAACATTATTTACAGAGAACAACACATATATACATTTTTCCTTGTACATAGGGAGGAGCGCTCCAGGCAGAGCATGAAAGAAAGAGATAAGAGCATATGGGCGTGCATGAGGGTGTACACTTGATGAGTCACAGGTGGGTGATAGGTGGGTGGCTACATAGAGGAGGAGTTACATGGCAGGCTGGAACTTTGCCCTACTTGTGCACGCAATTTGAGCATGACGTGCAATTGACGTGTAACTGGGAGGAGAGCTGACTTTCAGTCTAGTAGAGAGATCTTTAGTGTCAAGGCGACCAGCACGTCTGGTACTAACTGATATCTTAAGTCAGGGGATGTATTATCTGAAGCAAAGGTTGCTCATCGCTAAGAATCAGAAAAAGCATATATTTCTTCGTGCATTGCACGGGGCTGTGAGCTTTCTATGGATGCAAGCACTGTGATTTACTTCAATGGAGACAGAGAGGCTAGGCCCTATCTTCCGCGGACGGGTTTTGTTTACCTTCCTCACTGGGCAGGAATGTGACTCTGTACAGCAGGCAGATAACAGTTATTCATAATACTATCTTGGCAACCCTTGCTGGGTCTCTTTCGGCTGAGCTAGAAGTATGCGAGGTCAGAGATACGTAATTGCAGCTTGCAGTGTGTCAGGAGTCATGAAAACCCTAATTCAGAAAGTGGCTCAGACTGAACCACAAAAAGGGTTTATTACGATATTTATTTAAAAGTGCACAATGCAAATACATGGGCCTTCCTGTTAGCTTAACGTTTGGGAAACTTGATGACAGGCACCTTAATGCAGGACGTGATTGCAGAGGCCTTGTGATTCAAGCCACTAAGAGAAATATGCATGGGTGACATGCACATACATGTAACATAGGGTACACGTAGGGGGCATCTTGGTCAGGCAAAATTTCATTTTCCTCATTCCCTCCTTGTCCCCTACTTAACCCTTCAGGATACATCTATATTCATGAGACCGTATAGTTGATCATACAGCATCATTTGTTCGTCCTTAACCCTTTGTATACTTGGATGTGGAACACATGCAGTTGCACACAGGCCGCAAATGGCCGGGCCACACTGCAGACAGAGACAGCAACCAAATATCATAAGTAGGATCATTCCTAGGAAGGACAACACTTTCCATCCCGAAGCAGATATCACACCCCAGAGCCAACTGGACCAAGTCCATGTGCCTGGGTCTTGATGTATGCCATGAGCAATCTTGTGGAGGCTTGTTATCGCTGCATACACAGATGGCGCATTATTTGGGATGAAAACGCAACAACTAGATCGGATCACGCTACAAGCTCCGCCCCTATCCGCCAAGATGACGTCTAGAACGAGGCGATGTTGAAGAACAACAAGTCTCATAGCAGACTGTTCCTGGGTCAAGTTCGCCAGGGCAGATGCAGTCACATTCACTACTGCCTCAAGAGTCCTTGTTAACTTGCGTATCAGTTTACTGTTTTGGACGGGACCTATGAAGAAAAAGAATCCTTTGTTGAAATCTGTATATTGCTCCCAAGCTGTTTCAGTCTGATCAATCCCTGAGGCATCTGTCTCTCTCCTTACTCTAACATGTTCTAGTCGTGAATCTCTATGATAATGGGATGGGGCCAAGAATACAGGTAGTAATAAGAATGCTATATAACAAGTCCCACCCCAGTCTAAGGGCAGATGTACATAGGCTGTCTGACCGCAAATGAAATAGGTATGGCGTGATGTTTTGAAAGAAGACTGTCCTTTATCGTTAAACTCTACTACAGCTTTACACCCGCTGTGTCCCATATGTACTGAGCCTTTCTTATTAACACATAAATCACCTTTTGCTGGTAGAACTGAAATAAACGGTGGACCTGTATTTTGCTTGGGCTGAACGTTTAACATTATAAAATTAACGGATGCATTTCCCTGCTCGTACTCTTCATTCTCTAGATCGGTTCCCTTCCTTTGGGGAAATCCGTCTTTGTCTGGAAAACATGCTTCATTCATTACTTTATTCAGGTGTCCATATATCCAGCCACTTGGATAAGCTATGTACTTTCTATCTATTGAGGTCATTAAGGCAAACCATGCTCCACATGAACCATTGTGTGAGAACGGTAGAGGATAGAAGGGCATAACTCCCTTCGCCCTTTGATAAGGTGGCAGTTGGCCACATACCCAGCAATCAGTCGCATTGCTGGTCTGGTGAGAATGGTGTAACATTTGAATAAAAGTATTGTTACGCAATGCAAGTCGATATGACAATTCATGAGGTGGCAGTTCACTAAATGTATGCTCTATGGTGCTGTTACTGGAAGAGTGTATATGTGAGGAAATAGGAAAGAAAACATATAGTAATAAACTGACACAGATTATAACAATGCACAGAATAAAAAGAATTATCAAAGTAACTATACATCTACTGCGTAATAGCTTGCAGTATTTTGCTTTCATGTTTTTTTTCTTACTTTTCTCGTATGTGATCTTATACATGTCAGAAATCTAGTCTAACCGATTCACCACCGAGTGGACTTAGACAATTAAACTACGTCTGACTTACTAGATCTTAACTTAGATTTATACTCCTGCTGTGGAGTCTTTTCTAGTAAAGGCGGCGCAGGCGGCGCAAGCGGCGCAAAGTCTGTATTGTCTTTTACTGAAGTACCAGATTGTCCAAAGTGTCTTTTACAGTGCTGAGCGTGAAGCCATCCTTTGCGTCCCTCGACTTTTATTGCGGTCCTCGTGGTCAGTAGCACCAACTTCGGCGTCTTCCAACGTGGCTCAAGGGGGCTTGATCGATCAAAGTTCCGCACAAAAACGAAGTCCCCAGGGACTATGGCGTGTTCCTTGACCTGGGTGTTGTCAGGGAAGGCGGCAGCAACCTGTGAACGACAAGAGAGTAGTGCAGACATCAAGGTAGCCAGGTAATCTGTCAGCATGTTACTGTCAACATCAGTTATTCTTTTAGGCATAGGCGTACCCCACATATTTGGCGGTCTACCGAAGACTACTTCATACGGGGATAGGCCTGTTCTGGAATGAGCTACCATACGCATGTAAAAGAGGGCAACCGGTAAAGCTACCATCCAATCCACACCTTTTTCTGCACATATCTTAGCAAGTTTTGTTTTGATTGTCTGATTATGTCTTTCTACAAGGCCTGCTGCTTCAGGGTGTCTTACACAATGGAATTTCCAAGTATATCCTAACAGAAGAGACACTTGTTTCATTAATTCAGAGGAGAATGGCTGACCGTTATCGGAATATACGACCCGAGGCAATCCATACCTGGGGAAGTACTCGCGCACTAATTGCCTGGCTGTTGTCACAGCAGTATAATCTGGAACTGGATATGCTTCTGTCCATCTAGATAGTGCACACACAACTACCAAGACATACTTGTAACCTCTACATCTGTTCATTTGGATATAATCCATCTGGAGGACCTCAAAAGGGTGGTCAGGAGGATGAAATCCGCCTTGTTCCACCGGAATGCCTTTACCTGGATTGAACTGACAACAGATCATACATGTTCGTACTTTCTGCTTCGCTGCTGCACGCATGTGCTTGTTAAACCAGATATTCTGCAAGCTGTCTATCATTGCCTTTTCTCCCAAGTGTGCTGGACTATGTGCTGTGTTTATGATTACTTGTACCATAGAATCTGGAAGAAACCATGTACCTTTTTCCTTAGTCATCCAACCTTGTTCAGTCTGGACCCCTCCTTGTTCAGTCCATTTCTTTATCTCATCTGCAGTGGCATGTGTCTGTATGTCGAGTACATCTTGAGTGGGATCCCTGACTGTCATACATGTTGTCAGTAATGGTACCTCTGTCCTTGTCGTGTCTGTTGGTGTCTGGGCTGTCTGGGCTGTCTGGGCTGTCTGGGCTGTAAGTTTAGCTGTTCGGTCTGCCAGGTCATTACCCTGGGAAATGGTGTCTGTAACTTTGGTGTGAGCTTTGCACTTCAGGATAGAAATGGCTGTAGGTAAATGTATTGCTTCCAACAGGGCTTGAATGAGCTGGCCGTGCTGGATCTTGGTCCCATGGGAGGTCAAGAAACCTCTCTCCCTCCAAAGTACCCCGAAATCATGAACTACGCCAAAAGCATATTGTGAGTCAGTATAAATGTTCACTCTTAAGTGCTTAGCTCTTATGCAGGCTTGTGTCAGAGCGATGAGCTCTGCTGCTTGTGCTGATAGTGTGTCTATTTTCTGTGTCTCTATGACTTTAGTAGCAGTGGTCACAGCATATGTTGCTACTAATTCTCCTGCACTCGTTCTCATGCATGATCCATCTACATAGAGCGTTAAGTCTGGGTCTGGAAGTGCAATATCTGTCAGGTCTTGTCTTGGTTTCGTCACTACATAAATTACTTCCACACAGTCGTGTGGCGGTGCATTTACTGTACTTGAGGGCAAGTGTTGCAGGATTCAGAATATTACAACGTCTGATCTCTATGTGTGGTTGAAATAATGTCAGTTCATATCCTGTCAGTCTTGCTACAGTCAAATGTTGTGTCTGTGTCCTGTTTAAGAGAACCTCCACTGCATGTGGAACCTGTACTGTCAGAGGGTGACCCAACACTATCGAGTCACTTTGTCTGATGGCTAGGGCTGTTGCTGCAACTGATTTCAGGCACGCAGGCAGAGCCTGGGCCACTGGATCTAGTGTACTAGAAAAATAAGCGCAAGGCTTGTGTTTTCCTGCTTGATCTTGTGTGAGGACAGATAACGCTGTTCCATCTCGTTCAGTTACGAAAAGCATAAAAGGTTTGCTGTAACATGGAGTCGCTAAAACTGGTGCTTGACATAATGCTCTTTTTAATTCCTCAAATGCCAAGGTATGTTCTTGTGTCCAAGGGAGGACAGTCAGAGTGGCTGCCTCCTGTGTAGTTAACTGTATGAGTGGTTTGGCTAGATAGGCATACTGGGGAATCCATTGCCTACAGTATGAAGTGAGGCCAATAAATGCACGTACTTCTTTCTGTGTCTTGGGCTGTGAAAGGTTAGAAATGAGCTGTATGCGTTCTCGTGTTAGTTGCCTACCCTCCTTGGAAAGTAAGTGTCCAAGGTACACCACTTGCTTTTCACAGAATTGCAACTTGGAAGGGGACACCTTGTGCCCTTTGTCAGCCAGAAAATGTAACACTGTCAGTGATGCATTTGCGCATTCTGGTTCTGAACGTGCTATAATTAGGATGTCATCTACGTACTGTAGTAGAGCAGTGTTGGGAGGCATGTGAACACTGTCTAGCTGTCTTTTTAATGCATGACTGTAAATGCTAGGACTCATTGCAAGAGCGAAACTCCTGCCAATTATTCTGTTTACACTACGAGGGAAAAACTATTCATTTGCAAGCATGCCTTATCTGAAGCCAATGAAGCTTTCAGTGCTGGCTGTAAGGAAGAGCAACTTGACCCCCCCTTATATAAACAATTTCTCTGCGGCTCATCAAGTTTTTTTTTTCTCTACACTGCCTTCCCCTTCATAGTGATGTCACCCACAGGGCTGTCAGTTTATATCAACAAATGTCCGCGGAAAAGAATTGGAGTATGGCCAATGATAACAAGACAGGCACTGCTCGGTGCTCCAAGAGGGAAAAGCCCTCCCTTTACAAAATATCTTTCTCTAGGAACCAGGCCACTTCAAGGTCGAAAAACACATTCTCTGTAATTCAAAACAGATAGCTAACCAACATTCTCTAACTTAACTGAAGCAAATTTAAAACGTGATAAAAAGCATCCTAAAATCAGTAATTAATAAGGACATATTTTATTTCGTAACCAAGACACATGCTAGCATTTTAAAATAATTATATCATAAAATATTGTTACTAGCTGCAAAGGAAAAAAAGAAACAGAACAACATGACATGGAAACACATCACATTTTACTTTTTGAAAATAACATGTGAAACACCATAATTTTGCATTGCAGAACCAAGAGTTTCATAATTAAGTGTGCAAGCTCTTCTATTCTACCTATAAAAAGGGCCAGATTCATCATTTTTCAAAAGGCCATTTTTTCTAATTGAGTGGATTAACTGTCACACGCTATTCTAAAGGGCAGCTTGTATTGGGAAAAATAATAATGTATATTTTGTAGAACAAATTCTAATTTAAAAAAAACAACACACGGTTGCATTACACTAATTAAAAGCACATTCTATGATGGGTCTGTTTTATATGTCCTTCTCAACCGTGAAAACATTAAAGCACCCTCCGTGCAAACCCTTATCTCAATCCGACTGGTTTATTTACAGCTTACCGACCTCTGAGTCAAACACATTAAATCAAGTGTTCCAAGGCAAACCCACACAAATACACGGACGCATTTGAAATAGAATGTTAAATGAACACTTCTTTACTCTCCATGCAAGATGTTACCATTCAGTCAGCAAACTGACAAAGCACATAGGCAGACCCAGCAATCACGGAAAAAGTTAAATCAAACCATCAATCAACTAAATACTCACTGACTTTTAGTGTCAGCTCACATAACCATGCATGTGAGCTACACAGCCATGAAATCGTGCCAAAACGCACTTCCAAACTACGCCAAAAAGACACCTTCCCCTCCACCAATTCCCTTCAAACTACTTTGCCGCAAAACTAGACACTCCCAAGTTTCAGCCGATCCCGCAGACTCAGTTAAGAACTACTTAGCACACCACGAAATCTCTGCCTAAAAGCACGCACAAATCAAAACAGCTCCATTTTCCAAAAATACACATTAGCCAAACACACCCTTCCGCCCAAGCCAAAAATCCCCAAAATTCAGCACACCTGGCCATCCACCTCCTCTACCGCTGTACCAAACCCCCGGGCCCCTAGCGCACCTGGAACACCCCCAAAATAATTTCTCAATTTTCAGAAAAACGCTCATTGGATAACATGGCAAATCGCACCTCCGCACAAAACATGCTTTTTCCACCACTTCCACAGCTCAGATCCTTTTCAAATTTGGCATCACAGTAGTCCAAGCGATTCCCTAAATCCTCACCAAAAAGCAACCAAATCCATCCACTGGAACAGGTACGAATTACCGCTCAAAAACACGCCCCCCCCCCAAACCCCATAAACGGCCATAAATCGGCCAAATCTCGACCAAAAAACGCCAAAATCCCTCAACACCTTGTTAAACAGCATGTTAAAACAAATACTGCCTTCTCAATACAAGATATTAACTCTTTGGCAGATGAAGCACAATCTTTCCCCAATGACTGCAGTACATGGGAAAGTCATGAACCCATCTCTCTACGTTATCACATAACACGTACGCACATCTCCAAAACGTTTTCTCCAAGCACTTGAAAGAGATCCAGCTCTCTCCTGCCTAACGTAATGATAACATGCTCTGCACAAACCATAACTACATGGCGCTATTCACAAGCCATATTCACAAGAAACTCAACAAGTTATAATAATGACATGCTCTTCATAAACCATATTTACAAGGAGCTATTTACAAGGACCTCCACAGTAAACTTATATATATGGGGACTCTTCTAGATAGGAGGAAATAAAAAGCCTCTGATGCTGTCGGCTTCTTTCTACATACTCTAAAGGGTACAGGTGGTGGCGTTCGCGACCTACTGGGTGTTTCTGAGGGGGTCATTCTAGCTAGTTCTTCTGAGAGGACGGGATAAATACCAGTAACGACGGCGTTTCTTTCTCTATCAGTCTGTTCTGTTTTGACCCGTTCCCCCTCCTCCCGCAATTCTTTTTCTTTGGCTTTTTCCGCTGCTTGTTTAGTTCTCTCTGCTTTATTGAATTCTTTCTCTGTTCTCCTGTGTGACTCTTTGCGCCATAACTCGATGGCATCTTTCTGAGAGGGTCTTGATTTCTTTTTCCATAGCGCTTCCTCTACTCTCATAATGCATTCTGAATCCCATGTTCCTGAGATAGGCCATCTATACTTTTCCTCCAGGTCCTTTGTATAGTCTACCCATAAATCTAAAAACAAGATGGCGTCTAATCCATGCTTATTATACATATAATGACCAGGTGTGTCTCTAGGCGGGATGTTATCTGACTCTTCTAGTATACCTTTTCTGGTCCCTATCTGACGCAATTTTGAAAACAGTGGCATGTTGAAACCAACACAATGGAAATACAATACACAAAAATAGACTGAAACAATCAACAATCATTCACACTAAAACATCATAACATTAAAACAAACATGATCTAAACCAATACAGAGAACTAAACATGTACTTGAAAAACTATATGCACTGGAATACAGTACAACCATACCGGTCTCAAAAATGAGACACGTCTTTACCGAGCCCACGTTTACCATGGACCCGTCTTGACCGTGCTCGTGTGAACGAACCCGTCTTTACCGTTTTTACGAATAACGTGAACCCGTCTTTACCGTTTCCACGAATAACGTGGACCCGTCTTGACCGTGTTCATATAAAATGAACCCGTCTTGAAACTTTATGCATTCCCCATAGTGGTACTCACCGAGAAGCAAAACTTGAAACTTGAAGGCCTCGGACTTCTACGCATCTACGTCTACGTCTACGCATGCGCCTCGGAACGGGTGGACCTCTGGAAACCTCGGACCTTGCTCTCTCACAGGTCGGGCTCTGGTTGAGACGATCCGTAATCCTCACAGCCTCGTATGGATGCCTGGTCACAGTCCGTCCTCCTCCTGGGCCTGAGGGAGTAGCGGGAAATCCCGATGGCGTGTACACTTTAAAGTCCGTCACGGCTGTAGAAGGGGGCAAAGCTGGACCTACAACTCCGGCGCGTGGGGAAAAGGATATGTACCTATTCGGGCGCCAAATTAATGTGGTAAATTAAATATTACCCTGGCATAATTTCTAGGCATTAACAATTAGCATGTATCAAATGAGAGGCAGAGAGTCCGTGGTGTCCAAGTTAAAAGGGCTTTATTCCAATAACTCGAGTTAAGGGAGAATCTGTTCCATCACCACTGAGGTTCAGGAAGGGTCTTCTAACATTATTTACAGAGAACAACACATATATACATTTTTCCTTGTACATAGGGAGGAGCGCTCCAGGCAGAGCATGAAAGAAAGAGATAAGAGCATGTGGGCGTGCATGAGGGTGTACACTTGATGAGTCACAGGTGGGTGATAGGTGGGTGGCTACATAGAGGAGGAGTTACATGGCAGGCTGGAACTTTGCCCTACTTGTGCACGCAATTTGAGCATGACGTGCAATTGACGTGTAACTGGGAGGAGAGCTGACTTTCAGTCTAGTAGAGAGATCTTTAGTGTCAAGGCGACCAGCACGTCTGGTACTAACTGATATCTTAAGTCAGGGGATGCATTATCTGAAGCAAAGGTTGCTCATCGCTAAGAATCAGAAAAAGCATATATTTCTTCGTGCATTGCATGGGGCGGTGAGCTTTCTATGGATGCAAGCACTGTGATTTACTTCAATGGAGACAGAGAGGCTAGGCCCTATCTTCCACGGACGGGTTTTGTTTATCTTCCTCACTGGGCAGGAATGTGACTCTGTACAGCAGGCAGATAACAGTTATTCATAATACTATCTTGGCAACCCTTGCTGGGTCTCTTTCGGCTGAGCTAGAAGTATGCGAGGTCAGAGATACGTAATTGCAGCTTGCAGTGTGTCAGGAGTCATGAAAACCCTAATTCAGAAAGTGGCTCAGACTGAACCACAAAAAGGGTTTATTACGATATTTATTTAAAAGTGTACAATGCAAATACATGGGCCTTCATGTTAGCTTAACGTTTGGGAAACTTGATGACAGGCACCTTAATGCAGGACGTGATTGCAGAGGCCTTGTGATTCAAGCCACTAAGAGAAATATGCATGGGTGACATGCACATACATGTAACATAGGGTACACGTAGGGGGCATCTTGGTCAGGCAAAATTTCATTTTCCTCACAAGGGTGAAAGGCATAAGGGCGAAGAACCACCTGCGGGCACACCACACTGGCGGCGGCACTCCCCCGGAGCCCATGCCATTTGCAGAATGGGAGGAGAAGGTGCTGGGCATACTGCACCCTGAGAGCCTGGAAGGAATCGAGGAGGGACTAGAGGGTGGTAAGTACAAACCAATGACCACTATCACACTGCCATGGTCTGCCTCGCACAACTGCCAACACACATCTCCCTGGCTCCAATCCATGCATGTGTGCCACATAGTCACCCAAATGTGAAGTCCTGGGCTCAAATGCACCGACCAGGACCAAACACAAATGTTGCCTCCTACGCTCCCAGCCTTGCATGTTGTCAAAGCAGCCAGCACCACAACTCCCAAGAGGCCCCCATGTCTACAGGGAGGGTGGTGGGGGGTAGGGTGTGTGAGAGACCAGCACTACAACTCCCAACAGGCCCCCATGTCTACAGGGAGGGTGGTGGTGGGTGGGGGTGTTAGAGACCAGCACTACAACTCCCAACAGGCCCCCGTGTCCACAGGGAGGGTGGTGGGGGGTGAGAGAGGTGGGTGGGGTGTGTGAGAGAGGTGGGTGGGGTGTGTGAGAGACCAGCACTACAACTCCCAACAGGCCCCCATGTCTACAGGGAGGGTGGTGGTGGGTGGGGTGTGTGAGAGACCAGCACTACAACTCCCAACAGGCCCCCATGTCTACAGGGAGGGTGGTGGTGGGTGGGGTGGGTGAGAGACCAGCACTACAGCTCCCAACAGGCCCCCATGTCTACTGGGAGAGTGGTGGTGGGTGGGGGGTGTGAGAGACCAGCACTACAACTCCCAACAGGCCCCCATGTCAGGTCCGGCGAAACTGTACTACTATGAAGGAGTACGATACACATGCGAATGCTCTAAAGAAAAAATTTGCCGACAGAGGCTATCCTAAGAAAATGATAAAACAAGCCTACAAACGGGCAAAATATTACAACAGAGAAAGTCTATTTGAACCAAAAACTAAACCAAATAATGAAACAAAACCCATTGTATTTGTGACGAACTTCTCATGTGTATCTAATAAATTGAAGAACTGTATCAATAGCAACTGGAAGCTGTTAAATGACCTAGGCGAAACACCAATCCCCAAACCAATATTTGCCTTTAGGAGAAACCGCACAATCAGAAACTGTCTAGTTAAAACATATCCCAATAAAATGAAAAGGAATTCCATCAGAACCTTAGATGGATCAACTCCAACAGGCAACTATGCCTGTGGTAACTGTAAAAATTGCCCCTCTATAATACCTGGTCCAAATATAACCTTGGGCAAAACAACACACACATATAAAGAACTATTTAACTGTAGGACTAACAATGTCATATATTTGATCAGTTGCCCTTGTGGCAAAGTATACATAGGAGAAACCCAACGAGAGATCAGAACAAGAATAACGGAACACAAGTCAGCCATCCGTACTAAAAAGCTGACAGCACCCTTAGTAGCCCACTGGACAGAAATGGGCCATACAGTGGAAGATGTACGGTGGTGTGTTATGGAACAAGTCAGTATAAATAAGAGAGGAGGAGACCTAACCAGAAAACGGAAACAAAGAGAACAATATTATATGTCCAAATTCAACTCCCACAAAATAGGTCTGAATAACAAAGAGGAATGGGAAAGAATACTGTAGTGAAACGATGGATTCAAACCAAGGACCAGAGAAAACCTAAATAACAGTAATAGGTAGTATGAGAATCGCGTAATAAGAAGGGCTCTGGCAATAGATAAACTCTTAAGTAGCGGTGTAAACACCAATACTTATAATCACCGAGATATGGGAACAATGATCCCCTCCAGTAATAACCAGATAAGAGGCTCCATAACTACAGATAATGTCCAACATTAAAATAATAACACTATAATTAAGTAGGTCAAAAATTTCTATATGGTCAAAAATTTTGTAAATTTAAGGAATTTTTTTTCTATATGGTCAAAAAAAAATTTTAGTTTGAAAATAGGTGCAGGATGATATTAATTATGAGCCCCAAATGTATAGCCATAACAAAAAATATATGGTAACAATTCACTGTAAACACTGAAAAGGGCCCTTGCTCCCCAATCCAAGATGGTGTGGACCATCAGCAGAGAGTAAACGTAAAGTAGGCAAATCTGGCACTTAAATAAACGTGAATAATCAGACAGTAGAAACAATAGCATCTACAATAGTTAGGAGATAACCAGGGACCCAAAATACGTATTTACGCAGTAATCGAGTAAATCGAAAAGTCTCCCATTCCAAAATGGCCACCGCGATTCGAGCGGAATCCAATCGGGTCTGAAACCAAAACGGGTCTCAAACCGATCAAGATACAAACGTTTGAAAGAGGTTGGAGCGCTAAATCTGTAACACACATCAAGCAACGACCCACGGTAGAATAAATGCGGCGCGAAAATAATATAAAAATAAAATAAACATGTTACGAAGAAAACGGCCAAAAAATTCAGCAGAGCCCCGCGCATCTGATAAACGGAGCACACGTTAGTAAAGTTAGGGAAATAAACACAGGGAGACCTATTATAAATAATTTTAGTTCAAAATGCTAATAAGATATAGGGTTTTAACCTATTATAAGATGGCGGCCAAAGTCGGATCACCAAGCAATTACACCTACAAACAGCAACCAGGTGGAATTGATAAGACAAATAATGAGCTAGCCTGTGACGGTATAAATACCAGACAGGAGTAAGTCTTAGTAGATCGAGAAGACTCAAGAGGCCAGGAGGACGCCACGCAGTTCAGCTCCCTTAACTAAGTAAGTAAAGATAGAGTAATGACTGTGCTGCAAGGAGTAGAATGCTGTTTTTTTAAAAAAAGAAACAGACTGTTCTGACCCAGCCCTAATATTTATCCTTTCTCAGAAACAAAAGCCAAGTAAAAAGGCTTCAACTTAAAGACCAACATCCCCAAGAGTGAAGTAAATTAAGAGTAACTCTAAATCTCCAATAAGGTAAGAAATGCAAGAGGAAGGGGATATTTTTTATTAAGTAAAGGAGTAGTAGAGTAACACTAACAAAGATTATCCCATCCCTAGACGGAGCAGGGGTGTGAAGTATCCAACCCAAAAGAAAGGGAGCTCCCAGAGGCATCCTCCTGATAACTAAAGTAAAATTGGAAACAAAAACCGGTGAGGATGAGACAGACCTAATGCTTAACTATTGGACTACATAGGAGTTAGTCATAAAATAAATTACTTATAAAAGTAAAAAGTAAATATACTTATATGTTTTCCCTTTACTTTATAGTACTGAAGTGGTTAATTCCCATAGTCTCTGAGGAAAGACCAAGAATACTGGTTGAGAAAAAACCCATATAAATGAAGGGAACGGAAAATATGAGCAGAGATTAAACAGACTCATATGATTAAAAAAGATCCAGGGAACCCCACCTGGGTAAGTTGAGTAATAAACTTGTTGGCACCGATATAGCAAAAGGGAAAACAATGTTATTCCAAACACTAGGGTCGTAATTAAGGGACCCGTCAGCAGGAATCACGTATTTACAATCAAAAGATATGTGATAGAAGTGTGGAAAAGTATTGTCCAGTAGAGTAAATAAGAACTGAGTCAGTCGTCCAAATATTGGTGCAAAGAAACACTGCCATACTACCGCTTAGCCTAGTAGGCTACCAATTTATAGATTATGGAAAAAGATAGCAATTGAGTTGGAACAAATCTCAAGTTGTGACGTGCAGAAGATAATATATAGGTTACCAAATAGTAGGCTTGCCAAATGATGTATTGAAGATATGCAACTGATACTAGTAGATGGGACCTAATGAAATGTACTATGATATATGTCTTTGTAGATGTGACCAATCAGGGAACGAGTCCTGAAGAAGGTGCAAGAACTCAAGAGGCACCGAAACGCCGCGTCGACAGTTTGTTCCTATTATTTGTGTTTGATTAACTTTGTATAAATATGTCTTTTGGAAATAATGCTGCATAAGGAAAAATCCCTTTTTTTTAGAAATAACTGAAATTGATTTTAATAAATGTGTTATTAATATTGTTTGTGTAAATTAAACATATATCATGTAACGGTTTTTAATGCAACAGTTTTGTAGTACTATGAATTCTATTTGAATAAATGTATGACAATTTTTAAACAAGTCTTTGTTTTATATATGGTCCCCCATGACACTGAAGGGTTGTTAGTCCATGTTGTAAATTTGGTAACCTAAATAAGACTGCACAACTTTTGTACACACAGAGGTGGCCGCCCCCATTGGGAGAGGCACACCGAACAAGGTATAACAATCAGGAAAAGGCACCCTGTTTTTTCTCATAGTTGTTGACCCAGTCCTTTTCCTGACAGAAAGGGTAGCTCCCTACTCATAACTTTTCTGATAACATAGCACAGTTCTTTAACTGGGGAGTTGTGTTCTCTCTTTTCCTCACACAGGAGTGAGGTGTGATTAATCACACGGTGGTTCAGAATTGATACAATGGACACCTTTAAAGTATTCAGTTTTTCAGACGACCAATTTAATAAACTAGTCAACTGTCCAGACAAAACTGTAAACACAATAACAGCAACTAATACTGATTTAGAACAATGGAAGGAACTCTGGAACCACAAGAAAAAAATAATTAGGACTGAATTACATTCAGATTTTCTAATACAATATTGTAAGAAGGGGATGATACCCAAGGGGTTACAGGTTAAGAATGAACCGAGTCTTTTTATAAAAAATGAAAAATTTTTAGAAACTTGGACCTTTATAGCCAATAGGTGCAGCAGAGATTGGCTCCTGCTAATTATAGAGACTGCACAGGCCACCCTGATCATAGAAAAAATTGAATTGGATGAGATGGAAAAGAAATTAAAAGATAACACCTCAGTAGAGGATGCAAAACAAAAACTGGAAGAGATCCAACGGGATCTTGACGGGTATAAGGATTACCTGATCAATAAAAAGAGTAACAAGTTTAAAAAAGACCTAAATCAATATAAACAGGAGTCAGTATATCCTTATATACAAAAAGATTATTTTGACAGGCCAAGGGAAGATCGGTCCAATAAAGGCAACTGGCAAACCAACAAACGCCAGGGCCCTAGACGGGGGGTAACATTCTCTGACACGTCATACACGAGCAGTGACTCGGAGAATGAGACAACAACAGGGAACCAAACCGACATAGAAAGAGACCGACCCAATAAACAAACAAAAGATAGTCTAGTTTTTTTAGACAGGCACAGGGGAAATCAAAACCAAAACCCAACCCCGAGAGGACGGGGGAGAGGGAGAGGCAACTATCAGACCAACCAGGGCCAACAACGTCCCTACATGAAAACGAGAAGTCAAAAGACATGGGACTAGAACCAGATACAAAAGCCCCAATAATAAATTTAGCAAATAGGGAAATGACCAAGGAAGAAATTAGTCTATTAGAAAAAGGACTGGGCTATGCCATAGCAGGACCACCAGACAGATTTACCTTGGAAAGGGACTTACAACAGTTGATAAGAAAGATCAGATTACAAAAATACTTTGAAGGCAAAGAAAGAATGCCTACAGATAACAAATCGGGCCTACGTCCTAAGTCAGTGTGGACCCCGTTGAGTTCCATGGTTAACAAAAATGTAGACACTTTTGAAAGGGTTATAACAAAAGGACTTGAAGAAATACTAGATCAGAGGTTATGGACAAAAAACAATCTCAGCCTGGAAGAAAAAAAGGCATTAAATAGTCTAGAAAAAGATGACAGCATCACTATTAAACCCGGAGATAAGGGGGGCAGTATAGTGGTATTAGAGACAACAGACTATGAGAAGAGGATGCACTACCTCCTAGACAATCCAAACTACTACACAAAATCTAACATGACAGAGTGGCAGAACCTAGGGAAACGGATAAAAAGCCTGCTCTTACTAGCCAGAGAAGACGGCGTAATCAATCAGGAGGAATTCAATTTCCTCAACAATGAAAGCCCAACGATCCCAGCGATTTATGGGTTACCTAAAGTACACAAGGACATCAACAACCCACCCATGAGACCAATTGTATCTAGTCTAAATTCCCTTACAGAACCACTAAGTAAATATGTGGACAAATTTATTCAACCTTTGGTTATAATGCAACCAGCATACATTAAGGATACAACAGAAATGATTAAAAAAGTTGAAGGAATAACATTTAACCCCAGCACCCAATGGATGGTGACACTGGATATAGAAGCGCTATATACAAATATCCCCCAAAATGACACCATTAAAGTAATCAAAAAACTACTGTTAAATGGAGAGGAAGACCTATCGGAGCACTCTATATTCATACTAGATTGTTTAGAACTTATCCTTAAAAATAACATCTTTTTATTTAAAGAAAATATGTACAAACAAACAAAAGGGACCAGCATGGGAGCCACCTGTGCTCCCAGTCTGGCGTGTCTATACGTAGCGGACTTCGAGACAAAGCATATCTTTAACCCCATGGCACCATTTTTTGAAAACATCCAAAAATGGTCGAGATTTATAGATGACATTTTTTTCATCTGGCAAGGAGATAGAGAGGAACTAATGGAATTCATTACTTGGTTAAACTTGGGTGATGAAAATCTAAATTTCACCTCGACGTACAGTAACGAGGAGTGTGACTTTTTAGATATCAAAATAAAAAGCATGGAGGGGGTCTTAGGAGTGGAACTCTTCACAAAACCCACGGACCGCAACACAATGCTCCATTTTAACAGTCACCACCCGGCCACCCAAAAAAATAACATACCGTTCGGTCAATTTTTAAGGGTCCGGCGAAACTGTACTACTATGAAAGAGTACGATACACATGCGAATGCTCTAAAGAAAAAATTTGCCGACAGAGGCTATCCTAAGAAAATGATAAAACAAGCCTACAAACGGGCAAAATATTACAACAGAGAAAGTCTATTTGAACCAAAAACTAAACCAAATAATGAAACAAAACCCATTGTATTTGTGACGAACTTCTCATGTGTATCTAATAAATTGAAGAACTGTATCAATAGCAACTGGAAGCTGTTAAATGACCTAGGCGAAACACCAATCCCCAAACCAATATTTGCCTTTAGGAGAAACCGCACAATCAGAAACTGTCTAGTTAAAACATATCCCAATAAAATGAAAAGGAATTCCATCAGAACCTTAGATGGATCAACTCCAACAGGCAACTATGCCTGTGGTAACTGTAAAAATTGCCCCTCTATAATACCTGGTCCAAATATAACCTTGGGCAAAACAACACACACATATAAAGAACTATTTAACTGTAGGACTAACAATGTCATATATTTGATCAGTTGCCCTTGTGGCAAAGTATACATAGGAGAAACCCAACGAGAGATCAGAACAAGAATAACGGAACACAAGTCAGCCATCCGTACTAAAAAGCTGACAGCACCCTTAGTAGCCCACTGGACAGAAATGGGCCATACAGTGGAAGATGTACGGTGGTGTGTTATGGAACAAGTCAGTATAAATAAGAGAGGAGGAGACCTAACCAGAAAACGGAAACAAAGAGAACAATATTATATGTCCAAATTCAACTCCCACAAAATAGGTCTGAATAACAAAGAGGAATGGGAAAGAATACTGTAGTGAAACGATGGATTCAAACCAAGGACCAGAGAAAACCTAAATAACAGTAATAGTTAGTATGAGAATCGCGTAATAAGAAGGGCTCTGGCAATAGATAAACTCTTAAGTAGCGGTGTAAACACCAATACTTATAATCACCGAGATATGGGAACAATGATCCCCTCCAGTAATAACCAGATAAGAGGCTCCATAACTACAGATAATGTCCAACATTAAAATAATAACACTATAATTAAGTAGGTCAAAAATTTCTATATGGTCAAAAAATTTTGTACATTTAAGGAATTTTTTTTCTATATGGTCAACATTTTTAGTTTGAAAATAGGTGCAGGATGATATTAATTATGAGCCCCAAATGTATAGCCATAACAAAAAATATATGGTAACAATTCACTGTAAACACTGAAAAGGGCCCTTGCTCCCCAATCCAAGATGGTGTGGACTATCAGCAGAGAGTAAACGTAAAGTAGGCAAATCTGGCACTTAAATAAACGTGAATAATCAGACAGTAGAAACAATAGCATCTACAATAGTTAGGAGATAACCAGGGACCCAAAATACGTATTTACGCAGTAATCGAGTAAATCGAAAAGTCTCCCATTCCAAAATGGCCACCGCGATTCGAGCGGAATCCAATCGGGTCTGAAACCAAAACGGGTCTCAAACCGATCAAGATACAAACGTTTGAAAGAGGTTGGAGCGCTAAATCTGTAACACACATCAAGCAACGACCCACGGTAGAATAAATGCGGCGCGAAAATAATATAAAAATAAAATAAACATGTTACGAAGAAAACGGCCAAAAAATTCAGCAGAGCCCCGCGCATCTGATAAACGGAGCACACGTTAGTAAAGTTAGGGAAATAAACACAGGGAGACCTATTATAAATAATTTTAGTTCAAAATGCTAATAAGATATAGGGTTTTAACCTATTATAAGATGGCGGCCAAAGTCGGATCACCAAGCAATTACACCTACAAACAGCAACCAGGTGGAATTGATAAGACAAATAATGAGCTAGCCTGTGACGGTATAAATACCAGACAGGAGTAAGTCTTAGTAGATCGAGAAGACTCAAGAGGCCAGGAGGACGCCACGCAGTTCAGCTCCCTTAACTAAGTAAGTAAAGATAGAGTAATGACTGTGCTGCAAGGAGTAGAATGCTGTTTTTTTTAAAAAAGAAACAGACTGTTCTGACCCAGCCCTAATATTTATCCTTTCTCAGAAACAAAAGCCAAGTAAAAAGGCTTCAACTTAAAGACCAACATCCCCAAGAGTGAAGTAAATTAAGAGTAACTCTAAATCTCCAATAAGGTAAGAAATGCAAGAGGAAGGGGATATTTTTTATTAAGTAAAGGAGTAGTAGAGTAACACTAACAAAGATTATCCCATCCCTAGACGGAGCAGGGGTGTGAAGTATCCAACCCAAAAGAAAGGGAGCTCCCAGAGGCATCCTCCTGATAACTAAAGTAAAATTGGAAACAAAAACCGGTGAGGATGAGACAGACCTAATGCTTAACTATTGGACTACATAGGAGTTAGTCATAAAATAAATTACTTATAAAAGTAAAAAGTAAATATACTTATATGTTTTCCCTTTACTTTATAGTACTGAAGTGGTTAATTCCCATAGTCTCTGAGGAAAGACCAAGAATACTGGTTGAGAAAAAACCCATATAAATGAAGGGAACGGAAAATATGAGCAGAGATTAAACAGACTCATATGATTAAAAAAGATCCAGGGAACCCCACCTGGGTAAGTTGAGTAATAAACTTGTTGGCACCGATATAGCAAAAGGGAAAACAATGTTATTCCAAACACTAGGGTCGTAATTAAGGGACCCGTCAGCAGGAATCACGTATTTACAATCAAAAGATATGTGATAGAAGTGTGGAAAAGTATTGTCCAGTAGAGTAAATAAGAACTGAGTCAGTCGTCCAAATATTGGTGCAAAGAAACACTGCCATACTACCGCTTAGCCTAGTAGGCTACCAATTTATAGATTATGGAAAAAGATAGCAATTGAGTTGGAACAAATCTCAAGTTGTGACGTGCAGAAGATAATATATAGGTTACCAAATAGTAGGCTTGCCAAATGATGTATTGAAGATATGCAACTGATACTAGTAGATGGGACCTAATGAAATGTACTATGATATATGTCTTTGTAGATGTGACCAATCAGGGAACGAGTCCTGAAGAAGGTGCAAGAACTCAAGAGGCACCGAAACACCGCGTCGACAGTTTGTTCCTATTATTTGTGTTTGATTAACTTTGTATAAATATGTCTTTTGGAAATAATGCTGCATAAGGAAAAATCCCTTTTTTTTAAAAATAACTGAAATTGATTTTAATAAATGTGTTATTAATATTGTTTGTGTAAATTAAACATATATCATGTAACGGTTTTTAATGCAACAGTTTTGTAGTACTATGAATTCTATTTGAATAAATGTATGACAATTTTTAAACAAGTCTTTGTTTTATATATGGTCCCCCATGACACTGAAGGGTTGTTAGTCCATGTTGTAAATTTGGTAACCTAAATAAGACTGCACAACTTTTGTACACACAGAGGTGGCCGCCCCCATTGGGAGAGGCACACCGAACAAGGTATAACAATCAGGAAAAGGCACCCTGTTTTTTCTCATAGTTGTTGACCCAGTCCTTTTCCTGACAGAAAGGGTAGCTCCCTACTCATAACTTTTCTGATAACATAGCACAGTTCTTTAACTGGGGAGTTGTGTTCTCTCTTTTCCTCACACAGGAGTGAGGTGTGATTAATCACACGGTGGTTCAGAATTGATACAATGGACACCTTTAAAGTATTCAGTTTTTCAGACGACCAATTTAATAAACTAGTCAACTGTCCAGACAAAACTGTAAACACAATAACAGCAACTAATACTGATTTAGAACAATGGAAGGAACTCTGGAACCACAAGAAAAAAATAATTAGGACTGAATTACATTCAGATTTTCTAATACAATATTGTAAGAAGGGGATGATACCCAAGGGGTTACAGGTTAAGAATGAACCGAGTCTTTTTATAAAAAATGAAAAATTTTTAGAAACTTGGACCTTTATAGCCAATAGGTGCAGCAGAGATTGGCTCCTGCTAATTATAGAGACTGCACAGGCCACCCTGATCATAGAAAAAATTGAATTGGATGAGATGGAAAAGAAATTAAAAGATAACACCTCAGTAGAGGATGCAAAACAAAAACTGGAAGAGATCCAACGGGATCTTGACGGGTATAAGGATTACCTGATCAATAAAAAGAGTAACAAGTTTAAAAAAGACCTAAATCAATATAAACAGGAGTCAGTATATCCTTATATACAAAAAGATTATTTTGACAGGCCAAGGGAAGATCGGTCCAATAAAGGCAACTGGCAAACCAACAAACGCCAGGGCCCTAGACGGGGGGTAACATTCTCTGACACGTCATACACGAGCAGTGACTCGGAGAATGAGACAACAACAGGGAACCAAACCGACATAGAAAGAGACCGACCCAATAAACAAACAAAAGATAGTCTAGTTTTTTTAGACAGGCACAGGGGAAATCAAAACCAAAACCCAACCCCGAGAGGACGGGGGAGAGGGAGAGGCAACTATCAGACCAACCAGGGCCAACAACGTCCCTACATGAAAACGAGAAGTCAAAAGACATGGGACTAGAACCAGATACAAAAGCCCCAATAATAAATTTAGCAAATAGGGAAATGACCAAGGAAGAAATTAGTCTATTAGAAAAAGGACTGGGCTATGCCATAGCAGGACCACCAGACAGATTTACCTTGGAAAGGGACTTACAACAGTTGATAAGAAAGATCAGATTACAAAAATACTTTGAAGGCAAAGAAAGAATGCCTACAGATAACAAATCGGGCCTACGTCCTAAGTCAGTGTGGACCCCGTTGAGTTCCATGGTTAACAAAAATGTAGACACTTTTGAAAGGGTTATAACAAGAGGACTTGAAGAAATACTAGATCAGAGGTTATGGACAAAAAACAATCTCAGCCTGGAAGAAAAAAAGGCATTAAATAGTCTAGAAAAAGATGACAGCATCACTATTAAACCCGGAGATAAGGGGGGCAGTATAGTGGTATTAGAGACAACAGACTATGAGAAGAGGATGCACTACCTCCTAGACAATCCAAACCACTACACAAAATCTAACATGACAGAGTGGCAGAACCTAGGGAAACGGATAAAAAGCCTGCTCTTACTAGCCAGAGAAGACGGCGTAATCAATCAGGAGGAATTCAATTTCCTCAACAATGAAAGCCCAACGATCCCAGCGATTTATGGGTTACCTAAAGTACACAAGGACATCAACAACCCACCCATGAGACCAATTGTATCTAGTCTAAATTCCCTTACAGAACCACTAAGTAAATATGTGGACAAATTTATTCAACCTTTGGTTATAATGCAACCAGCATACATTAAGGATACAACAGAAATGATTAAAAAAGTTGAAGGAATAACATTTAACCCCAGCACCCAATGGATGGTGACACTGGATATAGAAGCGCTATATACAAATATCCCCCAAAATGACACCATTAAAGTAATCAAAAAACTACTGTTAAATGGAGAGGAAGACCTATCGGAGCACTCTATATTCATACTAGATTGTTTAGAACTTATCCTTAAAAATAACATCTTTTTATTTAAAGAAAATATGTACAAACAAACAAAAGGGACCAGCATGGGAGCCACCTGTGCTCCCAGTCTGGCGTGTCTATACGTAGCGGACTTCGAGACAAAGCATATCTTTAACCCCATGGCACCATTTTTTGAAAACATCCAAAAATGGTCGAGATTTATAGATGACATTTTTTTCATCTGGCAAGGAGATAGAGAGGAACTAATGGAATTCATTACTTGGTTAAACTTGGGTGATGAAAATCTAAATTTCACCTCGACGTACAGTAACGAGGAGTGTGACTTTTTAGATATCAAAATAAAAAGCATGGAGGGGGTCTTAGGAGTGGAACTCTTCACAAAACCCACGGACCGCAACACAATGCTCCATTTTAACAGTCACCACCCGGCCACCCAAAAAAATAACATACCGTTCGGTCAATTTTTAAGGGTCCGGCGAAACTGTACTACTATGAAAGAGTACGATACACATGCGAATGCTCTAAAGAAAAAATTTGCCGACAGAGGCTATCCTAAGAAAATGATAAAACAAGCCTACAAACGGGCAAAATATTACAACAGAGAAAGTCTATTTGAACCAAAAACTAAACCAAATAATGAAACAAAACCCATTGTATTTGTGACGAACTTCTCATGTGTATCTAATAAATTGAAGAACTGTATCAATAGCAACTGGAAGCTGTTAAATGACCTAGGCGAAACACCAATCCCCAAACCAATATTTGCCTTTAGGAGAAACCGCACAATCAGAAACTGTCTAGTTAAAACATATCCCAATAAAATGAAAAGGAATTCCATCAGAACCTTAGATGGATCAACTCCAACAGGCAACTATGCCTGTGGTAACTGTAAAAATTGCCCCTCTATAATACCTGGTCCAAATATAACCTTGGGCAAAACAACACACACATATAAAGAACTATTTAACTGTAGGACTAACAATGTCATATATTTGATCAGTTGCCCTTGTGGCAAAGTATACATAGGAGAAACCCAACGAGAGATCAGAACAAGAATAACGGAACACAAGTCAGCCATCCGTACTAAAAAGCTGACAGCACCCTTAGTAGCCCACTGGACAGAAATGGGCCATACAGTGGAAGATGTACGGTGGTGTGTTATGGAACAAGTCAGTATAAATAAGAGAGGAGGAGACCTAACCAGAAAACGGAAACAAAGAGAACAATATTATATGTCCAAATTCAACTCCCACAAAATAGGTCTGAATAACAAAGAGGAATGGGAAAGAATACTGTAGTGAAACGATGGATTCAAACCAAGGACCAGAGAAAACCTAAATAACAGTAATAGGTAGTATGAGAATCGCGTAATAAGAAGGGCTCTGGCAATAGATAAACTCTTAAGTAGCGGTGTAAACACCAATACTTATAATCACCGAGATATGGGAACAATGATCCCCTCCAGTAATAACCAGATAAGAGGCTCCATAACTACAGATAATGTCCAACATTAAAATAATAACACTATAATTAAGTAGGTCAAAAATTTCTATATGGTCAAAAAATTTTGTACATTTAAGGAATTTTTTTTCTATATGGTCAAAATTTTTAGTTTGAAAATAGGTGCAGGATGATATTAATTATGAGCCCCAAATGTATAGCCATAACAAAAAATATATGGTAACAATTCACTGTAAACACTGAAAAGGGCCCTTGCTCCCCAATCCAAGATGGTGTGGACTATCAGCAGAGAGTAAACGTAAAGTAGGCAAATCTGGCACTTAAATAAACGTGAATAATCAGACAGTAGAAACAATAGCATCTACAATAGTTAGGAGATAACCAGGGACCCAAAATACGTATTTACGCAGTAATCGAGTAAATCGAAAAGTCTCCCATTCCAAAATGGCCACCGCGATTCGAGCGGAATCCAATCGGGTCTGAAACCAAAACGGGTCTCAAACCGATCAAGATACAAACGTTTGAAAGAGGTTGGAGCGCTAAATCTGTAACACACATCAAGCAACGACCCACGGTAGAATAAATGCGGCGCGAAAATAATATAAAAATAAAATAAACATGTTACGAAGAAAACGGCCAAAAAATTCAGCAGAGCCCCGCGCATCTGATAAACGGAGCACACGTTAGTAAAGTTAGGGAAATAAACACAGGGAGACCTATTATAAATAATTTTAGTTCAAAATGCTAATAAGATATAGGGTTTTAACCTATTATAAGATGGCGGCCAAAGTCGGATCACCAAGCAATTACACCTACAAACAGCAACCAGGTGGAATTGATAAGACAAATAATGAGCTAGCCTGTGACGGTATAAATACCAGACAGGAGTAAGTCTTAGTAGATCGAGAAGACTCAAGAGGCCAGGAGGACGCCACGCAGTTCAGCTCCCTTAACTAAGTAAGTAAAGATAGAGTAATGACTGTGCTGCAAGGAGTAGAATGCTGTTTTTTTTAAAAAAGAAACAGACTGTTCTGACCCAGCCCTAATATTTATCCTTTCTCAGAAACAAAAGCCAAGTAAAAAGGCTTCAACTTAAAGACCAACATCCCCAAGAGTGAAGTAAATTAAGAGTAACTCTAAATCTCCAATAAGGTAAGAAATGCAAGAGGAAGGGGATATTTTTTATTAAGTAAAGGAGTAGTAGAGTAACACTAACAAAGATTATCCCATCCCTAGACGGAGCAGGGGTGTGAAGTATCCAACCCAAAAGAAAGGGAGCTCCCAGAGGCATCCTCCTGATAACTAAAGTAAAATTGGAAACAAAAACCGGTGAGGATGAGACAGACCTAATGCTTAACTATTGGACTACATAGGAGTTAGTCATAAAATAAATTACTTATAAAAGTAAAAAGTAAATATACTTATATGTTTTCCCTTTACTTTATAGTACTGAAGTGGTTAATTCCCATAGTCTCTGAGGAAAGACCAAGAATACTGGTTGAGAAAAAACCCATATAAATGAAGGGAACGGAAAATATGAGCAGAGATTAAACAGACTCATATGATTAAAAAAGATCCAGGGAACCCCACCTGGGTAAGTTGAGTAATAAACTTGTTGGCACCGATATAGCAAAAGGGAAAACAATGTTATTCCAAACACTAGGGTCGTAATTAAGGGACCCGTCAGCAGGAATCACGTATTTACAATCAAAAGATATGTGATAGAAGTGTGGAAAAGTATTGTCCAGTAGAGTAAATAAGAACTGAGTCAGTCGTCCAAATATTGGTGCAAAGAAACACTGCCATACTACCGCTTAGCCTAGTAGGCTACCAATTTATAGATTATGGAAAAAGATAGCAATTGAGTTGGAACAAATCTCAAGTTGTGACGTGCAGAAGATAATATATAGGTTACCAAATAGTAGGCTTGCCAAATGATGTATTGAAGATATGCAACTGATACTAGTAGATGGGACCTAATGAAATGTACTATGATATATGTCTTTGTAGATGTGACCAATCAGGGAACGAGTCCTGAAGAAGGTGCAAGAACTCAAGAGGCACCGAAACGCCGCGTCGACAGTTTGTTCCTATTATTTGTGTTTGATTAACTTTGTATAAATATGTCTTTTGGAAATAATGCTGCATAAGGAAAAATCCCTTTTTTTTAAAAATAACTGAAATTGATTTTAATAAATGTGTTATTAATATTGTTTGTGTAAATTAAACATATATCATGTAACGGTTTTTAATGCAACAGTTTTGTAGTACTATGAATTCTATTTGAATAAATGTATGACAATTTTTAAACAAGTCTTTGTTTTATATATGGTCCCCCATGACACTGAAGGGTTGTTAGTCCATGTTGTAAATTTGGTAACCTAAATAAGACTGCACAACTTTTGTACACACAGAGGTGGCCGCCCCCATTGGGAGAGGCACACCGAACAAGGTATAACAATCAGGAAAAGGCACCCTGTTTTTTCTCATAGTGTGTGAGAGACCAGCATTACAACTTCCAACAGGCCCCCATGTCTACAGGGAGGGTGGTGGTGGGTGGGGTGTGTGAGAGACCAGCACTACAACTCCCAACAGGCCCCCATGTCTACAGGGAGGGTGGTGGTGGGTGGGGTGTGTGAGAGACCAGCACTACAACTCCCAACAGGCCCCCATGTCTACAGGGAGTGTGGTGGTGGGTGGGGTGTGTGAGAGACCAGCACCCATGTCTCACCCCAGAGCAAGATTGAGTCCGCCCACCATTTGGTGACCAGTTCATCTTCTCCTGCAAACTGACAGGTAGATAGACATCTTCTCAGGGGGAACATCCAATAGCAGGACAGGACCACACATATCCAAGTATTGCCTTCCCAACTCCACGCCACCATATTGCCCTGTACTGTCAACCACAACAACATGATGACAACAACAACCATGTCCTGATTTCATAGTGATTGGTAATGTTGCTACCAAAAACATGTCATGTCCACAGCATTAATTGTGAAAATATTGTCCCTCAGGTGATCGCAACTTGACCGGCGAAAGCAGCAACCGCCAGCACCAGTCGCCCCCCTCACAGCCAGGACTCTCTGGGGACGATCCCATTGACAGCTCGGGTGCAGAGGACGATACTGGCCCAAGCAGACTCCCAGGGCCATCAGGCTCCCAGGATATCCCGGCCTCCACCACCTTGGCCTGTGTCACTACACCAACACCTGCCATTGTGAGCTGTGCAGCTACCACCACCACCACCACCACCACCACCACCTGCCACCCTGCCTGACCCATCGCCCAATGATGGGCCATCGACATCCCAGGCTAGCAGGGAGAGTGGGCGGGAGAGGACACAGGTGAGGCCGCAGCTCACAACCAGGAGTGTAGTTGCTAGGCCAATGTCGGGAAGGAGACCCACCCCATCCTGGGGCCGAGACCCTGGAAGCCATCGCCAGAGTCAATGCCTCCTATGAGCGGTCGCAGGCACAGTCCGATCGTGCCCACCAAGACTCGCAAGAGAGCAGCCAGCTGTTCCGGTCCATCGACACTCGCATTGGCCAAATTCTGGACCTCATGGGCCAGCAAAGTGCTCTGTGGAGGGAGTGGTTGTCCCGCGCCACACCACCACCCCCTCACCCAAGTGCTCAGTGGGACAGGTCACCAACACCACCGCCACCATCACCTGAGGCCACGGACAGGGAGGTGGACCCTGACCAACCTGCCCCCACAGCTGTCTCCGCTCCGGTTCCAAGACGGAGGGGCCGTCCGAGGCTGGATGCAGCTGAGAGCAGTGGAAGTGCACCATCTACCCGCTCGAAGAGGCGCCGCCACTGACTTCACCCTTCCTTGAGCCTGCCATTTACCCTATCAACTATCCTGCCCCACAATGCCAAGCATTGGCACACGTCTGTTGGACTAGGTGGACATCACACAATGTGGTGTCCCCAAGGTGTTTTCATCTGCCATGACCTTCAACTCTCACTTCCCCCCAACACCTACTTGTAAATATGCACCAACATCAATCCACAACCTGTAAATAAACACCAAGTTAACACTCTATGCTGTGTGACCTCCATGTTTTAATCACGTTTGTCTGATAAATTGTCATTACCAGGTGCAGGGATCAATGTTCTGGAGAATCATGCCTCTGTGGGAGTGACCTAGGGATAATGAGAGAACAACAAGCACAGGTCAGGAAAGTGATTCACAACCATCACAACACACTGTACTGCAACATCCCACAAACCACACTCATCACCAATTAAGTGGATCACAGGACACACATCATGGAGCATTGCATGTACAACATCTCACACACACATCTGCAAACAGAACATACCAGAACAGGCAGCATAGACACACCACACCCACACATCACCAGCAAACATCCATCACACATTGTCTAGCTGCACAAGAGGCAGCTACTCACATTCAAGGAAAATAGCGATCAATGAGCTGACGCCTCTGGTCCACACCTTCTTCCTCCCCTCTATCCTCATCTGTGGACATGGGTGGGATGGGAGGCGGAGCAGCCTGTTGGTCTTCAGGGTCCATGATCAGTTCAATGTTATTGCGCAAGGCCAGGTTGTGGAGCATGCAGCAGGCAATCACGATTTGGCATACTTTGCCTGGTGAGTATGGCAGGGCCCCTCCGGTTTTATCAAGGCAGCAAAACCTAGACTTCAGCAGTCCAAAAGTACGTTCTATCACTCGACGTGTCCTCACATGGGCATCATTATAACGCATTTCACCAGGGGTAGTAGGATTCCGTATGGGGCTTAGCAGCCACGGCCGGTTTGGGTACGCAGAGTCGCCTAGGTGGGGGGATGACAGACACAAATATCATTACCAGGATTGGTGGGAACACCATGCCACACATACAACACAATTGTCCTCACAGCACACTCACCTACAAGCCACGCACGTTCTGGACGCAGATTAGCCATCAGTTGGGGGACAATGCTGCTCCGCAGGATGTGTGAGTCATGGGCAGAGCAGGGAAATCTGGCACACACATGGGAGATGATGTTGTCAACCAGGCACACCACTTGCACGTTGATCGAATGGTAGTGCTTCTGATTCCGATATACAGGTTCACGTGCCTGGGGTGGAATGAGACCAATATGGGTGCCATCAATGGAACCCACTACGTGTGGTATCTGGGCCAGGGCATAGAAGTCCAGTTTGACTGCTGCCAACTCTGCCGGATGTGGGAAATGGATGTAATCATCCTTGTAATGCATCATGGCATTCAGAACATCCCGCAGTACCATGCTGAACATGGATTGGGACATCCCCCCGGCATGACCAACTGTGTACTGGAAAGTGCCAGTTGCAAAGAAGTGAAGTGCCGCCATCACCTTTGCTGTGGGTGTAATAGCTCCTGGATATGTCCTGCGTGGCTGCAGATAAGGTGACAATTGTGCTACAAGCTCCTGCAATCTACGTCGATCAAGCCGGAATTTGCAGATCACCTCCTCGTTAACCATGTCCTCCAGCACAGTGTATGGTCGATGCACATTTGGAGCCCTCCTGTGTGGGAGTAGATGGTAGCAGATGTCAATTGACCAACAACGCATAGCTGTGCCACACTATCACATCTTGACCAACACAATGCAGATAATACCTGTTGCAGACAGTGATTATATGTGTGACGTGACCAATATATAAGGCAATACAGCTGACTACACACACAATGTTCAACCACAAACAACATCCTGTGTGCAAACATGTCCAATGTAATGTGCACACATGTTGAAATATCTGGCAACAACACATGACTGAGGGCCCAAATGTGGACAAGCATCCCCACAGACACACATGTACGTGCACACACAACATGAACATGGAACACACCCTCCTTGTCCTCATGCACCCATGACCCCACCTGCAATGCTGGGCATCCTCACATGACATGAATGGGCACACAACAACACACACGCATACACAGAATGCATGTACACCCCCATCATTGTTACTTGCACACACAAACCACACACTCACAACAGCTTCTAAATGTGGGTACACACCCTTGATGTACTGTGTAGATGTATACAAATGGAAACGTGTGTCCGCAAAACCAAGACGTCAACACGTCGCCATGCACATCTGACGCAACTTGGGTGCACATCACTAGCCTTTGTTAACCACTGGCAAGGTCAACAGTATGAGCACACATGCAACAAATGGACATGAATGTCACACGTGGACACGGGCCATTGACTTGGCATCATTATTCTTGCAGCATTCCGGACATGTCCTGACACACATGTACAACTTTGAACATTACATGTGTGCGGAGACATGCAGTGTGTGTGCATACGCCATCTGGGGACGCCTTCCACCAAGCTGTGTGTAGGGCAGACCAACATGATCAATGCATTCCAAGACCACGATATGAAGTTGGGGCAGGTGGTAGCATTCATGGAGGGGATGCATGGCAATGTTGCTGGTGTCCACAGAACAGTTCAGTCATTAGCAAACGCTGTGTCTTCAGCCATTCTTCAGTCGCATGGACAGGGTGCTGCTTCTGTTCCCCCATCCACACCACTAGATGTCTCAGGGGAGAGTGAAATTTTAGACCATGCGTCATTTTCGGGGTATTGCACTAGAAGCAGCCACAGGCAGCAAGGCAGGGCACGGAGGGCACAAACACCATCCCCTAGGACAGGGAAATCTTTCACCCATCACGACATGAGCTACACTGGAGTTGACACACAGGATCCTCAAGGGGTGTTGGGGGAAAGGGATTCACATGTAACAGACGCATCCCCCTCAAAAGGTACTCCCAAGGCAAGGGTACCTCCCAAGTCCAGGGACACTCCCAAGGACAAGGACACTACACAGGAAAGGGCACCTCCCAAGACCAGGGACACTCCCAAGGACAAGGACACTACACAGGAAAGGGCACATCCCAGGAGCAGGGACACTCCCAAGGACAAGGACGCTTCAAAGGAAAGGGCAACTCCCAAGAGCAGGGACACTCCCAAGGACAAGGACACTACAAAGGAAAGGGCACCTCCCAAGAGAAGGGACACTCCCAAAGACAAGGACGCTTCAAAGGAAAGGGCAACTCCCAAGAGCAGGGACATTCCCAAGGACAAACACGCTTCAAAGGAAAGGGCACCTCCCAAGAGCAGGGACACTCCCAAGGACAAGGACGCTTCAAAGGAAAGGGCACCTCCCAAGAGCAGGGACACTCCCAAGGACAAGGACACTACAAAGGAAAGGGCACCTCCCAAGAGCAGGGACACTACCAAGGACAAGGACGCTTCAAAGGAAAGGGCACCTCCCAAGAGCAGGGACACTCCCAAGGACAAGGACACTACAAAGCAAAGGGCACCTCCCAAGAGCAGGGACACTCCCAAGGACAAGGACACTTCAAAGGACAGGTACACTACAATGGACAAGTCTGCTTCCAGGGACAGGGCACCGCCCAGGGATCAGGGACATTCCAGAGACAGGACACCTCCTACGTCCAAGGCACATCCCAGGGCCAATGGTTCTCCCATGGACACGAGCTCCATCAAGGACAGGCATACATCACCCCTGGCTGCCCTGAGGCTGATGTTGTTGAAGGAACGTAAAACATGTGTCAGCGGTGGAGTCCCCACATACCGCAACTCCCATCCACACCCCACAGAAGCAGAATAAGGAGTACACTGTTGTTGCATCCCCCATTACACATGATGCAGAGGGCAGAAGGCAGGGCCACAGCAAACGTCAAGCAGGGTCCAGCACGTCCCCAGAGAGCAGACCACCACAAGCACATGATCCTTCTCTGATGTCTGATGAGGCCACAACACTTACCAGTCCAGTCATGTCCAGGGTGCCCCTACATTTCACAAAGAAACAGAGACACACACCAGTGAGGCCTGACCACTCCGATGTTGCTCCAGTACAGCTGTCCCCAGCTCCCAGAGCCACCCTGCCTCCTGGCCCATACAGCCCTGTGGCTCATCATTTCAGTGGTCCTAGTGGGTCAGCTGCCGTTCACTCTCATGTGTCAGATAGTGGCACTGTGTCTGTTGTTCGCTGTCATGCATCATGTAGTAGCACTGTGTCAGTTGTGCCCTCTCCTGTTTCAGGTACTGGCACTGTGTGTGTCAGCCACTCTCATGTGTCAGATGTTGGCATGGTATTTGTTGGTCACTGTACAGGGACATATCCTGGCAGTGTGTCTGGGTCTATGGCTCATGTGTCAGTCACTAGAGCTGTGGCTGTGTCTCACACTCCTGTTTCTGGTGCTGGCAGTGTGTCTGGGTCTATGGCTCATGGGTCAGTCACTCCATCTGTGGCTGTGTCTCACACTCCTGTTTCTGGTGCTGGCAGTGTGTCTGGGTCTATGGCTCATGTGTCAGTCACTAGAGCTGTGGCTGTGTCTCACACTCCTGTTTCTGGTGCTGGCAGTGTGTCTGGGTCTATGGCTCATGTGTCAGTCACTAGAGCTGTGGCTGTGTCTCACACTCCTGTGTCTGGTGCTGGCAGTGTGTCTGGGTCTATGGCTCATGTGTCAGTCACTCGAGCTGTGGCTGTGTCTCACACTCCTGTATCTGGTGCTGGCAGTGTGTCCGAGGCGACTAGTTCAAGCAACCCACCAGATTCTGTGCTGTGAGGTGTAGCTCCTATCACTCACATTTATTTTGACTTTGTGTCTCGATTGTCCATTGTAACCACCCTTGCATTGTTACTGTCCTTGGGACGGGGCGCTTGACCCACGTACTTGTGTTGCCTCTGACGTACCTGCTCTGTTCTCTGCCATGGACTGTTGATGCACTTAGCCCCTCTCACGTGCTGCCTCTGATGTACTTGTGCCTTGCCATGGACTGTTGATGCACTTAGCCCCTCTCATGTGCTGCCTCTGATGTACCTGTGCCTTGCCTTGGACTGTTGATGCACTTACCCCTCTCATGTGCTGCCTCTGATGTACCTGCTCTGTTGTAAACACTGCCCTGTTGCTGTTATGATACTGCATTGTGCCCACTCACATGCTGCCTCTGATGTACCTGCTCTGTTCTCTGCCATGGGCTGTTGATGCACTTAGCCCCTCTCATGTGCTGCCTCAGATGTACCAGCTCTGTGCCATGGACTGTTGATGCACTTGGCCCCTCTCATGTGCTGCCTCTGATATACCTGTGCCTTGCAATGGACTGTTGATGCACTTGGCCCCTCTCATGTGCTGCCTCTGATGTACCTGTGCCTTGCTATGGACTGTTGATGCACTTGGCGCCTCTCATGTGCTGCCTCTGATATACCTGTGCCTTGCCTTGGACTGTTGATGCACTTACCCCTCTCATGTGCTGCCTCTGATGTACCTGCTCTGTTGTAAACACTGCCCTGTTGCTGTTATGATACTGCATTGTGCCCACTCACGTGCTGCCTCTGATGTACCTGCTCTGTTCTTTGCCATGGACTGTTGATGCACTTAGCCCCTCTCATGTGCTGCCTCAGATGTACCTGCTCTGTGCCATGGACTGTTGATGCACTTGGCCCCTCTCATGTGCTGCCTCTGATGTACCTGTGCCTTGCCATGGACTGTTGATGCACTTGGCCCCTCTCATGTGCTGCCTCAGATGTACCTGCTCTGTGCCATGGACTGTTGATGCACTTAGCCCCTCTCACGTGCTGCCTCTGATGTACCTGTGCCTTGCCATGGACTGTTGATGCACTTAGCCCCTCTCATGTGCTGCCTCTGATGTACCTTTGCCTTGCCATGGACTGTTGATGCACCTAGCCCCTCTCATGTGCTGCCTCTGACGTACCTGCTCTGTTGTAAACACTGCCCTGTTGCTGTTCTGATACTGCATTGTGCCCTCTCATGTGCTGCCTCTGGTGTACCTGCTCTGTTGTAAACACTGCCCTGTTGATGTTCTGATACTGCATTGTGTCCTCTCATGTGCTGCCTCTGATGTACCTGCTCTGTTGTAAACACTGCCCTGTTGCTGTTTTGATACTGCATTGTGCCCTCTCACGCGCTGCCTCTGATGTACCTGCTCTGTTCTCTGCCATGGACTGTTGATGCACTTAGCCCCTCTCATGTGCTGCCTCTGATGTACCTGCTCTGTGCCATGGACGGTTGATGCACTTAGCCCCTCTCATGTGCTGCCTCCGATGTACCTGTGCCTTAGCATGGACTGTTGATGCACTTAGCCCCTCTCATATGCTGCCTCTGATGTACCTGTGCCTTGCCATGGACTGTTGATGCACTTAGCCCCTCTCATGTGCTGCCTCTGATGTACCTGTGCCTTGCCATCGACTGTTGATGCACTTAGCCCCTCTCATGTGCTGCCTCTGATGCACCTGCTCTGTTCTCTGCCATGGACTGTTGATGCACTTAGCCCCTCTCATGTGCTGCCTCTGATGTACCTGCTCTGTTGTAAACACTGCCCTGTTGCTGTTCTGATACTGCATTGTGCCCTCTCATGTGCTGCCTCAGATGTACCTGCTCTGTTCTCTGCCATGGACTGTTGATGCACTTAGCTCCTCTCACGTGCTGCCTCCGATGTACCTGTGCCTTAAGATGGACTGTTGATGCACTTAGCACCTCTCATGTGCTGCCTCTGATGTACCTGTGCCTTGCCATGGACTGTTGATGCACTTAGCCCCTCTCATGTGCTGCCTCTGATGCACCTGCTCTGTTCTCTGCCATGGACTGTTGATGCACTTAGCCCCTCTCATGTGCTGCTCTGATGTACCTGCTCTGTTGTAAACACTGCCCTGTTGCTGTTCTGATACTGCATTGTGCCCTCTCATGTGCTGCCTCGGATGTACCTGCTCTGTTGTAAACATTGCCCTGTTGCTGTTATGATACTGCATTGTGCCCTCTCACGTGCTGCCTCTGATGTACCTGCTCTGTTCTCTGCCATGGACTGTTGATGCACTTAGCCCCTCTCATGAGCTGCCTGTGATGTACCTGCTCTGTTCTCTGCCATGGACTGTTGATGCACTTAGCCCCTCTCATGTGCTGCTCTGATGTACCTGCTCTGTTGTAAACACTGCCCTGTTGCTGTTCTGATACTGCATTGTGCCCTCTCACGTGCTGCCTCTGATGTACCTGCTCTGTTCTCTGCCATGGACTGTTGATGCACTTAGCCCCTCTCATGAGCTGCCTGTGATGTACCTGCTCTATTTTAAACACTGCCCTGTTGCTCTTCTGATACTGCATTGTGCCCTCTCATGTGCTGCCTCTGATGTACCTGCTCTGTTGTAAACACTGCCCTGTTGCTGTTCTGATACTGCATTGTGCCCTCTCATGTGCTGCCTCTGATGTACCTGCTCTGTTGTAAACACTGCCCTGTTGCTGTTCTGATACTGCATTGTGCCCTCTCATGTGCTGCCTCTGATGTACCCGCTCTGTTGTAAACACTGCCCTGTTGCTGTTCTGATACTGCATTGTGCCCTCTCATGTGCTGCCTCTGATGTACCTGCTCTGTGCCATGGACTGTTGATGCACTTAGCCCCTCTCATGTGCTGCCTCATATGTACCTGCTCTGTTCTCTGCCATGGTTTGTTGATGCACTTAGCCTCTCTCATGTGCTGCCTCTGATGTACCTGTGCCTAGCCATGGACTGTTGATGCACTTAGCCCCTCTCATGTGCTGCCTCTGATGTACCTGTGTCTTGCCATGGACTGTTGATGCACTTAGCCCGTCTCATGTGCTGCCTCTGATGTACCTGTGCCTTGCCATGGACTGGTGATGCACTTAGCCCCTCTCATGTGCTGCCTCTGATGTACCTGCTCTGTTGTAAACACTACCCTGTTGCTGTTCTGATACTGCATTGTGCCCTCTCATGTGCTGCCTCTGATGTACCTGCTCTGTTGTAAACACTGCCCTGTTGCTGTTCTGATACTGCATTGTGCCCTCTCATGTGCTGCCTCTGATGTACCTGTGCCTTGCCATGGACTGTTGATGCACTTGGCCCCTCTCATGTGATGCCTCTGATGTACCTGTGTCTTGCCATGGACTGTTGATGCACTTAGCCTCTCTCATGTGCTGCCTCTGATGTACCTGTGCCTTGCCATGGACTGTTGATACACTTAGCCCCTCTCATGTACTGCCTCTGATGTACCTGTGCCTTGCCATGGACTGTTGATGCACTTGGCCCCTCTCATGTGCTGCCTCTGATGTACCTGCTCTGTTCTCTGCCATGGACTGTTGATGCACTTAGCCCCTCTCATGAGCTGCCTGTGATGTACCTGCTCTGTTTTAAACACTGCCCTGTTGCTGTTCTGATACTGCATTGTGCCCTCTCATGTGCTGCCTCTGATGTACCTGCTCTGTTGTAAACACTGCCCTGTTGCTGTTCTGATACTGCATTGTGCCCTCTCATGTGCTGCCTCTGATGTACCTGCTCTGTTGTAAACACTGCCCTATTGCTGTTCTGATACTGCATTGTGCCCTCTCATGTGCTGCCTCTGATGTACCTGCTCTGTTCTCTGCCATGGACTGTTGATGCACTTAGCCCCTCTCATGTGCTGCCTCTGATGTACCTGCTCTGTGCCATGGACTGTTGATGCACTTAGCCCCTCTCATGTGCTGCCTCCGATGTACCTGTGCCTTAGCATGGACTGTTGATGCACTTAGCCCCTCCCATGTGCTGCCTCTGATGTACCTGTGCCTTGCCATGGACTGTTGATGCACTTAGCCCCTCTCATGTGCTGCCTCTGATGTACCTGTGCCTTGCCATGGACTGTTGATGCAATTGGCCCCTCTCATGTGCTGCCTCTGATGTACCTGTGCCTTGCCATGGACAGTTGATGCACTTAGCCGCTCTCATGTGCTGCCTCTGATGTACCTGTGCCTTGCCATGGACTGTTAATGCACTTAGCCCCTCTCATGTCCTGCCTCTGATGTACCTGTGCCTTGCCATGGACTGTTGATGCACTTAGCCCCTCTCATGTGCTGCCTCTGATGTACCTGCTCTATTATCTGCCATGAACTGTTGATGCACTTAGCCCCTCGCATGTGCTGCCTCTGATGTACCTGCTCTGTTGTAAACACTGGCCTGTTGCTGTTGTGATACTGCATTGTGCCCTCTCATGTGCTGCCTCTGATGTACCTGCTCTGTTATAAACACTGCCCTGTTGCTGTTATGATACTGCATTGTGCCCTCTCACGTGCTGCCTCTGATGTACCTGCTCTGTTCTCTGCCATGGACTGTTGATGCACTTAGTCCCTCTCATGTGCTGCCTCTGATGTACCTGCTCTGTTGTAAACTCTGCCCTGTTGCTGTTCTGATACTACATTGTGCCCTCTCATGTGCTGCCTCTGATGTACCTGCTCTGTTGTAAACACTGCCCTGTTGCTGTTCTGATACTGCATTGTGCCCTCTCATGTGCTGCCTCTGATGTACCTGCTCTGTTGTAAACACAGCCCTGTTGCTGTTCTAATACTGCATTGTGCCCTCTCATGTGCTGCCTCTGATGTACCTGTGTCTTGCCATGGACAGTTGATGCACTTAGCCCCTCTCATGTGCTGCCTCTGATGTACCTGTGCCTTGCCATGAACTGTTGATGCACTTAGCCCCTCTCATGTGCTGCCTCTGATGTACCTGCTCTGTTGTAAACACTGCCCTGTTGCTGTTCTGATACTGCATTGTGCCCCCTCATGTGCTGCCTCTGATGTACCTGTGTCTTGCCATGGACTGTTGATGCACTTAGCCCCTCTCATGTGATGCCTCTGATGTACCTGTGCCTTGCCATTGACTGTTGATGCACTTAGCCCCTCTCATGTGCTGCCTCTGATGTACCTGCTCTGTTGTAAACACTGCCCTGTTGCTGTTATGATACTGCATTGTGCCCTCTCATGTGCTGCCTCTGATGTACCTGCTCTGTTGTAAACACTGCCCTGTTGCTGTTATGATACTGCATTGTGCCCTCTCATGTGCTGCCTCTGATGTACCTGCTCTGTTGTAAACTCTGCCCTGTTGCTGTTATGATACTGCAGTGTGCCCTCTCATGTGCTGCCTCTGATGTACCTGCTCTGTTCTCTGCCATGGACTGTTGATGTACTTAGCCCCTCTCATGTGCTGCCTCAGATGTACCTGCTCTTTTCTCTGCCATGGACTGTTGATGCACTTAGCCCCTCTCACATGCTGCCTCTGATGTACCTGTGCCTTGCCATGGACTGTTGATGCACTTAGCCCCTCTCAAGTGCTGCCTCTGATTTACCTGTGCCTTGCCATGGACTGTTGATGCACTGGGCCCCTCTCATGCGCTGCCTCTGATGTACCTGTGCCTTGCCATGGACTGTTGATGCACTTAGCCCCTCTCATGTGCTGCCTCTGATGTACCTGTGCCTTGCCATGGACTGTTGATGCACTTGGCCCCTCCCATGTGCTGCCTCTGATGTACCTGCTCTGTTCTCTGCCATGGACTGTTGATGCACTTAGCCCCTCTCATCTGCTGCCTCTGATGTACCTGCTCTGTTGTAAACACTGCCCTGTTGCTGTTCTGATACTGCATTGTGCCCTCTCATGTGCTGCCTCTGACGTACCTGCTCTGTTGTAAACACTGCCCTGTTGCTGTTATGATACTGCATTGTGCCCTCTCACGTGCTGCCTCTGATGTACCTGCTCTGTTCTCTGCCATGGACTGTTGATGCACTTAGCCACTCTCATGTGCTGCCTCTGATGTACCTGCTCTGTGGTACACACTGCCCTGTTGCTGTTCTGATACTGCATTGTGCTCTCTCATGCGCTGCCTCTGATGTACCTGCTCTGTTGTACACACTGCCCTGTTGCTGTTCTGATACTGCATTGTGCTCTCTCATGCGCTGCCTCTGATGTACCTTGCTCTGTTGTAAACACTGCCATGTTGCTGTTATGATACTGCATTGTGCCCTCTCACGTGCTGCCTCTGATGTACCTGCTCTGTTCTCTGCCATGGACTGTTGATGCACTTAGCCCCTCTGATGTGCTGCCTCTGATGTACCTGCTCTGTGCCATGGACTGTTGATGCACTTAGCCCCTCTCATGTGCTGCCTCAGATGTACCTGCTCTGTTCTCTGCCATGGACTGTTGATGCACTGAGCCCCTCTCACGTCCTGCCTCTGATGTACCGATGTAAATGTACCGATATTTATAGAGCGCATAGCTACTTCCCGAAGTTAGTGTCCCGGCACTGTACGTATACCGCTTAGGAACCCTTCCTGATTTTCCCTGTGAGTGTCCACTCCTGGGCACCCCCAGGGTGAAACCAGGCATCCCAGCGCTTTTGGGGCAGTTGTGGAGATTAAGCAAGCTATTGCCCAGAGTCACAGAGTGGGACCTATGATTAGAATAGGCACCGAGGCGAGAATTATCGGGTCCGAGGAAATTGAGCCCAAGACCCACCGAGGCGGGTATTGAACCCTGGTCCCAGGCCAGACCTCTGCATCAGGGTCTGCCGCTCTAACCATTTGAGCCACACTTCTCCACATGTACCTGTGCCTTGCCATGGACTGTTGATGCACTTAGCCCCTCTCATGTGCTGCCTCTGATGTACCTGTGCCTTGCCATGGACTGTTGATGCACTTGGCCCCTCTCAAGTGCTGCCTCTGATGTACCTGTGCCTTGCCATGGACTGTTGATGCACTTAGCCGCTCTCATGTGCTGCCTCTGATGTACCTGTGCCTTGCCATGGACTGTTGATGCACTTAGCCCCTCTCATGTGCTGCCTCTGATGTACCTGTGCCTTGCCATGGACTGTTGAAGCACTTGGCCCCTCTCATGTGCTGCCTCTGATGTACCTGCTCTGTTCTCTGCCATGGACTGTTGATGCACTTAGCCCCTCTCATCTGCTGCCTCTGATGTACCTGCTCTGTTGTAAACACTGCCCTGTTGCTGTTCTGATACTGCATTGTGCCCTCTCATGTGCTGCCTCTGATGTACCTGCTCTGTTGTAAACACTGCCCTGTTGCTGTTATGATACTGCATTGTGCCCTCTCACGTGCTGCCTCTGATGTACCTGCTCTGTTCTCTGCCATGGACTGTTGATGCACTTAGCCCCTCTCATGTGCTGCCTCTGATGTACCTGCTCTGTTGTACACACTGCCCTGTTGCTGTTCTGATACTGCATTGTGCTCTCTCATGCGCTGCCTCTGATGTACCTGCTCTGTTGTAAACACTGCCCTGTTGCTGTTCTGATACTGCATTGTGCCCTCTCATGTGCTGCCTCTGATGTACCTGCTCTGTTGTAAACACTGCCCTGTTGCTGTTATGATACTGCATTGTGCCCTCTCACGTGCTGCCTCTGATGTACCTGCTCTGTTCTCTGCCATGGACTGTTGATGCACTTAGCCCCTCTCATGTGCTGCCTCTGATGTACCTGCTCTGTGCCATGGACTGTTGATGCACTTAGCCCCTCTCATGTGCTGCCTCATATGTACCTGCTCTGTTCTCTGCCATGGACTGTTGATGCACTGAGCCCCTCTCACATCCTGCTTCTGATGTACCGATGTAAATGTACCGATATTTATAGAGCGCATAGCTACTTCCCGAAGTTAGTGTCCCGGCGCTGTACGTATACCGCTTAGGAACCCTTCCTGATTTTCCCTGTGAGTGTCCACTCCTGGGCACCCCCAGAGTGAAACCAGGCATCCCAGCGCTTTTGGGGCCGTTGTGGAGATTAAGCAAGCTATTGCCCAGAGTCACAGAGTGGGACCTATGATTAGAATAGGCACCGAGGCGAGAATTATCGGGTCCGAGGAAATTGAGCCCAAGACCCACCGAGGCGGGTATTAAACCCTGGTCCAAGGCCAGACCTCTGCATCAGGGTCTGCCGCTCTAACCATTTGAGCCACACTTCTCCACATGTACCTTTGCCTTGCCATGGACTGTTGATGCACTTAGCCCCTCTCATGTGCTGCCTCTGATGTACCTGTGCCTTGCCATGGACTGTTGATGCACTTGGCCCCTCTCATGTGCTGCCTCTGATGTACCTGTGCCTTGCCATGGACTGTTGATGCACTTAGCCGCTCTCATGTGCTGCCTCTGATGTACCTGTGCCTTGCCATGGACTGTTGATGCACTTAGCCCCTCTCATGTGCTGCCTCTGATGTACCTGTGCCTTGCCATGGACTGTTGATGCACTTAGCCCCTCTCATGTGCTGCCTCTGATGTACCTGCTCTGTTCTCTGCCATGGACTGTTGATGCACTTAGCCCCTCTCATGTGCTGCCTTTGATGTACCTGCTCTGTTGTAAACACTGCCCTGTTGCTGTTCTGATACTGCATTGTGCCCTCTCATGTGCTGCCTCTGATGTACCTGCTCTGTTGTAAACACTGCCCTGCTGCTTTTATGATACTGCATTGTGCCCTCTCATGTGCTGCCTCTGATGTACCTGCTCTGTTCTCTGCCATGGACTGTTGATGCAATTAGCCCCTCTCATGTGCTGCCTCTGATGCACCTGCTATGTTGTAAACTCTGCCCTGTTGCTGTTCTGATACTGCATCGTGCCCTCTCATGTGCTGCCTCTGATGTACCTGCTCTGTTCTCTGCCATGGACTGTTGATGCACTTAGCCCCTCTCATGTGCTGCCTCAGATGTACCTGCTCTGTTCTCTGCCACGGACTGTTGATGCACTTGGCCCCTCTCATGTGCTGCCTCTGATGTACCTGTGCCTTGCCATGGACTGTTGATGCACTTAGCACCTCTCATGTGCTGCCTCTGATGTACCTGTGCCTTGCCATGGACTGTTGGTGCACTTAGCCCCTCTCATGTGCTGCCTGTGATGTACCTGTGCCTTGCCATGGACTGCCGATGCACTTAGCCCCTCTCATGTGCTGCCTCTGAAGCACCTGCTCTGTTCTTTGCCATTGACTGGTGATGCACTTAGCCCCTCTCATGTGCTGCCTCTGATGTACCTGCTCTGTTGTAAACACTGCCCTGTTGCTGTTCTGATACTGCATTGTGCCCTCTCATGTGCTGCCTCTGATGTACCTGCTCTGTTGTAAACACTGCCCTGTTGCTGCTATGATACTGCATTGTGCCCTCTCACGTGCTGCCTCTGATGTACCTGCTCTGTTCTCTGCCATGGACTGTTGATGCACTTAGCTCCTCTCATGTGCTGCCTCTGATGTACCTGCTCTCTGCCATGGACTGTTGATGCACTTAGCCCCTCTCATGTGCTGCCTCAGATGTACCTGCTCTGTTCTCTGCCATGGACTGTTGATGCACTGAGCCCCTCTCACGTCCTGCTTCTGATGTACCGATGTAAATGTACCAATATTTATAGAGCGCATAGCTACTTCCCGAAGTTAGTGTCCCGGCGCTGTACGTATACCGCTTAGGAACCCTTCCTGATTTTCCCTGTGAGTGTCCACTCCTGGGCACCCCCAGGGTGAAACCAGGCATCCCAGCGCTTTTGGGGCCGTTGTGGAGATTAAGCAAGCTATTGCCCAGAGTCACAGAGTGGGACCTATGATTAGAATAGGCACCGAGGCGAGAATTATCGGGTCCGAGGACATTGAGCCCAAGACCCACCGAGGCGGGTATTAAACCCTGGTCCCAGGCCAGACCTCTGCATCAGGGTCTGCCGCTCTAACCATTTGAGCCACACTTCTCCACATGTATCTTTGCCTTGCCATGGACTGTTGATGCACTTAGCCCCTCTCATGTGCTGCCTCTGATGTACCTGTGCCTTGCCATGGACTGTTGATGCACTTGGCCCCTCTCATGTGCTGCCTCTGATGTACCTGTGCCTTGCCATGGACTGTTGATGCACTTAGCCGCTCTCATGTGCTGCCTCTGATGTACCTGTGCCTTGCCATGGACTGTTGATGCACTTAGCCCCTCTCATGTGCTGCCTCTGATGTACCTGTGCTTTGCCATGGACTGTTGATGCACTTAGCCCCTCTCATGTGCTGCCTCTGATGTACCTGCTCTGTTCTCTGCCATGGACTGTTGATGCACTTAGCCCCTCTCATGTGCTGCCTTTGATGTACCTGCTCTGGTGTAAACACTGCCCTGTTGCTGTTCTGATACTGCATTGTGCCCTCTCATGTGCTGCCTCTGATGTACCTGCTCTGTTGTAAACACTGCCCTGCTGCTTTTATGATACTGCATTGTGCCCTCTCACGTGCTGCCTCTGATGTACCTGCTCTGTTCTCTGCCATGGACTGTTGATGCACTTAGCCCCTCTCATATGCTGCCTCTGATGTACCTGCTATGTTGTAAATTCTGCCCTGTTGCTGTTCTGATACTGCATTGTGCCCTCTCATGTGCTGCCTTGATGTACCTGCTCTGTTGTAAACACTGTCCTGTTGCTGTTCTGATACTGCATTGTGCCCTCGCAAGTGCTGCCTCTGATGTACCTGCTCTGTTGTAAACACTGCCCTGTTGCTGTTCTGATACTGCATTGTGCCCTCTCATGTGCTGCCTCTGATGTGCCTGTGTCTTGCCATGGACTGTTGATGCACTTAGCCCCTCTCATGTGATGCCTCTGATGTACCTGTGCCTTGCCATGGACTGTTGATGCACTTAGCCCCTCTCATGTGCTGCCTCTGATGTACCTGCTCTGTTGTAAACACTGCCCTCTTGCTGTTCTGATACTGCACTGTGCCCTCTCATGTGCTGCCTCTGATGTACCTGCTCTGTTGTAAACACTGCCCTGTTGCTGTTATGATACTGCATTGTGCCCACTCATGTGCTGCCTCTGATGTACCTGCTCTGTTCTCTGCCATGGACTTTTGATGCACTTAGCCCCTCTCATGTGCTGCCTCAGATGTACCTGCTCTGTTCTCTGCCTTGGACTGTTGATGCACTTAGCCCCTCTCACATGCTGCCTCTGATGTACCTGTGCCTTGCCAAGGACTGTTGATGCACTTAGCCCCTCTCATGTGCTGCCTCTGATGTACCTGTGCCTTGCCATGGACTGTTGATGCACTGGGCCCCTCTCATGTGCTGCCTCTGATGTACCTGTGCCTTGCCATGGACTGTTGATGCACTTAGCCCCTCTCACATGCTGCCTCTGATGTACCTGTGCCTTGCCAAGGACTGTTGATGCACTGAGCCCCTCTCACGTCCTGCTTCTGATGTACCGATGTAAATGTACCGATATTTATAGAGCGCATAGCTACTTCCCGAAGTTAGTGTCCCGGCGCTGTACGTATACCGCTTAGGAACCCTTCCTGATTTTCCCTGTGAGTGTCCACTCCTGGGCACCCCCAGAGTGAAACCAGGCATCCCAGCGCTTTTGGGGCCGTTGTGGAGATTAAGCAAGCTATTGCCCAGAGTCACAGAGTGGGACCTATGATTAGAATAGGCACCGAGGCGAGAATTATCGGGTCCGAGGAAATTGAGCCCAAGACCCACCGAGGCGGGTATTAAACCCTGGTCCCAGGCCAGACCTCTGCATCAGGGTCTGCCGCTCTAACCATTTGAGCCACACTTCTCCACATGTACCTTTGCCTTGCCATGGACTGTTGATGCACTTAGCCCCTCTCATGTGCTGCCTCTGATGTACCTGTGCCTTGCCATGGACTGTTGATGCACTTGGCCCCTCTCATGTGCTGCCTCTGATGTACCTGTGCCTTGCCATGGACTGTTGATGCACTTAGCCGCTCTCATGTGCTGCCTCTGATGTACCTGTGCCTTGCCATGGACTGTTGATGCACTTAGCCCCTCTCATGTGCTGCCTCTGATGTACCTGTGCCTTGCCATGGACTGTTGATGCACTTAGCCCCTCTCATGTGCTGCCTCTGATGTACCTGCTCTGTTCTCTGCCATGGACTGTTGATGCACTTAGCCCCTCTCATGTGCTGCCTTTGATGTACCTGCTCTGTTGTAAACACTGCCCTGTTGCTGTTCTGATACTGCATTGTGCCCTCTCATGTGCTGCCTCTGATGTACCTGCTCTGTTGTAAACACTGCCCTGCTGCTTTTATGATACTGCATTGTGCCCTCTCACGTGCTGCCTCTGATGTACCTGCTCTGTTCTCTGCCATGGACTGTTGATGCAATTAGCCCCTCTCATGTGCTGCCTCTGATGCACCTGCTATGTTGTAAACTCTGCCCTGTTGCTGTTCTGATACTGCATCGTGCCCTCTCATGTGCTGCCTCTGATGTACCTGCTCTGTTCTCTGCCATGGACTGTTGATGCACTTAGCCCCTCTCATGTGCTGCCTCAGATGTACCTGCTCTGTTCTCTGCCACGGACTGTTGATGCACTTGGCCCCTCTCATGTGCTGCCTCTGATGTACCTGTGCCTTGCCATGGACTGTTGATGCACTTAGCACCTCTCATGTGCTGCCTCTGATGTACCTGTGCCTTGCCATGGACTGTTGGTGCACTTAGCCCCTCTCATGTGCTGCCTGTGATGTACCTGTGCCTTGCCATGGACTGTCGATGCACTTAGCCCCTCTCATGTGCTGCCTCTGAAGCACCTGCTCTGTTCTTTGCCATTGACTGGTGATGCACTTAGCCCCTCTCATGTGCTGCCTCTGATGTACCTGCTCTGTTGTAAACACTGCCCTGTTGCTGTTCTGATACTGCATTGTGCCCTCTCATGTGCTGCCTCTGATGTACCTGCTCTGTTGTAAACACTGCCCTGTTGCTGCTATGATACTGCATTGTGCCCTCTCACGTGCTGCCTCTGATGTACCTGCTCTGTTCTCTGCCATGGACTGTTGATGCACTTAGCTCCTCTCATGTGCTGCCTCTGATGTACCTGCTCTGTGCCATGGACTGTTGATGCACTTAGCCCCTCTCATGTGCTGCCTCAGATGTACCTGCTCTGTTCTCTGCCATGGACTGTTGATGCACTGAGCCCCTCTCACGTCCTGCTTCTGATGTACCGATGTAAATGTACCAATATTTATAGAGCGCATAGCTACTTCCCGAAGTTAGTGTCCAGGCGCTGTACGTATACCGCTTAGGAACCCTTCCTGATTTTCCCTGTGAGTGTCCACTCCTGGGCACCCCCAGGGTGAAACCAGGCATCCCAGCGCTTTTGGGGCCGTTGTGGAGATTAAGCAAGCTATTGCCCAGAGTCACAGAGTGGGACCTATGATTAGAATAGGCACCGAGGCGAGAATTATCGGGTCCGAGGACATTGAGCCCAAGACCCACCGAGGCGGGTATTAAACCCTGGTCCCAGGCCAGACCTCTGCATCAGGGTCTGCCGCTCTAACCATTTGAGCCACACTTCTCCACATGTATCTTTGCCTTGCCATGGACTGTTGATGCACTTAGCCCCTCTCATGTGCTGCCTCTGATGTACCTGTGCCTTGCCATGGACTGTTGATGCACTTGGCCCCTCTCATGTGCTGCCTCTGATGTACCTGTGCCTTGCCATGGACTGTTGATGCACTTAGCCGCTCTCATGTGCTGCCTCTGATGTACCTGTGCCTTGCCATGGACTGTTGATGCACTTAGCCCCTCTCATGTGCTGCCTCTGATGTACCTGTGCTTTGCCATGGACTGTTGATGCACTTAGCCCCTCTCATGTGCTGCCACTGATGTACCTGCTCTGTTCTCTGCCATGGACTGTTGATGCACTTAGCCCCTCTCATGTGCTGCCTTTGATGTACCTGCTCTGGTGTAAACACTGCCCTGTTGCTGTTCTGATACTGCATTGTGCCCTCTCATGTGCTGCCTCTGATGTACCTGCTCTGTTGTAAACACTGCCCTGCTGCTTTTATGATACTGCATTGTGCCCTCTCACGTGCTGCCTCTGATGTACCTGCTCTGTTCTCTGCCATGGACTGTTGATGCACTTAGCCCCTCTCATATGCTGCCTCTGATGTACCTGCTATGTTGTAAATTCTGCCCTGTTGCTGTTCTGATACTGCATTGTGCCCTCTCATGTGCTGCCTTGATGTACCTGCTCTGTTGTAAACACTGTCCTGTTGCTGTTCTGATACTGCATTGTGCCCTCTCAAGTGCTGCCTCTGATGTACCTGCTCTGTTGTAAACACTGCCCTGTTGCTGTTCTGATACTGCATTGTGCCCTCTCATGTGCTGCCTCTGATGTGCCTGTGTCTTGCCATGGACTGTTGATGCACTTAGCCCCTCTCATGTGATGCCTCTGATGTACCTGTGCCTTGCCATGGACTGTTGATGCACTTAGCCCCTCTCATGTGCTGCCTCTGATGTACCTGCTCTGTTGTAAACACTGCCCTCTTGCTGTTCTGATACTGCACTGTGCCCTCTCATGTGCTGCCTCTGATGTACCTGCTCTGTTGTAAACACTGCCCTGTTGCTGTTATGATACTGCATTGTGCCCTCTCATGTGCTGCCTCTGATGTACCTGCTCTGTTCTCTGCCATGGACTTTTGATGCACTTAGCCCCTCTCATGTGCTGCCTCAGATGTACCTGCTCTGTTCTCTGCCTTGGACTGTTGATGCACTTATCCCCTCTCACATGCTGCCTCTGATGTACCTGTGCCTTGCCAAGGACTGTTGATGCACTTAGCCCCTCTCATGTGCTGCCTCTGATGTACCTGTGCCTTGCCATGGACTGTTGATGCACTGGGCCCCTCTCATGTGCTGCCTCTGATGTACCTGTGCCTTGCCATGGACTGTTGATGCACTTAGCCCCTCTCATGTGCTGCCTCTGATGTACCTGTGCCTTGCCATGGACTGTTGATGCACTTAGCCCATATCATGTGCTGCTTCTGATGTACATGTGCCTTGCCATGGACTGTTGATGCACTTAGCCCCTCTCATGTGCTGCCTCTGATGTACCTGCTCTGTTCTCTGCCATGGACTGTTGATGCACTTAGCCCCTCTCATGTGCTGCCTCTGATGTACCTGCTCTGTTGTAAACACTGCCCTGTTGCTGTTCTGATACTGCATTGTGCCCTCTCATGTGCTGCCTCTGATGTACCTGCTCTGTTGTAAACACTGCCCTGTTGCTGTTATGATACTGCAATGTGCCCTCTCACGTGCTGCCTCTGATGTACCTGCTCTGTTCTCTGCCATGGACTGTTGATGCAATTAGCCCCTCTCATGTGCTGCCTCTGATGTACCTGTTCTGTTGTAAACACTGCCCTGTTGCTGTTCTGATACTGCATCGTGCCCTCTCATGTGCTGCCTCTGATGTACCTGCTCTGTTGTAAACACTGCCCTGTTGCTGTTATGATACTGCATTGTGCCCTCTCACGTGCTGCCTATGATGTACCTGCTCTGTTCTCTGCCATGGACTGTTGATGCACTTAGCCCCTCTCATGTGCTGCCTCAGATGTACCTGCTCTGTTCTCTGCCACGGACTGTTGATGCACTTAGCCCCTCTCACGTCCTGCCTCTAATGTACCTGTGCCTTGCCATGGACTGTTGATGCATTAGCCCCTCTCATGTGCTGCCTCTGATGTACCTGTGCCTTGCCATGGGCTGTTGATGCACTTGGCCCCTCTCATGTGCTGCCTCTGATGTACCTGTGCCTTGCCATGGACTGTTGATGCACTTAGCCCCTCTCATGTGCTGCCTCTGATGTACCTGTGCCTTGCCATGGACTGTTGGTGCACTTAGCCCCTCTCATGTGCTGCCTCTGATGTACCTGTGCCTTGCCATGGACTGTCGATGCACTTAGCCCCTCTCATGTGCTGCCTCTGATGTACCTGCTCTGTTGTAAACACTGCCCTCTTGCTGTTCTGATACTGCACTGTGCCCTCTCATGTGCTGCCTCTGATGTACCTGCTCTGTTGTAAACACTGCCCTGTTGCTGTTATGATACTGCATTGTGCCCTCTCATGTGCTGCCTCTGATGTACCTGCTCTGTTCTCTGCCATGGACTTTTGATGCACTTAGCCCCTCTCATGTGCTGCCTCAGATGTACCTGCTCTGTTATCTGCCTTGGACTGTTGATGCACTTAGCCCCTCTCACATGCTGCCTCTGATGTACCTGTGCCTTGCCAAGGACTGTTGATGCACTTAGCCCCTCTCATGTGCTGCCTCTGATGTACCTGTGCCTTGCCATGGACTGTTGATGCACTGGGCCCCTCTCATGTGCTGCCTCTGATGTACCTGTGCCTTGCCATGGACTGTTGATGCACTTAGCCCCTCTCATGTGCTGCCTCTGATGTACCTGTGCCTTGCCATGGACTGTTGATGCACTTAGCCCATATCATGTGCTGCTTCTGATGTACATGTGCCTTGCCATGGACTGTTGATGCACTTAGCCCCTCTCATGTGCTGCCTCTGATGTACCTGCTCTGTTCTCTGCCATGGACTGTTGATGCACTTAGCCCCTCTCATGTGCTGCCTCTGATGTACCTGCTCTGTTGTAAACACTGCCCTGTTGCTGTTCTGATACTGCATTGTGCCCTCTCATGTGCTGCCTCTGATGTACCTGCTCTGTTGTAAACACTGCCCTGTTGCTGTTATGATACTGCATTGTGCCCTCTCACGTGCTGCCTCTGATGTACCTGCTCTGTTCTCTGCCATGGACTGTTGATGCAATTAGCCCCTCTCATGTGCTGCCTCTGATGTACCTGTTCTGTTGTAAACACTGCCCTGTTGCTGTTCTGATACTGCATCGTGCCCTCTCATGTGCTGCCTCTGATGTACCTGCTCTGTTGTAAACCCTGCCCTGTTGCTGTTCTGATACTGCATCGTGCCCTCTCATGTGCTGCCTCTGATGTACCTGCTCTGTTGTAAACACTGCCCTGTTGCTGTTATGATACTGCATTGTGCCCTCTCACGTGCTGCCTCTGATGTACCTGCTCTGTTCTCTGCCATGGACTGTTGATGCACTTAGCCCCTCTCATGTGCTGCCTCAGATGTACCTGCTCTGTTCTCTGCCACGGACTGTTGATGCACTTAGCCCCTCTCACGTCCTGCCTCTAATGTACCTGTGCCTTGCCATGGACTGTTGATGCATTAGCCCCTCTCATGTGCTGCCTCTGATGTACCTGTGCCTTGCCATGGGCTGTTGATGCACTTGGCCCCTCTCATGTGCTGCCTCTGATGTACCTGTGCCTTGCCATGGACTGTTGATGCACTTAGCCCCTCTCATGTGCTGCCTCTGATGTACCTGTGCCTTGCCATGGACTGTTGGTGCACTTAGCCCCTCTCATGTGCTGCCTCTGATGTACCTGTGCCTTGCCATGGACTGTCGATGCACTTAGCCCCTCTCATGTGCTGCCTCTGATGTACCTGCTCTGTTGTAAACACTGCCCTGTTGCTGTTCTGATACTGCATTGTGCCCTCTCATGTGCTGCCTCTGATGTACCTGCTCTGTTGTAAACACTGCCCTGTTGCTGCTATGATACTGCATTGTGCCCTCTCACGTGCTGCCTCTGATGTACCTGCTCTGTTCTCTGCCATGGACTGTTGATACACTTAGCTCCTCTCATGTGCTGCCTCTGATGTACCTGCTCTGTGCCATGGACTGTTGATGCACTTAGCCCCTCTCATGTGCTGCCTCAGATGTACCTGCTCTGTTCTCTGCCATGGACTGTTGATGCAATTAGCCCCTCTCACGTCCTGCCTCTGATGTACCTGTGCCTTGCCATGGACTGTTGATGCATTAGCCCCTCTCATGTGCTGCCGCTGATGTACCTGTGCCTTGCCATGGACTGTTGATGCACTTGGCCCCTCTCATGTGCTGCCTCTGATGTACCTGTGCCTTGCCATGGACTGTTGATGCACTTAGCCCCTCTCATGTGCTGCCTCTGATGTACCTGTGCCTTGCCATGGACTGTCGATGCACTTAGCCCCTCTTATGTGCTGCCTCTGAAGCACCTGCTCTGTTCTCTGCCATTGACTGGTGATGCACTTAGCCCCTCTCATGTGCTGCCTCTGATGTACCTGCTCTGTTGTAAACACTGCCCTGTTGCTGCTATGATACTGCATTGTGCCCTCTCACGTGCTGCCTCTGATCTACCTGCTCTGTTCTCTGCCATGGACTGTTGATGCACTTAGCTCCTCTCATGTGCTGCCTCTGATGTACCTGCTCTGTGCCATGGACTGTTGATGCACTTAGCCCCTCTCATGTGCTGCCTCAGATGTACCTGCTCTGTTCTCTGCCATGGACTGTTGATGCAATTAGCCCCTCTCACGTCCTGCCTCTGATGTACCTGTGCCTTGCCATGGACTGTTGATGCATTAGCCCCTCTCATGTGCTGCCGCTGATGTACCTGTGCCTTGCCATGGACTGTTGATGCACTTGGCCCCTCTCATGTGCTGCCTCTGATGTACCTGTGCCTTGCCATGGACTGTTGATGCACTTAGCCCCTCTCATGTGCTGCCTCTGATGTACCTGTGCCTTGCCATGGACTGTCGATGCACTTAGCCCCTCTTATGTGCTGCCTCTGAAGCACCTGCTCTGTTCTCTGCCATTGACTGGTGATGCACTTAGCCCCTCTCATGTGCTGCCTCTGATGTACCTGCTCTGTTGTAAACACTGCCCTGTTGCTGCTATGATACTACATTGTGCCCTCTCACGTGCTGCCTCTGATGTACCTGCTCTGTTCTCTGCCATGGACTGTTGATGCACTTAGCCCCTCTCATGTGCTGCCTCTGATGTACCTGCTCTGTTGTAAACACTGCCCTGTTGCTGTTCTGATACTGCATTGTGCCCTCTCATGTGCTGCCTCTGATGTACCTGTGTCTTGCCATGGACTGTTGATGCACTTAGCCCCTCTCATGTGTTGCATCTGATGTACTTGTGCCTTGCCATGGACTGTTGATGCACTTAGCCCCTCTCATGTGCTGCCTCTGATGTACCTGCTCTGTTGTAAACACTACCCTGTTGCTGTTCTGATACTGCATTGTGCCCTCTCATGTGCTGCCTCTGATGTACCTGCTCTGTTATAAACACTGCCCTGTTGCTGTTCTGATACTGCATTGTGCCCTCTCATGTGCTGCCTCAGATGTACCTGCTCTGTTGTAAACACTGCCCTGTTGCTGTTCTGATACTGCATTGTTCCCTCTCATGTTCTGCCTCTGATGTAACTGTGTCTTGCCATGGACTGTTGATGCACTCAGCCCCTCTCACCTGCTGCCTCTGATGTACCTGCTCTGTTCGCTGCCATGGACTGTTGATGCACTTAGCCCCTCTCATGTGCTGCCTCTGACGTACCTGCTCTGTTGTAAACACTGCCCTGTTGATGTTCTGATACTGCATTGTGCCCTCTCATGTGCTGCCTCTGATGCACCTGCTCTGTTGTAAACACTGCCCTGTTGCTGTTATGATACTGCATTGTGCCCTCTCACGTGCTGCCTCTGATGTACCTGCACTGTTCTCTGCCATGGACTGTTGATGCACTTAGCCCCTCTGATGTGCTGCCTCTGATGTACCTGCTCTGTGCCATGGACTGTTGATGCACTTAGCCCCTCTCATGTGCTGCCTCAGATGTACCTGATCTGTTCTCTGCCATGGACTGTTGATGCACTTAGCCCCTCTCACGTGCTGCCTCTGATGTACCTGTGCCTTGCCATGGACTGTTGATGCACTTAGCCCCTCTCATGTGCTGCCTCTGATGTACCTGTGCCTTGCCATGGACTGTTGAAGCACTTGGCCCCTCTCATGTGCTGCCTCTGAGGTACCTGCTCTGTGCCATGGACTGTTGATGCACTTAGCCCCTCTCATGTGCTGCCTCAGATGTACCTGCTCTGTTCTCTGCCATGGACTGTTGATGCACTTAGCCCCTCTCACATGCTGCCTCTGATGTACCTGTGCCTTGCCATGGACTGTTGATGCACTTGGCCCCTCTCATGTGCTGCCACTGATGTACCTGCTCTGTTCTCTGTCATGGACTGTTGATGCACTTAGTCCCTCTCATGTGCTGCCTCTGATGTACCTGCTCTGTTGTAAACACTGCCCTGTTGCTGTTCTGATACTGCATTGTGCCCTCTCATGTGCTGCCTCTGATGTACCTGCTCTGTTGTAAACACTGCCCTGTTGCTGTTATGATACTGCATTGTGCCCTCTAATGTGCTGCCTCTGATGTACCTGCTCTGTTCTCTGCCATGGACTGTTGATGCACTTAGCCCCTCTCATGTGCTGCCTCTGATTTACCTGCTCTGTTGTAAACACTGCCCTGTTGCTGTTCTGATACTGCATAGTGCCCACTCATGTGCTGCCTCTGATGTACCTGCTCTGTTGTAAACACTGCCCTGTTGCTGTTCTGATACTGCATTGTGCCCTCTCATTTGCTGCCTCTGATGTACCTGCTCTGTCTTAAACACTGCCCTGTTGCTGTTATGATACTGCTTTGTGCCCTCTCACGTGCTGCCTTTGATGTACCTGCTCTGTTCTCTGCCATGGACTGTTGATGCACTTAGCCCCTCTCATGTACTGCCTCTGATGTACCTGCTCTGTTGTAAACACTGCCCTGTTGCTGTTCTGATACTGCACTGTGCCCTCTCATGTGCTACCTCTGATGTACCTGCTCTGTTGCAAACATTGCCCTGTTGCTGTTCTGATACTGCATTGTGCCCTCTCATGTGCTGCCTCTGATGTACCTGCTCTGTTGTAAACACTGCCCTGTTGCTGTTCTGATACTGCATTGTACCCTCTCATGTGCTGCCTCTGATGTAACTGTGTCTTGCCATGGACTGTTGATGCACTTAGCCACTATCATGTGTTGCCTCTGATGTACCTGTGCCTTGCCATGGACTGTTGATGCACTTAGCCCCTCTCATGTGCTGCCTCTGATGTACCTGCTCTGTTGTAAACACTGCCCTGTTGCTGTTCTGATACTGCATTGTGCCCTCTCATGTGCTGCCTCTGATGTACCTGCTCTGTTGTAAACACTGCCTTGTTGCTGTTATGATACTGCATTGTGCCCTCATGTGCTGCTTCACATGTACCTGCTCTGTTCTACCCAGTGCCCATGCTCTTGGGTGGTGTACGATTATACCCCTATTATGTTTAATAAAGCAAGTCAATCATGTGTCGTGGTTTGTTGTTGTCATTCCTTCCGTCAGCAATTGGTGTTTTGGCGTACCTGCGTCGTCGTCGGCGATGGGCCATGACTTGCTGGTGGTGGAGCACGAAGAGTATCTGAAATGCGTATAGCGCAGGGTCCATGACGGCGATCTGCTTGTGGTGGGTATCTCTGCAATGTGTTGTATCTCCGCTTTGGTGATTCCGCCGTGTTCAGGCAGGTTGTTTTTCCGCAGCGAATTGATGTGTGTTTTCCGTCATCGTGATTTGGAGGCCGGTCGGAGACGTCATTCCGTACGGCGGTGTCTCTGGATTGGTTCCGTCCGCCGCGGGGTCGGGTGTACTTCCGCGACGGTGCGTGCTTTTCCGCCGCGTACGGATATTTGACAGTGTTTCCCATCCTAATATGGCGGATAGAGTGCCCGCGGCAGGCGGACTGAAAAAAGGCATTTTCCGCCTACTTTAGGACGGCGGTCATCCTTCCGTCCACCATCGTAATCAACCCCAAAGTGTTTACCTGTATGCCGGGAGCGGCTCCTTAGGCAAGGGTCGCTCCCCTGTTGGGGGCAATATGTTTTGGCGGTATCTGCCCACCTAGGGGGCAGATCGTGCCATTTTTTGTATTAAAGTGGCCCACTTGACCACCAGGTATAAATTTGTAGGGAGTGGCCCTTGGGCAAGGGTCGCTCCACCTTGGGGACAATGTTTTTAGCTGTCTGCGCCCCTCTAGGGGGGCAGATCATGCCTTTTTTTATGTAGTGGCCCACTAGACCACCAGGAATTCATTTGTGGTAAGTGGCCCCTTGGGCAAGGGTCGCTCCCCCTTGGGGGCAATGTTTTTGGCTGTCTGCGCCCCTCTAGGGGGGCAGATCTCACCATTTGTTTTATGTAGTGGCCCACTAGACCACCAGAGATTAATTTGTGGGGAGTGGCCCCTTGGGCATGGGTCGCTCCCCTTTGGGGGCAATATTTTGGGCTGTCTGCCCCCTGGGGGGGGCAGATCTCACCATTCCTTTTTTTAGTGGCCCACTAGAGCACCAGGGATTAATTTGTGGGGAGTGGTCCCTTGGGTTGGGCAAGGGTCTCTCCCCCTTGGGGGGCAATGTTTTTGGCTGTCTGCGCCCCCCTAGGGGGGCAGATCTCACCATTGTTTTATTTAGTGGCCCACTAGGTCACCAGGGATTAATTTATGGGGAGTGGCCCCTTGGGAAAGGGTCGCTCTCCCTTGGGGGCAATGTTTTTGACTGGGGGCAAGATCTTTTATATGACCAATAGGCCACCCGGGATTTTTTTTGGTCTGTTGGGGAGCGACCTCTTGGACAAGGGTCGCTCTCCTTTATGCAAGGATGATTGAGGCCATTTCTGCCCTCTTTGGGTGGCTGATCAGCAGTATATTTTTATGCCCATCTGCACCCAAGGGGGGCAGAAGCCACTAGACACCATGGTTTTTTAAATTTGTGTGTTGGGGAGTGACCTCTTGGGCAAGGGTAGTTCCCCTTTTACGTTGGTGAATATTTAATGTATTAGGCCCACCTACCCCTTAGCTTGATTGGTGGATTGTGTGTGGACTGGTGCATTATTTGCATATGAGATTGTATTTTTTTTTCTCCTTTTTATTCTAGTGTAAAGCTTTTGCTTCTTGTTTGTGGTTTCGGTAGTGGTTGTTCTGCAGTGTTGGGTAATTGCATTTATTTGGTAAGAAAAACATTTTTGTTGTGTTTTTTCCAAATGAGTATTAATGTCATGCATGACTGTATTTATTTGTAAGTGGTGCCATAATAGCAGCATATTTAGTTAGTGTTTTGAGCATGAAATTCTTTGCGATGTGTTTTGCATTGTCTTATGTGTAATTTTCTTTTTTCTTTTTCTTTTTTAGTGGGATATTGTTGATCCTTGTTGTGTCTGTGCAGAGTAGGTGGTGGTGAGTCTAGCTGCTTCTCTCAAGTGAGTGGTATAGTTTGGAAGTATATAGGTCTTTGTGATAAAGACATATTTTGTTTATTGCTTATTTTACAAAGTGTTTGTTGTTGTTGACTTGTTTGGCAAGTCACCTTTATTAGTAAGGATCATGGCTAGCCGTGGAAGTACTGCTCAGCAGGTGGTTGGTATACTTTTTGAATCTTCCTCTGAGCAGGATTATGAGACTGACAGTGCGTCTGAGGGAGAGGAGGGAGTGCAAGATTCCAGCAGTGAGTTTTCTGTCCACAAGGAATCATCTGATGATGAGGCTACTCTCAGTGCAGATGAAGCTACTCTCAGTGCGGATGAAGAGCCTGTTTTAGAGGAGGACACTGATGTGTCGATGGTGCCACAAGAGACATCGGTATTGCAGCCTCAGACTGCAAGGCTACCTACTGGAAGTGCCGGACTCTGGATGGATCCAAACATGGTGCAGCCGATGTTGCCTGCCTTTAGTGGTGATACAGGATGTAGAGTGGATTGTGAATTCTTTTTACCTATATAGTTTTCTTAGTTGTTCATGGAGGATGTATTTTTGGCTGAGACGGTTGAGCAGACTCATTTGTATGCTGAACAGTTTTTAAGGGACAACAGTGTCAGACTTAGGCCCTGCTCTAGAGCTACCCGGTGGACTCCCACAAATCTGGATGAGATGAAGAGGTTTTTGGGTTTAACTTTTTTGATTGGCTTGATAAGGAAACTGTCCATGGCGTCATATTGGTCTACCAGTCCTTTGATGGCAACAGCCATATATCCTGCAATTATGAGTCATGATCTGTATTTACTTTTACTTCGGATGCTGCATTTTGTTGATAATGCTTTGGCTTTGCCATGAGATCACCCTGACTGTGACCATCTTTTGAAGATTTGGCCTGTTCTTGGTCACTTTGTGGATTGATTTTCCGAGATCTATACTCCAGGGAAAAAAATAGCTGTTGATGAGTCTTTGGTCCTGTTTAAGCGCCATTTGGTTTTTAGGCAGTACATTACTAGCAAGAGGGCACAATATGGAATTAAGATGTACATATTGTCTGAGAGTAGGACAGGATATGTCTATAATTTCCGGGTGTACACTGGTAGAGATTCCACTATTAACCCCCCTGGGAATTTGAGAAAAAAGTATAATTGTCAGCCAAATTTGAGGTTTGCAGGGAATTTTGGGTAACCCTGGGCGCAGATCGCGTAGTGGTGCTATGCGTAGCTACGTGAAGTGCACTTTGCGCTACGCGAGCTATGCATAGCTAAACAAACTGCGTAGTGCACTGTGCTAAATGCTGTTCACACTTATTGCACAGTGTCGGATGCTTGTATGCATTGTGCAATCAGTGCAAACCACATCTTGCACAGTGCAATCAGTCGTTTTCTGCCAAGTAGATTTCTACTCGAGCAGCAGCTTTCTCAACGCGGACTGGTAGCGAGCATACACGACAACTCGCAATGAGAAACCTGACCTCCTCGAATTGAGAATCTCGCCGGGAGGTTTATTTTCCACGCTCACGATCGGCAACTTGATGTTGCTGATCGCTAACGAGGAAAAAGTCTCGCCGGGATATCATTTTGCTCGCTTGTAGTCACCAACTTGACGTTGAGGACCACGAGCAAGCAAAAAATGACCGCTACACGTGTTTGCACTGTGCTACGTGCAATTTGCGTAGTGCAAAGTAGCGCAAACTTCGCAAACTGCGCGAGCGTAGCGTAGTACTTCGTCCAGGGTTAATTCTGGGTAGGAAAATGTTGCGGGACCCAAGCAAGCCATACCTTGCTAGACTCCCCCGGGTGTCTAGTTTTCAGAAATGTGTGGTTTGGTAGGATTTCCTAGATTGCCGCCGGGGCCGAAAACTGTTGGGACCCCCCTTGCAAAACCAGGTTGTTTTGTGATAGGTAATTCTGATGTTGCCTCAATAGGTTTTGGGCCCTTGCCTGTTGCGGGTACTTGACCCACCAACGCGAGTGAAGTACCATTTTTATCAGGGAGACCTGGGGGAATGCTCGATGGTAGGACATTTGTGGATCCATGCAGATTCAGAACTTTTCCACACAGATATGTGAGAATACAGTGAAATATTCAGCTAAATTTGAAGTTTGCAGGGGATTCTGGGAAGGAAAATGTTCTGGTATCCATGCAAGCCATACCTTGCTGGACTCCCCCGGTTGTCCAGTTTTCAGAAATGTATGGTTTTTGTAGGTTTCCCTTGATGGCCGCCGAGCCCGGGGCCAAAAACTCTTGGAACCCCCTTGCAAAACCAGGTTGTTTTGTGATAGGTAATTTTTATGTTGCCTCAATAGGTTTTGGGCCCTTGCCTGTCACGGGTACTTGACCCACCCATGCAAGTGAGGTATCATTATTATTGGGAGACCTGGTGGAATACTGGGTGGTAGGAAATTTGTGGATCCACACAGATTCCAGAACTTTCCCACACATAAATTTGGGAAAAAGGTGATTTTTTCAGCTAAGTTTAAGGTTTGCAGGGGATTCTGGGTAGGAAAATGTTGGGGGACCTATGCAAGCCATACCTCTCTGGACTCCCCGGGTATCTAGTTTTCAGAAATGTGTGGGTTTGGTAGATTTCCATAGATGGCCACTGAGCCCGGGGCCGAAAACTCAAGGGACCCCCTTTGCAAAACCAGGTCGCTTTGCGATAGGTAATTTTGATGTTGCCTCAATAAATTTTGGACCCTTGCCTGTCGCGGGTACTTGACCCACCCAGACAAGTGAGGCACCATTTCTCTCATAAGACTTTGGGGAACACGGGGTGGGTAGATTTTGTGCATCCACGCAGATTCCAGAACTTTCCACCACATAAATGAAAGGAAAATGTGTTTTTGGGACACATTTTTAGGTTTGCAAGGGATTCTGGGTAGCAGAACCTGGTAAGAGCCATTCAAGTCATCCCATCCTGGATTCGCATGCATGTCTAGTTTTAAAAAATGTATAGTTTTGCTAGGTTTCTCTAGGTGCCAGCCGAGCTAGGGTTCAAAATGTACAGCTAGGCACTTTGCAAAAAAAGGGTCAGTTTTCACTGTGAAAATGTGGTGTGTCCATGTTGCGTTTTGGGCTGTTTCATGTCGCAGGCACTAAACCTACCCACAAAAGTGAGGTACCATTTTGCTCGGAAGATGTTGGGAAACGCAGGGCTGGTGTAATTTTGTGGATCAACGCAGATTCCAGAACTTTCCACAACAGAAATGTGAGGAAAATGTGTTTTTTTTAACAAATATTTAGGTTTGCAAGGGATTCTGGGTAACAGAACCTGGTGAAAGCCAGTTAAGTCACCTCATCTTAGGTTCTGCATGGTTTTTAGTTTTCAAAAATGTATAGGTTTGCTAGGATTCCCTAGATGCCGGCAGAGCTAGGGTTCAAAATCTACAGCTAGGCACTTTGCCAAAAATGGTCAGTTTTCACTGTAAAAATAAAGGGGCATATTACCAACAACTAGCAATATTTATCCCTAAATGCACTTAGCGACTTTTTTTTATCGCTGCCTATCGCTGGCTATCGCTGGATATTTTAGCGGAGAAAACATGCTATTAGCAACGTTTTTCTCCATAGCGCTAAAATATCCAGCGATAGCGGCGTAATGCGAGAATATCGCTGAGAATATAGCGATATTCTCGCATTAGCGACAAAATCCCCTTAGCCATGTTATCCACCTCCCATTGGATAACATGGCTAAGAACTGGTCAGAGCAGGCGTTAGTTTTTGGCGATAGCGGGAATATTTCCAACGCTACGCCAGCCTTGTGAATAGGCGATAGCGACGTTATCGACTGCTTTCAGTCGCTAACGGGTTGGGTACGCCCACTTTGCATGTCATTAGCGATAAATATCGCTGACATGCAAAGCGGGCCCCAAACCGCTCGCTATCGCCTTCAAGCTGTCGCTAACTGCTGTTAGCGACAGCTTGATAATAGGGCAATAGAATTTTCGCCGCTTAGCGGCCGAAAACGGCCGCTAAACCGGCGAAAAGTGCCTATCGCCCCCCCCTTGATAATATGCCCCAAAGTGTGTCCCCGTAGCGTTTTGGGCTGTTTCCTGTCGCGGGCACTAGGCTTACGCACACAAGTCAGGTACCATTTTTATCGGGAGACCTAGGGTAATACAGAATTGTAGAGCAACTGTTATTACCTTTTGACTTTTGATGTATTACTGCCTTTCAAATAAAAGACAATGTGTAAAAATTAAAATATTTTTAAAAATGACCTATAATTCTCATGCTAGTATGGGACTCACAAATTTGGAAATGGGCAAATATCTACTGTTTCTAAACTCTATATTTTGTTCCAATTTCAGAAATACATAGGTGTCTTTCATACCGATTTTACCATGTATATATTTTCCCAAATTAATTGCTGTATACCCGGTACATAATGAAAAACCATTGCATGACGCTGCTCAGTTATTGGCTCAGGGTTCGGCAGGTTCTTGGTGAACCTACAAGTCCTATATATCCACCCAACCAGAAAGCAGATGTAACAGTATATTGCTTTCAAACAGCTGTCACAAACAGAAGAAGTTACAGATGAAAAGGGTGGCACAAATGGCAGTTTTTTTCAACAATTTTTCAATTTTCATATATTTAGCTGTTAGTTTCTATAAAGAAACCTTGAAGAATCTATACAAATGACCCCTTGATGGATTCAGAATTGTTTCTAATTTTTAAAAAAAGTATCGTTTTCCAGGATCTATTATTGCTTTCATACCCATTTCTACCATTACCTGGAAGAAGGTTAAAATCACGTAAAATAGCACAAATAGGCTATATCCCAGTAAAATGCCAAAACTGGGTAAAAAAATGTCTTTTTCTGACAAAAATCTGCTTGTCCCTGAAAGCTGGGAAAATTGTGATTTTAACTCCACAAACCTTTTGTTGATACCATTTGCAGGGAAAAAAAGCAGACACTTATATTTGCAGCACTTGTCCCATTTTTCCCCCAAAACACAAAATTTAGCTGTATTTTAGCTAATTTCTGCGTCCCCTCCAAGGGAATCCACAAACCCTGGGTCTCTAGATTTCTCATGGAGTTGCAAGAAAAGGACATAAATTTGGTGTGGAAACCTTAAGTGGTCAAAAAGTTACAGGGACCTAAACGCGAACTACCCCATATTGCACAAAAAAGGCTTAGCACAGGGGGGAAAAGGCCTAGCAGCGAAGGGGTTAAAGAGAAGGGGGCCACCTGGCCACCTACCCTGGCCATTTGCAGCCCTAGTGCACCCCATCACCCAGGACTCCATCAATCTACTAAGGGGCGGGGTGCACAGCTCCCCTCCCCAAGCTCCTTTTGGCGTCAAGGACATTAGCGAAGTGCTTTTTTAAAGGGGAGGTGGGCTACGCATCTTGACTGCATCCCCTGTGCCCTCAAATAGGTGGGTGCATCTGTGAACCCCCGGGGGACCTACCAAACAACAGGCTGGGGCCATGGGGAAGCCAAATGCCCCCACTACCACAACCAGCACCCCATATAGTAGGGTAGCTGGCATTGTTCCTGCCCCAGGGTGCAGATATTTATGCTATTCCCTTTGGGCGGGAGAAATACATTGATCTGATTCCCTGCCATCATTAATGCAGGCAGTGAAAGATATCCCAAGACTGCTCCTAGCTGGCGCAAACATTTTTAGAGCTACTACTTGCTTAGAGCAGACTTTGTCTTTGCTCCCATTTGGCACAAGTTTAAAAATGGTCCAGCCAGGTAGTAGCAAACACAAGTTTCCCTGCCCTTGCTGGTGTGAGCTCGGGGAGTAAGAAGCTGCATGACCCCCCTCCTCTTAAAAAACACATGGGCCCTGACAAATGTGGTCCCAGGAGTAAATTATGGCTCGGTGAGGGGTGCTGCACACTCTCCTTCCAATAAATAAACATTGCAGCCAGGACCACCATTTAGGATTTTTGCTGTGATCCTGCGGGACTCCCGCTGGATGGCAGAAAAATTGCTGGATTTTTTAAAGTTTAGGACAGGGAACTAAAAGAGTCCTGTAATGGCAGCCAGAAACATTATTCTCATGACATGCCAATCAGAGCTCCACAATCACACCTCCACAATGGTACACTGGTGAAAGGGCCATGCACAGAGACAGCGCTGCTGTAGATCAGCTTGTAATAGCTCACAGGAGGCACTATCTCCAGAGCAGTCCTCCGTTCCCCAGCGCGCCCCTGTCCGGGACAGCTCCACAGGCCTCGGCCATAAAAATCCACAAAGCGAAGAGCAGTGCACAGGGCTGGTGGGCAGAGACCTCTTGAGAGGTGAGGGGACATGCTCAGCTGCTGTAGGAGAGTATGAGGGGCGGAGTGTTTTTACATGAACTTTGTTGCTGTTTCCTTTTTATTCACTCAATAACGCAATACTGACTGCAGCACAGCCATCCGAGTCGGAACCGGAGCCCCGACGGCGACTGGACGACATCTCTCCACCGCCGGGACTCAAGATGGCGTCCCGATCCTGCATCGCCCCGTAACACTGGAGCTGTGACCCCCTACGGAGACCCTCCTTCAGTGGGTTCCTAATGAGTGCCTGATCCTTTGATATTGGGCGGAGGGGAATGCCGCTGCCCGCCACTAGGTACACGAGTGGGACTGCTGCTTTCCCCGAGGCTGCCTGACCCTAAAATGGCGGCCAACACCCTCGACACACAGAACAACCGGAGATGCGGTTCGGGAGCCGGTCTCTCACATCCCAGGTGAGCCATCAGACTCCTGGCTGAGGGAGGGACTGTTCGGTAAACCCTACCACTCCACAGCGGCCAGATTCCGGCGAGGTGCACCAGCCGATGCCTGACCTCAACAGGGCAGCTTAGAGACACCCCAATTGTCCCTTACTGTGGCCTCCACACCACGCTGGCGAGACGGCTTAGGAGCAGCCCCGGTGTGGATTTTGTGGTGACCTGCTCACCGACAGCCCTGTGAGACAGCGACCTTGGACCAGGGGCGACAGCACACCGCCATCCAGAAGCAGAGGGCCCCCGAGTCTCAATCAATTACATCTGGTCTGTTATGCCATGGCTGCCTGTCCTTAAGATGGCGGCTCCAGGGACAGGGCAGGCACCATTTGAAAATCGGCACAAATTCGTCTATTGAGGGCCCTACAAGTTCTCCACTGCAGGCAGTAGGGGGCCTTACTTTGACTCAGGCCCAGGGTGCCTCGAGGACATCTGAAGAGCGTCCAAGGCAGCACCTGAGAAAACCACTCTTCCCCGTGCCTGGAAGGTGTCTGGTTCTCTTGCAAAGCGCTGAAGTGCTCTCGAGCCAGAGTCGCGCTATATAAAACTGCAAAGAAAACTGCAAAGATATAGGAAAACAATCTTTCGAATTTAAAGGGCCATTACTCACTGTGGATCTTAAAATAGCGCCACCTACAGACATTTATTAGAAAGGTGCACAGCACTGCTGAAACTGCCTGTAACTGCCTGTTTCAGCTCAATCCTACTGACACAGCCTCAAACGGTCCCCATTCTGGCTCAGTACTACTGTTTCACGACCAGCACATGCCACCTGACCTGAAATTGGCGTAATTTTGAGACCTCGACGCCGCGCACGGAGGTGAGCCCATGAAACTTTTACTCAGCGCGATTTCAATGCGTGTCCGGTGCCGCTTGCCCTTATGTTACACCGGCACACCTACAGGCCCGCCTATTGGCACCTTAAACTGCGGAAGTGTGAGCGGAGAGCCCCTGTTGACTCCCGGATAAGCCCTACAAGTTTGGCACCACTTGCACATGTGCTCCAAAATTGGCGCCGCCCGACTCCGAGTACTGCACTGCTGTAACGGCCTGAAACTGCCTGCTTTAGCTCAATCTTACTGACCCAGCCTCAAACGGTCCCCATATTGGCTCAGTACGGCTGTGTCACGACCAGCTCATGCCGCCTGACTTGAAAATGGCGGAATTGGAGACCTCGACGCCGCGCGCAGCGCGCATCTGCACGCCTAATTACCAAACTCTATTTAGTGTGTCCACAGCCTGTCTTCCAAATGTTTCATCTTTACGGCCAGTGCTTCCTGCAGCAATCGGACATCGTCTGCGAGTAATGCATTCCTCCATCAAAATAGCCATCCGCTTAACTCTTTAATTGTGTGGTATTTATTTTAAACACTTTTACAGCTGCGCAGCAAATAGTGCCAGCTGCACCGTTTAGGCCTTTTACAGCTGCGCAGCAAGCAGTGCCAGCTGCACCGTTTAGGCCTTTTACAGCTGCGCAGCAAGTAGTGCCAGCTGCATCGTTTAGGCCTTTCTACAGCCTGACGGCACATTAACCCTTATTATGCGTCCCCTTTTTGCCCTCTTATTTCTCCTCACTACCGCTCTCCCAGTAACACCCCTCTCATCTTTCTCCCACCCTCCTTCGCCTCATCTTCTCAACATGGCCACCTCTCGAGTTAAGTCTGGAGCCAATTGCTACAAAATCATTTATCCTCCCGACCAGTCTAAAGCTACAATAAAACGACTGACGCATAACACTATTGAACGTTTCCCAGACTCCCTTTTTGTGGATCAATTTTACAATGGTCGTCTTGGGAGGCTCAAAAATGACTTAATCTTCTTCACTCGCGACACCCCCTCTTGGTCCAACAGTTTTTACAATTCCCTTAACGTCACCTCCTCCTCCTCTATCCCATATGGGAAACAACTAAAAATGTCCCCCTCTGGGTGCTTCAATGGCTACCTCACTTTCTCACTCTATAACAACGGTACTGTCATGATCCAAGGCAAAGACTCCTGCCTCTCGCTCTTTTACCACCTCTTCCCCTCCTTACTCCCCCCCAATGCAACCGGGCTTCCCTTTGACTCTCCTTCCAGCTCCACCCATTACTCCCTTTCTCCTCCGCCGACCCCACCTCACTCCAGTTGGCTGCACTCTCGAGAAGCGCAGGTCGGCCCTCTTCCCTCCCCCCCCCAAATTACCTCATCTCCTATTCCTCCCCCCCCACAGTATGTACTCTCCCACATTACTTCAGCCTTACCACTAGCTAACACGCTCCTCGTCCCATCTGCACTATCACGGTACTCCAATCTCTTCTCCTCCCCCATACTTCTTCCCATCACCCCCTTCTTCTCCTCCCCCATACTTCTTCCCATCACCCCCCTCTTTAGTCCACCTCTCCTCCAACACTCTCCCCCAATTAAATTTCCCTATGCTCCCCTTAGCCCTCCTTCCATCCCTCCTCTCCAACCCTTCATCCCCTCGTCATTCACCCTGTTTTTGGCTCATTCCCACTGCATCTCTCTCCTACCTCCTACTCCTCCAGTACTGCCGCACTACCCCCTTTCCCCTCCTAGTAACCCCTTCCATCTCCCTCCCTCGGGCCCAGCAGAACCACTTCCCCTCCTCAACTTCCCTCTCTCTCAATCCCCCTCACTCTGCCAGATGACCGTTCCCTCACTGCTACCTCTCCTAACGGACAGAACCTCCGCTACCACTGCTCCTCTTTTCCTCCCAAACGTTCTACATTCCCTTGACGCCACACAGGCCTCCCCCCTCCTTCTTCCCCACCGACGTGTTTCGCACCTTTCTCCCTCTAAATTTATCCTTAATTCCTCTCCCTTAACCCCCAATTCACTTACTCCCGCCCCCAACCTCCACCTTTCCCCACCTGTGAACCCCACCCCCCGACTCACCTCCTGTCTCCCAACCTCTCCCTGCCTTCCACCACCAATTCCACCCCCCCTTATTTCAATCGAGCCACCCAACCTTCCATGTTCTGCCTCTTTCTCACTGGAAAATACGCTAGGCTCCCTGATCACCTCCATCTCCCAGCTTACAGCTGCCATTTCACTTTTATGCTCTAAGATCTCCACCCCTCCATGCACCTCTACTCCCTCCCAACTTCCCCGGAGTTGCACCTCGCCCCCTCACCCCAACACAGCCAAGCTCAACCTTTCGTCTGCAAACGTCGTTAACTCACACAAGCCCTTGAACGCCACTCTTCTTCAACAGGCATACCCTAGCAACCCCACTGTCTACACTATTCCGAACATCACCTCTGTCAGAACAAAGCGTCCATCTAAACCCTCCCGAGCACCCCCGCAAATGTACAATATCCCGATCACTCTTCAGAGCCCAAGTGCCCCCGTCACCAAAACAGTCTTGACAGAGCTGCGCTGTATGCTTCACAACTGCAGATCTGCAGTAAAACACAAACTTGAAATCTCCGACACCATCACCCTTCACAAACTTGACATGCTCTTCCTCACAGAGACCTGGTTCAAAGATACCTCTCACTCTATTTTTGATCTCCTATTACCCACAGGTTACTCCATATTTAGGAATGACAGAACTGAAAACACGGGGGGAGGTGTTGCAGTCATCTTCAGAAACGCCCTCCAACTTAAGGCGTCTCCTATCAGCTCCCCCCACACTTTGAATGCCTTTCTCTTGAACTTCAATTGCAACACCGTTCACCGCTCAGATTCCATATCATTTACCACACACCTCGTAGTGGCTCTTCGTTTATAGAAGATCTCAAAGACTTCATCAGCGACCAATACTCTCAAAGTGACAATCAGACCATCGTGGGTGACTTCAATCTCCACTGGGGTGCACCGAAAGACTCCTCTGCGAACTCACTGGCCACCTTCCTCTCTGCAAATGATCTTATCCAACACTGCACTGAGTCAACCCACTCCAAAGGCGCAATCCTGGACCTTGTTATTTCTAAAGCAGGCATGCTTTCTACTACTACCCCAATTCATGTAGACTGGTCTGACCACCACCTCATCCCATTCTCCCTTCAACTTTCACACTCTATAACTCTTGGCCAACCCAAGAGGGCCATCTCCTGGTTCCTTGATGCCAAAAACATTGATATCGGTCCCCTCTGTGAATCAGCCTTGCTATCTCTTCCAAGGCTAGACCCGAACATAGCTGTTGACGATCTCACCTCCCAATGCCTCACAGTTCTTGCAGCTGAAATTAATAACGTCGCTCCACTCAAAAGCAAAAGGATAAGGCCCACTCCCTCAGCACCTTGGTTCAACAAATCCCTTTATGATGAAAGGAAGCAGCTAAGATTCCTGGAGAAACAATGGAGGCAATTGCCCTCCAATGACAATTTAGCCATGCTTCGCACAGCAAGATCCAAGTACCACAAACACATCTTCCTTGAGAAAGCGACGCACTTCAAAACCCTCCTTGACTCCGCCAAAAATAGACCCAAAAAACTATACGATCTCATCAAGACTCCGAGCTGCTCTCCCCCAACCTCCAAGGTGGAGGATTCTTCAAAGAGAGCAGCGGATTTCGCTATTTTCTTCGATGGAAAAGTGAAATCACTTGTGGATCAGGTTGCTCATCCTACACCTCCAGAGGAGCGCAAATCCTTAGCCATTTGGCAGAGCTTTGACCCCATATCTGAAGATGCCTTTCTCAAGTGCATACGCGAAACAAAGCCCTCCAACCATTCTCTTGACCCTAACCCCAGTGCCATTGCCTTTGACTTCTATACCCATTCCCTTTCCTATTGGAATACCCTGATCAACCTCTCCCTCGGGCAAGGCTCCCTTCCTGTCTCCTTCAAAACTTGGCAGGTCACCCCTCTGCTTAAAAAGCCCACTGCTGATGCGAATGACCTCAACAACTTCCGCCCCATCACTAACCTTCCCTTTCTTGCGAAGATCACAGAAAGATGTGTAGCAAAACAACTCTCTCGTTATATCAAGGACAATGATCTTCTTGACAATTGTCAGTCCGGCTTCATCCAAAACTGCAGCACTGAAACAGCCCTTCTGCAAGTGGTTGATGATGCGCTGAGGATACTCGACTCAGGGGGGTCCTCTCTGCTAATTCTCCTTGACCTTTCCACAGCCTTCGACACTGTTAATCACAACACCCTCCTCAATATTCTTCAACAGAGAATGGGCATGGAGGGCACTGTGCTTAAATGGTTTGCATCCTTCCTCTCTGACAGATCTCAAATGATCAAAATAGCAAACAGTCTCTCTTCTCCTGTGGCGGTGGGTCAAGGTGTTCCCCAAGGCTCGATACTAGCACCAACATTGTTCAATCTCTACTTAGAACCACTGGGAAACCTCCTAAGCAAATCTGGGATTCACTATCATCTCTATGCAGACGACACTCAACTCTACCTCAAGGTTGCCTCCACTCATGATCTCTCCATCCTAAGATCTACTCTTGACTCCATTCAAAACTGGATGTCAACTCATCAATTGATTCTGAATCCCTCCAAAACTGAATTCCTCCTCTTCTCCTCCTCACTCTCTCCTCCCCCGGTTCAATCATGGATGGATCAGATGAATCTACTAAACAATAAACCCATCATTGTCGACAGTGCAAAATCCCTTGGTGTCATTCTAGACAAAAAACTCAATCTAACTCCCCACATCAATTCTATTGCAAAATCTGCTCGCTACCAACTGCGCCTTCTTTGGGGAATACGTCGCTTCTTCCCGGAGCAGGACCTTATAACCCTGATGCAATCACTGGTCCTCTCTAGACTAGACTACTGCAATTCTCTTCTTACTGGCCTCCCAAAATCTCACCTGTCCCCACTTAAGTCTGTCTTCCATTCAGCAGCTCGTTTCATTTATGGGGCCAAAAGAAGCGATCACATCACACCGCTGTTATCCACCCTCCGCTGGCTTCCCTTCGAGGCTAGAGCTATCTACAAGACTGCCTGCATTACCCACAAAGCCTTGCACTCCTCATCTCCCCGCTACCTGGCGAATAAACTGAAACTCTCTGGAGGCTCTGGACTTTCACGCAATGCGGAGAATCTACTGCTTGAACCTCCCACTTTCAAGAAGGAAAGAACAATGGCCCAATCCTTTTCAGGCAACGCAGTGAGAATCTGGAACTCCTTTCCACCTCAGCTCCGGACCACCGCCTCCTCCCAGGCCTTCAAAAGGGACCTCAAAGTTCTCCTCCTCCAGAGACACCTCCAAAAGTAATTCACGTCCTCTTGCTATTTGTGAGGAAGACTTCCCACTACTGATAATTTCTACTTTCCATGACCATGGAAGTGCCTTCCCAGTGTATGCCTGTGGTTGGAGGGTCTGCCTTTTTGCAATATTTTCCATGTACTGGTGTTCGGTGCCCTTTTGTAACATGCACACACCACTCTGCCCTTGTAACACACGGTTGCTACCTCTCACATGTTTTTACCTCTGATACTTGCACAAGTGCCACCTTGCCCACGTAACGCTTGTTCTTGTGCCTGAGTGTCTAGCACTTATTGCAGCACTATACCTCAAATTATACTCTGTTTTCTCTTATAACTGCACACTTGTCACTTTCCTCTTGTGCACTTTGACTACCTCATGTATTTTTGGTTGCTCACAATTTTTACTCAAGTATTTTGTTTGCTCACGATTGTCACTATTACCTTTACTACCTCATGTATTTCACAGTTTTTACTACCTCATGTATTTTGTTTGCTCACAATTGTCACTATTACCTTATGTAAGTAACGTATGTTTTTGCAATCTGTTCTTTTGTAATGTTTCTCATTATGTTTCATCTCTGTTCCTAATGTGAAGCGCTCTGACGCCTTCGGGTAAAGTCCGCGCTATATAAAAAATGCATAAATTAAGAGCGCTCACTCTCATGGGATTCTGACTGTCAGGCTTGCCGTGGCTTGCTACGAACCGAGGCAGGGGAGTATAAATATTCCATGACTAATAACTAGAATGCTTTGCGTGCCAGTGTTTTCAAAGATCCCAATTCACTTCAGGGTCACTCATCTGTTTGAGCAGCGGCGTTGTCTTTGATGCTGCTTCGGCGTTCCTGGCGCCTCGGTGAGGGGCATCTTCCAGTGACCGGCTCCCTACTTCATTCACGGTCTCTGACTGCCTGAGATTCCTGCCTGTTCCTCGGTGGTCACGGTGCAGCAGTTGCGGTACGGAGATATCCGGGGCCCCAGTTCTCCTCGGCGACTGTAATACAGGTTACTTCCTTGCATTCCCGTGATTGTTGGTTGTGGGCTTGCAGTTGGCGGTTTTCTTCCTGGCTGCACTGCGCAACGGGTAATCCTACAGAAGAGATGAGGTCTCTTTACTTTGGTAAAATCCTTACCTGCCCTTAGTGCTTGCCAATATTTTTATATTTATACACTTACCTGAACAAATTCCTCTGCTCCTGGAGATCTGCCTAATTCAGATCATTTACTGAGTTCCTGAGGACAAAAAAGCTGTGGTGGTTAAATATTCCTGAAGTAAGAAATACCAAAGGCATATTCCAGTAGTATGCTAGCAGCTAGCTTGCGTTTCTCTTCAGCTAGGTCTTCCTTTTTTTCTACTGTCAGCTCTTACACTAATTAGGTGGGTGTAACTAAAGTGTTTGGGGTTTACTATTACATTTGGGTTGTGTCAGAGAACAAACCAATAATATATGTTTCTCTCTATAGATAAGTGTCACTATATGCCACTCCAATAATTGGGTTACCCTACGGAAGAGGGGAATCACCCAGGTATTTACATTGATGTCACTTTACCATTTATTGAACACACTGAGACCTGTTTTGCACATATCTTACCCTAACCCTGTTGTCTTCCGTAGAGGTGCTCCTGCCTACCTGAACTCCCATTCAATTAGGAAACAGGGTTGGACCTGTTCTTACTCTCATATTCCCTTCCCCTCTTCTCCTAATTTACCGTTGTTGCTTTGACAATGTTGGGCACAACAGGTGGATAGGGGAAGTTGCATCTTGCATGCTGTTACTGCGGAAAACCCAGTAAGAGCGTTTACACTGACTCTCGCAGGAGCGAAATGCTCCAATCAGAATGCTCTACTTTTTAAAATTGGGTTGAAGGGACTCCTGCGAGAGTCCCTCAAACCCAACTGTCCTGATATACAAATATTTTTTAACCTTCATGTCTCAAATACTACTGAACGAAGTTACACCAAATTACAAAAAGTAAAATATGCAGACCAAAATCTAGCATCCTGCCAAATTTGGTGTAATTCCGTTCAGCAGTTTTTATGGTTCTCCTCAAATAAGTCTTGGGAAGTGATTAGCAGCACAAAAAATGCATTTCCCTTGGAAATGCTGACCTAACTATAACTACCCAGTGGCGAATGCCACTGGTGATATATAGATAGTGTAATGTTTATAGTAGTTTAATATTTCATCTATATGAAACGCTGACCTAACTATAACTAACTAGTGGCAAACTGAGCCAGCTGCCTCTCCTTATTGCCATCCCGAGACCAAGGGCTGGAAGAAGCCCGAAACGCGTTGGGGAATTTTGGCTGAAGTTTTTACTGTACTTACCGTACCTCTGTTCCCTGCCACCTTGCAGAATAAAGCTGTTGAAACACGAAGAGAGTGGGCCTCCAATTTTCGGGTTCTTGTAAATGGATTATATTGCGGCCTTCCCAGGTTACGGAGAGCCCCTCCCCGCGGACGAGCGGGTCCAGCGTTGCCACGAATGCAAAGCAGGAGGGATCATCGTGTTGTTCTGCAAGGCTCTTTATTGGCACAACAGGAGCTGCGTGTGAATGCAGCAACCCACTGTGGCTGAGAAATCGTGTCTAGGAGGTTGGTGGTGGCTTCTACTAGAGGAGAACAGACTCGTATAAAAACTTCATTAACCATAGTGCAACGAGCGCACACGCCCACTGGGCGGAACACTACAATTTAAAAGAAACTGAGCCAGCTGCCTCTCCTTATTGCCATCCCCAGACCAAGGGCTGGAAGAAGCCCGAAACGCGTTGGGGAATTTTGGATGATGTTTTTACCGTACTTACCGTACCTCCGTTCCCTGCCACCTTGCAGAATAAAGCTGTTGGAACACGAAGAGAGTGGACCTCCAATTTTCGGGTTCATGTAAATGGATTATATTGCGGCCTTCCCAGGTCGCGGAGAGCCCCTCCCCGCGGACGAGCGGATCCAGCGTCGCCACGAATGCGAAGCAGGAGGGATAATCGTGTTGTTCTGCAAGGCTCTTTATTGGCACAACAGGAGCTGCGTGTGAATGCAGCAACCCACTGTGGCTGAGAAATCGTGTCTAGGAGGTTGGTGGTGGCTTCTACTAGAGGAGAACAGACTCGTATAAAAACTTCATTAACCATAGTTCAACAAGCGCACACGCCCACTGGGCGGAACACTACAATTTAAAAGAAACTGAGCCAGCTGCATCTCCTTATTGCCATCCCGAGACCAAGGGCTGGAAGAAGAACGAAACGCGTTGGGGAATTTTGGCTGAAGTTTTTACTGTACTTACCGTACCTCCGTTCCCTGCCACCTTGCAGAATAAAGCTGTTGAAACACGAAGAGAGTGGACCTCCAATTTTCAGGTTCTTGTAAATGGAATATATATATATATATATATATGTCAAATGAGATGTCATCAGTGATGTCATCAGTGATGTCATTTGAGATGTCATCAGTGATGTCATCAGTGATGTCACTGACCATGTCATGAATGATGTAATATGTGACATCATCAGCAGTGGATTGCGGGTGCGCGATATATAGTTAGTGCAACTAACTATATATGGAATTTCATTGGTTTTATGTCAATAAAATGTCCAGCTAACTATATATGGTCTCTAACCTATGGTTTTTGCAGTGAATTTTCAAGGTTTTGTAAATGCTAATTCCTAACTATATATGGTCTATAACCTATGGTTTTTTCAGTGAATTTTCAAGGTTTTGTAAATGCTAATTCCTAACTATATATGGTCTATAACCTATGGTTTTTTCAGTGAATTTCAATGGTTTTTTAATAGCAAATATCATAAGCTGTCGAATGTCAAGTACGTGGTAAGTAAAAACATTTTCGTGTTTATGCACACTGATCTGCTTTGAATGCTGCCCCCCACCCCTCATTTCTATTAGGAGTACTCTCTCTTTGCAGATAGTGAAGGGTAGTTAACGCAGCCCTTTGCCCCCTTTGTAATCCGTCGTGCCTGCTTCTCTCTCCATTTGATTGATTGTTCTCTTTCGTTCATTCTCTATTTACAAACAAGCACAGAGTCAAAATACTCTGTTTAGTCTTTGCAGATAGCGAAAAACCGTCTAAAAAAACAAAAGGAATCGAGCAAAATCAGTAGGCCACTAATGGGATCTCTTTTTGACCTCGCTAAAATAGAAACATTAGGAACAACCTGTTGAAAATAGCAATGCGTATGTACATAAGCGGCGTTCATTTGTGTTCACAGTACCCCTTGTTGATTGTTTGAATCGAGCATTGAATTGTTCGAAGTTGGTTCTCTTAAGGATCTTCTCTGCCTGCAAACGAGGAAGAATAGGAATATTCTCTCTCCCTTTGCAGATAGTGAAGGGTAGGTAACGCAAGCCTTTAACACGTCGTACCTATTTCATTCCTCATTGATTGATTGATTGTCCGAACATTGACTGTTTGGGAATTAGTTCTTTTTGGAGGTATTCCCTGTTTGCAAATAAACGTAGGAAAATCTTTGCAAGTAGTGAAAGGGTACGTAATGCGGACCTTTCTCCCCCGTTGTAATCTGTCATGCCTATCTACTCCCCACTGATTGATGCACCTGTTTCACCCGGACCATTTACTAGACATACGTCATCTGGCCCGACCAGAGAGCACCCCTAGTGAAAAGGACATATGCAATAATAACGAAGTGATCACTGTATCCTGTTAACAGAAACTTTAGCATGAAACAACCTGGAAAGAAAAGAATAGGAAATCGAAAATCAGTAGGCCACTGATGAACATGAACTTTTATTAAACAACGAACAAAGAAACGATAACATAACGTAATGATAAAACCTATTAATGTCCTAGAAACAAGAAAACTTTAAAATATGCCAGTGGTGAGAGACCAGAAAAACAGTAAGAGAAACCAAATCACCCCTCGCTGTCCCACCGCCTGCCACGCCAAAAAAATCGATAGACTAGGGAAAATGCAAGTCAGTAGAACATCCGCCCCCACTCTGGAAACTTCCAAGGTGGGGCAGGGTTCCGGCTACGCCCAGCCGGGAGCAGCCCATATAAGGCAGGTCCTGCTGCCACGCCTCGGCCAGGAGATCCTAACGTAGGGTGTAGCCGGAGGAGAGGCAGAGACCAGCGGGACCCGGCCAGGGGATTGCCTTTACAACGCTGAACAGTTGCAGGGGGGGGGAATGTCTCCTCGACCCTCCCCTCTCTCTCCCAGTCCGGCCGCGGTGGCCCTTGAGAGTTGCAGGTAGTCCCGCCACATGCTCTTCCGGTCCGGCCACCAACGGTCGGGGGGCCGAGGCCGACGGGATCCGGCTGCAGCCGATAAACCAAGAAACCCGTTCATGGGGCCAGAGCCAGGGGCGTCCGGCCGACATCTACCGGAAGCCCGGCCCGAAGACGGACGGGACACTTCTTCTTTCTTGTATAATTGCTGCAACAACCCTGGGGGGGGATGTCTTGCACATGCCTCCGACCCCCCCCCCTCGTCCTCATCGCCTGGTCCGGCCATAACAAATCTCAAGCGAGACGCCGTGGGGTGCACTGGGAGGGAGAGACGGTGCGAACAGGCCTCTCCCGCCTCCCCAGTGGAGGCTTCCCAGCTACACCCTCAGCGCTCCAGGCGCCCGGAAAAGAGTTCTTCCACTGTGGCCATGCTGCAACGTCTCGCCCGGCAGGGTGGAGCCCGTCCGCTCATTTGACCCCGCGATCGCCAGTAGCTACCGAACTCTCAAAATGGCGGTCGACCTGGCAAGAGCGGGCCCAGCATAAAGAAATGGCCCGGTCACTGGTTGACTCCACCACCGTAGTCCTCCACGACCTTGAAGATTCTAGAGGAGCCGCGGGAGTCTCCGACCCCCGATGGGGAATGACTGCCATGATCACCCGGGGAGTGACGAAACTGTATCCGCGGGACGTCGGCGCCAGCCTCACTTTGAATTACTAGAATCCTGCAGACCTCACTTCCGGTGAAAGCACAGTGTGACCCGGTAGGAAAAATTGTTGCACCCCCTCCCCTTTTTGACTGATAGTTCAAACCACCGATCCTTTCCTTTGCCCTTTTAACGGAACTTTGGACTGCCTCCCCCTCTTTTACATTTTCTAGAGAAAACAAAACATTAACCACTACATTAGCATAGCAGTTGACACCAGAACTGTTTTCAAATTGAAAACCAACAACATCTTCAACAGAATCCTTTTTGTTTCTGCTGTGACCCTGCTACAGCACAGGCATTGTCCCCAGCAGTAATTCTGCAATGCCGGTAAGAATAGCTGTGGTGCCTACTGGACTCACTCACCCCCGCGGCGCCCCACGCCGTTATTTGCTGGGCGGCAACTTGCTAGACATCACTTTCGTGCCATCTAGATTTCAGCGCGTTCTGCTGCCTTGGAACTATTCGCACAACAGACCGCTACTGACAAGAATATTTCATTATTGGTGCTGTCAATTTCAATAAATCTATTGGATAATTCAAAAGAAATTGCCACGGTCTCTTCGTTGTTTAAATGTTTTTACTGTTTTTGTTTTGTTGTATATATTTATATGTTATTAAAGTTTTATATTCCTACTACTTTGTTGGAGTGCTATATATTTTTAATGTGACACATAATTGTAAAAACTTTGATGTACAAAGAGTCATTCCTGGAATCTTCCGCTTCAGGCTCGGTCCCCTCCCCAATCACAATACAGGATAGTTTTCAGATAGTAGGAACACGTGTGGTGTGACGGATCTCATCGGGTGTGGGCCTTGATCTACTATAACTCCTTTGAAGAGGGGTGATTCTTTACAGCTGGGGCCATAAACTACATCTGCAGGGCTAGCTGATAGCCTGGACAATCGGACACAGAGGAAGAGGAGTGTCAGAGGGTGCGGTAGTGAATAGGGCGAAAGGGAGGTGTCGGGCGGGCACAGTGTGATTCTCAGGGAAGAGCAGCGCAGATGGGGGGAGGTTTATTGCCCATGCATAAGACAGAGAGCGGAGGTGACCAGTGCCTGGGGAAGATGCTTGCGAGGGTGAGGAGCCATGCTACGAATCGACAGCGTGCAGAGAGTGGGTCTGGTCAAGACATCTAAAATGGCTGCCGTGCACGACAAAAGTGTGGCATTTCAAAAAAGGCAAGATGGCGCAGACAATGTTTTTCAACACTTCCTCATTTCCTTCGAATCGAACGTTAACAGACGTTGGGGCATATTACCAAAGTTAAGCGATATTTATCGCTAACGATGCTTACCAACGAATTTTTTACCGCTAAGCATCGTCAGAAATTATCGAAGATAAACCTTGCTATTATCAAGGTTTATCACAAATGCGATAATAAACGGCCGCAATGCATGAATATCGCTAAAAACTCAGCGATATTCATACATTACCGAGCTAATGCTCTTAGCCATGTTATCCACCTCCCATTGGATAACATGGCTAAGAACTGCTCAGGGCAGGTGTTACTTTTTGGAGATATTCGCGCTTAGCGCGAATATCTCCAAAAGTTGGTAATAGGAGATAGATATCTTGCATGTTGTAATGCAAGTTATTGTGGTATATGGAACTCATACCATAATCTCTCAGGAAAGCAGAAACTGATCCTTTTGGGACCGCCTAAAAAGGCCTAGGGGGTGAGGAGTACTCTACTTTGCCCCCTTTTCACGTTCCGAACTATTTTATTTTACTCTCTTCTGTAATTACACAAAATAGCAGCGATAAGATGCATCGGAGACACACAGTGAGAGAAAGGAGGCCGGAGATGAAGAAGAGATGTCAAATACACATTGGAGATAATATAGTGGCAGAAGGGAAGTAAATATGAGTAAACTTACCATGTAACATAAAAATGTTGCACTCTATACTATAAGTCTCATTTTATACTACAATCACTTCGCTACAACCTCATAAATTAAAAATAAAAATGAATAATGTCTCAAACAATTTTTGATTTCTAAATATAAATTTATTCTTCAGAATTTTCTAAATTTGAAAGAACTAGTAACATGTCCTCATCAGCAATGTCCTCATGAAAAGTCTGCAATAATGATTCTTGTAACTCTATGGTCTCCAAACACTCGATAAATTCGCCATCAAGAGATTGATCAAAAAAATCATTCAAGTCATCTCCTCCTTCTGACAATATTTCATTATTGGTGCTGTCAATTTCAATCAATGTAGTGGAATCATTCAAGTCATCTCCTCGTGACAATATTTCATTATTGGTGCTCTCAATTTCAATCAATGTAGTGGAATCATTCAAGTCATCTCCTCCTTGTGACAATATTTCATTATTGGTGCTGTCCATTTCAATCAATCTAATGGAATCATACAAGTCATCTCCTCCTTGTGACAATATTTCATTATTGCTGCTCTCAATTTCAATCAACGTAGTGGAATCATTCAAGTCATCTCCTTGTGACAATATTTCATTCTTGGTGCTGTCCATTTCAATCAATCTAATGGAATCATACAAGTCATGTCCTCCTTGTGACAATATTTCATTATTGGTGCTCTCAATTTCAATCAATGTAGTGGACAATTCAAAAGAAATTGCCACGGTCTCTTCATTGTGAGCCATTTTATTTTGAAATTGCTTGCTGTAAATTGCAGAAAAAAATAATCACTTTCATTTATCGTTTTTAGTAATACATAATATAAAACTAACTTTATCAAGTATTTAGTATAACAGAAGGACTGCAAATAAATAACAGAAAACATTTTTCAAATTATCTTCAAGTGTACAACATAGTTCCCCTTACAAATTAACAACTCACCTTTTTAAAAGTAGGAAAAGTGTTAGTACTGTGTAAATCAAACACCAGAAATTCACCACCAAAAATTCCTCACAAATGTACCTCAGACAGTAGTATCACAAAATGGCTGTGGTTTCCTCTCATTTGACATATATACATAACCAATTAACTTTCATCACACACAAATACAAAACCAAAGTAACATTTTAATTGGTTCTAAATTTCAACACTTTCAAATGTGTTTTCCCCATGCAATTTTCCATAGGACATTTACATACGTCTACAGCCTGAATGGCTGAACGGAATTACACCAAACTTGGCAAAATGGTACATCAAACCTAAGAGGTCAGGAAGGATCTACTATGCCCCCTTATGGTCATTTCCCCCTTCGCTTTGGCCTCCTCTTGTCTCTCAATCCTACCGAGAGACAAGATGGCGGCCGCTACGGACTGTTTGGAATGTTGACAGACGCCGGAGAACCAATCAGCTTCGCAAAGCTCCGTAACGCGAAAAGTACGCGAAGCGGAGCGCTGTTACAGATATATATCTTTTTTTGAACGTTAATTTCTCAAAATCCACTGGAGCACATATATTGAGACCTAGCAAAGGCACATCGGGCTACCAGTCCCTAATATTTTACCAAGTTTCGTGCAAATCCATTCAGCCGTTCGATTATAATTATTATTATTATTTTTTTTTTTTGCCCCGCGGGGCCCTTTTAAAACCTCCACATCAAACCTAGGGGGTCAGCGAGGATCTACTATTCCCCCTTATGGTCATTTGCCCCTTCGCTTTCGCCTCCTCTTGTCTCTCAATCCTACCGAGAGACAAGATGGCGGCCGCTACGGACTGTTTGGAATGTTGACAGACGCCGGAGAACCAATCAGCTTCGCTTCACAAAGCTCCGTTGCGCGAAAAGTACGCGTCCTGGGACGCTGCCCGGTCCGCTGTTACAGATATATATCTTTTTTTAAACGTTAATTTCTCAAAATCCACTGGAGCACATATATTGAGACCTACAAAAGGCACATCGGGCTACCAGTCCCTACAATTTTGCCAAGTTTCGTGCAAATCCATTCAGCCGTTCGGGCTAAAAGTGAGGCCAACCGCCCTATGGAAAACTCAATGTTAAAAACACGTTTTGGGACCCCCCTTTTTTCTCGACCCCCCCTGGACGAAACCCCCCCCAATTTTCAGGGGCTGCTCAGAAACAAAATGTGCCATTTTCCTGAAAATTTCAGCCAATTCCGTCCACAAACGCCAAAGTTATTAGACATAGAATTTTCAAAAATCCCATAGAGAAAAAATCCTAACTATATATACCTACTGGCGACCGCCAGTAGGTAATATATATATATATGTATATATATATATATATTCACTGAAAAAACCATAGGTTATAGACCATATATAGTTAGGAATTAGCATTTAAAAAGCCTTATTTTACTCACACAAAACCATTGAAATTCCATATATAGTTAGTTGCACTAACTATATATCGCGCACCCGCAATCCACTGCTGATCATGTCACATATTACATCATTCATGACATGGTCAGTGACATCACTGATGACATCACTGATGACATCTCAAATGACATCACTGATGACATCACTGATGACAACATCCAGTGACTGTATGTTTCTGTAAAGTTAAAATATGTCTTACATATTGAAGAATGAGTGGATGTATAAGTGTCTGGATGAAGGATTTAGTAGGTGCGTGACTGACTGTATGAGTGAGTGATTAAATGTGTCTCACTGAATGCATGGGTTAGTGACTAAACTGTCTTAATTTGTGCATCATTATGTCTGTTGTGATGTAAACTGCTGCATGTGTTGATCATTAGCTATACGAGAGGCTATATGTGTTATTAATTGGTTGCCCAAGTATTTCTATGGGAGATTGAGTTTGTGTGGGGGTGGCTGGAAGGTGTGTGACTCTATGCATAGATGTGTGAGCAGTTTATTCACTAGGTGTATGAGTTCAAGACTGCATGTGGAAACAGCTACATGGGCAGTTGACTGTGTGCATGAGTGTATTGATGAGTGAATGGATATCTCAATGCTACATGTCATAGTAAGTACATATGTTAAACACAGTACATGTGAGAGTTGGCATATATAAATAACTGTGCATGAGAGCCACTGAATGAGTGAGTGGTTGTATCGATCATTGTGAACTTGTATCAGGGATTGTATAAGAGAGTAAATATGTGCTAGTATATGTTTCAATAAGTAAGGTGTGTTTAACTGTATAGTTGAAGAAATGGAGGTGAGATTGTTTCTTTGCATGACTGACTGGGTGTGTGAGTAACTCCATGGATGAGTGGCAGTGTGTGAGTGTCTGTATACACTGAGTGTATCTAAGGTTATATTAGAGTCTGAAGAGGTTTATCGTATTAGCACAAGAATGATGTCAAATGAGATGTCATCAGTGATGTCATCAGTGATGTCATTTGAGATGTCATCAGTGATGTCATCAGTGATGTCACTGACCATGTCATGAATGATGTAATATGTGACATGATCAGCAGTGGATTGCGGGTGCGCGATATATAGTTAGTGCAACTAACTATATATGGAATTTCAATGGTTTTGTGTGAGTAAAATAAGGCTTTTTAAATGCTAATTCCTAACTATATATGGTCTATAACCTATGGTTTTTTCAGTGAATTTCAATGGTTTTTTGATAGCAAATATCATAAGCTGTCGAATGTCAAGTACGTGGTAAGTAAAAACATTTTCGTGTTTATGCACACTGATCTGCTTTGAATGCTGCCCCCCACCCCTCATTTCTATTAGGAGTACTCTCTCTTTGCAGATAGTGAAGGGTAGTTAACGCAGGCCTTTGCCCCCGTTGCCCCCGTTGTAATGCGTCGTGCCTGCTTCTCTCTCCATTTGATTGATTGTTCTCTTTGGTTCATTCTCTATTTACAAACAAGCACAGAGTCGCAATACTCTGTTTAGTCTTTGCAGATAGCGAAAAATCGTGTAAAAAAACAAAAGGAATCGAGCAAAATCAGTAGGCCACTAATGGGATCTCTTTTTGACCTCCCTAAAATAGAAACATTAGGAACAACCTGTTGATAATACCAATGTGTATGTACATAAGCGGCGTTCATTTGTGTTCACAGTACCCCTTGTTGATTGTTTGAATCGAGCATTGAATTGTTCGAAGTTGATTCTCTTAAGAATCTTCTCTGCCTGCAAACGAGGAAGAATAGGAATATTCTCTCTCCCTTTGCAGATAGTGAAGGGTAGGTAACGCAAACCTTTAACACGTCGTGCCTATTTCGTTCCTCATTGATTGATTGTTTCCCCAAACATTGACTGTTTGGGAATTGGTTCTTTTTGGAGGTATTCCCTGTTTGCAAATATACGTAGGAAAATCTTTGCAAATAGTGAAAGGGTACGTAATGCGGACCTTTCTCCCCCGTTGTAATCTGTCATGCCTATCTACTCCCCACTGATTGATGCACCTGTTTCACCCGGACCATTTACTAGAGATACGTCATCTGGCCCGACCAGAGAGCACCCCTAGTGAAAAGGACATATGCAATAATAACGAAGTGATCACTGTATCCTGTTAACAGAAACTTTAGCATGAAACAACCTGGAAAGAAAAGAATAGGAAAACAAAAATCAGTAGGCCACTGATGAACATGAACTTTTATTAAACAACGAACAAAGAAACGATAACATAACGTAATGATAAAACCTATTAATGTCCTAGAAACAAGAAAACGTTAAAATATGCCAGTGGTGAGAGACCAGAAAAACAGTAAGAAAAACCAAATCACCCCTCTCTGTCCCACCGCCTGCCACGCCAAAAAAATCGATAGACTAGGGAAAATGCAAGTCAGTAGAACATCCGCCCCCACTCTGGAAACTTCCAAGGTGGGGCAGGGTTGCGGCTACGCCCAGCCGGGAGCAGCCCATATAAGGCGGGTCCTGCTGCCACGCCTCGGCCAGGAGATCCTAACGTAGGGTGTAGCCGGAGGAGAGGCCGAGGCCAGCGGGACCCGGCCAGGGGATTGCCTTTACAACGCTGAAGAGTTGCAGGGGGGGGAATATCTCCTCGACCCTCCCCTCTCTCTCCCAGTCCGGCCGCGGTGGCCCTTGACAGTTTCAGGTAGTCCCGCCACATGCTCTTCCGGTCCGGCCACCAACGGTCGGGGGGCCGAGGCCGACGGGATCCGGCTGCAGCCGATAAACCAAGAAACCCGTTCATGGGGCCAGGGGCGTCCGGCCGACATCTACCGGAAGCCCGGCCCGAAGACGGACGGGACACTTCTTCTTTCTTGAATAATGGCTGCGACATCACTGGGGGGGGATGTCTTGCACATGCCTCCGACCCCCCCCCCCCTTCGTCCTCATCGCCTGGTCCGGCCATAACAAATCTCAAGCGAGACGCCGTGGGGTGCACTGGGAGGGAGAGACGGTGCGAACAGGCCTCTCCCGCCTCCCCAGGTGGAGGCTTCCCAGCTGCACCCTCAGCGCTCCAGGCGCCCGGAAAAGGGTTCTTCCACTGTGGCCATGCTGCAACGTCTCGCCCGGCAGGGTGGAGCCCGTCCGCTCATTTGACCCCGCGATCGCCAGTAGCTACCGAACTCTCAAAATGGCGGTCGACCTGGCAAGAGCGGGCCCAGCATAAAGAAATGGCCCGGTCACTGGTTGACTCCACCACCGTAGTCCTCCACGACCTTGAAGAATCTAGAGGAGCCGCGGGAGTCTCCGACCCCCGATGGGGAATGACTGCCATGATCGCCCGTGGAGTGACGAAACTGTATCCGCGGGACGTCGGCGCTCCCATGCTGGCGCCAGCCTCACTTTGAATTACTAGAATCCTGCAGACCTCAGTTCTGGTGAAAGCACAGTGTGACCCGGTAGGAAAAATTGTTGCACCCCCTCCCCTTTTTGACTGATAGTTCAAACCACCGATCCTTTCCTTTGCCCTTTTAACGGAACTTTGGACTGCCTCCCCCTCTTTTACATTTTCTAGAGAAAACAAAACATTAACCACTACATTAGCATAGCAGTTGACACCAGAACTGTTTTTTAAAATTGAAAACCAACAACATCTTCAACAGAATCCTTTTTGTTTCTGCTGTGACCCTGCTACAGCACAGGCATTGTCCCCAGCAGTAATTCTGCAATGCCGGTAAGAATAGCTGTGGTGCCTACTGGACTCACTCACCCCCGCGGCGCCCCACGCCGTTATTTGCTGGGCGGCAACTTACTAGACATCACTTTCGTGCCATCTAGATTTCAGCGCGTTCTGCTGCCTTGGAACTATTCGCACAACAGACTGCTACTGACGACCCACCCCCAGGCAACATCTTCTGAATTTTCATAATTTGAAAGAACTAGTAACATGTCCTCATCAGGAATTCAAAAGAAATTGCCATGGTCTCTTCGTTGTTTAAATGTTTTTACTGTTTTTGTTTTGTTGTATATATTTATATGTTATTAAAGTTTTATATTCCTACTACTTTGTTGGAGTGCTATATATTTTTAATGTGACACATAATTGTAAAAACTTTGATGTACAAAGAGTCATTCCTGGAATCTTCCGCTTCAGGCTCGGTCCCCTCCCCAATCACAATACAGGATGGTTTTCAGATAGTAGGAACACGTGTGGTGTGACGGATCTCATCGGGTGTGGGCCTTGATCTACTATAACTCCTTTGAAGAGGGGTGATTCTTTACAGCTGGGGCCATAAACTACATCTGCAGGGCTAGGTGATAGCCTGGACAATCGGACACAGAGGAAGAGGAGTGTCAGAGGGTGCGGTAGTGAATAGGGCGAAAGGGAGGTGTCGGGCGGGCACAGAGTGTGATTTTCAGGGAAGAGCAGCGCAGATGGGGGGAGGTTTATTGCCGATGCATAAGACCGAGAGCGGGGGTGACCAGTGCCTGGGGAAGATGCTTGCGAGGGTGGGGAGCCATGCTACGAATCGACAGCGTGCAGAGAGTGGGTCTGGTCAAGGCATCTAAAATGGCTGCCGTGCACGACAAAAGTGTGGCCTTTCAAAAAAGGCAAGATGGCGCAGACAATGTTTTTCAACACTTCCTCATTTCCTTCGAATCGAACGTTAACAGACGTTGGTGCATATTACCAAAGTTAAGCGATATTTATCGCTAACGATGCTTACCAACGAATTTTTTACCGCTAAGCATCGTCAGAAATTATCGAAGATAAACCTTGCTATTATCAAGGTTTATCGCAAATGCGATAATAAACGGCCGCAATGCATGAATATCGCTAAAAAGTCAGCGATATTCATGCATTACCGAGCTAATGCTCTTAGCCATGTTATCCACCTCCCATTGGATAACATGGCTAAGAACTGCTCAGGGCAGGTGTTAGCTTTTGGAGATAATCGCGCTTAGCGCGCATATCTCCAAAAGTTGGTAATAGGAGATAGATATCTTGCATGTTGTAATGCAAATTATTGTGGTATATGGAACTCATACCATAATCTCTCAGGAAAGCAGAAACTGATCCTTTTGGGACCGCCTAAAAAGGCCTAGGGGGTGAGGGGTACTCTACTTTGCCCCCTTTTCACGTTCCGAACTATTTTATTTTACTCTCTTCTGTAATTACACAAAATAGCAGCGATAAGATGCATCGGAGACACACAGTGAGAGAAAGGAGGCCGGAGATGAAGAAGAGATGTCAAATACACATTGGAGATAATATAGTGGCAGAAGGGAAGTAAATATGAGTAAACTTACCATGTAACATAAAAATGTTGCACTCTATACTATAAGTCTCATTTTATACTACAATCACTTCGCTACAACCTCATAAATTAAAAATAAAAATGAATAATGTCTCAAACAATTTTTGATTTCTAAATATAAATTTATTCTTCAGAATTTTCTAAATTTGAAAGAACTAGTAACATGTCCTCATCAGCAATTTCCTCATGAAAAGTCTGCAATGATGATTCTTGTAACTCTATGGTCTCCAAACATTCGATAAATTCGCCATCAACAGATTGATCAAAAAAATCATTCAAGTCATCTCCTCCTTGTGACAATATTTCATTATTGGTGCTGTCAATTTCAATCAATGTAGTGGAATCATTCAAGTCATCTCCTCGTGACAATATTTCATTATTGGTGCTCTCAATTTCAATCAATGTAGTGGAATCATTCAAGTCATCTCCTCCTTGTGACAATATTTCATTATTGGTGCTGTCCATTTCAATCAATCTAATGGAATCATACAAGTCATCTCCTCCTTGTGACAATATTTCATTATTGGTGCTCTCAATTTCAATCAATGTAGTGGAATCATTCAAGTCATCTCCTTGTGACAATATTTCATTCTTGGTGCTGTCCATTTCAATCAATCTAATGGAATCATACAAGTCATGTCCTCCTTGTGACAATATTTCATTATTGGTGCTCTCAATTTCAATCAATGTAGTGGACAATTCAAAAGAAATTGCCACGGTCTCTTCATTGTGAGCCATTTTATTTTGAAATTGCTTGCTGTAAATTGCAGAAAAAAATAATCACTTTCATTTATCGTTTTTAGTAATACATAATATAAAACTAACTTTATCAAGTATTTAGTATAACAGAAGGACTGCAAATAAATAACAGAAAACATTTTTCAAATTATCTTCAAGTGTACAACATAGTTCCCCTTACAAATTAACAACTCACCTTTTTAAAAGTAGGAGAAGTGTTAGTACTGTGTAAATCAAACACCAGAAATTCACCACCAAAAATTCCTCACAAATGTACCTCAGACAGTAGTATCACAAAATGGCTGTGGTTTCCTCTCATTTGACATATATACATAACCAATTAACTTTCATCACACACAAATACAAAACCAAAGTAACATTTTAATTGGTTCTAATTTTCAACACTTTCAAATGTGTTTTCCCCATGCAATTTTCCATAGGACATTTACATACGTCTACAGCCTGAATGGCTGAACGGAATTACACCAAACTTGGCAAAATGGTACATCAAACCTAAGAGGTCAGGAAGGATCTACTATGCCCCCTTATGGTCATTTCCCCCTTCGCTTTGGCCTCCTCTTGTCTCTCAATCCTACCGAGAGACAAGATGGCGGCCGCTACGGACTGTTTGGAATGTTGACAGACGCCGGAGAACCAATCAGCTTCGCAAAGCTCCGTAACGCGAAAAGTACGCGAAGCGGAGCGCTGTTACAGATATATATCTTTTTTTGAACGTTAATTTCTGAAAATCCACTGGAGCACATATATTGAGACCTAGCAAAGGCACATCGGGCTACCAGTCCCTAATATTTTGCCAAGTTTCGTGCAAATCCATTCAGCCGTTCGATTATTATTATTATTTTTTTTTTTGCCCCGCGGGGCCCTTTTAAAACCTCCACATCAAACCTAGGGGGTCAGCGAGGATCTACTATGCCCCCTTATGGTCATTTGCCCCTTCGCTTTGGCCTCCTCTTGTCTCTCGATCCTACCGAGAGACAAGATGGCGGCCGCTACGGACTGTTTGGAATGTTTACAGACGCCGGAGAACCAATCAGCTTCGCTTCACAAAGCTCCGTTGCGCGAAAAGTACGCGAACTGGAGCGCTGCCCGGTCCGCTGTTACAGATATATATCTTTTTTTGAACGTTAATTTCTCAAAATCCACTGAAGCACATATATTGAGACCTACAAAAGGCACATCGGGCTACCAGTCCCTACAATTTTGCCAAGTTTCGTGCAAATCCATTCAGCCGTTCGGGCTAAAAGTGAGGCTAACCGCCCTATGGAAAACTCAATGTTAAAAACACGTTTTGGGACCCCCCTTTTTACTCGGCCCCCCCTTGACGAACCCCCCCAAATTTTCAAGGGCTGCTCAGAAACAAAATGTGCCATTTTCCTGAAAATTTCAGCCAATTCCGTCCACAAACGGCAAAGTTATTAGACATAGAATTTTCAAAAATCCCATAGGGAAAAAATCCTAACTATATATACCTACTGGCGACCGCCAGTAGGTAATATATACATATATATAATGGATCAGTTGAAAAAGAGTGGTGCTAGTAACCAGTATGGACATATGATTAAGGCACACCAGCCGAAACCGGTCATGCCGTCGCTATTTGAATAAATGAATCTACCTGTCTCCCCGCTGTGTCCCTACGGTCTCTTTACTTCTGGTTGATGGAACAGTTAAAAAACGAGTTGTGCTAGTAACCAGTATGGGCATATGATTAAGGCACACCAGCCGAAACCGGTCATGCCGTCGCTGTTTGAATAAATGAATCTTCCCGATTCCCGCTGTGTCCCTCTGGTCTCTTTACTTCTGGTGGAAAAATCTTTTGTGTGGATATATGTACATATATATATATTTGTGACTGAGAGAATCAACTATCTCCACAAAATGAATTTTAGAAATGAACTTTTGAAAAAGAACTCTTAAAATGAACTTTGGAATATGTATGAGAATTGCACCTTGGTCTATGAAAATTTCTCACTGTGAATGTGAAAAGCAGAATTTCATTTGAGTACTTCACATCATGCACGTTACACTTTATAAATGTACTTCTATTTTCAGTACTTTACTGAAAACAATGAGGTGAATAGACACAAGGTGAAAAAATGGCGACCATAATGCGCCGTGAGATCATACTCAGGATTGGTAGTCTAGTTGTTTTTAAAGGATATGGAAACTAACAAGGGTACTAAACACAGAGAACAACATAAATTGTCTAGACACAATGGACTCTATGGTCCAGTTGAAGACTAAGTGTAGTCGAAACGCGTAGGCCATCCTGTTGCTAATTTACATGGTGTTTGTGTAATAATAAAGAAACTTGAACTTAGCTGCTGTGGTGCCGTGACTTCTGTGGTGACTACGTGAGCCCAGGGGATCCGAGGTGATTTATATGCGACGTCTGGAACGCATATCACAGGCACTCGCGAGGGAGGAATAGCAGTCTACAACCCAATCCAGCGATAATTGCTTTTTCGTACGAAACGGGACTGACGCCTCTACTTTACAAGCGTGAAAGCATTGGAGCCTGGCCAGCGTCTTCATGGAGCTGCAATCAAGGGAAGACGCGGAAGTGGGACGGTGAAAGCCGCGGCGGTGAGTACACAGGACAGGGGGTGGGCGGGTCTCGAACTGATCTGCAGCGCGGCGGAGGCGGCGCGGGAGCGGCTGGAGCTCGCAGCCTCCAGCTGATTGTACGAACTGCCGGGGGGAGTAGCCGGGGCGAGCAAAACGGCGATTAGAGCGCAAGGCTGTACACCTTTAAGTCCAAAGCTTATCAGTCGATACTGAGAAAGCCGATATTGAAGAACACAAGAAAAACAACGCCCACGGGTCCCACAAACGGCCCAATAAAATAGCGGTGTAACGAAGGAGAATTAAAAACTTGAACACATCGATTGATTACACCAATAAGTATATCGCGAAACTTAATCTTTGCCCACAGCAAAGAAAGAAACAGCAGCAACATCTGGAACCTGTCAGGTCTGGGAGCAGCTGGCGGTAAATCCTTTGAACAGTATAAACACAATTGAAAAACACCAGTGTAAACTAGCAAATCGAAAATAATACCAACCTGAGTCTCTGAATCATGGCTGATAAATCAAGAAATCTCCACCAAAGGGCAAGTGAATTGTTGAATGACGAAGCAGTTCCCCTAACAAACACCAACATAAGATCTAATAAGAAAGGTACAACAGGGGAAAAGGAGAAGAGGACTATCCTAAATGTCATTAGGGAACTTCAACAGAACAGGATCATGGAAGTCAACAAATGGTGGGAAAAGACAACCTTGGAAAAATACATTGAATTCAAGAGGGTCCCAAGGGGGCTTCGAATCTTAATCATGCCCACATTGAATGACTTAGATCCAGATCTGATTAAACAGTGGCAACAGGACACAAATGAATGTTCATTCAAACTAATGAGGACATTAATCATAAATGCGGAGAGAAAATTGGACAAAATAACAGCAATCATCCGAGTACTGGATTCAGAACTGGCAAAATTTCCTTTATCTGAGGAAAATAAAGAATTAATTGACAGCATGGAGAAGAAAATAAATAAACATGAAACAGAGGTGGAGAAGAGAAAAGCGCATAAGTTCAAAAGAGACAGGTTAGACTATGCGAATGGGCGCATCTACACGTTTGCCCGTAAGTACGAGTCGACACACTAAGAAGTAGAGTGGTAATGGATAAATGTGCTGGTACCTCTGCAACAATTATAGACAACGTGGATAGTTCACAGATAAGTTCTGCGGGGGAAGATTCAGTCACAATGCCACTGGATTTTCGGGGGGAGATGCAACTAGCCCAAATGATAACGCGGCAAAGAGGAAGAGGCAAATGCAACATATGGGGAAGAGGACAGCAAAAAACACCAGAAGGGGCAGGAGAAGAAACAAAACCAAAGAGAGGAAAAGGAAAACAAAAATAGCTCTCCTTAAGATGAAGGCAAACCCAAATGCCAACTTGGTTATTAACATTTCGAACAAAATCTTAACAGACTCCCAAATTAAGTTGCTTAATAGGGGATTATCCTATTGCCCCAACAAAGAATTGGACTACCCGAATGCACGAATAGACCTCTACAAATTTTGCAGGAAAGTTAAACTTAAGAAATACTTCCTGGAAAAGAAACCCTCACCCGGGAACCGGCAAAAGGAAAAAATTGATCTATCACCAAACTTGCAGAAAGATCTTCCAGCATTAAAAACATTAACCTCTCTAGACACAGATGTGTCCCCCAATATGGAAGACACACAAGACTCTATAGTCTCGTATATAGAATTTTGTAACTCAATTGGGGTGGCAACCAACAGAGGAGGAGAGAGTGGACTTAAAAAACAGTCCAGATACTGCCCACAATTACCAGCTGGCAACAAAATTGACCTGTTTCAAGAGATCATGGTGGAGGAAATCACAAGAATGGCATCAAGACCAGCCAACAATTCGACTCAAAACAAGAACATAATCCACAAGAAAAAGAACTGGAACCTCACACCGAATGAATATAAAGCCATGTCACAACTCAAAAATTATCCCACTATAATTATCAAAGCCTCAGACAAAGGGGGTAACATTGTGATCCAAAACACCTCGGATTATGTGGAGGAAGCTAACCGTCAGTTAGGAGTCAGAGAACATTATCAACTGATGAAAGAGAATCCTATTGAAAAATGGATGGAAGAATATCATAACCTCCTGCTAGCATGGAAAAAGAGAGAACTGATCGACTTTGAAGAACTCATGTACCTAAAAACCGAGAACCCCATAACGGCAACAATTTACTTTCTGACGAAAGTGCACAAGTCGATGAATAGACCACCCGGAAGACCTATTGTTAGCTCAATTGGATCTCTACTAGAATCAACTTCAAGATTCATAGACATCTTCCTGATGAACTATGTAATGAAATTACCCTCCTATCTATGTGATACCATGGACTTTGTAAATAAACTGAAAAACATGGAATGGGAGACGGGTTTTCTCATGGCAACCATCGATGTCTCCTCGCTCTACACATCCATACGACATCAGGATGGTGTAGATGCTGTAAATTCTTTCTTGAAGGAAAGATCAATAAACTTTCTGGAACACTCTGCCATGTTGATCGAGATGTTGACATTCTGCTTGACACACAACATTTTCCTCTTCCAAGGCATTCTCTATCTACAACAACAGGGGACGGCAATGGGAACATCTTTTGCCCCCACATATGCAAACTTACTGATGGCCGTCTGGGAAAAAGAGGTTCTACTGGAAGAGAACAAGAAACATCAGAAGATAAAAAGTTGGTATCGATATATCGACGACCTCTTTCTAGTATGGAACGGAAATCAGACAGAGTTACAGACCTTCATAGACTCTCTAGAAAACAATCGGTACAATCTACATTTCACTTCAACCATCAGCAACATCAGTGTGATTTACTTGGATGTAGAAGTGGAAATACGCAATAACAAACTATGCACCAAAATGTACCGCAAACCCACATCCTGCAACAGCATTCTCCATGCTAACAGCGGTCATCCTTCTCATTTAAAATGGAGTATACCATATGGAGAAATGCTAAGGGCCAAAAGGAACTGCTCTGAAGAAAAGGATTTGAATGTGGAAATAGAAAAAATGTTTAGTCGTTTGCTTTCTAGAGGATACCCATTGGAAGTCCTGATGACAGCAAAATCTCGCATGCATCTAAAGGGTAGAGCGGATCTCTTGATCTCTCGGAAAGAACAAGCAGAAACAATGGGAGGTCAGGAAAAATCGGAGTAAAGAAAATTGGAGGAGTCAGGGAACAAAACACGTCTCATTATGGACTTTAACAATCAGAGTCAGAATCTTAAGAGGGTGATAAAGAAAAATTGGGAAATTCTCCTGTTGGATGAAACTCTGAGGGAACACCTAACACCCTATCCGAGCATCACCTATAGGAAAACAGCGTCCTTAGGAGATATTCTGACAAAAAGTCACTTTGAGATTAAGCCGAAGGAAAACGTCTTGGCTGAATACACCAGGGTTCTAGAAGTGTGTAAAATGCAAAGCCTGTGAGCATGGACAGAACATCAAAGAATACACACTTCAGAGTGGCAAAATTGAAAAGGTCACAGATCACATCACATGCGATTCAAAATTTGTAATTTATAGACTCAAATGCCCGTGTGGAAGAGACTATATCGGGAGCACAATTAACAAACTGAAACTGCGAATCTTACAACACCTGCGTGCGATTAAAAACAACGACCCGAATTGTCCCATGGCGAAACATTTCAATGAGCAACACCAAGCAGACTGCAGTAAACTAATATACTCAGGTCTAAAAATCGTCAAGATATCTGAGAGAGGAGGAGATCGCACTTTGAAGTTAAGAAAGATGGAGAGCAGGATTCCCGGCATGGGAACAGAATTCCCATACGGACACAATTTGGACGCAGAGCTTCATGTACACCTGGAAAAGTAATCAAATAAATGTGATCAATGATAAACCTTAATAATCCAACCTCTCATTCAGCATTATATGTACATGAACTCATAATTAATTATGTGACAGCAAGCCCTAGAAGATACAGATATCCAAAGGAGGAAATAATTGAACTCAAGGGAGCGAAATGATCCACTCAGTTAAAATATAGGATTGGTAAGACACAGGAAAAAATAGATGAAATGCACCCTCATGGATGAGATCACCTCTTGTGCAGAGATAGACTCCGCTACACTGAAAAGGACACCATCGCTAAGGGAGGACAAATCTACTTTAGAACACAAATCATGGATGAAAAAAGACAATATAACAAACAGGAGAAAACAAGAAAGAGAAAAGAAAAAGAAATATTAATTGAAGACTTTCTTCGGATATTTGCACATAATGGACAGATCAATTACTGTAATCCTAAAAGCTTTAACCTAGAATGAATTCTTGCCGCCCCTTACCAACTTTTGTAGAAAAAATTTACTTTACGAATATTTGTGACTGAGAGAATCAACTATCTCCTCAAAATGAATTTTAGAAATGAACTTTTGAAAAAGAACTCTTAAAATGAACTTTGGAATATGTATGAGAATTGCAGCTTGGTCTATGAAAAATCCCACTGTGAATGGGAAAAGCACAATTTCATTTGAGTACTTCACATCATGCACGTTACACTTTATAAATTTACTTCTATTTTCAGTACTTTACTGAAAACAATGAGGCGAATAGACACAAGGTGAAAAAATGGCGACCATAATGCGCCGTGAGATCATACTCAGGATTGGTAGTCTAGTTGTTTTTAAAGGGTATGGAAACTAACAAGGGTACTAAACACAGAGCACAACATAAATTGTCTAGACACAAGGGACTCCATGGTCCAGTTGAAGACTAAGTGTAGTCGAAACGCGTAGGCCGTCCTGTTGGTAATGCACATGGTGTTTGTGTAATAATAAAGAAACTTGAACTTAGCTGCTGTGGTGCCGTGACTTCTGTGGTGACTACGTGAGCCCAGGGGATCCGAGGTGATATATATATATATATATATATATATATCACGAAATCCTGCAGTACGCCAATGTGCTCCAGCGCAGCAAACACAGGTACGAACCACTCGAGAGACTTCAATAAGGTTTCTCAATGCTTCTTTTTATTTAATGGCATCCAGTCAGTCCTGGCCAGTGCCCCAGCAGGACGCATTTCGACAGATCCAGTCTGTCTTGATCACATATACATAAAAAATACCCTTTCAGGCATAGAGTGAAAATAAATTATGCAAAAAAGAAGCAGAGAACTCTGGGTAGTTCCAGCCAAGCCACCTAAACTTGAGAACTACCCAGAGTTCTCTGCTTCTTTTTTCCATAATTTATTTGTCACTCTGTGCCTGAAAGGGTATTTTTTGACTTATACTGGGTGTTCCCTTGTGTCTGGACAAAGCTATACCTCTCGAAAGAGCTCTAATTAGAGCGAAACACTATGTCAGGGGTTGCTTTTTTCATTTCAGGTTGGCTTGGTTGGTATTTTACCAATTCAAAGCTGTAATATTGTGCCTGGAGTGATGAATGACTTTTGTCATTTTACAGCTCGGCATGGACAGCAATGTGCTAGTCCTTTGCTTAAAAACTTTGCTGTAGAAATGGCAAAACACTTTGTCAATTTCTATCTCGGCATGGATAGCACTCTGCTAATCCAATGCTTAAAGACTTTGATAGAAAAGCACACATTTGAGGTGAGCAGATCTAGAGTGTCGCTGGTGTTGAGAGTGCTCTATACAGGAGCTGCTTTCCACCTAAACTTGAGAACTACCCAGAGTTCTCTGCTTCTTTATATATATATATATATATATATATATATATATATATATATATATATATATATATATATATTTATATATATATAAATCCAAACCAAAGAGTTGCCTGCTGTAGAAGACGCCCGCAACAAATAAGTATTGCCAAGGATTCACTTTATTGCAAGAAGCAACACGAACACCAAGAGCTGGCTCACGCGGTCATGTAGTCCTGCCCAACGCGTTTCATGTAACTAAACACTTCATCAGGGGCTCGGGCTCAAAAGTCAATGGTGAGGTATTTTAGGCGGCATCTATTATATCCAAATTACCCCGCCTCAGTGGGCGTGGCAAACACAAGGCAGGCTGGTAATTGTGGTGCGCGTCGTTTTTCTCATATGAGCAACATCATCCATTGCTTGGCTTTGCAAATTAAAATGTTATCCATGTGGATTGTGGTCAGGCTCAAAGTCACTCGAGTTGCTTTACTTATCTTGAAATAATGGCACTTGTATCCATAGGCAAGTACGACTTCACGGGCTCGCTGGGATGCTGAAACAGCACCGGGGCAGTCTTCCGCGGCTCAGGCAAAGTCGCTAACATCCTAACCAAAGAGTTGCCTGCTGTAGAAGACGCCCGCAACAAGTAAGTATTGCCAAGGATTCACTTTATTGCAAGAAGCAACACGAACACCAAGAGCTGGCTCACACGGTCATGTAGTCCTGCCCAACACGTTTCATGTAACTAAACACTTCATAAGGGGTTCGGGCTCAAAAGTCAATGGTGAGGTATTTTCGGCGGCATCCATTATATCCAAATTACCCCGCCTCAGTGGGCGTGGCAAACACAAGGCATGCTGGTAATTGTGGTGCGCGTCGTTTTTCTCATGTGAGCAACATCATCCATTGCTTGGCTTTTCAAATTAAAATATTATCCATGTGGATTGTGGTCAGGCTCAAAGTCACTCGAGTTGCTATACTTATGTTGAAATAATGGCACTTGTATTCATAGGCATATTTTAATTTGAAAAGCCAAGCAATGGATGATGTTGCTCACATGGCAGCAATACCACCCATTATACTGTCCCATTCAGTACACAGCAAAGAGAAATAAGAGGCCATTTTACCTGCCGCACAGATTTCGCTGTATACGTCCTCACAATGACCTGTAATTTAAATTACATAGGGAGCACAAAACTCCCGGTACATGTACGAATTGTACAGCATTTTTATATGTCAGCCTCTGAGGAAGAATTAGACATTCGAAACGCGCCAGGCAGCGGTGGACCGGCTGTGAAAGAGATCGGCTGGCTGGTGTCCTTCATACCTTTCAATAAAGGAGTTTAAGCTTGGAGCTCCTTGTTGTCTATTCGTGTGCCTCTCAATTGTGGGACACAAGCTGGAGCTTTGATATATATATATATATACATATATATATATATATATATATATATATATATATATATATATATATATATAGCGCTCCAAAACTTCCAGGAAAATGACTCCAAAGGAAAGTAGCACACGCAGGGGAGGTTTCCACAGATATTTAATGAAGAAACCAACAGCAACGACGCGTTTCGCCTTGGGGCTTCGTCAAGTTGTGCAGAGAGCTGAGGCGTGCGTCGGATTTAAAAGGACACCATGTGAATACAAGAAGTAAAGGTAGGACTATACAGTACATTCATGGTCGCCATGTTGGAATGGTGAAATTTACGTAAACAAATACAAGTAATTCAAAACGGTATCATCATGAATACGATTGTTCCGCAATACCAAAGAATGTACAAAATAAAAGAAGCCTTTTGTCAGGCCCAATAATTTCGTATATCGAAATGCTAGTCGCAACCTCTACAAAACAATTAAGCCCATGATGGGCAGCGTGGCACCTCCACAGTTTATGTAAATATTTACAAAATGCACTAAGTACACAATAAATTCCACCAAAATTCATGCGCCTCAACCTTCATAAATTTGCATATGCAATATGTATGTAGATGTGGAGTGATGTCTCGTTGCTATAACGCCCTGGATGGGCAACAATCAATGTATCAAGTGTAAAACATGGAGTCAAAGGAAAAGCAGCAATGTTTCCTCATTTTCTTTGACTGTGCTTTTTCTTTGACTGTGCCTTTTCGTATTTAATACGTTTCACATATTGTTTTAATGTTTTTACAGTAATATATTGTGAAATTGACTCCATGTTTTACACTTGATACATTGATTGTTGCCCATCCAGGGCGTTATAGCAACGAGACATCACTCCACATCTACATACATATTGCATATGCAAATTTATGAAGGTTGAGGCGCATGAATTTTGGTGGAATTTATTGTGTACTTAGTGCATTTTGTAAATATTTACATAAACTGTGGAGGTGCCACGCTGCCCATCATGGGCTTAATTGTTTTGTAGAGGTTGCGACTAGCATTTCGATATACGAAATTATTGGGCCTGACAAAAGGCTTCTTTTATTTTGTACATTCTTTGGTATTGCGGAACAATCGTATTCATGATGATACCGTTTTGAATTACTTGTATTTGTTTACGTAAATTTCACCATTCCAACATGGCGACCATGAATGTACTGTATAGTCCTACCTTTACTTCTTGTATTCACATGGTGTCCTTTTAAATCCGACGCACGCCTCGGCTCTCTGCACAACTTGACAAAGCCCCAAGGCGAAACGCGTCGTTGCTGTTGGTTTCTTCATTAAATATCTGTGGAAACCTCCCCTGCGTGTGCTACTTTCCTTTGGAGTCATTTTCCTGGAAGTTTTGGAGCGCTATTTAAAAAAACGGGTACACCCCCGTTCTCGTGTGCACCCACTCGTGTGTGCAATTGGTTGGTGTTTGGAAGCTATTATATATATATATATATATATATATATATATTCACTGAAAAAACCATAGGTTATAAACCATATATAGTTAGGAATTAGCATTTACAAAACCTTGAAAATTCACTGAAAAAACCATAGGTTATACACCATATATAGTTAGGAATTAGCATTTTTAAAACCTTATTTTACTCACACAAAACCATTGAAATTCCATATATAGTTAGTTGCACTAACTATATATCGCGCAACCGCAATCCACTGCTGATGATGTCACATATTACATCATTCATGACATGGTCAGTGACATCACTGATGACATCACTGATGACATCTCAAATGACATCACTGATGACATCACTGATGACATCTCATTTGACATCATTCTTGTGCTAATACGATAAACCTCTTCAGACTCTAATATAACCTTAGATACACTCAGTGTATACAGACACTCACACACTGTCACTCATCCATGGAGTTACTCACACACCTAGTCAGTCATGCAAAGAAACAATCTCACCTCCATTTCCTCAACTATACAGTTATACACACCTTACTTATTCAAACATATACTAACACATATTTACTCTCTTATACAATCCCTGATACAAGTTCACAATGATCCATACAGCCACTCACACATTCAGTGGCTCTCATGCACAGTTATTTATATATGCCAACTCTCACATGTACTGTGTTTTACATATGTACTTACTATGACATGTAGCATTGAGATATCCATTCACTCATCAATACACTCATGCACACAGTCAACCGCCCATGTAGCTTTTTCCACATGCACTCTTGAACTCATACACCTAGTGAATCAACTGCTCACACATCTATGCACAGAGTCACACACCTCCCAGCCACCCCCACACAAACTCAATCTCCCATAGAAATACTTGGGCAACCAATTAATAACACATATAGCCTCTCGTATAGCTAATGATCAACACATGCAGCAGTTTACATCACAACAGACATAATGATGCACAAATTAAGACAGTTTAGTCACTAACCCATGCATTCAGTGAGACACATTTAATCACTCACTCATACAGTCAGTCACGCACCTACTAAATCCTTCATCCAGACACCTATACATCCACTCATTCTTCAATATCTAAGACATATTTTAACTTTACAGAAACATACAGTCACTGGATGTTGTCATCAGTGATGTCATTTGAGATGTCATCAGTGATGTCATCAGTGATGTCACTGACCATGTCATGAATGATGTAATATGTGACATCATCAGCAGTGGATTGCGGGTGCGCGATATATAGTTAGTGCAACTAACTATATATGGAATTTCAATGGTTTTGTGTGAGTAAAATAAGGTTTTCTAAATGCTAATTCCTAACTATATATGGTCTATAACCTATGGTTTTTTCAGTGAATTTTCAAGGTTTTGTAAATGCTAATTCCTAACTATATATGGTCTATAACCTATGGTTTTTTCTGTGAATTTCATTGGTTTTTTAACAGCTAATATCTGTAGCTGTAAAATGTATTCTTCCTTAAATCCAAAAATATATTTTATATGTTTATGAATAATTTTTTTTTTAAATATTTTTTTTTCTTCGTTCCCGCTTCGCGAATCGGGAAGCTTCCCGTTAGCTGACCTTGATGCCGCGAAATAGACCGCGAGCCGGTAAACGTTTCTTTACCGCAAGTGCCGCGTTAGAAAACAACATCGTGACGCCTCCCGTCCGCATGACGTTTCACGTTGTCGCGTGATACGTCATATGACGTGCTACGTTAGCGAACTGGTACGCGAAGCGAGTCGCAAAGCGCAGGTTTCTGGAAGCAAACCGGGAGGCCCTGCAAAGCGCTTAACGTAAACACAGCAAGTCATGTGACTTGGTAATAACACTTTTCATTGGTTCATTTCACTTTTGGTTTCCTAATGATGTAAGACTAGGTCATATAATCTAAAATGAACACTTTTGATTGGTTGAGAACTCTTGTTTTTCCCAAATGATGAAAATCCCTCCTTCTTTCCTCACTCTGACTTTCATCATTGTGAGAGAAAGACCCTTTGTGATCACTGAGCAATGGCTTCTTTAGTAGCTTCAGCTGGTGCTTCCCCACCACCTCCACCACATCCAAGGAAGAGTGGACCACCTGCTCAAGTTGTAATTCAACAAGAAGAAGAAGAAGAGGAACAGGAGGACGAGCACGAAGAGAGGCAGTTTTTGCCTGAGCAGCCCAGGACGTCTCACCGGAAAGAAAACTTCATTTGGCAATTTTTTAAAATTCCCAAAGGTCAGAAAAAAGTAAATGCAAGATACGTAACTTGCCTTATATGTCAAGATAGACTGTCCAGAGGGACCGACAAAAAATACAGTTTCGGAAACTACACAATGCATCGCCATATGACTAGGTGGCATCCTAACAACTACAGTGCTGCACAGTTTCGGAACGACCTAGATAATCTCCCTATTATGGCCAGAAGATCTGTTGTACCGGAAGTAACGGGACCAGAGGGCAGGGAGATGGTGCCAAATATACAAATGAGATTTGGTGATGTAAAACACACCTGCGCATTTTGCGATGGATTCATTTCCTACGGAGAAAAAAGCATCACTCTGATCAACAGAGCTATTGACTATCATATGCAAGTTTGTCCGAAACGCCCAAAATAATAAATACTTCTTTTTTTTGTTTTGTTGCTCCTGTTGAGCCCTTTACAATGAATCGTTTTCATTGCCCCCTCCAAGAAAAACCCAAAAAAATATAAAACTGTTCCGAAAAATTCAAAAACAGTAAAAAAATGTTCAGAAAAATAAAATAAAAAGTTCTTTTCAGAACTACCTCCCCGTTATTAAAAAATTGGTACAATATTTGGAACTGTGCCAACCTCTATTTCTCTTAGTTCGCTTCCTAGTTCGCTCGCTGGTACGCGAACTGGAAGCGAACCAAAAACAGTAAGTATAAGGGAAGGAAACACACACTTATGTTAAAAGAAAGACAGCTATAGGGGAGTAAACTAGAGATACCATTACCCGTAATCCACTGCTGATGATGTCACATATTACATCATTCATGACATGCTCAGTGACATCATCAGCAGAGGATTGCGGGTTTTTTGGCAACATGCCTTATCCACGGTTTAATAACGCTGCCTTTTGCTTTATATAAGTTTTCAAATTGTATGAAATATATACCAATAGGTCGTTATGAACCTTTAGGTAGTGCTTTTCTTCATGAGGTCTGGTCGCTTCCATACACATACAGATGTTTCAAAGATGATCAAGAAGTTTATCTGAATGGAGAGGAATGCACTGAGACGCCAGATCATTCACTAATGTGTAGGCACATACAGTTACACGATTCATGCATTAAACACCGACCAAATATGGCTTGCGTGTTGCAAGGCACGCCAGTTCCTGCTATCATCCCCACGTTCAAGTTGTTGGAAAATGGTAGTTATTTGATGCTCAATAATGAAGATTGTTCTGAGTTAATTAAAAGTATTCCTTTTATCGTAACAGTAAGTGAACGGGTTATTTGCTGCAGAAATGTTCTATTTCCTCCCACACATGAACATAGGGAGTTTTCAATCTGGCCACAAATACCAACCTTGGGACACGTTTCAACGGCATGGCAAGAATAAGAGCTCTTTTGTCTCAGAGAGAGGTGGCCTTGAGTTCGGCCCGTGAAACTTTCGTACTTCACATAGCGAACACCCGTACACAGGTTTGCCTTTCAATTTCAGCAACATGTTTCCGACTATCTTTAACGCATCCTCCACAAAATCCCTGGCACACTTTTTTAAAGTTGTTACCAGTGGTCTCGTGACTTCATTTGAGAAAATCTTTGGAGTCATCCCTGCTTCCTTTCATTGTATTTTCTGCACTCTGGTTCGTGGATTGGCATTTTTACTTGCATTACCAGCGGACGCTCTTGTGCTTTTTTACATTTTTAAATATGGATGTCCCTCCTATGCAACCTCCGACCCTGCAGCTGCTGACACTGTTCCGCAATCGCATGCTAGAATATTATGGCACAATGCCGTTGGCGATATTAAGCACGGCATATGGATTATCTTTTCGTTTCTCCTACTTCACCTGTGTCCAGCCTGTATTTCACTGCCTGACCTGTGATTTCGATTGGGCCATTGATTTGTGTCTCTGCGGACCGGTTTCTCCTGACGTCGACTTTAATCAGCTGATGACTCCTATCATTACTCATGAGTTGGTTTGTCCTGGCGAAAGGATTATGGCTGTGGCATTGATGCATGGACTACTTGGTCCCTGGAATTTACTGGCGGCAGCACAGTCTTTCTTGGAACAGAGCTTTCTTGAAAACCCACCGAGCTGTCCTCTGATGGTGATAGAGGATCCGGTGCTGGGAGAGCACGTATGTTCTTTTCCGCTTTTAAATTGGATGGCTGAACTGTTTTCGGATGAAGACGGTGACTTCCTATTGGAGGCTGTTGCAGCTTATTTTGCATACACAGTTATGTCATAGACCTTTTTCATGTTTGATATGCTGAGTACTAGCATTTCATTGACAATTCATTGACTTATTTGTCAAGTTTTTATTATTTACCTTGCCTATTGGCTTAAGACTCGATAAAGTACTTGGCTGTTTTATTTTTCTTTAGCATTAAATTTTCCTAGTTTTTAATGCTTTACCTTGCGGACCGTCCACATATAAACTTGCAATCTGCTCTCATGAGATGGCACTTCTATTATCTTATTCAGTTCGTTTCCGGATCATGAGGAGGTGTCATCTAGGTCCTGGATATCTTTACACCGTGTTAAGTTAGCATGGGCTCATTACCGGTTTAAACGCCATTTTTCCTTTTTTGCAACTTCTGCACACGACACTTAGTTGTTGCTTTAGCTTTCCACCTAGTAGTTCATCGTGGTTTACATGAGAATAATATGTTATTGGTCTACTATCTGCTTTACTTGTTAAACTATATCTGTACAGCGAGTGCTAAAGTTTCAAGAACAACACGATACAGAATTGTTATGAGGTCTGATCTCCACGACTTCATACTCATAACATAAGTGCAACTTCTGCCAATTCTGGGCATGAGGCGGGTTTTATATTGCTTTGCCGAACACACATACACAACAGTTGATGCGGTTCACATGAAGAGAGAGCTGGTGTATGCTGATGTGATTCCTTCAAATCTAAGACACTAAAGTATGGGCACGCCCTAAACCAACACAAAGAGACCTTCTTAGCAAATAATATAATATGTGTATTAGGGAGGGTGAGATATAAGCAGCCGCGGGCCGTGGAGGGAGTTACGATGGGGCAGGGAGGCGGGGAGGGGGAGAAGCAGGGTGGAGCCCTCTCTACCTTGCCCCTCCCCCTCCCCGCCTCCCTGCCCCACCGTAACTCCCTCCACGGCCCGCGGCTGCTTATAAGTGTTGCTAACTCTTATTCATTTACAGCATGTTAACATACTGTCACCATTCGCTTTTTATGTACTAGTAACTATGCTGGTAATTTTGCTACTGATAATATGTGTACTTGTATTCTCCACCCTGCTTCTCCCCCTCCCCGCCTCCCTGCCTCACCGTAACTCCCTCCACGGCCCGCGGCTGCTTATAAGTGTTGCTAACTCTTATTCATTTACAGCATGTTAACATACTATCACCATTCACTTTTTATGTACTAGTAACTATGCTGGTAATTTTGCTACTGATAATATGTGTACTTTTATTATCTAAGGTACTACGCCTGAGAAGACGGCATTAGTAAATAAACATTTCAAATACACATCTGTTCTTCTTAACTCCATGTTCTGGTTTCTAAGAAATCTATAACGACCGACTGTTCATGAGTTCCACGTATCCTGAGGTACTATAAGTTCATATTCTGGATTGTCTAAACATTGAGAGTTTGTTATATCCAATGTGACACTGTACCTAGCTTGCTAAATAGTTTTTGATTACTAACGTGAGTTTTGGGACACCCTAATTCGCCGAGGTTCCAATCCTCTGTCCACAGTTCTGTGTGAGAACAGAAACCCTGCTCAAAAGAAGGGTTATTTGCCGGGCGCACAGCGTTTTTTAAAAAAGTTTTTAAGGTTGTATGGATCTCCAGAGTATCGCCTTCTGTCTGGAGGCGTAATGTACTGAAATAAGGGCTGCACTCTCAACACTGAGAGATGTCCTCTAGGATCCAAAAATGCCTTTACCATCACAGACGCACATTTGCTCTTTCGCGAAATATATCCCCAGATGAAGGCATAATGGAAATGCCGAAATGCATTGGGATGGTATGAGTGCAAAATGTTAATGGAACAGGAACAGCAGCAAACGCTTGTGAACATAACAAGCTATGAACACATGTGAATAAAACATTCAGACTACAACTTTTGGAGTAGAGTCATAATCTTTTTGTGAAACCTTGATTCAAGGACATTTTTGGATCCTAGAGGACATCTCTCAGTGTTGAGAGTGCAGCCCTTATAACAGAAACCCTGCGACAGGGGCACCCCCGACCCTTGCTGGAGCTTCATCACACTTGCGATACAACTCCAACAATGCATTCGCCGAGGTTCCAATCCTCTGTCCACAGTTCTGTGTGAGAACAGAAACCCTGCGACAGGGGCACCCCCGACCCTTGCTGGAGCTTCATCACACTTGCGATACAACTCCAGCAATGCGCCACCTTTACGGCACAGATACATCACGCATCTGTGCTGTTTTTGCCCCATGATGCGCCGCATTGTAAATGCAGCACACCATAGGTGACGGAACAGCGGCACAGAATGACTAACACATCCCTGGTGATGCGCCAGTCATCATAAATGTATCCCTATGCTTCTTATCTTGTTAGAGATGAACCGCCATATGTATCATCAAAGTTATTTGCATTTCCTAAATAGCGAACTTTAAGGAATAAATAGCGATTCTTTACCATTCCTAGTTTGCGATGAGCTATTTGCTAATTAGCCGAATGTAGCCCAATGAAGCCCAATGTAGCCCAATGTAGCCCAAAGATGGCCGCCAGACACACAAAAAAACAAATGTAGCCCAAATATCAGCCAGATGTAGCCCAACTATAGCCCAGTGACAGAATGACCAATCAGCTTCGCAAACCTCCGTTACGCGAAGCGGAGCGCTGTTACAGATATATATCTTTTTTTGAACGTTAATTTCTCAAAATCCACTGGAGCACATATATTGAGACCTAGCAAAGGCACATCGGGCTACCAGTCCCTAATATTTTGCCAAGTTTCGTGCAAATCCATTCAGCCGTTCAATTATTATTATTATTTTTTTTTTTTGCCCCGCGGGGCCCTTTTAAAACCTCCACATCAAACCTAGGGGGTCAGCGAGGATCTACTATGCCCCCTTATAGTTATTTCCCCCTTTGTTTTGACCTCCTCTTGTCTCTCGATCCTACCGAGAGACAAGATGGCGGCCGCTACGGACTGTTTGGAATGTTGACAGACGCCGGAGAACCAATCAGCTTCGCTTCACAAAGCTCCGTTGCGCGAAAAGTCCGCGAACCAGTGCGCTGCCCGGTCCGCTGTTACAGATATATATCTTTTTTAAACGTTAATTTCTCAAAATCCACTGGAGCACATATATTGAGACCTACAAAAGGCACATCGGGCTACCAGTCCCTACAATTTTGCCAAGTTTCGTGCAAATCCATTCAGCCGTTCGGGCTAAAAGTGAGGCCAACCGCCCTATGGAAAACTCAATGTTAAAAACACGTTTTGGGACCCCCCTTTTTTCTCGGCCCCCACTGGACGAACCCCCCCCCAAATTTTCAAGGGCTGCTCAGAAACAAAATGTGCCATTTTCCTGAAAATGTCAGCCAATTCCGTCCTCAAACGCCAAAGTAATTCGACATAGAATTTTCAAAAATCCCATAGAGAAAAAATCCTAACTATATATACCTACTGGCGACCGCCAGTAGGTAATATATATATATATATATATATATATATATATATATATATATTACCTACTGGCGGTCGCCAGTAGGTATATATAGTTAGGATTTTTTCTCTATGGGATTTTTGAAAATTCTATGTCGAATTACTTTGGCGTTTGAGGACGGAATTGGCTGACATTTTCAGGAAAATTACACATTTTGTTTCTGAGCAGCCCTTGAAAATTTGGGGGGGTTTCGTCAAGGGGGGGCCAAGAAAAAAGGGGGTCCCAAAACGCGTTTTTCCCATGCAATTTTCCATAGGGCGGTTGGACTCACTTTTAGCTCGAACGGCTGAATGGATTTCCACGAAACTTGGCAAAACTGTAGATATTGTTTGCCCGATGTGCCTTTGCTAGGTCTCAATATATGTGCTCAAGTGGATTTTGATAAATTAACGTTCAAAAAAATATATATATCTGTAAGCGCGCCCCGGTTAGCGCCCCGGTTCGCGTACTTGACGCGTAACGGAACTTCGCAAAGCAAAGCTGATTGGCTCTCCGGTGTCTGTCAACATTCTAAACAGTCCGGAGCGGCCGCCATCTTGTCTCTCGGTAGGATCGAGAGACAAGAGGAGGCCAAAACAAAGGAGGAAATGACCATAAGGGGGCATAGTAGATCCTCCCTGACCCCCTAGGTTTGATGTGGAGGCTTTAAAAGGGCCCCGCGGACCGGGAAGCGGTCCGGGGAGCGTACTATGAGGAAAAAAGAATGATAGACTTTTCAAATATTGTATGTTTATTGATTGTTCGTTTTGTTGTTTTTTTTATTTTTGTGATTGTTTTTCAAAATTTAATAGAACGTCTAACATTTGACTGTCCGAAATGTCGTCATTTTCAGTGAACATAACTTGCAACATTTGAGTGTCTGAAATGTCCTCATTTTGAAGGAGGAAATCTACAGATTGTACACATTGTAGTAGTTCATGGTCCTGTGATTCATCTATGAATTCAATGTCATTTGGTTCAATGTTTTCTTGATTGGTCTCTTCAAGGACAATTTCAAATGACACTTTTTGTTCTCCTTCCATTTTGCCTGAAATTTGCATAAAAAAATATATAATCAGTAGAGATAGGGCACTGTTGGGATTAATTTAACAGTGAATTTATCTTTGGGCAGTGTATGGTATCAGACTGGTAGTAGAAATATAAAAATGTGTATGTGATGAAACCATAGTAAATTCATAATTATACAAGACAAGCCTAAATCCATCCATAACTATAACAGAAAAGTCTATCTAAATCTATAACTATTACAGAGGGATAGTATATAACTATCAGAAAAAGTTTTCCATATTAACCTAAAGTGCACAATATACTTTAGTTTTCAAAATAACATCTTACCTTTTAAAAACAAGTTTAAGTTGTCAGTGAAAATGCTCTTGCAATGTACTTCCGGAAGTAGTAGTCAAAATGGCTGTGTTTCTCTCTCTTTCTTTATATATATTCAGGTACATAAACAATCAAATGTCAGGTAAAAAAAGTAGAAAATGAAAGTAACATTTTAATTGGTTGTCAATTCCAACACTTCAGATGTGTTTTGTGAAGTAATTTACCTCAGGGTATTTAGAGAGGTCTACAGGCTAAATGGCTAAATGGAATTCCAATCAAATTTGTGAAAATGGTAGGGATTGGTATGTAGTATGAGCTAATCTATATTTTGTGAAAGTGTCTCCAGTGGTTTTTCTGTGAATTACTTTCCCACCTTTTTTAAGCGAGCGCTTCCCGGTGCGCGCCCCGGTATGCGAACCGGCAGCGTTATGGGAGTCCTCCATTTTGTGTTTCGGTAGAATTGAGATACAAGATGGAGGGCAAATAATATTCAGAATGGGTAGAAGGGGGCACGGTAGACATATCCTGACCCCCTAGGTTTTCTGAGGGTGGCTGAGGAGGCCCATATGTGCGAGAAAAAAATAAATTCAAATTTTTGCGCGGTTAGCGTCCGGTGCGCGTACCGGGTAGCGCTCCGGAAAGCGTAAATCGTGAAAATTAGTAAAAAAAAAGTTACATTTAAAATTTGTTTAGAGTGATCATAGTTAGGGTAGCTCTGAGAAGAGCTTTTGGGTATGTGGTAGATTTAGGTACTTATAAGTAGGTACCAATACATAGTCTTAAATTCAGAATGAAAACTCTGTTCCCCTCATCTGAGAAGTGAACTCCATCTCCTCTGTAGATATCTTGCATGTAGTAACGCAAGTTATTGTTGTAGATGGAGCCCATTCCATGGTCTCTCATGTAAGCTGAAACAGACTTATTTACATGCTTCCTCGATTTTTCAATTTGTGGACAAAATTGTTTGGACCACCTCCATTTCTGTCTTTGGCATATATTTGAATATACCAAGGCAGTTTGAGGAAAAAGTGCCATCAATTGCTCAAAGGTGTCCTTTAAAAACATTTCCAGACCTACCCCAGTCAAAGTACCCAAGTCATTTCCTCCACAGTGCACAATTAACAGGTCAGGGTTTGGCAAATGCAAAAAGGTTTTCACCAATGGTATCAATTGGTGACATCTTAATCCTCTGTGACCAATCCAGTTGATTTCCACATTTTGTAAATTGAGATTGTGTAAATTTCTGTTATCAGCATACCTTTGAGCCCAGTGGATGTAACTATGTCCAACAATCCAGACAGAAAACATGGTGAGAGGAGGTTCTGCTGCAGTCAGATGAAGTGTGGGAATGAAATGGCAGTTGAAATAGTAGGAGTATGTAATGAAAAAAACTGTGGAGTTTCTGTGCTAATGATTCAGTAGCAGTGATTGGTGGATTTTGATTGCTGAAAACAGAAAGTTAGGGTGCATGGATGAGTTCTTTGAAAGATGTAATTTGAATGGTCAAGAAAAAATCATTTTATGAAAGATTGCACTGGATACGGAGGTGTACTGAGAGTTCAGAGTTCAATTGAAACATTGTTGTGTGAACTTGTAAACATGAGAGGTCTTTCAGGAGGTGGTTGCTATGGAAAAAGGCAGAAAGGGCAGAGGGGGGAAGGGTGTTGATTTGAAAAAAGTGAGGGAAGAGTTTTGATTGGGTGACATGAGAGATATGTGTTATGAATTACAGCATTTCTGTGCCATTGTTGGTTGCAGCCTCTGGAGTGCATACCTTTTGCTCTGCTAAAGAAAAATTGGTGTGTGTCTGAGACTGTTTTGAAACTCAAAAAGTATTTGCTAAGGTGAGAAGAGATTCATTTAATTTAGATAGAGAATAGTATGCTTTAGGGATAAATTTATGAAGAAAGTTGTGTATTTAAAATGTTGCTTTGTGTCAAGTGTTTTACAAATAGATTTAGTTTCTTTGAGTTTCATAGCCATGTTAAAAGTGACGCAAAAGTGGTGGAAGGGCCTTAAAAATACGCTTTCATGTGTGTTAGGGCATTTTAAGTCCCTTCCCCATGAATGTGGGTAAATAAGTGATTTACTTGATGTGTTTAAAAACGTTTTTTGAAATCAATTAGGTTTCTTGATATGTACTGCTAGAGTTTTATAGGCTGCTTGAGGCATATTTACAAGGCCTTTGAGTCACTTTGATGTTATTTTCCCCATTTTAATTTAAGACATTTCCCCGTGCTGCAAAGTCTTTGTAAATACGCCGCCATGTGTGCTTGGCAAATTTAGACTTTGTTTCTTTGAGTTACATAGCCATGTTAAAAATGACGCAAAAGTGGTGGAAGGGCATTAAAAATACGCTTTCATGTGTGTTAGGGCATTTTAAGTCACTTCCTCATGAATGTGGGAAAATAATTTGTTTTTTTGATGTGTTTAAAAACGTTTTTTTAAATCAATTAGGTTTCTTGATATGTACTGCTAGAGTTTCATAGGCTGCTTGAGGCATATTTACAAGGCCTTTGAGTCACGTTGATGTTATTTTCCACATTTTAATTTAAGACATTTCCCCGTGGTGCAAAGTCCTTGTAAATACGCCCCCATGTGTGCTTGGCAAATTTAGACTTTGTTTTTTTGAGTTACATAGCCGTGTTAAAAGTGACGCAAAAATGGTGCAAGGGCCTTAAAAATACGCTTTCATGTGTGTTAGGGCATTTTAAGTCACTTCCCCATGAATGTGGGTGAATAAATAGTTTACTTCATGTGTTTAAAAACGTTTCTTGAAGTCAATTAGGTTTCTTGAAATGTACTGCTAGAGTTTCATAGGCTGCTTGGGGCATATTTACAAGGCCTTTGAGTCACTTTGACGTTATCTTCCCCATTTTAATTTAAGTCATTTTCCCGTGGTGCAAGGTCCTTGTAAATACGCCCCCATGTGTGCTTGGCAAATTTAGACTTTGTTTCTTTGAGTTACATAGCCATGTTAAAAGTGACGCCAAAATGGTGCAAGGCCCTTAAAAATACGCTTTCATGTGTGTTAGTTGCAAAAAACACAGTTAATGGACAGAATGTAGAACAATGTCATACATTCACCCCAGTACAAGGATCTGGGCCTAAATCCATCGTTTTTTTGCACTCCACAACACCCTGGGTTAGACACTGGCTATATGCAAATCAGCTCTGACCCTGTGCCTCATGGGAACAGTCCAGTCCGAACTACCAAGCCATGTCTTTCCCAGACCGGAATCAAGCATCCAAGGACCGGTTTCTGGCTATCAGCCTTCATTCAGCCTGGATAGCTTGACTCCAGTGGTGTGGAGAGCCTGGGACTCACGTCTGAGCATACCCAGCCCACTCGGGGTGAAAATTGCAAAAATCACAGTTGATGGACAGAATGTAGAACAATGTCATACATTCACCCCAGTACAAGGATCTGGGCCTAAATCCATCGTTTTTTTGCACTCCACAACACCCTGGGTTAGACACTGGCTATATGCAAATCAGCTCTGACCCTGTGCCTCATGGGAACAGTCCAGTCCGAACTACCAAGCCATGTATTTCCCAGACCGGAATCAAGCATCTAAGGACCGGTTTCTGGCTATCAGCCTTCATTCAGCCTGGATAGCTTGACTCCAGTGGTGTGGAGAGCCTGGGACTTACGTCTGAGCATACCCAGCCCACTCGGGGGGAAAATTGCAAAAAACACAGTTGATGGACAGAATGTAGAACAATGTCATACATTCACCCCAGTACAAGGATCTGGGCCTAAATCCATCGTTTTTTTGCACTCCACAACACCCTGGGTTAGACACTGGCTATATGCAAATCAGCTCTGACCCTGTGCCTCATGGGAACAGTCCAGTCCGAACTACCAAGCCATGTCTTTCCCAGACCGGAATCAAGCATCCGAGGACCGGTTTCTGGCTATCAGCCTTCATTCAGCCTGGATAGCTTGACTCCAGTGGTGTGGAGAGCCTGGGACTCACGTCTGAGCATACCCAGCCCACTCGGGGGGAAAATTGCAAAAAACACAGTTGATGGACAGAATGTAGAACAATGTCATACATTCACCCCAGTGCAAGGATCTGGGCCTAAATCCATTGTTTTTTTGCACTCCACAACACCCTGGGTGAGACACTGGCTATATGCAAATCAGCTCTGACCCTGTGCCTCATCGGAACAGTCTAGTCCGAACTACCAAGCCATGTCTTTCCCAGACCGGAATCAAGCATCCAAGGACCGGTTTCTGGCTATCAACCTTCATTCAGCCTGGATAGCTTGACTCCAGTGGTGTGGAGAGCCTGGGACTCACGTCTGAGCATACCCTGCCCACTCGGGGTGAAAATTGCAAAAAACACAGTTGATGGACAGAATGTAGAACAATGTCATACATTCACCCCAGTACAAGGATCTGGGCCTAAATCCATCGTTTTTTGCACTCCACAACACCCTGGGTTAGACACTGGCTATATGCAAATCAGCTCTGACCCTGTGCCTCATGGGAACAGTCCAGTCCGAACTACCAAGCCATGTCTTTCCCAGACCGGAATCAAGCATCCAAGGACCGGTTTCTGGCTATCAGCCTTCATTCAGCCTGGATACCTTGACTCCAGTGGTGTGGAGAGCCTGGGACTCACGTCTGAGCATACCCAGCCCACTCGGGGTGAAAATTGCAAAAAACACAGTTGATGGACAGAATGTAGAACAATGTCATACATTCACCCCAGTACAAGGATCTGGGCCTAAATCCATCGTTTTTTTGAACTCCACAACACCCTGGGTTAGACACTGGCTATATGCAAATCAGCTCTGACCCTGTGCCTCATGGGAACAGTCCAGTCCGAACTACCAAGCCATGTCTTTCCCAGACCGGAATCAAGCATCCAAGGACCGGTTTCTGGCTATCAGCCTTCATTCAGCCTGGATAGCTTGACTCCAGTGGTGTGGAGAGCCTGGGACTCACGTCTGAGCATACCCAGCCCACTCGGGGTGAAAATTGCAAAAAACACAGTTGATGGACAGAATGTAGAACAATGTCATACATTCACCCCAGTACAAGGATCTGGGCCTAAATCCATCGTTTTTTTGCACTCCACAACACCCTGGGTTAGACACTGGCTATATGCAAATCAGCTCTGACCCTGTGCCTCATGGGAACAGTCCAGTCCGAACTACCAAGCCATGTCTTTCCCAGACCGAAAACAAGCATCCAAGGACCGGTTTCTGGCTATCAGCCTTCATTCAGCCTGGATAGCTTGACTTCAGTGGTGTGGAGAGCCTGGGACTCACGTCTGAGCATACCCAGCCCACTCGGGGGTGAAAATTGCAAAAAACACAGTTGATGGACAGAATGTAGAACAATGTCATACATTCACCCCAGTACAAGGATCTGGGCCTAAATCCATCGTTTTTTTGCACTCCACAACACCCCGGGTTAGACACTGGCTATATGCAAATCAGCTCTGACCCTGTGCCTCATGGGAACAGTCCAGTCCGAACTACCAAGCCATGTCTTTCCCAGACCGGAATCAAGCATCCAAGGACCGGTTTCTGGCTATCAGCCTTCATTCAGCCTGGATAGCTTGACTCCAGTGGTGTGGAGAGCCTGGGACTCACGTCTGAGCATACCCAGCCCACTCGGGGTGAAAATTGCAAAAAACACAGTTGATGGACAGAATGTAGAACAATGTCATACATTCACCCCAGTACAAGGATCTGGGCCTAAATCCATCGTTTTTTTGCACTCCACAACACCCTGGGTTAGACACTGGCTATATGCAAATCAGCTCTGACCCTGTGCCTCATGGGAACAGTCCAGTCCGAACTACCAAGCCATGTCTTTCCCAGACCGGAATCAAGCATCCAAGGACCGGTTTCTGGCTATCAGCCTTCATTCAGCCTGGATAGCTTGACTCCAGTGGTGTGGAGAGCCTGGGACTCACGTCTGAGCATACCCAGCCCACTCGGGGTGAAAATTGCAAAAAACACAGTTGATGGACAGAATGTAGAACAATGTCATACATTCACCCCAGTACAAGGATCTGGGCCTAAATCCATCGTTTTTTTGCACTCCACAACACCCTGGGTTAGACACTGGCTATATGCAAATCAGCTCTGACCCTGTGCCTCATGGGAACAGTCCAGTCCGAACTACCAAGCCATGTCTTTCCCAGACCGAAAACAAGCATCCAAGGACCGGTTTCTGGCTATCAGCCTTCATTCAGCCTGGATAGCTTGACTTCAGTGGTGTGGAGAGCCTGGGACTCACGTCTGAGCATACCCAGCCCACTCGGGGGTGAAAATTGCAAAAAACACAGTTGATGGACAGAATGTAGAACAATGTCATACATTCACCCCAGTACAAGGATCTGGGCCTAAATCCATCGTTTTTTTGCACTCCACAACACCCTGGGTTAGACACTGGCTATATGCAAATCAGCTCTGACCCTGTGCCTCATGGGAACAGTCCAGTCCGAACTACCAAGCCATGTCTTTCCCAGACCGGAATCAAGCATCCAAGGACCGGTTTCTGGCTATCAGCCTTCATTCAGCCTGGATAGCTTGACTCCAGTGGTGTGGAGAGCCTGGGACTCACGTCTGAGCATACCCAGCCCACTCGGGGTGAAAATTGCAAAAAACACAGTTGATGGACAGAATGTAGAACAATGTCATACATTCACCCCAGTACAAGGATCTGGGCCTAAATCCATCGTTTTTTTGCACTCCACAACACCCTGGGTTAGACACTGGCTATATGCAAATCAGCTCTGACCCTGTGCCTCATGGGAACAGTCCAGTCCGAACTACCAAGCCATGTCTTTCCCAGACCGGAATCAAGCATCCAAGGACCGGTTTCTGGCTATCAGCCTTCATTCAGCCTGGATACCTTGACTCCAGTGGTGTGGAGAGCCTGGGACTCACGTCTGAGCATACCCAGCCCACTCGGGGTGAAAATTGCAAAAAACACAGTTGATGGACAGAATGTAGAACAATGTCATACATTCACCCCAGTACAAGGATCTGGGCCTAAATCCATCGTTTTTTTGAACTCCACAACACCCTGGGTTAGACACTGGCTATATGCAAATCAGCTCTGACCCTGTGCCTCATGGGAACAGTCCAGTCCGAACTACCAAGCCATGTCTTTCCCAGACCGGAATCAAGCATCCAAGGACCGGTTTCTGGCTATCAGCCTTCATTCAGCCTGGATACCTTGACTCCAGTGGTGTGGAGAGCCTGGGACTCACGTCTGAGCATACCCAGCCCACTCGGGGTGAAAATTGCAAAAAACACAGTTGATGGACAGAATGTAGAACAATGTCATACATTCACCCCAGTACAAGGATCTGGGCCTAAATCCATTGTTTTTTTGCACTCCACAACACCCTGGGTTAGACACTGGCTATATGCAAATCAGCTCTGACCCTGTGCCTCATGGGAACAGTCCAGTCCGAACTACCAAGCCATGTCTTTCCCAGACCGGAATCAAGCATCCAAGGACCGGTTTCTGGCTATCAGCCTTCATTCAGCCTGGATACCTTGACTCCAGTGGTGTGGAGAGCCTGGGACTCACGTCTGAGCATACCCAGCCCACTCGGGGTGAAAATTGCAAAAAACACAGTTGATGGACAGAATGTAGAACAATGTCATACATTCACCCCAGTACAAGGATCTGGGCCTAAATCCATCGTTTTTTTGAACTCCACAACACCCTGGGTTAGACACTGGCTATATGCAAATCAGCTCTGACCCTGTGCCTCATGGGAACAGTCCAGTCCGAACTACCAAGCCATGTCTTTCCCAGACCGAAAACAAGCATCCAAGGACCGGTTTCTGGCTATCAGCCTTCATTCAGCCTGGATAGCTTGACTTCAGTGGTGTGGAGAGCCTGGGACTCACGTCTGAGCATACCCAGCCCACTCGGGGGTGAAAATTGCAAAAAACACAGTTGATGGACAGAATGTAGAACAATGTCTTACATTCACCCCAGTACAAGGATCTGGGCCTAAATCCATCGTTTTTTTGCACTCCACAACACCCTGGGTTAGACACTGGCTATATGCAAATCAGCTCTGACCCTGTGCCTCATGGGAACAGTCCAGTCCGAACTACCAAGCCATGTCTTTCCCAGACCGGAATCAAGCATCCAAGGACCGGTTTCTGGCTATCAGCCTTCATTCAGCCTGGATAGCTTGACTCCAGTGGTGTGGAGAGCCTGGGACTCTGGGGGTGAGTGTTTGTATTGTCAATGCTCCGTCCATCACCACCTTTGGTTTTTCTTTGTTCGCCCTAAGTTGGCAGGGTATGCTCAGACGTGAGTCCCTTGCTCACTTTGCCACTGGAGTCAAGCAAGCCTGGCTGAAGACGGCTGTAATGCCAGAAACCGGTCCTGGGAAGCTTGATTCTGGCCCAGGGAAGACATGGCTTGGCAGTTCGGGCTGGACTGTTCCCATGAGGCACAGGGTCAGACTGATTTGCATATGGCCATGTCTGAACTGGGGTGGCGGAGTGAGCTAAAGAACGGTGATGGATTAAACCCAGATCAGTTGACTGGGGGTGAGTGTTTGTGTTGTCAACGCTCCGTCCATCACCACCTTTGGTTTTTCTTTGTTCGCCCTAAGTTGGCAGGGTATGCTCAGACGTGAGTCTCTTGCTCACTTTGCCACTGGAGTCAAGCAAGCCTGGCTGAAGACGGCTGTAATGCCAGAAACCGGTCCTGGGAAGCTTGATTCCGGTCCAGGGAAGACATGGCTTGGCAGTTCGGGCTGGACTGTTCCCATGAGGCACAGGGTCAGACTGATTTGCATATGGCCATGTCTGAACTGGGGTGGCGGAGTGAGCTAAAGAACGGTGATGGATTAAACCCAGATCAGTTGACTGGGGGTGAGTGTTTGTATTGTCAACGCTCCGTCCATCACCACCTTTGGTTTTTCTTTGTTCGCCCTAAGTTGGCAGGGTATGCTCAGACGTGAGTCCCTTGCTCACTTTGCCACTGGAGTCAAGCAAGCCTGGCTGAAGACGGCCATTATGCCAGAAACCGGTCCTGGGAAGCTTGATTCCGGTCCAGGGAAGACATGGCTTGGCAGTTCGGGCTGGACTGTTCCCATGAGGCACAGGGTCAGACTGATTTGCATATGGCCATGTCTGAACTGGGGTGGCGGAGTGAGCTAAAGAACGGTGATGGATTAAACCCAGATCAGTTGACTGGGGGTGAGTGTTTGTATTGTCAACGCTCCGTCCATCACACCCTTTGTTTTTTCTTTGTTCGCCATAAGTTGGCAGGGTATGCTCAGACGTGAGTCCCTTGCTCACTTTGCCACTGGAGTCAAGCAAGCCTGACTGAAGATGGCTGTAATGCCAGAAACCGGTCCTGGGAAGCTTGATTCCGGTCCAGGGAAGACATGGTTTGGCAGTTCGGGCTGGACTGTTCCCATGAGGCACAGGGTCAGACTGATTTGCATATGGCCATGTCTGAACTGGGGTGGCGGAGTGAGCTAAAGAACGGTGATGGATTAAACCCAGATCAGTTGACTGGGGGTGAGTGTTTGTATTGTCAACGCTCCGTCCATCACCACCTTTGGTTTTTCTTTGTTCGCCCTAAGTTGGCAGGGTATGCTCAGACGTGAGTCCCTTGCTCACTTTGCCACTGGAGTCAAGCAAGCCTGGCTGAAGACGGCTGTAATGCCAGAAACCGGTCCTGGGAAGCTTGATTCCGGTCCAGGGAAGACATGGCTTGGCAGTTCGGGCTGGACTGTTCCCATGAGGCACAGGGTCAGACTGATTTGCATATGGCCATGTCTGAACTGGGGTGGCGGAGTGAGCTAAAGAACGGTGATGGATTAAACCCAGATCAGTTGACTGGGGGTGAGTGTTTGTATTGTCAACGCTCCGTCCATCACCACCTTTGGTTTTTCTTTGTTCGCCCTAAGTTGGCAGGGTATGCTCAGACGTGAGTCCCTTGCTCACTTTGCCACTGGAGTCAAGCAAGCCTGGCTGAAGACGGCTGTAATGCCAGAAACCGGTTCTGGGAAGCTTGATTCCGGTCCAGGGAAGACATGGCTTGGCAGTTCGGGCTGGACTGTTCCCATGAGCCACAGGGTCAGACTGATTTGCATATGGCCATGTCTGAACTGGGGTGGCGGAGTGAGCTAAAGAACGGTGATGGATTAAACCCAGATCAGTTGACTGGGGGTGAGTGTTTGTATTGTCAACGCTCCGTCCATCACCACCTTTGGTTTTTCTTTGTTCGCCCTAAGTTGGCAGGGTATGCTCAGACGTGAGTCCCTTGCTCACTTTGCCACTGGAGTTAAGCAAGCCTGGCTGAAGACGGCTGTAATGCCAGAAACCGGTCCTGGGAAGCTTGATTCCGGTCCAGGGAAGACATGGCTTGGCAGTTCGGGCTGGACTGTTCCCATGAGGCACAGGGTCAGACTGATTTGCATATGGCCATGTCTGAACTGGGGTGGCGGAGTGAGCTAAAGAACGGTGATGGATTAAACCCAGATCAGTTGACTGGGGGTGAGTGTTTGTATTGTCAACGCTCCGTCCATCACCACCTTTGGTTTTTCTTTGTCCGCCCTAAGTTGGCAGGGTATGCTCAGACGTGAGTCCCTTGCTCACTTTGCCACTGGAGTCAAGCAAGCCTGGCTGAAGACGGCTGTAATGCCAGAAACCGGTCCTGGGAAGCTTGATTCCGGTCCAGGGAAGACATGGCTTGGCAGTTCGGGCTGGACTGTTCCCATGAGGCACAGGGTCAGACTGATTTGCATATGGCCATGTCTGAACTGGGGTGGCGGAGTGAGCTAAAGAACGGTGATGGATTAAACCCAGATCAGTTGACTGGGGGTGAGTGTTTGTATTGTCAACGCTCCGTCCATCACCACCTTTGGTTTTTCTTTGTTCGCCCTAAGTTGGCAGGGTATGCTCAGACGTGAGTCCCTTGCTCACTTTGCCACTGGAGTCAAGCAAGCCTGGCTGAAGACGGCTGTAATGCCAGAAACCGGTCCTGGGAAGCTTGATTCCGGTCCAGGGAAGACATGGCTTGGCAGTTCGGGCTGGACTGTTCCCATGAGGCACAGGGTCAGACTGATTTGCATATGGCCATGTCTGAACTGGGGTGGCGGAGTGAGCTAAAGAACGGTGATGGATTAAACCCAGATCAGTTGACTGGGGGTGAGTGTTTGTATTGTCAACGCTCCGTCCATCACCACCTTTGGTTGTTCATGTGTGTTAGGGCATTTTAAGTCACTTCCCCATGAATGTGGGTGAATAATTAGTTTACTTGATGTGTTTAAAAACGTTTCTTGAAGTCAATTAGGTTTCTTGAAATGTACTGCTAAAGTTTCATAGGCTGCTTGGGGCATATTTACAAGGCCTTTGAGTCACTTTGACGTTATTTTCCCCATTTTAATTTAAGTCATTTCCCCGTGGTGCAAGGTCCTTGTAAATACGTATTGACAGGGTGTGCTTCTACATAGGAGCTGTGTTGTGTTTTCAAATTATGACCAGAAAATCGTTTTTTAAAAAAAAGAAATGCTTTATTGTGAGTAATGTACATTGCTCTGTTGCATACAGTCCTCATCTTCTGCGTACTCTTGGATATGCTAGACTACATCTGCACAACGAGATACCTAAGCTGAGGAAACACAGGTGATGTGATTGTGAATTGAGCATTAATATTTGCACGTTTTTCAATTACATCACCTGTGTTTTCTAACATTACGAATCACATTGTGCAGATGAGGTTTAGGTCTGTCCAGGGAGACAGAGGAGGTCTGGCCTTTGTTCAAGAGTGCAGTGGATATGACTCACTTCATTGGTAGGCCTGCACATGTATTATCTCCTCTGTACTCTTCAACAAGCCTAAATTTCATCTGCAACCCTGAGTAGGCCTCACCTCAAACAAACCTCTGGATGGGCCACACCTTATCGTCATCCTGAATCAATCATTTAAAATGTTAGGGGCAAATTTAAGATGGCTGTGCGCCTCTTTTGCGCCGCTGTTGCGTCACTTTTGTGACGCAGCAGTGGAGCAAAAGATGCACCATGTTGCAAGATAGGCCTCACTTCATCTGCAACAAGATACCGTCACTTTAAACTGTATACATTTAGGACTGTGTAGGGGGCATGGAGAAGCTGAATCTTCTGTAAGTGTCAAAATTGTTGCATACAGTGCTCACCTTCTGCGTACTCTTTGATATGCTAGACTACATCTGCACAATGAGATACCTAAGCAAAGGAAACACAAGTGATGTGATTGTGAAATGAGCAGGGGACACAGAGTTGGTGAGGCTTATCCAAGGTTAAGAAGAGATGAGTCCTGTTCACTGAAAACTTGGACATAGGCCTCACCTCCTCAGCATCGCTGGACATGGTTAAATAATATCTGCAAAATGTTACTCTTGTTAAACAATTTTACTATTATAGTCTCTGAGATTTGTCTCTTACTCTGCAACATCTCATTGTTGTTCTCTTTTTTTAAAGATAACGACAACATCAAGCATGAGTGATAATGAGCAAACTGTTGATCTCGATATTATCATTGAACTTGTCATTGAAACATCAGTGGAAGTAGATCCCTTGGATGATTTAAATCCTGAGGATGATGAAGAACATGATGAGGATGCCGATTTGTCAGAATTGTATGACATAGGGTGGGAAGCTGACCTGCTCGAGCCTATGGAATTATAAAGAGTTATTTTTAAAAGTTACTGGAAATGAAAAGTAACCATGTTAACCGTTTCATTTAAAATTAAACACAACTTCAAAAACAGCTTGTGTGAAGTGTCTTTAATAAAATAGTGAAATATGCTAATAAAATTAGTTCAGATTCACATATAAAAGAGCACAGGTCAAATGTAGAAGCATTCTATTTCTTTGCTGCTATTTGTGAGTTTTAAATTTGCCAATGCACTAAAAATTATTGTATGTAGAATTGACAAGTAGTGTGTTAATTTTTTGACGACTGTTATTGATTTACTGTTTGGTAATAGTGGTTAATAACATTTTTTATTATATTTTACCACAGATTCAACTGCAGATCATTTCAAAACTACACTATGCCATCGAAGCAAAGAAGCCGAAAGGCTACAAAACGTCAAAGACAGCAGCTTACTACATGCTTGCAGCAGTCCTCTACAATAAAAACTCGTCAAGTCACCAAGAAACCTCCGGGTAAGACAACGAAATCATTCCTAAGAAACATTTGCAGAAAAAAAAGTATCAGTACAGAACATGTTTTAGTCCAGAAAAAGAGAGCCAATTTAAACGGAAAGGAAAGGCCAATCAAAAATGTTACTGCTAGAGCAGGAGATAACTCTGTGCATGGTAGTAGAAGGAAAAATCAGTTTAGGGACATTCGTAGACGAATGTTTCGCAACAGGATAAATGGCAATTTGTTAAAAAATGTTAAGAAACGTCAACAGAAAGTGGCTTTTTATAAGAGAAAGAGAAACATTGAGAAAATTATTGATCAGGCATTCAAAATTAAGCGAAAGTTATTTATTTTGATAATCAATAGAATTAGGAAACTAAACAAGGTAATTTATGATTTCAAAACAAATAGTAGATGGAAGAGAACAGTTAATCGTAGTAATTTTTGTGAAGTTTTTTCAGGAGAATGGATGCATAGTTCAAGTTGTGAGGCATTTTTTAATGAGGAGAGTTATTTCCAGGATAATGATTTGGTGCATGCAGTTGACACCAGTGGTCGAGCATATGAGGTGAAAGATGGTTGTCCGGTTGAAAAAGAAAAACTTGTGTCAACAGAGGCAGAAGAGGTGTTAGGTAATGAGGTTTTAGGAAGACGTCCTAAGGGACCAGTGTACACCTGGAAGTGTAGTAGTATTTGCAGTGTGCGACAGGATTCCATCAATTTGCTTTGTGATATTGTACGGACATTTAATAAGAAAACTTTAAAACAGAAAATGAAGTTGTTGCAAGAATTAGATCCTTGCAGAGTGAGAGAAGTGACAGGTTTGCATGGTCATTCACTGGCTTGTCTTTCCAGGAGAGTATGCCAGAGTGTTTTTCATCATTTCAGGATGCTAGCAGTGCATCATAATAAAGTGAGGAAATTAGTTAGAATGTTGTATTATGCTAAGAGTCCAGCAATTATGCTTAAACAATTATGCACTGCTCTTTTGCATGGTTCTGAAGTAGATGTGAAGAATATTTGTGAAGAAATTGAGTTTTGTTACTTTTCAAGTAAAGAGAAGAATGTTGAAATTGACCTAGAAGAAGAAGGTAATGTGGAAGAGAGTGTACAGGTTTCCAGTACAGATAATTTTCAGAAGGAAATTGCCACGTTTCAGGTGAAATCAAGTGAGAGGCCTAATTTCACTTGTGTGTGTTGTCGACGCACTTATTATAAGAATCAGACTAAGTTAGTGGATTTATATGCAAAAAGTGAAATGGAAAATAATAGTGAATGGAAGGATTTCGCAACATACTTGATGGTAGAAAATTGTTTTGATTTGGGATCGGCTCAATGTGTGCGTACTTATTGTTGTAACCAATTAAATCAAAACCAGATGCCTGCTAGAGCGGTTCATAATAATCTGGAATTGGTTGAGATTCCTTCTGAATTGAAGGATTTAAATACTTATGAATCTATTTTGATTCAAAGTGTCCTTCCCTTTCAGGCTATTGTACGAATGGAGCCAAAGACAGGGAAATTGCCTCCATCAGATTTACAGAGAGGATTAAATGGAAGAGTTGTTTATTTGCCTCTAGATTTCAAGAAAAACATTAATACAATTGGAGTAGAGAAAGTGGAAGAGGAACCTCTGGTTATCCTAGTTAATGGGGTTCCGACAAAGAGTAAGAAAATCTGGCACGATTTAGTGGATGTTAGGAAAGTCAAAAAGGCAACATTGTATTTGAAGAAAAACAATAAGTACTACAAGAATGTATATGTTGCAGAAGAGGAAGTAAGTGAAGAAGAGGACAGCGATTTGTGTGCTGGACAAATTGAGAAAGTAGAAGCCTCTAAAAATGAAGAAATATATGAACATTATAGTGTTCATCCTTTGCATTCCAAGGAAGTCATGGGGAATGCTATTGAGTTGTTTCAAATGAAACAAGCCAAAGGGAGTCCCATTAGTGTTTGGGAGGAAAGTTTGGAAGCTCGGTGTTTCCCACAGCTATTTCCAACAGGTCAAGGAGGAAGATATGATGAGCGACCTCATCAAATTCCTGCTTCTGAATACCGGACTTTACGATTGTATGCAGAAGATCGTAGGTTTCGTCAATGCATTCCCTATTTGTTTCATCTACTGTTTGAAAGTGATCTGTCTGGACTGTCATATGCAGTGAACCACATTTTGAAAAGTGTTGTACAGATGCAAAATATCTCGGCAAGGGACTTTATGGATAAAGTCGATGTGCAAGACAGTATTTTGGATTCTCACCTGATTAATCTCATGGCGTGTCAGCGTGGTACTAATGAGTACTGGTACCGTCGTCATGGTGATTTAAAATGTATGCTGAGGAACTTAGGAACTCCCACATGGTTCCTCACTCTCAGCTGTGCCGAGTATGGCTGGGAAGACTTACTTGAATTTCTACAAGAGGCAAATGGAAACATTGAAAATATCGAATTCAAGACACCTGGAGAACTGTGCTCTTTTGATCCAGTGAATGTATGCAGATACTTCAATCATAGATTTGAAGCTATGATGTCTTTCATCATGAACAATAAGAATCCACCTCTTGGAGAGGTGTTGGATTTCTTCTGGAGAAAGGAGTACCAAGCAAGAGGTGCTCCTCATATACATATGCTGCTATGGATCAAAGATGCACCCAAATTTGGAACAGATCCGGATGACTTAGTGATGAGTTTCATAGAACAGTATTCTACGATGCTGTTCCAAACACAAAGGAAGACAAAAGCCTAAGAGAACAAGTTTTACGCTTCCAAAGCCATCGTTCTGGAAAGTACTGTCGTCGTAAATTCAGAAACAAGGACAAGTTCTACACAAAATGTTGTTTCGCCTTTCCACGACCGGTGATTTCTAAAGGAAGAGTGAACAGTTTGATGTCTTCGCTGCGACATCATGTGACGAGGAAATCACCTAAAAATACATACAATTTGAAAAGGAACGAAGAGTCCAAGTACATCAACGACTACAACCCAGTGATTTTGTCCATGTGGAATGCTAACATGGATATACAGTTTGTGGCTGATAACTGTATGGCTGTGGCTCGGTATGTGACATCTTACATCACCAAAAAAGAAAAGACAGAATTGAAGGATATGTGGGAGGACATTTCCCATGAAAAGAGCCTCAGTAACAAGTTGTACAGTTTCAGTCTGAAGATGTTGTCGCATCGAGAAATCGGAGCTTACGAATGTTCTGACCGGTTGTCTTCAGCAAGTCTCTATGCCAAATCTAGGAGTATCATTTGGGCGAGTCTTGGTCTTGCTGCAACGCGTAATCGAGTTCTGAAACCTGTGCGGGAAATTGAGTATTTGGCGAAAAAGGGGCCAAACAGTACAGATATTTTGAAGACCAACATGTTGGATACATATTATCCAAATAGAAGCAGTCACCTCGAGAATGTTTGTCTGTATGAGGTTCTACAAAATTACATATTCAAGAGGAACATCAAAGAAGATATTGATAAAGGAGTGTATGCTGTAATTGGAAGTGAGGGATGTCTGGTCAAGCAAAGAAAATGCCACTTGGTAAACCATCGAAAATTGAGTGGCGAATCTCCTGAAAGAAAAGAGTTTTTCTATTTAGCACTTTTGCAACTTTTCAAGCCTTGGCGTGCAGAAGAGGAACTGCTTGGAGATTTCCTCTGTTACGAAGACTCTTTCAATGCCGCCAAGGAGACCATAGAATGTCCTGTTTTTCCCAAATATCTAGAAAAGTTGAATGCGGAAATCGAGCAGGAAGCAACGATTGCAGCCGAGATTGCTAGAGACAGTTCTCAGGACAGTCAGAGTTCTGTTTCATTGAGTCAGGATCCACTAGGAGGACCAGTTATCGAAAATGAAGCTGCCACTGCCATGATTGAAGTGGAAAGAGCCATGGCACATGCTCAGGAGGATGCGGTTAACTTAGAAGACTTGGAAAGACAACTCAACGTTGAGCAGAGGAAAATATATGACGAAGTTATCAACCAAATTGATCATGGATTAAGTCATGAGAAGAAAGAGTGCTCATGTACGTCGTTGAAGCCTGTCCGACTGTACGTGAGTGGAGAAGCGGGAACTGGAAAAAGTTTCCTCATTAAAGCAATTTCATGTTATTTGCAGAAAAGGACTGAGTCATCGCTGTCTTGTGTTGTCACCGCTCCAACTGGACTGGCAGCACATAACATTAAAGGTATTACTTTGCATCGTCTACTGATGCTGCCAGTGGAGCATGATAACAAATTACAATACCACAAGTTATCTGGAGATGCTTGTTGTGAAGTTTCAAGAGTCTTGAGGAAAATGAAACTTCTTATCATTGACGAAGTAAGCATGGTTTCCAATGTCATGCTTGCCTTTGTGCATTTGAGAATGCAAGAAGTTCTTAAAGCAGAGTATGATGTGTTATTTGGTGGCAAACACATCATTGTTTTCGGTGATCTTCTGCAGCTGACACCAGTGAAAGGACAACCTGTGTTCAAAATGCTCACGCATGAAGATACCAGGAAGTGCCTAGGGAGCATTGGCAACGTCAATATATGGTTAAACTTCAATTATGCTGAACTGCGTGAAAATATGCGTCAAGCGAAGGATGAAGATTATAAGAATATTCTACAAGATGTTAGAATCGGAAAAGTGACCGAGCATGGGAAAGAAGCTTTACATGCACGATTACTGTCAAATTTGTATCCAGAAGAAGACGTTGTGCCTGAGAATATTTTTCGGAAAATTACTGAGAAGAAATCTGGAATATGTTTGATGCCAACTCTTGCAGAATGTGCCATCTTCAACAATAAAATGTTGAATTTAGAAAACCAAGAGATTGTGAAACTGGAAGCTATTGACAGAATAGAGCATATGGGAGCAACAATTATTTTGTCTGAGAATTTGAAATCAAAATTGGATTCATTAGAGAAGACTATATCTAAAACTGCTGGTTTTGAAAAGACTCTGAATGTGTGCTTAAATTGCCGTATAATTTTAAGAAGGAATTTACATGTTGAAAGAGGTCTGGTAAATGGATCAATGGGTAATGTTGTTGATTTTGAGAAATACAGAAATAGAGATGGAATTGAATTTTTAAAAATTAAATTTGATGGCATTGAGGAAGTACAGCTAATTGGTCGTTGCTCTGCTAGGTTTTTGCTTGTAAAAGATTTATATGTTCGCCGTAAGCAGTATCCTGTTTGCTTGGCATATGCGGTGACAATCCATAAATCGCAAGGTTTAAGTGTAGACAGTGCATTGGTGAATATTGGCAGTTCTGTGTTCAAGGAGGGTATGGCATATGTGGCATTGTCACGAGTCAGAACTTTATCGGGATTGTACTTGATTGAGTGTGATGTCACAAACATTTGTGCAGATCTAGATTGTGTTAAGGAATACAATAGGTTAAGAAGAGAGTATGCGCCACATTTGCCTCAATATCCTTTGTTTGAGAAACGTGTGGTAGGCCGGAAACGAAGAAATGTGACCAATAGTAGGGAGGTTGTAGCAAAAAGACGAAAAGTCGATGAACCCAAAATTATAAGCAGAAAAAAAATTGATTCTGTTGAAGATGTTGTTGGTTTTCAATTTGAAAATAGTTCTGGTGTCAACTGCTATGCTAATGTAGTGGTTAATGTTGTCTTTTCTCTAGAAACTTTAAAAGAAGAGATTGTGGTCAATTCGGATCAAAGATTTTGCAGTTTGTTGAATTCTGTGTTAGAGAAATGTAGCACTGATAGAACAAAAATAGAAAGTGTGTCTGAAATTCGAAATCTGTTAGACAAATGTTCAGGTCAAACGCAATTCTCTCAAAATATTCAGCAAGATTGTCAGGAGTTTTTAATGTATATGCTTGATGTATTGCAAGATGAAGGTGTAGATGTAGATCATCTGTTTGGCGTTTCTTATCAATGGCAGCATGACTGCGAGAACTGTAGGGTATCAAGTACTACTAGTGTAGACTCAGAAAGATTTATATATTTAACTTTGCCAGACAGTAAATCAGTGTCCTTTAATAAGCTAGTAAAAGCAGCTGATCACAACATGGAGTGTAGCCAATGTAAGTCTGCAATGTTGTCCACATTATTTATACGAACATATGGCCAGTATGTCATTTTAATGTTCCAACGATGTAGGCCGGATGGAACAAAATTGACAACTTCAATTAAAAATGTTGTGGCTTCGCAGTTGTCAATATCAGGAAGGACTTTTGTAACTGCAGCAATTATATATCATGACGGTCCTTCAACAACATCAGGACATTACACAGCTTATTTGAAGTCTAGAAACGGTTGGTCATTCTGCAATGATTCTGTTTTAACTTTCAAAAAAAAATTGCCTTTTGACCTTAAAAATTCTTACCTGGTGTTTTTACAACCAAAATTTTAGGGAAAGAATCTCGGGATTTGCTCTGAGGAATTCCAAGAGGTTCTAATGGCTCCTACACTATTTGTCCTTGAGGATAAGTGTAGTACAGAGTAAAAAGTTTATTTTTTTAGGGTAGGTAACTGGCCTATAATGATTCTAGGAGTTGATATAATTTTATGTACTGTTTTAAATTGCTTTGTGATTAAAAGTGATGTAGAGAATTAAATAATTGTAGTAGTCATAGAGGTAGTGTAAGTGTGCGTCATAGTAAGCAGTATCAGTGTCATAGGAAATGTGGAACATGAGTGAGCAAGAAGGGTGAGATATTACTAGTACAGGATTGTGAAAGTGATCTTGAACGTTTTCTTTCTGAAAGTTGCGGAAAAAGAAAATGACGGGATTTGTTTAGAAGAATTCCAAGAGTTATAAATGGCTCTTACACGATTTGGCCTTGAGGAGAAGTGCGGTAGAGAGCGAGAAGTCATTTATTGTATGTAACATATTTGTCAAAACGATGGAGCTTTTCTTTCAGAAAGTGGCGGGCTGAAAATAATAACAGCACAACAGAGTATAAGCTGTTCATAGGACATCCTTTGACGTCATGGAAAGTAAGTTACTTTTGAAGAGTTCTGATTTCTGATTGGTTATGTTATATGGGTTTTTTAAACACAATCATTTTGATTGGTTTTTTTTTCCCCGCTGTTATATGATGAATACCTTCAAGTCACTGTTTTTAGTGAAATTTGATATATTCTGAGAACAGCAAAAATAAACCATTTAACATGTATAATTAATTCTGTACTTTTTGTATTTATGATATACATTTAGAACTGTGTAGGAGGCATGGAGAAACTGAGGCTTCTGTAAGTGTCAAGGGAGGTGAGTAATGTACATTGCTCTGTTGCATACAGTCCTCACCTTCTGCGTACTCTTGGATATGCTAGACTACATCTGTACAATGAGATACCTAAGCTGAGGAAATACAGGTGATGTGATTGTTAAATGAGCAAAAATATTTGCACGTTTTTCAATTATATCACCTGTGTTTCCTAACATCACGAATCACATTGTGCAGATGAGGTTTAGGCCTGTCCAGGGAGACAGAGGAGGTCTGGCCTTTGTTCAAGAGTGCAGTGGACATGACTCACTTCGTTGGTAGGCCTGCACATGTATTATCTCCTCTGTACTCTTCAACAAGCCTAAATTTAATCTGTAACTCTGAGTAGGCCTCACCTCAAACAAATCTCTGGATAGGCCACACCTTATCGGCATCCTGAAACAATCATTTAAAATGTTAGGGGCAGTTTTATGATGGCCGTGCGCCTCTTTTGCGCCGCCGTTGCATCATTTTTGTGACGCAGCAGCAGTGCAAAAGATGCACCATGTTGCAAGATAGGCCTCACTTCATCTGCAACAAGATACCGTCAGTTTAAAATGTATATATTTAGGACTGTGTAGGGGGCATGGAGAAGCAGAGGCTTCTGTAAGTGTCAAATTTGTTGCATACAGTGCTCACCTTCTGCGTAGTCTTTCATATGCTAGACTACATCTGCACAATGAGATACCTAAGCAAAGGAAACACAAGTGATGTGATTGTGGAATGAGCAAACAAAATTGAACGTTTTTCAATTACATTACCTGTGTTTCCTAACATTATGAATCACATTGTGTAGATGCCTCACTCAGTCTGTATCTGACACTCTTTCCTTCACTTCCTCTGTCTCCTCTCTCCCTCACTCTCTTTTCCTTATTCACCCTTTCCTTATATAGTTTACCTTACTCACTTTCTTTTAGTAGCTTACACAACTTCAATTTAGTTTTCTCTTCTATCCTTCTTTTCTGTCACTGAAAGTATCTTCTTTTTTTTCTCTAAGTAATTTACTCTATTTCAATTTCTTTTTGTCTCTGACTGTCTATCACCGTTTCTTTCTCTTTTTTTTCTGCATGTTTATCTCTAACTTTATTTCTTTGTAAAATTGGATGATTGTCAATCTTTTCCCTTGTCTTTTCTAATTTTTAAATACATGTTTTAATATTTTTCAAATTGTTGTTCTTTCTTTCACAGATTGAAAGTATAAAAATAACAAGTGACTAAGTTAACGACAATTATAAGGTAAATGTTTTGTACTCTTTTCGTTACATTTCTATCACATTTAACTTCTATTAGTTCCACTGCTTCATTTCTTTAACCCTCAGTTTCCTGCCTTTGCTACTTCCCTCATTCCTTTCTCTATTACTTACTTACTCTACTCCTTCCACTCCTTTTCTCAGTCCCTCTGTTCTCATAGTTCCTCACTCCTGTTCACTCACTCCGTCTCTATTACTCTCACTGTCTCTGACTGATCACTCTTTCACTACTTGTTCATTATGCTTTCTCCCTGTAGTTCAAGCACACTAAGGGGCATATTATCAACACAGGCGATAACATTTTCGCTGCTTTTATCGGCAGAAAACTGCTGCAAAAGCGGCTTTAGCGGCAGTTTTCTGCCGCAAAAGCGTCTTTAGCGGCAGTTTTCTGCCGATAAAAGCAGCGATAATTTTATCGCCTGTGTTGATAATATGCCCCTATGTTATTTACATTTCTTTGCTGTTTCAATCATTCCTTTTCTGTCACTTCTTCTTTTCTGCTTTCTGTTTTTTCTCTCTGTTATTCCACATGTTTTAACCTTAGTCACTATCATACATCTTGTTTTATTCCTATTTACTTTTGCTCACTGTTTTCTTAACACTTTCCCTCAGGATTGTTCTTTTAGTCCGGTTCTATCCCTACCTCTCATTCCACATCCTTTACTATTTTTCTTCTTATTTTGAACATTCACTCACATTCTCTAAGAAACTCTTGTTTATTATTCTTCTACTCTCCTTTTTTTCTTTCACTTCCTTATCTATTTTGTTTTTCACAATTATACCCTCTTCCATCTTTTCTTCGGTAAATAGATCTATTAAACAGTATCTCTGTGTTACTCCCTCTAGCTGTCTTTCTTTTAACATTACTCTCTGTTTCCTTCCCTTATACTTACTCTTTTTAAAAAAAAAAAAAAATTCTGGTTCGCTTCCGGTTCGCGTACCGGCGCGCGAACCGGGAAGCGAATCAAAAGAAATAGAGGTTGCCAGAGTGCTAAACATTCTAGCAATTTTTTATAAAGGGGAGGTAGTTCTGAAAAGAACTTTTTTTTAAATTATTTTTGTTGTTTTATATTTTTTTATTATTTTTCTGAACTTTTTTTACTTTTTTTGTATTTTTTGAACGATTTTATATTTTTTTTGTGTTTTTTGGGGGGGAGAAACGAAAATGATTCATTATAAAGGGCTCAACAGGAGCAACAAAAAAAAAGATAATTTATTTTCTGGGGCATTTTGGACAATTATGATTGTCGATAGCTCTGTTGATTAGAGTGATGCTACTTTCCCTGTAGCAAATCAATTGGCCGCAATAAACACACACTTGTTTCACACTCCCAAACTTCATCTGTATATTTGGGACCGTCTCCCTCGCCTCTGGTCCCGTCACTGCCTCTACATTTGATGTTCTGGGCACAGGAGGGGGGTTATCCTGCAGGTCACGTACCTGCGCAGCACTATAATTATTAGGGTGCCACCTCTGCATATGGCGATGCATGGTGTAATTGCCATAGCTATATTTCTTATCTGTCCCTCTGGACAGATCTTTTTTGCAGATAAGGCAAGTAACATAGCGGGCATTTACTTTCTTTTGGCCCTGAGGAAATGAATAAAATTGCCTGATGAAATCTTCCTTTACATGGGAAATTCTTGGCTCCTCAGGCAAAAACTGCCTCTCCCCTTGCGTCTCTTTCTCTTCTTCCTCTTCTTCCTCCTCTTGCTGAATGATAACCTGAGGAGGTGGTCCTCTCTTCCTAGGAGGTGGTGGTGGTGGTGGTGGGGGTGCACCAGCTGCAGCTACAAGACTTGCCATTTCTAAGTAATCAAAAAAGGTCTTCCTCTCACAAAGTTGAAAGTCAGAGTGAGGAAACAAGGAGGGGTTTTCATAATTTGGGAAAAAAAATTGTTCTAAACCAATGAAAAGTGATATTTTTAGGTCACATGACCTAGCCTAACATCATTAGGAAACCAAAAGTGAAATGAACCAATGAAAAGTTTTGATAACAAGTTACATGACCTGTGACCTGTTACGCTTACGTTACGCGCTGCGCGCCGCGCCCCGGATCACTTCCGGGGCGCTGCGCTTCGCGCCTCGGTTCGCGCTCCGGAGCACTTCCGGGTGCGCTAACGCGGCGCGTCATAAGACGCATTACGCGAGAACGCCATACGTCGCGATTACGCGACGCGTCACAATGTTGTTTTCTAACGCGGCAGTTGCGCAAACGGAACGTTTACCGGTTCGCGGACCGGGTCGCGGCACCAAATTGAGCTAAGGGGAAGCTACCCGGTTCGCGGACCGGGAGCGAAACAAAAAAAATAATTAAAAAAAATACATTAAAAAATTGTATTAAAAACATATAAAATATATTTTTCGAATTAAAGAAGAATACATTTTAAAGCTTTTGATATTTGCTATTAAAAAAACATTGAAATTCACTGAAAAAAACATAGGTTATAGACCATATATAGTTAGGAATTAGCATTTACAAAACCTTATTTTACTCACACAAAACCATTGGAATTCGCATATATAGTTAGTTGCACTAACTATATATCGCGCACCCGCAATCCACTGCTGATCATGTCACATATTACATCATTCATGACATGGTCAGTGACATCACTGATGACATCACTGATGAGATCTCAAATGACATCACTGATGACATCACTGATGACATCTCAAATGACATCACTGATGACATCACTGATGACAACATCCAGTGACTGTGTATTTCTGTAAAGTTAAAATATGTCTTACATATTGAAGAATGAGTGGATGTATAAGTGTCTGGATGAAGGATTTAGTAGGTGCATGACTGACTGTATGAGTGAGTGATTAAATGTGTCTCACTGAGTGCATGGGTTAGTGACTAAACTGTCTTAATTTGTGCATCATTATGTCTGTTGTTCTGTAAACTGCTGCATGTGTTGATCAGTAGCTATATGAGTAACTATATGGGTTATTGATTGGTTGCCCAAGTATTTGTATGGGAGACTGAGTGTGTGTGTGTGTGGGTGGCTGGGAGGTGTATGACTCTGTGCATAGATGTGTGAGCAGTTGATTCACTAGATGTATGGGTTCAAAAGTGCATGTGGAAACAGCTGTATGGGCGGTTGACTGTGTGCATGAGTGTATTGGTGAGTGAATGGATATCTCAGTGCTACATGTCAAAGTAAGTACATATGTAAAACACAGTACATGTGAGAGTTGACATATATAAATAACTGTTCATAAAGAGCCAGTGAATGTGTGAGTGGCTGTATGGATCATTCTGAAATTGTATCAGGGATTGTATAAGAGAGTAAATATGTGTTAGTATCTGTTTGAATAAGTAAGGTGTGTATAACTGTATAGTTGAGAAAATGGAGGTGTGATTGATTCTTTGCATGACTGAGTAGGTGTGTGAGTAACTCCATGGATGAGTGACAGTCTGTGAGTGTCTGTTTACACTGAGTGTATCTAAGGTTATATTAGAGTCTGAAGAGGTTCATCGTATTATCACATGAATAATGTAATCAGTGATGTGCTCAGTAATGTCATCAGTGATGTCATCAGTGATGTCATTTGAGATGTCATCAGTGATGTCATTTGAGATGTCATCAGTGATGTCACTGACCATGTCATGAATGATGTAATATGTGACATGATCAGCAGTGGATTGCGGGTGCGCGATATATAGTTAGTGCAACTAACTATATATGCGAATTTCAATGGTTTTGTGTGAGTAAAATAAGGTTTTGTAAATGCTAATTCCTAACTATATATGGTCTATAACCTATGTTTTTTTCAGTGAATATATATATTCACTGAAAAAAACATAGGTTATAGACCATATATAGTTAGGAATTAGCATTTACAAAACCTTGAAAATTCACAAAAAACCATGGGTTATAGACCATATATAGTTAGGAATTAGCATTTACAAAACCTTATTTTACTCACACAAAACCATTGAAATTCCATATATAGTTAGTTGCACTAACTATATATTGCGCACCCGCAATCCACTGCTGATCATGTCACATGTACGTGGTAGGTAAAAACATTTTCGTGTTTATGCACGCTGATGTGCTTTCAACGCTGCCCCCCCCCTCTTTTCTTTTAGGAGTATTCTCTCTCTGCACATAGTGAAGGGTAGGTAACGCAGGCCTTTGCCCCCGTTGTAATCCGTCGTGCCTGCTTCCCTCTCCATTTGATTGATTGTTATCCAAGCATTTACTGTTTTGGAATTGGTTCTCTTTGGTTCATTCTCTATTTACAAACAAGCACAGAGTCGCAATACTCTGTTTAGTCTTTGCAGATAGTGAAAAATCGTTAGACAAAACAACAGGAATCAAGCAAAATCAGTAGGCCACTAATGGGATCTCTTTTTGACCTCGCTAAAATAGAAACATTAGGAACAACCCCTCATGAGAAATATTAAACTAGTGAGAGGAACCGAGCTCGACGCCATGATGGCTGCAAGACAGCTCGACTCCGCCGCCCACCCCGCCCAAAATAACGACAAACCCCATGCAAATATAAAAAATATATACAACACACCAGCAAAGTAACAGGGTAAAACGTTTTATTAAATAACTATTTACATGGCAGCCTGCTGCAACATCGATCCAAATGCATGCCGCCGTTCCCGGGATTTCTCCCCGACTACTCTGCGGCCTACGAGATGGAGAGGCCGGGTCGTTGACTAGGCGGGGCCTCCGGCCGCAACCACAGCGCCAACGATCGCTGCTGACGGAGGGGAGCCTTGCCGGTGAGACCACTGATCTGAAGAACCGCTGCCTGTGGTGCCTCCATGAGCCGCTTGACGGAGGCCCCCGAGGGGCGGTGTGGTGGCGCGTACTCGGTGGGGGCCCTTGGCTCCTGCCCCCTCCCCAAGTCTTGTTGCCCTGGTGTGGCCTGAGATCGCCCCCGACATAGGCGGCCGGCTCCCGGGGTCTGGCGGAACTTTTAGCCTTTTGGTGACTCTTCCATTCTGGACCTTGTCCCACAATCCGTTTGACCTGAAGACACGTCCTGCGGTGCCCTGGTCCGACCATCACATATACCTGCGCCAGGAGACGGCGTGGGGTGCACTGGAAGGGAGAGGCGGTGCGAACGAGCCTCCCCCACCTCCCCAGGTGGAGGTTTCTCAGCTGCACCCCAGCGCTTCACTCGACGTAGGCGGCCGGCTCCCGGGGTCCGGCGGAACTTTTAGCCTTTTGGTGACTCTTCCATTCTGGACCTTGTCCCACAATACGTTTGACCTGAAGACACGTCCTGCGGTGCCCTGGTCCGACCATCACATATACCTGCGCCAGGAGACGGCGTGGGGTGCACTGGAAGGGAGAGGCGGCGCGAACGAGCCTCCCCCACCTCCCCAGGTGGAGGTTTCTCAGCTGCACCCCAGCGCTTCACTCGGCAGCTGAGTTACGCCCACTCTTGCGGCACAGTGCCTCGCTCGGCCAGCTGAGTTGCGCCTGCTCTTGCTATTACAGCGTCTCACCCGCCATCCGGCTGAATTGCACCCACTCTTGCGGTACAGCGACAGGCGGCTGCCACGGAGCTCACGAAATGGCGGTCAGCTCCACAGACTTGGGCCTGGCCTGCAAGGATGGCTCTGGGCAACCCTGGAACTCGGACGCTTGACTGCTAGGGCATGGGCCCCATTCCCAAAAGCGTCCCCTCAGCCTTGAAGGTTCTACAAGAGTCACCGGGGCCCCCGACTCCCGCAGACTTCCGGTGGGGAGCGACTGCCATGATTGCTCGCGGAATGACCACGACGTAGCCACGGGGTGCTCTCATGCTGACGCCAGCTTCAGTCTGAAACATCCATAAACACTGTTTTATCGCGTTGTCACGTAATGCGTCATATGACGCGCCGCGTTAGCGCACCCGATGCGCGAAGCGAGGCGCGAAGCGCAGCTTCCCGGAAGCGATCCGGGGCGCGGCGCGGAGCGCGTAACGTAAGCATAACAGGTCATGTGACTTGTTTATAAAAATTTTCATTGGTTCATTTCACTTTTGGTTTCCTAATGATGTACGGCTAGGTCATGTGACCTAAAAATGACACTTTTCATTTAGAACTATTTTTTGTCCCAAATGATGAAAACCCCTCCTTGTTTCCTCACTCTGACTTTCATCTTTGTGAGAGGAAGACCTACAGTGCCTCGCTCGGCCACCTGAGTTACGCCTGCTCTTGCGGCACAGTGCCTCGCTCGGCCAGTTGAGTTACGCCCACTCTTGCGGCACAGTGCCTCGCTCGGCCAGCTGAGTTACGCCCACTCTTGCGGCACAGTGCCTCGCTCGGCCACCTGAGTTACGCCCACTCTTGCGGCACAGTGCCTCGCTCGGCCAGCTGAGTTACGCCCACTCTTGCAGCACAGTGCCTCGCTCGGCCAGCTGAGTTACGCCCGCTCTTGCGGCACAGTGCCTCGCTCGGCCACCTGAGTTACGCCTACTCTTGCGGCACAGTGCCTCGCTCGGCCAGCTGAGTTACGCCCACTCTTGCGGCACAGTGCCTCGCTCGGCCAGCTGAGTTACGCCCGCTCTTGCGGCACAGTGCCTCACTCGGCCGGTTGAGTTTCGCCTGCTCTTGCGGCTACAGCGTCTCACCCGCCATCCGGCTGAAATGCACCCACTCTTGCGGTACAGCGACAGGCGGCTGCCACGGAGCTCACGAAATGGCGGTCGCCTCCACAGACTTGGGCCTGGCCTGCAAGGATGGCTCTGGGCAACCCTGGAACTCGGACGCTTGACTGCTAGGGCATGGGCCCCATTCCCGAAAGCGTCCCCTCAGCCTTGAAGATTCTACAAGAGTCACCGGGGCCCCCGACTCCCGCAGGCTTCCGGTGGGGAGCGACTGGCATGATTGCTCGCGGAATAGCCACGACATAGCCACGGAATGGTGGTGCTCTCATGCTGACGCCAGCTTCAGTCTGAAACATCCAGAAACACTGTAGACTACCAATTCAATCAGTTCCGGCAAAGCCCCAACGTGACCCGGTAGGGAAGAACTTGCCCTCCCCTCTTTGACTGATGGTTCTTGTTGCCTGTCCCTTCTGTTGTCATTTAACTGAACTTTTTGGACTACTCAAAGGGGTTCTGGTCCGACCGCTGCTTGGTGGAGACATATATTCTGGACCTGCCCGGCCTCGCCCAAAATGACCAGACATCCCTCACTTCCAATTACAGCATACACTCCTTTATCAATATCTTCTTTGATGTTCCTCTTGAATATGTAATTTTGTAGAACCTCATACAGACAAACATTCTCGAGGTGACTGCTTCTATTTGGATAATATGTATCCCACATGTCGGCAACTCCTTGATGTGTACTGGTTGCTCAGCCTTGATATCACGAGATGTGTATGCAGTTTTGGAGCACATGGCGGGCGGGGACGGGTACTGATTGAACATTTGGACATCCATATTGATATTAAGTTCTGATGTATTATTGATTACTGTACTATTAAAAATTCGAATTAACGTTACTCATGGTACTTGCCCGGAAATGTATATCTAGATAATTTCATTGTAACTGGTCCTGTCGTACTTTGATTATAAAATTAACGTCCACCGATTCCGCAACTGTTAGACACCTTAATTCCTGCAACCTAATGGCCCGCCCGTTACGTTTTTCTACAGTGTAAATGTCCCCTCATCATATACGATTCCAGTTTGCTCCGTGGCCGGCCCACGTGGTTGTAGGCCCGTATTTGTATACTGACATTTTTGCAATAAACAGTTTTCAAAGGAAGTATGGAATCAGCGTCATAACAATCGTCTAGGTTGGTTGGGTTTTTGAATAATGGCTGTTATTCCCAAACAATAGAAAACAGATAATGCAGACCCTTTGCCTGAATTTTGGATTGATTGAAATTTGTATCCGTCACACCTGCCCTTTTTCCAGAATTGTTAGAAAATGGTCGACCGTAGCTTAAGGTATCTGCCGAATGTAAGGTGTGGTATTTTGTCCCATAAAATACGACTAATTGAGAAACAAATACACGAAGAGGGAACTCGAATTTAGAGACAAACAAAATGAAACATTTTTTTGCATCATAAGAAGGGGAGGATATGTTACACAGAAAAATAATGCGAAAGGGATAGCCAAGATCTGTTGTATCACACGTTCCTGCAGCTAGTCTGATACATGATAAGTAGATGCTTTTTCGTGTTTGCGCGCGCTGACATGCTCTGAATGCTGTATCCCCCCCCTTTCTTTTCTCCTCTGTAGGTTACATCGGAGTTCCGACTGAAGAATGGAGTGGACATGGACCGCACCGTGCTCCATGTAGGGAAAGACATAGACAAGCGCTGTGAGATATTGCATGGAGTGCAGACCATCACTGGGAGCGTGAAAGATTGTATGGTATGAATGTGCGCATGGGCCCTGATTTGTACGGTTTGAATGAGTATGTGTGGCGCACGACTGGGTCAATAAAAGAATGCTTTTTGTATGACTGAGGCAGTGATCGAACGGTTAATGGAATGAGAAAAATAAGCCCGAACATGGTACCTGCATGTGAAGGACAAAAAAACAATATAGCACTTTCCTTACTTAGGAACGACTCTCTCTGGAGCTAGTGAATGGGAGAGTAGCCTACACCAGAAACTTGAAGGGTTATTTCAGTACGACGATCTCGACCCCAACAGATATCCCAAATGTACACCCAAAATAATGCGCACCAGTAAGTCAATTTATGTGCTGACTAGATAAGAGAAGTTAGCTCGGCTCCGCCGCCCACCCCGCCCAAAATAACGACAAACCCTATGCAAATATTATAAATATATACAACACACCAGCAAAGTAACACAGTAAAACTTTTTATTAAATAACTATTTACATGGCAGCCTGCTGCAACATCGAACCAAATGCATGACGCTGTTCCTGTCGAGGTAGCATAGGTGGCGGCCTAGGGGTAGAGGACCGTTGTGCAAATAGCCCGGGGGCGACACCACGCGCAAAGGGCCGTCCCCGCGGTCAGCTGCAGCAGGGCGAGCCTTAGCGTTTCACTCCCCGGTCAGCTGCACCATGACTGCCATTGGCGTTCCACTCGGTTGGATGGCCGGGGACCCGCTCCGGTGGCCGGGGTGAAGAGCGGCTGTTGCTGCGGAACGCTCAAAATGGCGGCCGACTCCCCGGATTTGGGCCTGGTCCACTAGAACGACTCTGGTCTACCCTGGAACTCGAATGGACTGTGGCAGAGCGTCCAAAATCCACAAAAAACACCACTGCCAACTCTTCAATAACTTCCATCACCCAGCACCGCATTTCCAAAGGAACAGCATAGCAAGCTTTCGTGGCCTTTAGAGTTTTCGGAAGCAGTTTCCCAAGACCATCGCTGCAGCCATTGCAATCCAACAGAGGAACTTTTCCCAAGATCGGCATATTAACAGGGCTGCTGGTGTAATCGGGGCTCTTGCAGCCATTCAACTTAATTGAAGCTTTCACAATGGCAAACCCCCCACTGAACTTCGTGCCATGACATTTACTTATAACATTCTGCTGGGTCTTCGCCGAACTGAAGTCTACAAATGCAAAGCATTTCATTCTGCTTGCCTGCTCGGACATGAGCCCCACTCTTGAAGACGTCCTCTCAGTTTTAAAGGTTCTACGAGAGTCGTTGGCCCTCGACTCCCGCGGGCTTACGATGGGGGCAACCGCCACTGTTGCTCGACTGTCCCCCATGGATATACCGCTGCCACGGGTGTCCGCCGCCTTATCCACATCTGGTGCCGTGAGGGAGGCTGATTCAGTGCATCGGCGGAGGGATACGCCTGCTGTCCCGCTCTCCGGAAGTGGCCACAACATTGTCACAGGATGGTAGTGCTCTCATGCTGACGCCAGTTTTTGTCCGAATTACTAAGAGACACTGTAGACTGCCAACTTGATCAGCTCCGGTGGGACCTCAGCGTGACACGGTAGGGAAGATTTTGCCTCCCTCGCCTTTGAGTCATGGTTCATGCTGCCTGTTCTTTCTGTTGGCGCTAACGAACTTTTTGAACTGCCGAAAGGGATTCTGGTCCTGCCGCTACTTATTGGAGACATTGAACTATACTCTGGACCTGCCTGGCCTTGACCAAAATGGCGCCAGTATGGGAGCGACTTGCAACTCCTTATGACGTTCTAGTTACTTAGCCTTGACGTTATGAGGGATGAATGCGGTCTTTGTGCACATGGCGTGCGGGGAAGGGTACTGACTGGGCATATGGACAACCCTATTGATGTCGATTTTTCATTATTGATTATTGTATTATTAAAGCTTCGAAGTAATGTTACCCATGATACTCGCCCATGGTGTGCGTATGGACGATTTTATTGTAACTGATCCTGTTATACTTTCAATTATAAAATCAACCTTCACTGATCCTGCAACCGTTTGTCACGTTTAGTTTTTTCAATTAAATGGCTCGCTTGTTACATACTCCTATACCCCTGGCTTTTGACCCTTTCCTACGCGCGGTCTGTACTACCGCCCTCGAGCGATCTATGTAATGAACAGACTACCATTGCCGAGACACAAGGGAATGCATGTCAGAGAGATAAGTCAAGTACGTGGTAGATAAAAACATTTTCGTGTTTATGCACGCTGATGTGCTTTGAACGCTGCCCCCCCCCCTCATCATTTAGATTACCACCGCCCATTGCACAAAAAGCGTACCGGGCGCTCCCCACGCAAAAAAAACTATTTTTTTTTTTATTTTATTTTTTGCCCCGCGGGGCCCTATTAAATCCTCCACATCAAACCTAGAGGGTGAGGGAGGATCTACTATGCCCCCTTATGGTCATTTCCCCCTTTGTTTTGGCCTCCTTTTGTCTCTCGATCCTACCGAGAGACAAGATGGCGACTGCTCCGGACTGTTTAGAATGTTGACAGACACCGGAGAGCCAATCAGCTTCGCTTCGCGAAGTTCCGTTACGCGTCAAGTACGCGTACCGGAGCGCTACCCGGAGCGCTGTTACAGATATATATATTTTTTTGAACGTTAATTTATCAAAATCCACTGGAGCACATATATTGAGACCTAGCAAAGGCACATCGGGCTACCAGTCCCTACAATTTTGCCAAGTTTGTTGCAAATCCATTCAGCCGTTCGGGCTAAAAGTGAGGCCCATTCATTTATGGAAAAATGAATGGGAAAAACGCGTTTTGGGACCCCCCTTTTTTCTCGGCCCCCCCTTGACGAAACCCCCCCAAATTGTCAGGGGCTGATCAGAAACAAAATGCGCGATATATAGTTAGTACAACTAACTATGTATGGAATTTCAATGGTTTTGTGTGAGTAAAAAAAAGGTTTCTTAAATGCTAATTCCTAACTATATATGGTCTATAACCTATGGTTTTTCAGTGAATTTTCAAGGTTTTGTAAATGCTAATTACTAACTATATATGGTCTATAACCTATGGTTTTTTCAGTGAATTTCATTGGTTTTTTAAAAGCTAATATCGATAGCTGCAAAATGTATTCTTCTTTAAATCAAAAAATATATTTTATATGTTTATTAATAATTTTTTTTATTATTATTTTTTTTTGTTCGCTCCCGGTTCGCGAACCGGGAAGCTTCCCGTTAGCTCAATTTGGTGCCGCGACCCGGTCCGCGAACCGGTAAACGTTCCGTTTGCGCAACTGCCGCGTTAGAAATCAACATCGTGACGCATCGCGGAATCGCGACGTATCACGTTGTCGCGTAATGCGTCTTATGACGCGCCGCGTTAGCGCACCCGGAAGTGCTCCGGTACGCGAACCGAGACGCGAAGCGCAGCTCCCCGGAAGCGATCCGGGTCGCGTCGCGAAAGCGCGACGTATCGCGTTGCCGCGTAATGCGTCTTATGACGCGCCGCGTTAGCGCACCCGGAAGTGCTCCGGAGCACGAACCGAGGCGCGAAGCGCAGCTCCCCGGAAGCGATCCGGGGCGCATCCCGCAGCGCGTAACATAAGCGTAACAGGTCATGTGACTTGTTAATAAAACTTTTCATTGGTTCATTTCACTTTTGGTTTCCTAATGATGTAAGGCTAGGTCATGTGACCTAAAAATAACACTTTTCATTGGTTTAGAACTATTTTTTTTCAAAATGATGAAAGCCCCCACCTTTTTTCTCACTCTGACTTTCAACTTTGTGAAAGGAAGACCTATTTTGCTGAGTGGAAAATGGCTTCACGAGTAGCTGCAGCTGGAGCACCACCACCACCACCTCCTCATAGGAAGAGAGGACCACCTCCACAGTTCCTTCCCAACACAGAGGAGGAAGAGGATGAAGAAGAGGAAGAGGAAATACAGCCAACACAGTTTTTACGTGAGGAGCCCCGGATATCTCACCATAAAAATAGTTTTATTTGGCTGTTTTTTTCTTTTCCTGAGGGACAAAAAAAAGTTAATGCTCGCTATGTGACGTGCCTCATATGCAAAGAGGACTTATCTAGAGGCACAAATAAGAAGTATAGTTACGGCAACTATACTATGCACCGTCACGTGCAGAGGTGGCATCCACTAAATTACAGCAGGGCAGAGATGCGTGACCTCCAGGACAACCCATCAACTCCTGTGGCCAGGACATCGGCACAGGTAACTCTGTCGGGGCCAGAGGCACGGGAAACAGTGCCAAACATTCAAGACAACTTTGTCCACATGAAGATAGTGTGTTTATATTGCGGTACCTTACTCTCATGTGGCAATATGAGTATTAATTTGATAAACAGAGCATTTGAAAACCACAAGTGCTCAAAACGCCCCCAAAAATAAAAAACATTTTTGCTCCTGGTGAGCCCTTTCCAATGCCTGTTTTTCGTTGTTTCCCCCCCCCCAAAATCCAAAAAAACCATAAAATTGTTAAAAAAAATACAAAAAAAACAAAAAATGTTCAGAAAAATAAAAAAATATAAAACAACAAAAACATTTAAAAAAAAGTTCTTTTCAGAACTACCTCCCCTTTATAAAAAAATTGTTTAGCACTCTGGCAACCTCTATTTCTTTTGGTTCGCTTCCCGGTTCGCTCGCCGGTACGTGAACCGGGAGCGAACCAAAAAAATTTTTTTTTTAAAAAAGAAGAGTAAGTATAAGGGAAGTAAACAGAGAGTAATGTTAAAAGAAAGACAGCTATAGGGACTAAACCAGAGATACTGTTTAATAGATTTATTTACCGAAGAAAAGATGTAAGAGGATATAATTGTGAAAAACAAAATAGATAAGGAAGTGAAAGAAAAAAAGGAGAGTAGAAGAATAACAAGGAAGAGTTTCTTAGAGAATGTGAGTGAATGTTCAAAATAAGATTAAAACATGTGGAATAACAGAGAGAAAAAACAGAAAGCAGAAAAGAAGAAGTAACAGAAAAAGAATAATTGAAACAGCAAAGAAATGTAAATAACATAGGGGCACATTATCAACATAGGCAATAAAAGTTTTGCAGCTTTTTATCGGCAGAAATGTGTCGCTAAAGCCGCTTTTGCTGCAGAAAACTGCCGCTAAAACCGCTTTTGCAGCAGTTTTCTGCTGATAAAAACAGCAATAATTTTATTGGCTGTGTTCATAATATGCCCCTTAGTGTGCTTCAACTACACAGAGAAAGCATAATGAACAAGTAGTGAAAGAGTGATCAGTCAGAGACACTAAGAGTAATAGAGACGGAGTGAGTGAACAAGAGTGAGGAACTATGAGAAGAGAAAGACTGAGAAAAGGAGTGGAAGGAGTAGAGTAAGTAAGTAATAGAGAAAGGAATGAGGGAAATAGCAAAGGCAGGAAAGTGAGGGTTAAAGAAATGAAGTAGTGAAACTAATAGAAGTTAAATGTGATAGAAATGTAACGAAAAGAGTAGAAAACATTTACCTTATAATTGTCGTTAACTTAGTCACTTGTTATTTTTATACTTTCAATCTGTGAAAGAGAGAACAAACATTTGAAAAATATTAAAACATGTATTTAAAAATTAGAAAAGACAAGGGAAAAGAATGAAGGACAAACAGTTTTTCAACAACTTTGACACTTACAGAAGCTTCTGCTTCTCCAGGCCCCCTACACAGTCCTAAAGATATACATTTTAAACTAACAGTATCTTGATGCAGATGAACTGAGGCCTATCTTGGAACATGGTGCATCTTTTGCACTGCTGTTGTCTCACAAAAGTGACGCAATGGCAGCGCAAAAGAGGTGCACAATCATCATAAAACTGTTCCTAACATTTTAAATGATTGTTTCAGGATGGCAATAAGGTGTGTCCTATCCAGACGTTTGTTTCAGGTGAGGCCTACTCAGGGTTGCAGATGAAATTTAGGCTTGTTCAAGAGTACAGAGGAGATAATACATGTGCAGGCCTACTAACGAAGTGAGTCATGTCCACTGCACTCTTGAACAAATGTCAGACCTCCTCTGTCTCCTTTCCTTAGCTTAGGTATCTCATTGTGCAGATGTAGTCCAGCATATGAAAGAGTACATAAAATGTGAGCACTGTATACAACAACTTTGACACTTATAGAAGCCTCAGCTTTTCAATGCCTACTACACAGTTCTAAATGTATATCATAAATACAAAAAGTACAGAATTAATTATACATGTTAAATGGTTTATTTTTGCTGTTCTCAGAATTTATCAAATTTCACTAAAAATAGTGACTTGAAGGTATTCATCATATAACAGCGGGAAAAAAAAACACAATCAAAATGATTGTGTTTAAAAAACCCATATAACATAACCAAACAGAAATCAGAACTCCTGAAAAGTAACTTACTTTCCATGACGTCGAAGGATATCCTATGAACAGCTTACACTCTGTTGTGCTGCTATTATTTTCAGCCCGCCACTTTCTGAAAGAAAAGCTCCATCGTTTTGAAAAATATGTTACATACAATAAATGACTTCTCGCTCTCTACCACACGTTTCCACAAGGCCAAATCGTGTAAGAGTCATTTATAACTCTTGGAATTCTTCTAAGCAAATCCCGTCATTTTGTATTTCCGCAACTTTCAGAAAGAAAACGTTCAAGATCACTTTCACAATCCTGGACTAGTAATATCTTACCCTTCTTGCTCACTCATGTTCTACATTTCCTATGACACTAATACTGCTTTCTATGAAGCAGACTTACACTACCTCTATGAGTACTACAATTATTTAATTCTCTACATCACTTTTAATCACAAAGCAATATAAAACAGTAGATAAAATTATATCAACCCCTAGAATCATTATACGCCAGTTACCTACCCTAAATTCTCTTTTCTGAAAACAGAAAGTAAGAATATTTTTAAATAAAAAGCCAACATTGTATCGTAGTCAAATGGGAATAATTTCCGAAACAGCAAATTTTTTTACATTTTCAATAAGCTGTGTAATAAGCGGATCTGTCAAATGACCATCATGCCATATAATAGCTTCAGTTAAAAATGTTCTTCCTAAAATCAACGACTGTGTAGCCACAACATTTGTAATTAAAGTTGAAGACTTACTTTCATCAGGTTTATATAGTTGGATTTTCAAAATGACATTATAATCAAAAGTTTGGACCAATAATCTAGACAGCATTGCAGACTTACATTCCCTCTACTCCATGTTTTGATTGGCTGCTTGAATTAGCTTATAAAAAGAAACAGTTTTTCTGAACTCATACAAAGTGCAGTTATTTTTCCATGACGTCAAGTGTTATGGTAAGAACACCGTTTGCTTTGGGAAATACTCTGTTGTCCTTCAACTAATCTCTGCCCACCACTTTCTGTAAGAAAATCTTCTTTTTTTCAAGGAACTATTTAAAACTCAAAAATAACTTTTGACTCTGTACTACACTTATCCTCAAGGCCAAATCGTGTAGGAGCCATTAGAACCTCTTGAAATTCCTCAGAGCAAATCCTGAGATTCCTTCCCTAAAATTTTGGTTTTAAAAACACCAGGTAAGAATTTTTAAGGTCAAAAGGCAATTTTTTTTTTTAAAGTTAAAACAGAATCATTGCAGAATGACCAGCCATTTCTAGACTTTAAATAAGCTGTGTAATGTCCTGATGTTATTGAAGGACCGTCATGATATATAATTGCTGCAGTTACAAAAGTCCTTCCTGATATTGACAACTGTGAAGCCACAAAATTTTTAATCAAAGTTATCAATTTTGTTCCATCAGGCCTACATCGTTGGAACATTAAAATGACATACTGGCCATATGTTCGTATAAATAATGTTGACAACATTGCAGACTTACATTGGCCACACTCCATGTTGTGATCAGCTGCTTTTACTAGCTTATTAAAGGACACTGATTTACTCTCTGGCAAAGTTAAATATATAAATCTTTCTGAGTCTACACTAGTAGTACTTGATACCCTACAGTTCTCGCAGTCATGCTGCCATTGATAAGAAAGCCCAAACAGGTGATCTACATCTACACCTTCAGCATGCAATACATCAAGCATATACATTAAAAACTCCTGACAATCTTGCTGAATATTTTGAGAGAATTGTGTTTGACCTGAACATCTGTCTAACAGATTTCGAATTTCAGACACACTTTCTATTTTTGTTCTATCAGTGCTACATTTCTCTAACACAGAATTTAACAAACTGCAAAATCTTTGATCAGAATTGACCACAATCTCTTCTTTTACATTTTCTATAGAAAACAAAACATTAACCACTACATTAGCATAGCAGTTGACACCAGAACTGTTTTCAAATTGAAAACCAACAACATCTTCAACAGAATCCTTTTTCTTTCTGCTTATAATTTCCGGTTCATCGACTTTTCGTCTTTTTGCTACAACCTCCCTACTATTGGTCACATTTCTTCGTTTCCGGCCTACCACACGTTTCTCAAACAAAGGATATTGAGGCAAATGTGGCGCGTACTCTCTTCTTAACCTATTGTATTCCTTAACACAATCTAGATCCGCACAAATGTTTGTGACATCACACTCAATCAAGTACAATCCCGATAAAGTTCTAACTCGTGACAATGCCACATATGCCATACCCTCCTTGAACACAGAACTGCCAATATTCACCAATGCACTGTCTACACTTAAACCTTGCGATTTATGGATTGTCACCGCATATGCCAAGCAAACAGGAAACTGCTTACGGTGAACATATAAGTCTTTTACAAGCATAAATCTAGCAGAACAACGACCAATTAGCTGTACTTCCTCAATGCCATCAAATTTAATTTTTTAAAATTCAATTCCATCTCTATTTCTGTATTTCACAAAATCAACAACATTACCCATTAATCCATTTACCAGACCTCTTTCAACATGTAAATTCCTTCTTAAAATTATACGGCAGTTTAAGCACACATTCAGAGTCTTTTCAAAACCCGCTGTTGTAGATATAGTCTTCTCTAATGAATCCAATTTTGTTTTCAAATTCTCAGACAAAATAATTGTTGATCCCATATGCTCTACTCTGTCAATAGCTTCCAGTTTCACAATCTCTTGGTTTTCTAAATGCAACATTTTGTTATTGAAGATGGCACATTCTGCAAGAGTTGGCATCAAACATATTCCAGATTTCTTCTCAGTAATTTTCTGAAAAATATTCTCAGGCACAACGTCTTGTTCTGGATATAAATTTGACAGTAATCGTGCATGTAAAGCTTCTTTCCCATGCTCGGTCACTTTTCCAATTCTAACATCTTGTAGAATATTCTTGTAATCTTCATCCTTTGTCTGACGCATATTTTCATGCAGTTCAGCATAATTGAAGTTTAACCATATATTGACGTTGCCAATGCTCCCTAGGCACTTCCTGGTATCTTCATGCGTGAGCATTTTGAACACAGGTTGTCCTTTCACTGGTGTCAGCTGCAGAAGATCTCCGAAAACAATGATGTGTTTGCCACCAAATAACACATCATACTCTGTTTTAAGAACTTCTTGCATTCTCAAATGCACAAAGGCAAGCATGACATTAGAAACCATGCTTACTTCGTCAATGATAAGAAGTTTCATTTTCCTCAAGACTCTTGAAACTTCACAACAAGCATCTCCAGATAACTTGTGGTATTGTAATTTGTTATCATGCTCCACTGGCAGCATCAATAGACGATGCAAAGTAATACCTTTAATGTTATGTGCTGCCAGTCCAGTTGGAGCGGTGACAACACAAGACAGCGATGACTCAGTCCTTTCCTGCAAATAACATGAAATTGCTTTAATGAGGAAACTTTTTCCAGTTCCCACTTCTCCACTCACGTACAGTCGGACAGGCTTCAACGACGTACATGAGCACTCTTTCTTCTCATGACTTAATCCATGATCAATTTGCTTGGTAACTTCGTCATATATTTTCCTCTGCTCAACGTTGAGTTGTCTTTCCAAGTCTTCTAAGTTAACCACATCCTCCTGAGCATGTGCCATGGCTCTTTCCACTTCATTCATGGCAGTGGCAGCTTCATTTTTGATAACAGGTCCTCCTAGTGGATCCTGACTCAATGAAACAGAACTCTGACTGTCCTGAGAACTGTCTCTGGCAATCTCGGCTGCAATCGTTGCTTCCTGCTCGATTTCCGCATTCAACATTTCAAGATATTTGGGAAAAGCAGGACATTCAATGGTCTCCTTGGCGGCAGTGAAAGAGTCTTCGTAACAGAGGAAATCTCCAAGCAGTTCCTCTTCTGCACGCCAAGGCTTAAAAAGTTGCAAAAGTGCTAAATAGAAAAACTCCTTTTTTTCAGGAGATTCGCCACTCAATTTTCGATGGTTTACCAAGTGGCATTTTCTTTGCTTGACCAGACATCCCTCACTTCCAATTACAGCATACACTCCTTTATCAATATCTTCGTTGATGTTCCTCTTGAATATGTAATTTTGTAGAACCTCATACAGACAAACATTCTCGAGGTGACTGCTTCGATTTGGATAATATGTATCCAACATGTTGGTCTTCAAAATATCGGTACTGTTTGGCTCCTTTTCCGCCAAATACTCAATTTCCCGCACAGGTTTCAGAACTCGATTACGCGTTGCAGCAAGACCAAGACTCTCCCAAACGATACTCCTAGATTTGGCATAGAGACTTGCTGAAGACAACCGGTCAGAACATTCGTAAGCTCCGATTTCTCGATGCGACAACATCTTCAGACTGAAACTGTACAACTTCTTACTGAGGCTCTTTTCATGGGAAATGTCCTCCCACATATCCTTCAATTCTGTCTTTTCATTTTTGGTGATGTAAGATGTCACATACCGAGCCACAGCCATACAGTTATCAGCCACAAACTGTATATCCATGTTAGCATTCCACATGGACAAAATCACTGGGTTGTAGTCGTTGATGTACTTGGAGTCTTCGTTCCTTTTCAAATTGTATGTGTTTTTAGGTGATTTCTTCATCACATTATGTCGCAGCGAAGACATCAAACTGTTTACTCTCCCTTTAGAAATCACCGGTCGTGGAAAGGCGAAACGACATTTGGTGTAGAACTTGTCCTTGTTTCTGAATTTACGACGACAGTACTTTCCGCAACGATGGCTTTGGAAGCGTAGAACTTGTTCTCTTAGGCTTTTGTCCTCCTTTGCATTTGGAACAGCACATGTAGAATACTGTTCTATGAAACTCATCACTAAGTCCTAGGTGCGACCAAGGCCCTGCAGATCTATCTCATATGTTTTACACTTGTCAGAATCTTACGCCAGTTTTGATAGAAATTGAAAGGTTTTTAACAGGGTTGCTAAAGCACCAGATCTCTCTATCCCCTACTACTGTATTGATTGGCAGGGATGAAAATCTCAAACTTGAACAAGGGGCCGAAGCATTCATCTTCCTATCTATGGCTGTTTTTAGAATTCTAATTGCGGCGGCCTGGAAAGATTCTGTAGCTCCCACCTTTCAGATGTGGTTGACTAGGCTGCTGGGAACTCATAATATAGAGGAATGTTTATACAGTTTTAAAGGAAAGAGGTCGAAAGACTATGGCAAGAAGATTTGGGCTCCTCTTAGAAATTGGAGAGAAACCAGATGAATAACAGTAAGCAGATCAAGAGCCAATGTTGATCGATCCTCCTACATAATACTGTGTGAAATGAAGTTGGTTCTATGTTATGTATTAATCAATTGTCAAGATCTATAAGATGTATAATGTATATAGTTACCTCAATGTCTGATTTTATCCTGCTGACCTATTTATTTTTTTGATACTCAAACCATCTCGAATTCAAAAAAAAAAAAAAAGAAACTCATCACTAAGTCTTCTGGATCCGTTCCAAATTTAGGTGCATCCTTGATCCACAGCAGCATATGTATATGAGGAGCACCTCTTGCTTGGTACTCCTTTCTCCAGAAGAAATCCAACACCTCTCCAAGAGGTGGATTTCTCTTGTTCATGATGAAAGACATCATAGCTTCAAATCTATGATTGAAGTACCTGCATACATTCACTGGATCCAAAGAGCACAGTTCTCCGGGTGTCTTGAATTCGATATTTTCAATGTTTCCATTTGCCTCTCGTAGAAATTCAAGTAAGTCTTCCCAGCCATACTCGGCACAGCTCAGAGTGAGGAACCATGTGGGAGTTCCTAAGTTCCTCAGCATACATTTTAAATCACCATGACAAAGGTACCAGTACTCATTAGTACCACGCTGACACGCCATGAGATTAATCAGGTGATAATCCAAAATACTGTCTTGCACATTGACTTTATCCATAAAGTCACTTGCAGAGATGTTTTGCATCTGTATACCACTTTTCAAGATGTGGTTCACTGCATATGACAGTCCAGACAGATCGCTTTCAAACAGGAGATGAAACAAATAGGGAATGCATTGTCGAAACCTAGCATCTTCTGCATACAATCGTAAAGTCCGGTATTCAGAAGCAGGAATTTGATGAGGTCGCTCATCATATCTTCCTCCTTGACCTGTTGGAAATAGCTGTGGGAAACACCGAGCTTCCAAACTTTCCTCCCAAACACTAATGGGACTCCCTTTGGCTTGTTTCATTTGAAACAACTCAATAGCATTCCCCATGACTTCCTTGGAATGCAAAGGATGAACACTATAATGTTCATATATTTCTTCACTTTTAGAGGGTTCTACTTTCTCAATTTGACCAGCACACAAATCGCTATCCTCTTCCTCACTTACTTCCTCTTCTGCAACATATACATTCTTATAGTACTTATTATTTTTTTTCAAATACAATGTTGCCTTTTTGACTTTCCTAACATCCACTAAATCTTGCCATATTTTCTTATTCTTTGTCGGAACCCCATTAACTAAGATAACCAGAGGTTCCTCTTCCACTTTTTCTACTCCAATTGTGTTAATGTTTTTCTTCAAATCTAGAGGCAAATAAACAACTCTTCCCTTTAATCCTCTCTGTAAATCTGATGGAGGCAATTTTCCTGTCTTTGGCTCCATTCTTACAATAGCCTGAAAGGGATGGATACTTTGAATCAAAATAGATTCATAAGTATTTAAATCCTTCAATTCAGAAGGAATCTCAACCAATTCCAGATTATTATGAACCGCTCTAGCAGGCATCTGGTTTTGATTTAATTTATTACAACAATAAGTACACACACGTTGATCTAATCCCAAATCAAAACATTTTCTACCATCAAGTATGTTGCAAAATCCTTCCATTCACTATTATTTTCCCTTTCACTTTTTGCATAGAAATCCACTAACTTAGTCTGATTCTTATAATAAGTGCGTCGACAACACACACAAGTGAAATTAGGCCTCTCACTTGATTTCACCTGAAACGTGGCAATTTCCTTCTGAAAATTATCTGTACTGGAAACCTGTACACTATCTTCCACATTACCCTCTTCTTGTGGGTCAATTTCAACATTCTCCTCTTTACTTCCAAAGTAACAAAACTCAATTTCTTCACACATATTCTTCACATCTATTTCAGAACCATGCAAAAGAGCAGCGCATAATTGTTTAAGCATAACTGCTGGACTCTTAGCATAATACAACATTCTAACTAATTTCCTCACTTTATTATGATGCACTGCTAGCATCCTGAAATGATGAAAAACACTCTGGCATACTCTCCTGGAAAGACAAGCCAGTGAATGACCATGCAAACCTGTCACTTCTCTCACTCTGCAAGGATCTAATTCTTGCAACAACTTCATTTTCTGCTTCAAACTTTTCTTATTAAATGGCCGTACAAAATCACAAAGCAAATTGATGGAATCCTGTCGCACACTGCAAATACTACTACACTTCCAGGTGTACACAGGACCCTTAGGACGTCTTCCTAAAACCTCATTACCTAACACCTCTTCTGTCTCTGTTGTCACAAGTTTTTCTTTTTCAACTGGACAACCATCTTTCACCTCATAAGCTCGACCATTGGTGTCAACTGCATGCACCAAATCATTATCCTGGAAATAACTCTCCTCATTAAAAAATGCCTCACAACTTGAACTATGCATCCATTCTCCGGAAAAAACTTCACAAAAATTACTACGATTAACTATTCTCTTCCATCTACTATTTCTTTTGAAATCATAAATTGCCTTGTTTAGCTTACTAATTCTATTGATTATCAAAATAAATAACTTTCGTTTAATTTCAAATGCCTGATCAATAACTTTCTCAACTTTTTTTTTTCTCTTATAAAAAACCACTTTCTGTTGACCTTTCTTAATATTTTTTAACAAATTGCCAATTATCCTGTTGCGGAACATTCGTTTACGAATGTCCCTAAACTGTTGTTTCCTTCTACTATCATGCACAGAGTTATCTCTTGCTCTAGCAGTAACATTTTGGATTGGCCTTTCCTTTCCGTTTAAATTGCTTCTCTTTTTCTGGACTAAAACATTTTCTGTAGTACTACTTTTTTTTTTACAAATGTTTCTTATGAATGATTTCGTGGTCTTACCCGGTGCTTTCTTGGTGACTTGACGATTTTTTCTTGTAGAGGACTGCTGCATTAATTGATGAACCTGCTGTCTTTGACGTTTTGTAGCCTTTCTGATTCTATCCTTAGACGGCATTCTCAAAATTTGAAATGATCTGCAGTTGAATCTGTGGTAAAATATAATAAAAAATGTTATTAACCACTATTACCAAACAGTAAATCAATAACAGTCATCAAAAACTTAACACACTACTTGACATTTTTACATAGAATATTTTTTAGTGCTTTGGCAAATTTAGAATACACAAATAGCAGAAAAGAAATGTAATTCTTCTTCATTTTACCTGTCCTGTTTTATATGTGAATCTGATCTAATTTTATGAGCATATTTTAATATTTTATTGAAGACACTACACATAACCTGTTTTTGAAGGTGTGTTTAATTTTAAATGAAACGGTTTACATTTTTACTTTTCATTTATTGTAAATTTTAAAAATAAATGTTTATAGTTCCATAGGCTCAAGCAGGTCAGCTTCCCACCCTATGTCATACAATTCTGACAAATCGGCATCCTCATCATGTTCTTCATCATCCTCAGGATTTAAATCATCCAAGGGATCTACTTCCACTGACGTTTCAATTACAAGTTCAATGATAAGGTCGAGATCAACTGATTGCTGATTGTCACTCATGGTTGATGTTGTTGTTATCTTTAAAGAAAGAGAACAACAATGAGATGTTGCAGAGTAAGAGACAAATCTCAGAGATTATAATAGTAAAATTGTTTAACAAGAGTAACATTTTGCAGCTATTATTTAGCCATGTCCAGCGATGCTGAGGAGGTGAGGCCTATGTCCAAGTTTTCAGTGAACAGGACTCATCTCTTCTTAACCTTGGATAAGCCTCACCGACTCTGTGTCCCCTGCTCATACTTAAATGTACAGGGGCAGATTTATGCTAAGTGGCGCATCCCCATGGATGCACCAGTTAATGTGCACCGCTGCTCTGCCACCCATAGTGTGCCGCATTTACAATGTGGAGCACCATTGAGCAAAAACAGCACCGATGCGTCACGCATCTGTGCCGCAAAAGCAGCACATTGCAGGAATCACGTCATAAGCGCGACATGTCTACTGCAATGCACAGGAGGAAGCCTCACATTGCATGGTGCATCACTTCTTATGCCTGTTTCAAACAGGCGTAAGGATTTGATTCAGCAATGCTATAAAGCTGACTCAGTGAAATCTTCTAAATTTCACTGTGTTAGTTTTACAGGGCTTTCATGCAAATTAATGCATACCTTGCAACAAAACACCTATATGAAAACTGACGCAGGTTTCATGTGGCACAGGACTTTACAGCATGACACATCTGCCAAGATGCATCAAGTTGTAAATATGTCGCCACATAGCAAATCTTTTGCACCGCCGCTGCGTCACAAAAGTGACGCACAGTGACGCAAAAGAGACATACACCTATCATAAATCTGTCCCTAACATTTTAAATGATTGATTCAAGATTACGATAAAGTGTGGCCTATCCAGAGGTTTGTTTGAGGTGAGGCCTACTCAGGGTTGCAGATGAAATTTACGCTTGTTGAAGAGTACAGAGGAGATAATACATGTGAAGGCCTACCAATGAAGTAAGTCATATCCACTTCACTCTTGAACAAAGGCCAGACCTTTTCTGTGTCCGTGGACAGACCTAAACTTCATCTGCACAATGTCATTCGTAAACTTAGGAAACACAGGTGATGTAATTGAAAAATGTGGAGTTTCTTTTCCTCATTTCACAATCACATCACCTGTGTTTCCTTTGCTTAGGTATCTCATAGTGCAGATGGACTCTAGCATATCAAAGAGTACACATAAGTTGAGCAGTGTATACAACAATTTTGACATTTACAGAAGATTCAGCTTCTTATCTTGTTGGAGATGAAATGAGGCCTGTCTTGCAACATGGTGCATCTTTTGCATCACTGCTGCATCGGTTTCATGTGGAACGGGACTTTACAGCATGACACATCTGCCTAGATGCATCAAGTTGTAAATATGTCACCACATAGCAAATCTTTTGCACCGCGGCTGCGTCACAAAAGTGACGCACAGTGACGCAAAAGAGGCATACACCTATCATAAATCTGTCCCTAACATTTTAAATGATTGATTCAGGATGACGATAAGGTGTGGCCTATCCAGAGGTTTGTTTAAGGTGAGGCCTACTCAGGGTTGCAGATGAAATTTACGCTTGTTGAAGAGTACAGAGGAGATAATACATGTGAAAGCCTACCAATGAAGTATGTCATGTCCACTTCACTCTTGAACAAAGGCCAGACCTCTTCTGTGTCCGTGGACAGGCCTAAACCTCATCTGCACAATGTCATTCGTAAACTTAGGAAACACAGGTGATGTAATTGAAAAATGTGGAGTTTCTTTTCCTCATTTCACAATCACATCACCTGTGTTTCCTTTGCTTAGGTATCTCATAGTGCAGATGGACTCTAGCATATCAAAGAGTACACATAAGTTGAGCAGTGTATACAACAATTTTCACATTTACAGAAGATTCAGCTTCTTATCTTGTTGGAGATGAAATGAGGCCTGTCTTGCAACATGGTGCATGTTTTGCATCACTGCTGCATCGGTTTCATGTGGCACGGGACTTTACAGCATGACACATCTGCCTAGATGCATCAAGTTGTAAATATGTCGCCACATAGCAAATCTTTTGCACCGCCGCTGCGTCACAAAAGTCACGCACAGTGACGCAAAATAAGCTTACACCTATCATAAATCTGTCCCTAACATTTTAAATGATTGATTCAGGATGACGATAAAGTGTGGCCTATCCAGAGGTTTGTTTGAGGTGAGGCCTACTCAGGGTTGCAGATGAAATTTACGCTTTTTGAAGAGTACAGAGGAGATAATACATGTGAAGGCCTACCAATGAAGTAAGTCATGTCCACTTTACTCTTGAACAAAGGCCAGACCTTTTCTGTGTCCGTGGACAGACCTAAACCTCATCTGCACAATGTCATTCGTAAACTTAGGAAACACATGTGAGGTAATTGAAAAATGTGTAGTTTCTTTTCCTCATTTCACAATCACATCACCTGTGTTTCCTTTGCTTAGGTATCTCATAGTGCAGATGGAGTCTAGCATATCAAAGACTACGCAGAAGGTTAGAACTGTATGGAACATGGCTATGTAAGTCAAATAATCAAAATCTAAATTTGCTAAGCACACATGGGGGCGTATTTACAAGGACCTTGCACCACAGGGAAAGGTCTTAAATTAAAATGGGAAAAATAACATCAGAGAGACTCAAAGGCCTTATAAATATGCCCCAAGCAACCTATGAAGCTCTAGCATTACATATCAAGAAACCTAATTGATTTCAAAAATCGTTTTTAAACACATCATCTAAATAAATTATATACCTACATTCATCGGGAAGTGACTTAAAATGCCCTAAGACACATGAAAGCGTTTTTTTTAAGCCCTTGCTCCATTTTTAGATCACTTTTAACATGGCTATGTAAGTCAAATAATCAAGATCTAAATTTGCCAAGCACAGATGGGGGCGTATTTACAAGGACCTTGCACCACAGGGAAAGGTCTTAAATTAAAATGGGAAAAATAACATCAGAGAGACTCAAAGGCCTTATAAATATGCCCCAAGCAACCTATGAACCTCTAGCATTACATATCAAGAAACCTAATTGATTTCAAAAAACGTTTTTAAACACAACTTGTAAAGCAATTATATTCATACATTCATGGGGAAGTTAGTTAAAATACCCTAAGACACATGAAAGCGTTTTTTTTAAGCCCTTGCTCCATTTTTAGATCACTTTTAACATGGCTATGTAAGTCAAATAATCAAGATCTAAATTTGCCAAGCACAGATGGGGGCGTATTTACAAGGACCTTGCACCACAGGGAAAGGTCTTAAATTAAAATGGGAAAAATAACATCAGAGAGACACAAAGGCCTTATAAATATGCCCCAAGCAACCTATGAAGCTCTAGCAGTACATATCAAGAAACCTAATTGATTTCAAAAATCGTTTTTAAACACATCATCTAAATAAATTATATACCTACATTCAAGGGGAAGTGACTTAAAATGCCCTAAGACACATGAAATCGTTTTTTTTAAGCCCTTGCTCCATTTTTAGATCACTTTTAACATGGCTATGTAAGTCAAATAATCAAGATCTAAATTTGCCAAGCACAGATGGGGGCGTATTTACAAGGACCTTGCACCACAGGGAAAGGTCTTAAATTAAAATGGGAAAAATAACATCAGAGAGACACAAAGGCCTTATAAATATGCCCCAAGCAACCTATGAAGCTCTAGCAGTACATATCAAGAAACCTAATTGATTTCAAAAAACGTTTTTAAACACAACTTGTAAAGCAATTATATTCATACATTCATGGGGAAGTGAGTTAAAATACCCTAAGACACATGAAAGCATTTTTGTAAGACCCTTGCACTATTTTAGCGTCACTTTGACACAAATCAAAATTTTAAATACACAACTTTCTTCATAATGTTCTCCCTAAACCATACTATTCTCTATCTAAATTAAATGAATCTTTTCTCACCTTAGCAAATACTTTATGAGTTTCAAAACAGTCTCAGAAACACACCAAATTGTCTTTAGCAGAGTAAAAGGTATGCACTCCAGAGTCTGCAGCCATAAAAAGCACAGAAAACCTGTAATTCATCACACATATCTCTCATGTCACCCAATCAAAACTCTTCCCTCACTTTTTTCAAATCAACACCCTTCCCCCCTCTGCCCTTTCTGCCTTTTTTGCATAGCAACCACCTCCTGAAAGACCTCTCATGTTTGCAAGTTCACACAACAATGTTTCAATTGAACTCTGAACTCTCAGTACACCTGCGTATCCAGTGCAATCTTTCATAAAATGATTTTTTTTTGACCATTCAAATTACATCTTTCAAAGAACTCATCCATGCACCCTAACTTTCTGTTTTCAGCAATCAAAATCCACCAATCACTGCTACTGCTTCATTAACACAGAAACTCCACAGTTTTTTTCATTTTAAACTCTTATTTTTTCAACTCCCATTTCATTGCCACACTTCATCTGACTGCAGCAGAACCTCCTCTAACCATGTTTTCTGTCTGGATTGTTGGACATAGTTACATCTACTGGGCTCAGAGGTATGCTGATAACAGAAACTTACCTAACTTCAATTTACAAGATGTGGAAATTAAGTGGTTTGGCCACAGAGGATTAAAATGTCACCAATTGATACCATTGGTGAAAACCTTTATGCATTTGCCTAAACCTGACCTGTTAATTGTGCACTGTGGAGGAAATGACTTGGGCACTTTGACTGGGGTAGGTCTGGAAATGCTTTTAAAGGACACCTTTGAGCAATTGATGGCACTTTTTCCTCAAACTGCCTTGGTATATTCAAATATATGCCAAAGACAGAAATGGAGGTGGTTGAACCAATTTTGTCCACAAATTGAGAAATCGAGGAAGCATGTAAACAAATCTGTTTCAGCTTACATGAGAGACCATGGAATGGGCTCCATCTACAACAATAACTTACGTTACTACATGCAAGATATCTACAGAGGAGATGGAGTTCACTTCTCAGATGAAGGGAACAGAGTTTTCGATCTGAATTTAAAAATGTGCATTGGTACCTACTTATAAGTACCTAAATGTACCATAAACCCAAAAGCTCTTCTCAGAGCTACCCTACATCTGATCACTCACAATTATTATTTTACTCTAACTTTTTTCACTAATTTTCAACAAAGTACGCTCCCCGGAGCGCTACCCGGTACGCGAACCGGAAGCTAACTGCGCGAAACTTTTTAAAAAAATGATTTTTTTTCACACATATGGGCCTCCTCAGCCACCCTCAGAAAACCTAGGGGGTCAAAATACGTCTACCGTGCCCCCTTCTACCCATTCTGAACATTATTTGCCCTCCATCTTGTATCTTAATTCGACCGAAACACAAAATGGTGGACTCCCGTAACGCTGCCGGTTCGCGTACCGGGGCGCTCGCCGGGAAGCGCTCCATTAAAAAAGGTGGGAAAGTAATTTACAGAAGAAACTCTGGAGACACTTTCACCAAATATAGATTAGCTCATACTACATACCAATCCCTACCATTTTCACACATTTGGTTGGAATTCCATTTAGCCATTTAGCCTGTAGACCTCTCTAAATACCCTGAGGTAAATTACTTCACAAAACACATCTGAAGTGTTGGAATTGACAACCAATTAAAATGTTACTTTCATTTTCTACTTTTTTTACCTGACATTTGATTGGTTATGTACCTGAATATATATAAAAAAAAGAGAGAGAAACACAGCCATTTTGACTACTACTTCCTGAACTATATTGCAAGATCATTTTCACTCACAACTTAAACTTGTTTTTAAAAGGTAAGATATTATTTTATAAATTTGAAAACATCTTCAGATAGTTATATACTATCCCTCTGTAAGAGTTAGACATTGAGAAAGGCTTGTTTATTATAATTATGGATTGATTTAGGTTTCTGTGGTATTATTATGAATTTACATAGGCTTTCTCACAGGCACTTTTTAATAGTACTACTTCATGCCTCAAAAGTACCTGTCTGAACTTAAACCCAACAGTGCCCTATCTCTACTGATATATTTATTTTTTATTCAAATTTCAGTACAAAAATGCAAGGAGAACAGAACGTTTCCTTTGAAATTGTCCTAGACATGAATAATGAGGAAATAATTGAACCCATTGACTTGGAATTCATGGATGAATCACGAGACCATGAACTTCTACAATGTGTAGAATCTGTGGATCATTTACTTCATTATGATGACGGTCAAATGTGGGAAGTTATGTTCACTCAACAAGAGGACATATCGGACAGTCAAATGTTAGACGTTCTATTAAATTTTGAAAAAGAATCAGAAAAATAAAATTATATTTAATAATAAAAAATTGTTTGAGTCTTTAATCATTTTTATATGTAATTCATAAACTAGTACCAAATTGATTATAATGTAAAGTCAGACTTATAGTATACTGTGCACAATTCCAAAAATAAATATATATTTAATAATCATAAATACTGCTACTTAAATAACAAAACAAAAAAAAAACAACAAAAAGAACAATCAATAAACATACAATATTTCAAAATATCATAGTCTATCATTCTTTTTTCCTTATAGTACGCTCCCCGGACCGCTTCCCGGTGCGCGTACCGGGCGCTACCCACGCAAAAAAACCAATTTTTTTTTGCCCCGCGGGGCCCTTTTAAAGCCTCCACATCAAACCTAGGGGGTCAGGAAGGATCTACTATGCCCCCTTATGGTCATTTCCCCCTTTGTTTTGGCCTCCTCTTGTCTCTCGATCCTACCGAGAGACAAGATGGCGGCCGCTCCGGACTGTTTAGAATGTTGACAGACACCGGAGAGCCAATCAGCTTCGCTTCGCGAAGTTCCGTTACGCGTCAGGTACGCGAACCGGGGCGCTGCCCGGAGCGCGCTTACAGATATATATATTTTTTTTTTAACGTTAATTTCTCAAAATCCACTGGAGCACATATATTGAGACCTAGCAAAGGCACATCGGGCTACCAGTCCCTACAATTTTGCCAATTTTCGTGCAAATCCATTCGGCCGTTCGGGCTAAAAGTGAGGCCAACCGCCCTATGGAAATTAACATGGGAAAAACGCGTTTTGGGACCCCCCTTTTTTCTCGGCCCCCCCTTGACGAACCCCCCCCCAAATTTTCAGGGGCTGCTCAGAAACAGAATGTTCCATTTTCCTGAAAATTTCAGCCAATTCCGTCTACAAACGCCAAAGTTATTAGACATAGAATTTTCAAAAATCCCATAGAGAAAAAATCCTAACTATATATACCTACTGGCGACCGCCAGTAGGTAATATATATATATATATTTATATATATATATATTCACCGAAAAAACCATAGGTTTCAGGAGTTATATAGTTAGGAATTAGTTTTTAAAAAACCTTTGAAATTCACTCAAAAAACTATAAGTTTTAGTGGTGTTATAGTTAGCTGGACATTTTACTCATACAAAACCAATGAAATTGCTCCTATATAGTTAGTTGTACTAACTATATTTCGCGCACCCGCAATCCACTGCTGATGATGTCACATATTAGATCATTCATGACATGGTCAGTGACATCACTGATGACATCTCAAATGACATCCCTGATGACATCACTGATGACATCATCCAGTGAATGTGGTTTGCTTCGTTATTTAAATATGCATTATATATATAGCAATTTACATTGAAGAATGAGTGGATATATATAAATAAATATTTGGATGGAGGATTTAGTAGCAGTGTAATTGACTGTTTACTTGACCAATTTATAATGTCTCACTAAATATAGTGGATAGTGACTGAACTGTGTGAATATCTGTATCACTTTGTCAGTTGTTGTGTAAACTGATTCTACAGTTGGTTACTAGCTATCTGAAAGTCTATATTAGTTATTGATTAGTTAACTGAGTATTTGTATGGGAGTGTGAAAGTGTGTGTGGTTCGGTGGGGGGTGTGTGACTGTCCAAAGATGTGTGAATAGTTGATTCAGTAGATATATGAAGTTAAAACTACATGTTCTAACATGTTTGGGTGAGGGAATCTCTTTATGGGTGTGGTGATGAGCAAATATATTTCTCAAAGGTACAGGTCCAACAAACTAGAAAAATAAAAGGCAGTGTATGTGTCAGTTGTTGTATATAAATAAGTATACATAAGACACAATGATTGTGTGAGTGACTGTATGGATAACTGTATACCTATAATAATGATTTTATAATTCACTAAGTATGACTTACTATCTAAATGAATAGAAGAAGTGGTGTTTGTATAAGTGTTTTGCTAAGTAAATATGTAAGTATGATCCATTGTTTGCATAAGTGAGTAGGATGACTTCATATGTGAATAGGATGCGTGCTGTTGTTTAATGTCGATATTGATGTATAAGTATTTTTGATAGTGGTCTATTGTTCATTGACAGCATGTATGAGTGAATCCATAGGTAAGTGATTAGATGTGTGTATACATCTATGAATCACTGAGTGGATTTTTAGATACTTGTATTGCTGTGACAATGGATTTAAATATGATACTCTGTATTTTACAAACAGTGATGAAAAATTGTATTAGTGTATGAAAAGGTGTATGTGATTGTCACGTGGATGATGTCATCAGTGATGTCATCAGTGATGTCATTTGAGATGTCATCAGTATGTCACTGACCATGTTATGAATGATCTAATATGTGACATCATCAGCAGTGGATTGCGGGTGCGCGAAATATAGTTAGTACAACTAACTATATAGGAGCAATTTCATTGGTTTTGTATGAGTAAAATGTCCAGCTAACTATAACACCACTAAAACTTATAGTTTTTGAGTGAATTTCAAAGGTTTTTTAAAAACTAATTCCTAACTATATAACTCCTGAAACCTATGGTTTTTTCAGAAAATTTCAAAGGTTTTTTAAATGCTGATTCCTAACTATATAAGGCCTGAAACCTATGTTTTTTTCAGTGAATTTCAAAGGTTTTTTAAATGCTAATTCCTAACTATATAAGGCCTGAAACCTATGGTTTTTTCAGTGAATTTCAAAGGTTTTTTAAATGCTAATTCCTAACTATATAAGGCCTGAAACCTATGGTTTTTTCAGTGTTTTTAAAAAAAACATTGATTGGTTAACTGGCTTATTAAGTGTATCTTAGTGAATACATATATTATCGAGTAATGTTTAAATATTTAAATATATGCATTAGTGATGTAATATGTGACGTCATCAGCAGTGCATTGCAGACGTGCAAGTTATAGTGAGTCCAACTAACTATAACGTGGAAATTTCAATGGTTTTATGCGAGTAAAATTTCCAGCTAACTATAACTGGTGTGAAACCTATGGTTTTTTCAGTGAATTTCAAAGGTTTTTTAAATGCTAATTCCTAACTATAACTGGTGTGTAACCTATGGTTTTTTCAGTGAATATATATATATATATATATATATATATATATATATATATATATATAAAATTTCAATGGCAAAATGAAACCCCTCATTATGTTCCTTTTCAAATTAAATGTATTAAGTGTTACCACTTTATTCCAATCAAGATGACTTCAGGTGTGCCATACTTTTGTCTTAAGTAAGACTGTTAGCGTTCTAGTTGTTCTTTAGAACACTCTGGGACATTCTGTCATTGGGCTATAGTTGGGCTACATCTGGCTGATATTTGGGCTACATTTGGGTTCTTTTGTCTCTGGTGGCCATCTTGGGAGACTGCATATCAGAATTTTTTTAATGAAATATAAGAGGATTTGAGAAGTCACTCAAAATGTGCCCTAATTTATCTTTCTTCAGCACTAATCATAATTTCCATGGCAAAATGAACCCCCTCCTTTTGTTCCTTTGCAAATTAAATGTTTTAAGTGTTAACACTTTATTCCAATCAAGATGACTTCAGGTGTGCCATACTTTTGTCATAAGTAAGACTGTTAGCGCTCTAGTTGTTCTTTAGAACACTCTGGGACATTCTGTCATTGGGCTATAGTTGGGCTACATCTGGCTGATATTTGGGCAACATTTGTTTTTTTTTGTCTCTGGTGGCCATCTTTGGGCTACATTGGGCTACATTTGGGCTCTAACATATATATAGCCCAATGTAGCCCAATATATATTTTTTCAAAGTTAATTTTCGTAAAAACCACTGGAGCACATATCTTGAGACATAGCAAAGGCACATCGGGCTACCAGTCCCTACAATTTTGCCAAGTTTGGTGGAAAACCATTCAGCCGTTCGGGCTAAAAGTGAGTCCAACCGCCCTATGGAAATTAACATGAGGAAAACACGTTTTGGGACCCCCTTCTATCTCGGCCCCCGCTTGACGAATCCCCCCTAAACTTTCAGGGAAGGAGCGGAGCGCCGCGAGGCAAAGTTAAGGAACATTTCAGGAAGATTCCTCAACCGGCGCCAAATTTATTCCCAATAGAATGTTGCGATTTCCCTATGGAAAACAATCCTAACTATATATACCTACTGGCAAAACAGACACCGACTCTCCGTGGGTTGGAAGATCAAAGATACTTTATTAAAAAAAATAAACGACCAGACGCGTTTCGCCTTCTTCACTACATCTCATATATATTACCTACTGGCGGTCGCCAGTAGGTATATATAGTTAGGATTTTTTCTCTATGGGTTTTTTGAAAATTCTATGTCTAATAACTTTGGCGTTTGTGGACGGAATTGGCTGAAATTTTCAGGAAAATGGCACATTTTGTTTCTGAGCAGCCCTTGAAAATTTAGGGGGGGTTCGTCAAGGGGGGGCCGAGAAAAAAGGGGGGTCCCAAAACGTGTTTTTAACATTGAGTTTTCCATAGGGCGGTTGGCCTCACTTTTAGCCCGAACGGCTGAATGGATTTGCACGAAACTTGGCAAAATTGTAGGGACTGGTAGCCCGATGTGCCTTTTGTAGGTCTCAATATATGTGCTCCAGTGGATTTTGAGAAATTAACGTTTAAAAAAAGATATATATCTGTAACAGCGGACCAGGCAGCGCTCCGGTTCGCGTACTTTACGCGCAACGGAGCTTTGTGAAGCGAAGCTGATTGGTTCTCCGGCGTCTGTCAACATTCCAAAAAGTCCGTAGCGGCCGCCATCTTGTCTCTCGGTAGGATCGAGAGACAAGAGGAGGTCAAAACAAAGGGGGAAATAACTATAAGGGGGCATAGTAGATCCTCGCTGACCCCCTAGGTTTGATGTGGAGGTTTTAAAAGGGCCCCGCGGGGCAAAAAAAAAAAATAATAATAATAATCGAACGGCTGAATGGATTTGCACGAAACTTGGCAAAATATTAGGGACTGGTAGCCCGATGTGCCTTTGCTAGGTCTCAATATATGTGCTCCAGTGGATTTTGAGAAATTAACGTTCAAAAAAAGATATATATCTGTAACAGCGCTCCGCTTCGCGTAACGGAGGTTTGCGAAGCTGATTGGTCATTCTGTCACTGGGCTATAGTTGGGCTACATCTGGCTGATATTTGGGCTACATTTGTTTTTTTGTGTGTCTGGCGGCCATCTTTGGGCTACATTGGGCTACATTGGGCTTCATTGGGCTACATTGGGCTACATTTGGGCTCCAACATATATATAGGCCAATGTAGCCCAATATATATTTTTCAAAGTTAATTTTCGTAAAAACCACTGGAGCATATATCTTGAGACATAGCAAAGGCACATCGGGCTACCAGTCCCTACAATTTTGCCAAGTTTTGTGGTAATCCATTCAGCCGTTCGAGCTAAAAGTGAGTCCAACCGCCCTATGGAAATGAAGGAAATGAATGGGTAATTTGTAATTAGCAAATAGCTAATCGCAAACTAGGAATGGTAAAGAATCGCTATTTATTCCTTAAAGTTCGCTATTTAGGAAATGCAAAAAACTTTGATGATACATATGGCGGTTCATCTCTAACAAGATAAGAAGCATAGGGATACATTTATGATGACTGGCGCATCACCAGGGATGTGTTAGTCATTCTGTGCCGCTGTTCCGTCACCTATGGTGTGCTGCATTTACAATGCGGCGCATCATGGGGCAAAAACAGCACAGATGCGTGATGTATCTGTGCCGTAAAGGTGGCGCATTGCTGGAGTTGTATCGCAAGTGTGATGAAGCTCCAGCAAGGGTCGGGGGTGCCCCTGTCGCAGGGTTTCTGTTCTCACACAGAACTGTGGACAGAGGATTGGAACCTCGGCGAATTAGGGTGTCCCAAAACTCACGTTAGTAATCAAAAACTCCTTAGCAAGCTAGGTACAGTGTCACATTGGATATAACAAACTCTCAATGTTTAGACAATCCAGAATATGAACTTATAGTACCTCAGGATACGTGGAACTCATGAACAGTCGGTCGTTATATATTTCTTAGAAACCAGAACATGGAGTTAAGAAGAACACATGTGTATTTGAAATGTTTATTTACTAATGCCGTCTTCTCAGGCGTAGTATCTTAGATAATAGAAGTACACATATTATCAGTAGCAAAATTACCAGCATAGTTACTAGTACATAAAAAGCGAATGGTGACAGTATGTTAACATGCTGTAAATGAATAAGAGTTAGCAACACTTATAAGCAGCCGCGGGCCGTGGAGGGAGTTACGGTGGGGCAGGGAGGCGGGGAGGGGGAGGGGCAAGGTAGAGAGGGCTCCACCCTGCTTCTCCCCCTCCCCGCCTCCCTGCCTCACCGTAACTCCCTCCACGGCCCGCGGCTGCTTATATCTCACCCTCCCTAATACACATATTATATTATTTGCTAAGAAGGTCTCTTTGTGTTGGTTTAGGGCGTGCCCATACTTTAGTGTCTTAGATTTGAAGGAATCACATCAGCATACACCAGCTCTCTCTTCATGTGAACCGCATCAACTGTTGTGTATGTGTGTTCGGCAAAGCAAAATAAAACTCGCCTCATGCCCAGAATTGGCAGAAGTTGCACTTATGTTATGAGTATGAAGTCGTGGAGATCAGACCTCATAACAATTCTGTATCGTGTTGTTCTTGAAACTTTAGCACTCGCTGTACAGATATAGTTTAACAAGCAAAGCAGATAGTAGAGCAATAACATATTATTCTCATGTAAACCACGATGAACTACTAGGTGGAAAGCTAAAGCAACAACTAAGTGTCGTGTGCAGAAGTTGCAAAAAAGGAAAAATGGCGTTTAAACCGGTAATGAGCCCATGCTAACTTAACACGGTGTAAAGATATCCAGGACCTAGATGACAACTCCCCATGATCCGGAAACGAACTGAATAAGATAATAGAAGTGCCATCTCATGAGAGCAGATTGCAAGTTTATATGTGGACGGTCCGCAAGGTAAAGCATTAAAAACTAGGAAAATTTAATGCTAAAGAAAAATAAAACAGCCAAGTACTTTATCGAGTCTTAAGCCAATAGGCAAGGTAAATAATAAAAACTTGACAAATAAGTCAATGAATTGTCAATGAAATGCTAGTACTCAGCATATCAAACATGAAAAAGGTCTATGACATAACTGTGTATGCAAAATAAGCTGCAACAGCCTCCAATAGGAAGTCACCGTCTTCATCCGAAAACAGTTCAGCCATCCAATTTAAAAGCGGAAAAGAACATACGTGCTCTCCCAGCACCGGATCCTCTATCACCATCAGAGGACAGCTCGGTGGGTTTTCAAGAAAGCTCTGTTCCAAGAAAGACTGTGCTGCCGCCAGTAAATTCCAGGGACCAAGTAGTCCATGCATCAATGCCACAGCCATAATCCTTTCGCCAGGACAAACCAACTCGTGAGTAATGATAGGAGTCATCAGCTGATTAAAGTCGACGTCAGGAGAAACCGGTCCGCAGAGACACAAATCAATGGCCCAATCGAAATCACAGGTCAGGCAGTGAAATACAGGCTGGACACAGGTGAAGTAGGAGAATCGAAAAGATAATCCATATGCCGTGCTTAATATCGCCAACGGCATTGTGCCATAATATTCTAGCATGCGATTGCGGAACAGTGTCAGCAGCTGCAGGGTGGGAGGTTGCATAGGAGGGACATCCATATTTAAAAATGTAAAAAAGCACAAGAGCGTCCGCTGGTAATGCAAGTAAAAATGCCAATCCACGAACTGGAGTGGAGAAAATGGAATGAAAGGAAGCAGGGATGACTCCAAAGATTTTCTCAAATGAAGTCACGAGACCACTGGTAACAACTTTAAAAAAGTGCGCCAGGGTCTTTGTGGAGGATGCGTTAAAGATAGTCGGAACCATCTTGCTGAAATTGAAAGGCAAATCTGAATTAAAAGTATTCCTTTTATCGTAACAGTAAGTGAACGGGTTATTTGCTGCAGAAATGTTCTATTTCCTCCCACACATGAACATAGGGAGTTTTCAATCTGGCCACAAATACCAACCTTGGGACAGATTTCAACGGCATGGCAAGAATAAGAGCTCTTTTGTCTCAGAGAGAGGTGGCCTTGAGTTCGGCCCGTGAAACTTTCGTGCTTCACATAGCGAACACCCGTACAGAGGTGCAGACCCTTTTCAATTAACTCAGAACAATCTTCATTATTGAGCATCAAATAACTACCATTTTCCAACAACTTGAACGTGGGGATGATAGCAGGAACTGGCGTGCCTTGCAACACGCAAGCCATATTTGGTCGGTGTTTGTTGCATGAACCGTGTAACTGTATGTGCCTACACATTAGTGAATGATCTGGCGTCTCAGTGCATTCCTCTCCATTCAGATAAACTTCTTGATCATCTTTGAAACATCTGTATGTGTATGGAAGCGACCAGACCTCATGAAGAAAAGCACTACCTAAAGGTTCATAACGACCTATTGGTATATATTTCATACAATTTGAAAACTTATATAAAGCAAAAGGCAGCGTTATTAAACCGTGGATAAGGCACGTTGCCAAAAAACCCGCAATCCTCTGCTGATGATGTCACTGAGCATGTCATGAATGATGTAATATGTGACATCATCAGCAGTGGATTACGGGTAATAGTATCTCTAGTTTACTCCCCTATAGCTGTCTTTCTTTTAACATAGGTGTCTGTTTCCTTCCCTTATACTTACTGTTTTTGGTTCGCTTCTAGTTCGCGTACCGGCGAGCGAACTGGGAAGCGAACTAAGAGAAATAGAGGTTGGCACAGTTCCAAATATTGTACCAATTTTTTAATAACGGGGAGGTAGTTCTGAAAAGAACTTTTTTTTTTATTGTTTTTGTTGTTTTATATTTTTTTTATTATTTTTCGGAACATTTTTTTACTTTTTTTGAATTTTTCTGAAGTTTTATATTTTTTTGGGTTTTTCTTGGAGGGGGCAATGAAAACGATTCATTGTAAAGGGCTCAACAGGAGCAACAAAACAAAAAAAGAAGTATTTATTATTTTGGGCGTTTCGTACAAACTTGCATATGATAGTCAATAGCTCTGTTGATCAGAGTGATGCTTTTTTCTCCGTAGGAAATGAATCCATCGCAAAATACGTAGGTGTGTTTTACTTCACCAAATTTCATTTGTATATTTGGCACCATCTCCCTGCCCTCTGGTCCCGTTACTTCCGGTACAACAGATCTTCTGGCCATAATAGGGAGATTATCTAGGTCGTTCCGAAACTGTGCAGCACTGTAGTTGTTAGGATGCCACCTAGTCATATGGCGATGCATTGTGTAGTTTGCGAAACTGTATTTTTTCTCGGTTCCTCTGGACAGTCTATCTTGACATATAAGGCAAGTTACGTATCTTGCATTTACTTTTTTCTGACCTTTGGGAATTTTAAAAAATTGCCAAATGAAGTTTTCTTTCCGGTGAGACGTCCTGGGCTGCTCAGGCAAAAACTGCCTCTCTTCGTGCTCGTCGTCCTGTTCCTCTTCTTCTTCTTCTTCTTGAATTATAACTTGAGCAGGTGGTCCACTCTTCCTTGGATGTGGTGGAGGTGGTGGGGAAGCACCAGCTGAAGCTACTAAAGAAGCCATTGCTCAGTGATCACAAAGGGTCTTTCTCTCACAATGATGAAAGTCAGAGTGAGGAAAGAAGGAGGGATTTTCATCATTTGGGAAAAACAAGAGTTCTCAACCAATCAAAAGTGTTCATTTTAGATTATATGACCTAGTCTTACATCATTAGGAAACCAAAAGTGAAATGAACCAATGAAAAGTGTTATTACCAAGTCACATGACTTGCTGTGTTTACGTTAAGCGCTTTGCAGGGCCTCCCGGTTTGCTTCCAGAAACCTGCGCTTTGCGACTCGCTTCGCGTACCAGTTCGCTAACGTAGCACGTCATATGACGTATCACGCGACAACGTGAAACGTCATGCGGACGGGAGGCGTCACGATGTTGTTTTCTAACGCGGCACTTGCGGTAAAGAAACGTTTACCGGCTCGCGGTCTATTTCGCGGCATCAAGGTCAGCTAACGGGAAGCTTCCCGATTCGCGAAGCGGGAACGAAGAAAAAAAATATTTAAAAAAAAAATTATTCATAAACATATAAAATATATTTTGGGATTTAAAGGAGAATACATTTTACAGCTACAGATATTAGCTGTTAAAAAACCAATGAAATTCACAGGAAAAAACCATAGGTTATAGACCATATATAGTTAGGAATTAGCATTTACAAAACCTTGAAAATTCACTGAAAAAACCACAGGTTATAGACCATATATAGTTAGGAATTAGCATTTAGAAAACCTTATTTTACTCACACAAAACCATTGAAATTCCATATATAGTTAGTTGCACTAACTATATATCGTGCACCCGCAATCCACTGCTGATGATGTCACATATTACATCATTCATGACATGGTCAGTGACATCACTGATGACATCACTGATGACATCTCAAATGACATCACTGATGACATCACTGATGACATCTCATTTGACATCAATGACCACATCACTGATGATATCATTCATGTGACAATACAATGCATCTCCTCACATTTTAATATAACCTCTGTTTCACCCAGTGTTAAAAAGAGAGTATAATTTTTGAAACCATTGACACACCAATACTAGTTACTACATACGCACTCACTGATTGCTACGTCTACACACACCTTCACTCATTCACCCATACAATCATTCATACATACAATCACTCATCTTTACAACACTATCATATGCACTCATACACCTATACAGACACTCACAGTCTGCCACTCATCCATGGAGTTACTCACACACCTAGTCAGTCCTGTAAAGAATCAATGACACTTCCATTTTCTTGTCTATACAGTTAAATATAGAGCACCTTACATTTTCAAACATATACTAACACATACTTACCTTCTTATACAATCATTGATACAAGTACAGATTGATCTGCACAGAGTCACACACCTCCCAGCTAGCCACACACACACTCAGTCTCCCATACAAATACTTGGGCAATCAATCAATAACCCATATAGTTACTCATATAGCTACTGATCAACACATGCAGCAGTTTACAGAACAACAGACATAATGATGCACAAATTAAGACAGTTTAGTCACTAACCCATGCAGTCAGTGAGACACATTTAATCACTCACTCATACAGTCAGTCATGCACCTACTAAATCCTTCGTCCAGACACTTACACATCCACTCATTCTTCAATATGTAAGACATATTTAAACTTTATAGAAACAAAAAATCACTGGATGTTGTTATCAGTGATGTCATCAGTGATGTCATTTGAGATGTCATCAGTGATGTCATCAGTGATGTCACTGACCATGTCATGAATGATGTAATATGTGACATCATCAGCAGTGGATTGCGGGTGCACGATATATAGTTAGTGCAACTAACTATATATGGAATTTCAATGGTTTTGTGTGAGTAAAATAAGGTTTTCTAAATGCTAATTCCTAACTATATATGGTCTATAACCTGTGGTTTTTTCAGTATATATATATATATAGTGTAATGTTTAATTTCTCCTAGATGTACTAATAATTCAAAGATATAGAACTTTCCATGTTCTTTCTTTGGACTTTTCCCCAGCTCAGTTTATATATTCTCTTTTTTGATTTTTTGCGTTCCTGTTAGCTAAAAAGTTTGCGCACACAAGAGTTCTAAAGTGAATTGCTCCAGGACAGCAAGGGTGATTGACTTCATGATATCAGGAAGATATAGTTGTACTTTAATCATTCCTAATGTATTTGAGATATGTCTAGATGAGGAGTTAGACTGTGCTAAATCCTTGGGTAAATCTTGCAGCCCAGATGCGTATGTTGCGATATCATGAACAGAAGGCATTAAATGGGATATCACCACAAAATCAATTCTCCTGAATATCACCTATAGTTTGACTCTCATGCAACCCCCATATGAATTTTACCAACCAAGACATCTTTGGTACCCTTTGCCACTATCTGGCCCATTTCCTAATTATACTTGTTGACTTTCAAATTTACTCCCTAAAGAATGGCTTTCTGATTCCTATCCCATAACCCTGATTTATACAATCAACTCAAATTAATCTTTATTTGAGCATTTAAATATTAACATGTAAGAGTAAACAACTAATATCAATAACAATAGCAGTTCTTAACCTGTGGTCCTTGCTCAGGCAGTACACAATTGTTTACAAGATTAAATAATATTAGAGGATTAATAAAGTGCATATAGATAAAGAAGCAAAATGTAAAATTTGAAAATTTTTACACGTTCTGTAAATGTGAAGGAATTTACAATTGGAGGTTAAAAATTAAGTTGGTATCCTTAGCTTGATCCATGGGAGAAGAACAGGCTCTGCAAACTAGAATGGATGACTGGTGGCCTCAATTAAAGCTCTAATATCCACCAATGAAGAAAGCATGCATTAGGAGCAAAAAAGATAAAGTGATATTTTAATATCTATTATATTGCTTTATTTTTAAGAGTCAAAAAACACATTAAGAAAAAGCTCCAACCTACTATTAAATTTTGATTTTTATGTTTTTGTATCTGAATTAAATAAAACATTTCATCATTTGTGTTTAGGTTTGATGTACACTTGTTTCTGTATTTGTGCATTTGGGTATGAGGTTCAAATCAAAGAAATTGCTTAGGTGGGGTCTCCAGCTTCCAGTAATTAATATGTGGATGTCCACAGACTCTAATAATGATCACAGGAAGTCCCTGGATTCCAGTAATGATTCAGTGGTTGTCGACAGTAGCCAAGACGTTACAAAACTGCTGCTCTAGAAGTCTAAACATAGCTTCTACAAAGGTTATTTAGGACCCACCACCATACAAAAGGGCGCGATGCATGGCTTGGTTGACCAATCACTTTTGCTGCAAAGTTCACAATCTCTCACAAACCCGTCAGTCCCGTCATCTAAACACAGTCACCAACAATATTCATGAATATGCCACTTTGTTGCTGACATGCCCAGGTATCCATCATGTCTTTGGAATAAGATGGCAAATCAAAACACATGGGGATGAACAGTTCTATCCCCTCTCATTAGTACACCAAACTAATTCTACCTGAATCTTTGCGCATGATTTAACTTCAGCACTTAATCTTCTGCTATCAGACCAACCCATTTATAAACTTCATAAATTCTTATTCTGAACATAAACTATTTGTTGCAACCTCCACATCAGTCACTGTAAAAACAACTGTGTTGTACTGTTCATCCTCTTTTATGGACTGAACTGACACCGGCAGCTATAATATACAATGTTTGTTCCATTTTGAAGCAACATGTTCAATGTCAAAGTGACAGTTGTGAAATCGCCAACAATCTGGTAAACCTGGAATTCATCATTCTTCCACCTCTTGGGAAAAGTACATAAACAAGAGGTCTGTGGTCACAATGTTGGTTCCCCACAAAAACACACAGTATTGCACAACTGCCCATATGCAGGCTAACTATTCTTTTCCTATTACTGAATATTTTCTTTTCAGAGTCCCTTAATGCTTTTGAGCCGTACATAAATGATGATTTATTTCTGGTCAACAGATTGATGCAAAACCGCACCTAGACCACAACCATTTGCGTCCGCTGACACAATATATTTTTTCCCATCACAAATGGTTTCAAACAAGGAGCATTCATCACATAAACTTTCCTATCCTTTGCTCACTTCCCTAAATACATTTCACATTTTACTTAAGTAAGTACCTGAAAGGTTTGAGCTTCATAACACAGTCTTCTATGAATTTTGCATAGGATTCAATGATACCTAGAAATGACACAAGATGTTCCCCGTCGGCTCAAGCCCCTTCAAATTACCCTGCACATGGTTAATATTCTGCGTAATGCCCTCAATGGTGATGGTGTGGCCTGAATACTCATCGTCAGAGGTTTCAAAATGACACTTCTTGAACTGCAATATCAAATCCTTCTTAAATGAGGCTTGGAGAACCATCCTTAGACAGAAATCATGTGCTCACATATGCTTTCTAAAGACAAGGATATCATCTTGGAATTCAATAGCTCACTCTAGACCCTCTAAAGTCTCCTTTATTGGATACCGAGGCAGCACTTGCAAGGCCAAAAGACATAAATCTAAATTAATGCATCATGAATGCAATGAGGTTTCTAGAGTTCTTTTCTAATATTCCCTGGTAATAGGCATTGGCAACATCTAAGGTTTTAAATACAGCTGCACCGCCCATGTTCGAAATCATCTTCTGCATATTGGGCAACGGATGCCAATCAATCCATACTGCATTGATAAGGCTGTGTAGGGCTACATTCAAACAAAGCTCCCAAGAACCCTTAAAAGAAAGTATGTTAGAATATTGATATGGTTCACAACTCCCTTCTCACATACATTGAAAGAATTTCTTTCAGCGTATTCTATAGAACAGTAGGATATTATGAAACCTGTGTCTGTATATTGACCTGGAGTGTCTGCAAAAAAACATTTTTAACCGCATGCGCGCTAGCGGTTTTCCCGCTGTGCGCTGCGATTTGAAAAAACCCACATTACAAAACGAGCTCAGCTCGTCATCAGCGTACGAGCGGCACAACTCATGACGAGCTGAGCTCATCATGAGCGTCGAAGCGGTTAAGGTCCATTTTTAGATGCCAATGTAGGCATCAGTCTCTAATAACCCATCCTGCCTGATCACATAGTTGTTACATCGCAGTCAGGCTCAATAGAGTAAACTGCTGGACCAGCTCTGAAATCCAGGCTGATACCCATCTCTTCCTGCGGTGGCCATCCTAGAATGGCATCACCCTCATCTGTCATGTACATTGTACCTCTAGAAATCCATGAAACCCTTAAAAAACATGTCAGACCCTTGAAATCCAAGAATATTTATATGATGCTATCAGTGAGTAGCAATGTCCTCCTTTTCTAAAGTAAAGGGTTGAAAAGTTTCAACACTCTGTCCATCATCTTGTATTGTTTGCTATGTACGCCCTAAGTTGCCAAGGGTATGCCCAGATGTGGGTTCCTTGCTTGCTGTGCCACTGGATTCAAGCTACCCCGGCTGATAAGGGGTGATACCCCAAAACCGGTCCCAGGATGCTTGTTTCTGGTCCAGGGAGGTCCTAGCCTGGCAGTTCAGGCTGGACTCTTCCCATGGGAAGCGGGGTCAAGACTGATTTGCATATGGCTGCGTCCAAATTGGGGTGGCAAAGTGAGCAAAAGAACAATGGATTCAACCCAGATCTCTTGGGGGTAAGTGGTTGAAAAGTTTCAGCACTCCGTCCATCATCTTGTATTTGCTAAGGCCATCTGCATTGGCATGGTCAGTCTCAGATCTGTGTTCCACTGAAAGGTCTATACCCTGTAGCGAAATGGACCACCTCAACAATTTGGTACCATGTTCAGAAAGGCCATTTGGCATCCTGCGGTCCAGATGACCATCTTAGGCTGCTTCTTGGAGGTGAGTTCTGTGGGAGGGGACACAATGGTACCATACCCCTTCTCATACCTCCTATAATACCCAGTCTAGCCAAAAAAAAACCTGACTTAGGTTTGGGTCTTGGGTGCCTCCCAATCCAGGATGTACTTGGCCTCCACCTACAAGGTGGCCAAAGTAGACAACTGAACCCTGCCCTATCTGGCACTTACTGGCATTAATAGTTAGGCTCCTCTGTTGCAGGGCTTGTAGTATTTCTCTCAGGTAGACCAGGTGATCCTCCCAGGCTGAATTGAATGCAGCAATATCACCCAGATATACTGCACTAAGGTTTTACAGACCTGAGAGAACTCAATTTGCCATCATTTGTAAAGTGGCAGATGCATTTTGAAGTCCAAAAGACTTCACTTTAAATGGAAATGTCCTGCAGGAATGGACAGGAGTGGAAAAATCCCTCCTTTGCCCCCCCACCCCCACCCCAGGGTCAGTCCAATTTGCTAATACCCTGACGTTAAATCAAAGGTACTCAGGAATTTAGCTGCACCCTACTTTTCAATGATCTCATCTACTCTTGGTATGGGGTGTGCATCCGTTTTTAGTGACTGTATTCAAACCCCTGTAGTCCATACAAAACCTCTTCTCTGGTTTGTCACCCTTTGAATGAGGTTTGGGGACAAGTACTAATGGGTTAGGCCAGGGAATGTCAGTGGGTTATATCACCCCTAGCTCTAGCATCTTGCTCACCTCAACCTTGATAGGGACATTGACTTGGTCAGACAGTCTATGAATCTTGATTTTGACAGAAAGGCTGTCACCTGGGCCCACATCATGACCACACCATATTATCTGACCAGGGGTCAAAGATAAGAGTTCAACAGCCTTTGCATATCTATCCAATGGTAGGACATTTACCTTTATGTGGAAACAAGAATCCACATCGGAAACATAATTTATTTTTCTCAGAGACATTGGCTGATAGGCCTTGGCTCTGTGTGCCTGCTTATTTTACATTGCCAATGCTGATTACATTCTGGGCTGTTCCAGCTTCAATGTCAGCAGCCAGTCAATCTGCATGATCCTCAACACTTACTGCCATGAGTACCTTTTCTAGATTGAGTGTCTCTCTCATAATGCATTGTCTGAATGAATCGAACAGGCAACTATCGATGACTTTGAGAAGCATGACTTCTTCGTCATTGAATTCACTGAACTCACAGTGCTTGATGAGGGTATCAAGCCTTTCGAAAAACTCAAGCATCGTTTCACCAGCTTGCTGTCTTGCCTGGTTGAAAATGTACCTTTCATAGTCAGCATTCGACATGGGATTGAACTTGGCTTCCAACGTTAATTTGTTTGACAATACAACATTTTTTTTCAGCTTGTGGTATTTCTTTAGCACTTCTTTCACTCCATCACCTGCAATGTTCTTTAAATATTTGATGATCTTTTTCTGATCCACTTCTAGAGCATCTAAGAAGTAATCAAAGGTTTTGATCCATGCAGTCCAACGGGTGCCAAAGTTCTGCTTTTTGGCAATGTTGAATGGCGATGGTAGTTTCAGAAACATGGCTGCACCATACTTTGTGCTTCTTTCAGGAACCATTGGAAAATTTCACAATTCCAAAGGCCTTTTGGTGTATTGGATGCTACTTGCCACTTTGCAGGCATTGGGTTCTCAATGGTGCTTGGTCCTCAAACCCAATTCAAGGTTGTGTGGCACCTCCCTCACTTGTGCTGGTAAGTACGTTTGTACTTTCTATACCTAGTTGTCACTGCCTTTAGCATTTCGGCTTTGTATGGGCAATGGCGCTGTGTTATGCTATGGCACAGAATCTTTTTTTTGGCTTTACCAGTACACCTATAGTGGGCTTTCAGACTGTGCTCCTTTGTACGGCCTTCACCTTCTTTGAGGGGTTGCAGGAGCAAGAGAGGTGCTATGACCCCACATACGCCAAACATGGAGTGCTACTCGGGGCGCACGTGACATGCACAGCATTTTCATGGACCTCGGCAAACTCTCAGGGAGAGCAGTCTTGTTTCTTTTGGGCACTCATCCCCTATTCGTCGCCAGTTGTCACATCCACTCCAGTTCTAGAGCACACAAATGATTACCCCACATGTTGAGCTCTGTAGCACACATCTTCATTCTTCGGTATGCAACCGTTAACTGAAAGCACTACATCATAAACTTTATTGACGACAAACACCGAGACACACCCAGATACCTCTCGAACTGATTGCTTAACTTTGTAAGGAATCTGACAAGGACCACAGGGGTCCTGCTGCACATGATCCCACAACACTACATATTATATTGTCCTTTTTCTGTTTTAATGTCTCTGGCTGCTGCATGAAAAAATATACCAAAAAAGTGAGGCACACTAATCACCTCCATAGCATTAATACTTTAAGAACTTCTTACAATTAATACTTGGAAAATCGAAGCTTTCTATTAGTTCTCTAGTTTTTCTTGGTTTATTTATTTTCTTAAATTTTTTTAGAAACAAAAGTCTCTTACTATGACTTTCAAGGAAAGTCACAGTTGTTGAAAAACGGTTCCCATCTCGTATTCCTTGCACTATGTTCTGTGACCTGCCAGTTGAGTAGCTGCGTCATTTGTGCATAGAGACGTCACAACTCGACTATAATAAGGAAAATGGAGTTGGACGTTCTACATTTTTAAATGAAAGAAAATATGCAACTGCACACAGGAGAGATGAAGTTGAGTACAAAACGGTATGGTGCATTAAAATATTTTATTAAGATAAATTGCTACTTGGTGCTAGTTCCATTTTATTGCAGCACGTATGCAAATGTGCCATTAAAGGTTAATCAGGCCATGAGAGAGGTAAAGTTAAAAGAACTGAAGTGAAGTAAATGGGTATTTTTAATGTTAGCACTTCATAAAGCCCCCCAAACCCCCCCCTAGAAATAGTGAAAGCAACCGCTCAGTCAAAAGGTGATTGATGGCCGCGCGCTGCAAGACTGACGCCTTTCCAAACTGAAATTGGTTGAGAGATGAAACAGGAAGAGTCTAGGGCCATTTATAATCTAATGTACACGAGCGGTAAATCAGGTTTCAGGGAGAGAAGCATGCCAACTCCTCCTCTGATTAAAGTGTTCCTTAAGGCTAAGCTTATTTTGCCCTCACCTAAATCTATGTTTCTGTGAACAGAAACATCTGACTGCTGTTCTGGAAAAAAATAAACTCCAACTGGCTATTATCACTTTGAGCCCCGGTACATTTTTATCAATTCTTTTAGGAATAAAAAAAGAAGACTTTGGGACAGATTTAGTAAGGTTTTACCTCACCCTTGCGCCACGCAAGGGGGCGCAAAGGAGACGCAAACAATAGATTTAGCAAGCCAAGCAAGGCCACCTTGTGTGGCCCTGCAGTGCGTGATAAATCTTACTCTCCGGCAGGGAGGCCTTCCATGGGTGAAGCGTGGGTGTATGTCAAAAATGCGTTTCCGCAGCACACATAGATAAAGGGAAATGTCTCAGGGTATTGTATTTGTGCAGGAAGGTGCCCTTTCCTGCACAAAACAAATCCTGCCTACAACACAGGCACCCTTGCACCATGACTCAAGGGTGCCTGCATTGGCGCTAGGCAGCCAAAAGTGCGCCAGCTCTAGGAAAGAACAGGAATGTGTTTTATAATGGTAAATACGGCACATTCCTGCCCATTCACGCAGCGCAGCAAGGTGGCATGATGTGCTGAATGACAGAATTATAAATCTGGCCCTGTATTTAAAAAATGCTGAGCAAGAATGAATACTTTCGATGGCGGGTAACTAATTATTCCTGAGTCACGTGGTTGCGTATGACAGCATGCATGAATGAACAAATGCACACATTGTCTTACAGAGATAGCAATCAGCTTTATTATACGTAAATCAAGGAATTGAAAGCAACATGAAAGAAAAGAATAGAAAATGGGACTATTAGACTCTATGTTAAACTTCCAGAATTAGAGATGCTAGCATATTTTAATTAATAACTGTAGCAGAGTCAAAAGGATGCAAGCAGAGAATCCTGCCATTCAATGGAGTGTGTTACAAGAGTATGAAACAGATTCCTAGCTCCAGTGTTTTTTTTACAACACCTCTTTATATCCAGGGCATCTGTAGTTCCAGAGGGGATGGGAGAAATCCAGATGATTAGGCCCTTAGAATGCACTCTGTGACTAGATTGTTTTTTCATTCTCGTACATTACTTTCCTTTGTGCTCTCTACAATTGCTTCAAAGGTCTGAAACCCTCCTTCTGGAAATACTTTCCCTGAAGAGGAACATAACTCTTACTCTCTGCACCCCATATCTGAAACACCATCCCTCCTAAGATCCGCACTAACAGTATTTACAGTACACCAAAATGATCTTAGATGTCTATGTAAGTGTGGGCTAGAGATAGCTTTAGCTGTCTCCCTAGAGAGCATGGAATAAATATAGGAAACTACATAAAAACAATAATACACAGATGAGCCTTGGGTCAATCACCTCCAGCCATAACTTGCTCCTAGTGTCATTCATGTAGTGAGCCACCCGGCCACTATCCCCTGACCCCTTGACCCTGCTATATCGCACCTCAAGGGCGGCACGGCAGATGGTAAAAATAATAGTGTTAGACCGCTCAAGGTATTTGCCTGTACACAGTCTCTGGCATGGAGACTGTTTGGAGGTCCCTCTGATAACTGCCTTGTCAGTCCAGGCACAGATCCCCACAACATTGGCAAAGAGGAGGCCCCTTGCGTCTGCCACCACCTCTGATCCAACCAGGACATTACCAGCTGCTATCGGCAGCACCGCCCGTACACTGGCCATGAATGACACACCTGTGTTGGCTCTTCGCCCCTTCCTAGTTCATGCCCGGCATGCATCAAGCCTCTGCAACAGGTCTCACAATAGCTGTTTCGTGGACCCATGGCCCTGCTGGTGGCCTCTGTTCTGGCACCCAAGCATGCCACACCTGCACAGTGTCTGGCCTCACCACAAGTCCTGCAACAGCCATTTCCTAGCCTCATGACCATTCTGGCAGCTGCTGCCCAGCACTTACACGTGCTTCACCAATACTCTATCACCTACCACCCGGAACTGAGAGGAGGTGGCATTGCTCCACGGTCCACCTGCCAGACTGCCACCACTCCATGCAGACTTTAGTTTGCCTACAGGGACCCTGAGCGAAGACCAAACCCATTGCATCAGATCCCTGAGGTACAGCTACTACCTGTGCCTCACATGCGCAGCGACAGTTAGCAACACACCACAGTGGATGATGCCAATGCCACACATGCCCCAGCACTCACGCAGCACAACCCAGTTGCAGCACTTCAGCCTTTCAGCAAGCTGGCTGATTCTGCCACTGCAGCCCCCACACAGAGGACATGGGTAAGCCAGCTGAACAATTACTTCAGGGTGTCCCGTGAAACCAACAGCACCATCAAGCATTCCCTCCTGCTTCATTACACTAAGAAATATATTTATAAACTGTTTGAATGCCTCCCTGGCACAGACAGTGACTGCAATTCTGCTGTGAGGCCCTTGAATGCCCACTTCACCCACAGTTGAACCCAGACTTTGAGTGCTTCAAACTGCACTAGGCATGACAACGCGAAGGGGAGTCGACCAACAACTTCAATGCCCGCCTCTGAGAGTTGGCCAGCACCTGCATGGTTGATGAACAGCAAATAGAAAACTGAGCACAGATTTTCCAAGGAAGTCAGTCTAAGACTCTGAGGTCTGATGCTGAGACAACCCAACATCAACTGCGGACATACGCAACCTGGCGCGGACCCATGACCTATCGGCAGTGCGAGCCACTGAAATGGATACAGCGCTGACCACCCACCCCAAACCATTGGCACCTGAGCCCAACACATGGTGCGGGGACTGTGGGAGAGGTGAGCACCCAATGGAGCACTGCCCAGCCCAAGAAAAACATGCTCCAAATGTAGCACGCTCACCCATTTTGCAAAGGTGTGTCACAGAGGCTCACGGAGCCAATGAACCAAAGGGAAGTCACCTGTAACAAAACCCATCTGACAATTCTCACTGACAGACCCTGGACTCCAAAGTGCTGCCTCATGGCACACGTGGCCAAGCGGACCCCAAGAGAGTCACCCTCAAAAGATGAAGATGTCTTCCTCATCTCCTTCACTGAGCACAGAAGGCCCCAATTCACATGCAAGGTTGATGTAGCTTGCACAACCATTAAGGCCCTCATCGACTCGGTTGCATTCATCAACGTAATGAGCTACCATCAATACCTACGACTATGCCCGAGGCCAACACTCTCTCACAAACCAGTTCCCCCATCTTTCCCAGGGCATTGGGTTCTGCCAAACCCCCGATAAAACTGCACATTGACAAAACAGTAAAGTCAGTGGCGTTAAAGACACCCAAGAGTCCTGTTCCACCTGCAGCCACTAGTCAAGCAAAATTTGGACAAGTTGGAGAAGCTGAGTGTCATCACGAAAGTGTCTGGGCCTACCCTGTGGTTGTCCCCAATGTTCATTGCAGAAATATCCAAGCATCCAGATGCACCTTCCCAACAAATCTATTAGACAGGAGAGAGACATCGCACCCATGATATACAACATAATTGCCGATCTAAACTGGGCCTGGTGCAGAGCAGACCCCGAAAACAGCGTACACATATTCCTGAGGGAGTACTGAGGAACCCCAAACTGCACAACCTGGTCCCCTCTATAGACCCTTTGTTTTGAAAGGACACCAAGTGGAGACTATCCTGGTCCACCCAGAATGGTCCCTCCTGAGTATGACCCAAGCAGGGAGGGAACAGACCAACACAAGGACAAGCCGGGCAGCAGTGAGCCCGCTATCGCCAATTACAACCCATGTAGTATGGGCTCCTGAGAAGCTACTAACCATGGTGGAAGATCCGCACACCCTACAAACCCAGGGGGTCAAAGGTGAGTAATGTGAAACACGATGGTGAGCACTCACAAGGTTGAGGAAACAATGACCAGGAAAATATCATGGTTCAAAAAGGTGGATGCCCCTGCAGAGAATTAGAAAAACAGCAAAGAGGACCGAGAGGAACTGGACATAAGGGTAGGGGATCGGCCCGGTAACCAGCGACTAGAGGAGGAATGATCCAAAAAGGGAAGTCATCCCCAAACCTAGAGGTTTTATATAAAGTTTATGGAAAATAACCAATAAAACATTAAATTCAGCATGCTATGAACATGGTTAGGTCTCAAATGGAAAATCAAAAACAACCATATAAATATTAAAGTTCTTAGCGCTAACCCATTTCTGAAGGTAAGATAAATCCTCTGCTTGCTTCCTCAGCAACAGTGCTCTGCAGAAGTAAAACATAATATGAAACATTTCTCAAACAATTACTCATTGAATTATGTAATTTTGCATACCCACACCTGTACTTCCAGTGTAAGTCCTTCAAACTGATTCATTGGATACACTTTGGAAAACTTCCTTCACAATACATGCTTTCTAGTACAATCTCCCACTTTTACATTCTAACATTCTGTGCTCAGCAGAAACTGTGGGGAGAGGTGACTTGTAGCAGGTCACTGATTGGGTGAGGGGAATAACAGGAGCAAGATAAAGCAAACAGCATAGCTGCATTCATTTAAATAAATGGTGTCTCACACGAACTTGTGGCATAACTCAACAACATTATTAATTACATTTCTAAACAAAATATTCAAATAGTGCAACATTACTAATTCAATTGTTACAACTATTAGCATCATTACATTTAAAATTGTTAATTCACAAAAGGAATTTATCACATAAAATGGGGTGTGCAGACAAAATATCAAATAAAAAATATTGAGATGTACAAATATGGAGTAAAAAATATTGTGGTTCAGAAATATCGACAGCAAGAATATCGTGGTCAAGGATATTGACTTAAGGTAAGTAATATCGATTTTAAAAATATCAAAGTGTTTATTATCGTTTGCAAAAATATAGTTGTAAAAAATATTTATTTTGTTATTAATGTTATGTGTTTCAGTATATATTTTATATGTATGTGATGTATGTTTTTTGTATAAGAATTGTTTGTATTTTTAATATGTGTGTTACATTTTTTTTAGTTATTACATTTTTGTTGTTGTTGAATTTTGCGTTTTTAGTTCTGTAGCGGGTTGTGGGTTTATAAGGGTATAGGGTGGGAAGTAATTTAATTATATTAGATTAATTGATTATTTTTATTAATTAATATATGTTTAATTGAGATTTTATAGTTTTGAATCTAAAAAGTAATTTATAATTAATTAATTAATATTTGGTTGTTAATTCATTTTAATTAATTGATTGGTAATCAATTATGATAATTGAGTAATTAATTTTAGGTGTATGTTGTGGTGTTTATAGGTGTAAAGGGTGGGAAAGAATTATTTTTTAATTGATGAATTAATACTTGATCGTTAATTAATTTTAATGAATACATTGTGATAAATTATGGTAATTGTGTAATTAATTGGAAGTGTGTGTTGTGGTGTTTATAGGAGTAATGGGTGGGAAGTAATTTGTGTTTAATTAATTAATATATAGTGGTTAATTAATATTAATTATTTGACATTAATTTGGGTAATTGTTTCTTTTTTTGTGGTTTTAACTTTAAAATGGGTAAAGGGTGGGTATTAGATCCATTTTAATTACTTTATTATTAGTTGTTAATAGTAATAGTTTTCAATTTAAATATAAGTTTTAATTGTGTTTTATTATTTTATAGTTTTATATAGGTGTGTGTAGTCAATTAATGTCTTTTTATTAATAATGTTTTAAATGATTATTAATGATGTTCATTATTAGAAGTTAATGTAATTTAAAATGATGCAGTGTTTTGTTTTTGATGTGGTGTTATAGGGTAGGAAATAAAATAAATACATTTGCAAATATTTACTATTATTTTATTTTATATAATATTTGTAGGTTTTTGTCATATGTAATTAATATTTTAATATGTTTTCTTTTTATATATTTAATTTTTCATTTTTTAAATATTGTTTATTTATTTTTATGATTGTTTTATTTTTAATACATTTATATTTTTAAGTGTGAATATACATTTTTGTCACTCCACTGTCCAACACTTTCCCTAATGTTGCACTCAATGGAGTGGAAATCGTAGTTTTAACCTCTCAGCCATCCAGCACTTTCCCTACTGTTGCACTCACTGGAGTGGAAATAGTAAGTTTTACCCCTCTGCTATCCAACACTTTCCCTACTAATGCACTCCCTGGTGTGGGAATAGTAATTTTTACCTCTCCGCTATCCAGCCCTTTCCCTACTGTTGCACTCACTGGAGTGGGAATAGTAATGTGTACCCCTCCACTATCCAACACTTTCCCTACTGTTGCACTGACTGGAGTGGGAATAGTAATTGTCTACCCCTTCACTAGCCAGCACTTTCCCCACTGTTGCATTCAGTGGAGTGGGAATAGTAAATTTTACCCCTACGCTATCCAACACTTTCCCTACTGTTGTACTCACTGGAGTTGGAATAGTAATTTTTACCTCTAGGCTATCCAACACTTTCCCTACTGTTGCACTCACTGGAGTGGGAATAGTAATGTTTACATCTAGGCTATCCAGCACTTTCCCTCCTGTTGCACTCACTGGAGTGGGAATAGTCATTTTTACCCCTTTGCTATCCAGCACGTTCCCCAACGTTGCACTCAGTGGAGTGGGAATAGTAAATTTTACCCCTGCACTATCAAATACTTTCCATACTGTTGCACTCTTTGGAGTGGTAATAATAATGTGTACTCCTCCGCTATCCAACACTTTCCCTACTGTTTCACTCTTTGGAGTGGGAATAGTAATTTTTGCCCCTCCGCTATCTAACACTTTCCCTCCTGTTGCTCTCACTAGAGTGTGGATAGTAATTTTTACCTCTAGGCTATCCAGTACTTTCCCTCCTGTTGCACTCACTGGAGTGGGAATAGTAATTTCTAACCCTTGGCTATCCAGCACGTTCCCCAACGTTGCACTCAGTGGAGTGGGAATAGTAAATTTTACCCCTGCGCTATCAAATACTTTCCATACTGTTGCACTCTTTGGAGTGGAAATAATAATTTATACTCCTCAACTATCCAACACTTTCCCTACTGTTTCACTCTTTGGAGTGGGAATAGTAATTTTTGCCCCTCCGCTATCTAACACTTTCACTCCTGTTGCTCTCACTGGAGTGGGGATAGTAATTTTTACCCCTTTGCTATCCAGCAATTTCTCTACTGTTGCACTGATTGTATTTTGAAATTTATGTTTAAAATATTAAAATATGTTATTAATAGTTTATTGTTTAAATGTATTATAGATTGTTTTATGGTTTAAATCATTAATATATATTTTATTTTTTATATTATTTTAAACTTTTTACATAAGTTAAAAATAATGTATAGTAAATGTATTTTATTTTGTTAAAATTATATTTAATATATTTAATATATATTATTTTATTTTATGATTTATATAAAAGTCGATATTTTATACAGCTATATTTTTGTACTTACCAATTTAACTCTTTCCATGCTGATGACGGAACCGCTCCGTCATCAGCTGCGGTGGCGCTGTGCTGATGACTGAGTGGTTCCTTCATGGCCCGCCCGACACGCCTTCGCGGCGCTGATTTCGCGCCTGCCGGCACTTTCTATTAGGCGGGCGGGGCCATGACGGAACCGCTCCGTCATGAGAACAGCTCAACTGCGGCTGGTGACGGAGCAGTTCCGTCACCAGCATGGGCCCGCCACACGGCCCCCCTGCCCCAGTAGCGCTGCGGCGGAATAGCCGCCGCAGCGATGTGGTTAAGTGTAGGAGTCAATATTTTTGTTGTCTATATTTTGAACTTGATATTTTTAACGTCAATATTTTTTACATCAATGTTGTGTTAGTGAACTCCAAAATGGCACACCAGAAAAAACATTGGCATACACACTTTCACTGCTTTACTCTCATTCATTATTTTCCATCTTTTCTTTTGAACTCTTCATTCACCTTTTCTTTCTCTTTTTATAGATTTCTGGTCTGCCTTATTCTTTTTACCTCTTCCATCTCTCTTTCTTCCTCTCGCTCCTCCTTTTTATTGTCCCTCACTCGCTCTCCTTTCATCCTCCTCTTCTTTAATGCCCTCCTCATATTCTCTCTCAATTTTACTCACTCATGTTATCTATCTTTCTCTCTCTTGTTCTGTATCCTTCTCACTCTCCTTCCAGCTTCCTTTCTCTAAAGCTATGATCAGTGCAGGTTGTGTTTCTTTGCAACTCCATGAATCATTGAGCTTTAATGTATAAAAGTGAGCTACTTTACCTTGTGCATAAAAAGCTGTCGCGAATTTCAAATGATGGTTATACTGAGCCTTACTCAATAGGTGTCTAAGGGGCCGATTTACAAGCCCCCTGCGGCCTCTTTTACGCCGCCGTTGCGTCACTTTTGTGATGCAGCGACGGCGCAAAAGATGCGCCATGGTGCAGGGTATTAACAACGTGAGGCATCTCCCAGATGCGTCACGTTGTAAAGCCCTGCGCCAGAAGGAGGCATTCCATCGCAGGGGAGAGGGGAGGGTGTTCCGGCACAGGAACGCCTCCCAAAAGATTTCACTCAGTCACTTTTGGGCCCATGCTGCTTGAAGCAGGCGTAAGGATTGACGCAGCATTGTGGAGATAGGGCCCCCCAGAGCATTGCTGGAGCTGCATCGCGCCTGAGACGCAACTTCAGCAATGTGCCGCTTTAACGGCACAGATGCGTGACACATCGGTGCCGTTTTTGCCACTTGGTGCGCTGCATTGTAAATGCGGTGCATCCAGGGTAGCGGAGCTGCGGCGCACAATAACTGGCGCATCCCTGCTGATATGCAGGGATGCACCAGTTATTGTAAATCTGCCCCAAAGTGTTTTTGTGTGGAGGAAGATGATGCCTATCCAGATAGGCCTGTTGAGTCTTTCACATTATGGCATTACTGAAATATTCTCCTACACCAGATTAAACATTTCACTTATTAGCTGGGCTTAATTCACGATGGATCCACTGCAGGTCGGGTAAAATGGCCATGTTTATCTTTGTTTAGAAATGGCAACTGTTTACAGTCTCATAACTGTTGCTGCCTCCCGTCTTGCAGTCATTTTCTTTTATTAATTTTTTGTTTTGTTACCTCTAGAAAGAGGTGTCTCTGACTTTACACCATTTTCTGTAGGCAAACATTGCTGCTCTGACCTGGGTGCTGCACAAATACTTTACACATTCCCTCTAAATTAAGCCTGAATGTTTGTGTGCCAAGCTACCAAAGGGTTAAGCACAGGTTAATTTGGAGTTTGCTTGTGGCTTCATCCTGACAAGAATTGTGGCTGCTGCTTGAGTAGGGTTCTACCCCCTCAACCAGTAACCCAATTTTCCACATTGATATTCAGTAGTGACATTCAACATTGTGTTTGTGCAGTGACATACAGTGATTTTGTGTAACACTAAAATTCCACATAAATAATTTGATGCCAATTTGAGTTTTTTAATATTTTCCTTGATTGACTCTCTCTGCTTTTTCCAAATTTACTCTCATTCTACCAGAATCTCTGTGACCATACCTGCAGAAATTAAATGCAAGCTCATCAACCTGTAGAGCTGTACTGTATTTGAGCTCAAGGAGTTCTGGAAGAAAATATGACTTGCATCCAAGAAAGGCACCAAGACTTTGAGCTTCAGAAAGCCTTAAGGGCCTGGGCAGAGGCTCACCAGTTACTGACAGCAGCAAAGGATCAGTATGAGGGGGTGATATAGAGGGGTACAGGCCATGAGATGCAGCACTCAGGTGAGAGGTAAAACTTGCCTCCTCAATTGGAGCTCCCTGCCAGAGCACAACGCAGTGTAACCTCATAATGCCTGTCCTGAGAGGAGCTAGAGGACAGGAATGTTAAGAGAGAGAGTTCAAGCTGCAGCTGTTCAAACACAGATTAAAGGCAGAGGAGAGAAAGGCTGAGGCAGAAAGAGCCTTAGCTGAGAAGAAATTACTTTTAACTCATGAAGTGAACATAAAAGAGCTGGAACACAAGACAAAGCTCATGGAATCTAGCAGTAATGGTGGCAGCATACATGCAGTGTCAGAGGGGGAGAGGAAGGTCCATATACCTAAAAGCCAGCTATGTGGTAGGGGATAATGTTGACAAGTGTTTTTCTCCCTACAAGTTGAAAAGTGGTTTTCTCCCTACAAGGTGGCCCTAAGATGCACATGGTTCCAGAAGAGTACTGCTGAGCATCACTCTGGAAACACATGCCTACAGTGGGGAGGAATACATTACTAACACTGGAGGCGGGAGACGAGATGAAGTATACTCCCATTAAAACCATCACGAAGTTCGGGCTCACCCCAGAGAAATACCTCATAAAGGGGTCGATTACGATGGAGGATGGAAGGACGACCGCCGGCCTGGAATAGGCGGAAAATGCCTTTTTACAGTCCGCCAGCCGCGGTCAGTCCGTCCGCCATATTAGGATGGGAAGCACTGTCAAATGTCCGTACGCCGCGGAAGAGCACGCACCGCCGCAGAACTGCACCCGACCCCGCGGCGGACGTAACCAATCCAGAGACACCGCCGTACGGAATGACGTCTCCGACCGTCCTCTAAATCACGATGGCGGAAAACACACATCTAATCGCTGCGGAAAAAGAACCTGCCTGAACACGGCGGATTCACCACAGCGGAGATAAAACACATTGCAGAGATACCCACCACAGGCAGATCGCCGTCATGGACCCAGCGCTACACGCATTTCCGATACTCTTCGTGCTCCACCTCCAGCAAGTCATGGACCGTCGCCGACGACGACGCAGGTACGCCACCACACCAATTGCTGTCGGAAGGGGAGTGCCTTCCGGGGCCGTGACGTGGGGAGGGGGAGGGTCATGTTGGGGAAACAGTATTTACGATATCACCAATATATCAACAATGCAAGGAGACAACCAGGAATGACAAAGACAAACCACTACACATGATTGACTTGCTTTATTGCACATAATAGGGGTATAATCCTAGAGTAGCCAAGAGCATGGGGACTGGGTAGAACAGAGCAGGTACATCTGAAGCAGCACATGAGAGGGCACAATGCAGTATCCTAACAGCAACAGGGCAGTGTTCACAGCAGAGCAGGTACATCTGAGGCAGCACATGAGAGGGGCTAAGTGCATCAATAGTCCATGGAAAGGCACAGGTACATCAGAGGCAGCACATGAGAGGGGCTAAGTGCATCAACAGTCCATGGCAAGGCACAGGTACATCAGAGGCAGCACATGAGAGGGGCTAAGTGCATCAACAGCCCATGGCAAGACACAGGTACATCAGAGGCAGCACATGAGAGGGCACAATGCAGTATCAGAACAGGAACACTGCAGTGTCCATAACAGAGCAGGTACATCAGAGGCAGCACATGAGAGGGCACAATGCAGTATCAGAACAGCAACAGGGCAGTGTCCATAACAGAGCAGGTACATCAGAGGCAGCACATGAGAGGGGCTAAGTGCATCAACAGTCCATGGCAAGGCACAGGTACATCAGAGGCAGCACATGAGTGGGGCTAAGTGCATCAACAGACCATGGCAAGGCACAGGTACATCAGAGGCAGCACATGAGAGGGGCTAAGTGCATCAACAGTCCATGGCACAGAGCAGGTACATCAGAAGCAGCACATGAGAGGGGCTAAGTGCATCAGCAGTCCATGGCAAGGCACAGGTACATCAGTGGCAGCACATGAGAGGGGCTAAGTGCATCAACAGTCCATGGCAAGGCACAGGTACATCAGAGGCAGCACATGAGAGGGGCTAAGTGCATCAACAGCCCATAGCAAGACACAGGTACATCAGAGGCAGCACATGAGAGGGCACAATGCAGTATCAGAACAGGAACACTGCAGTGTCCATAACAGAGCAGGTACATCAGAGGCAGCACATGAGAGGGCACAATGCAGTATCAGAACAGCAACAGGGCAGTGTCCATAACAGAGCAGGTACATCAGAGGCAGCACATGAGAGGGGCTAAGTGCATCAACAGTCCATGGCAAGGCACAGGTACATCAGAGGCAGCACATGAGAGGGGCTAAGTGCATCAACAGACCATGGCAAGGCACAGGTACATCAGAGGCAGCACATGAGAAGGGCTAAGTGCATCAAAAGTCCATGGCACAGAGCAGGTACATCTGAGGCAGCACATGAGAGAGGCTTAGTGCATCAACAGTCCATGGCAATGCACAGGTACATCAGAGGCAGCACATGAGAGGGGCTAAGTGCATCAACAGTCCATGGCAAGGCACAGTTACATCAGAGGCAGCACATGAGAGGGGCTACGTGCATCAACAGTCCATGCAAGGCACAGGTACATCAGAGGCAGCACATGAGAGGGGCTAAGTGCATCAACAGTCCATGGCACAGAGCAGGTACATCAGAAGCAGCACATGAGAGGGGCTAAGTGCATCAACAGTCCATGGCAAGGCACGGGTACATCAGAGGCAGCACATGAGAGGGGCTAAGTGCATCAACAGTCCATGGCACAGAGCAGGTACATCAGAGGCAGCACATGAGAGGGCACAATGCAGTATCAAAACAGCAACCGGGCAGTGTCCATAACAGAGCAGGTACATCAGAGGCAGCACATGAGAGGGCACAATGCAGTATCAGAACAGCAACAGGTCAGTGTCCATAACAGAGCAGGTACATCAGAGGCAGCACATGAGAGGGGCTAAGTGCATCAACAGTCCATGGCAAGGCACAGGTACATCAGAGGCAGCACATGAGAGGGGCTAAGTGCATCAACAGTCCATGGCAAGGCACAGGTACATCAGAGGCAGCACATGAGAGGGCACAATGCAGTATCAGAACAGCAACAGGGCAGTGTACATAACAGAACAAGTACATCTGAGGCACCACAAGTACGTGGGTCAAGCGTCCCGTCCCATGGACATTAATAATGCAAGGGTGGTTACAATGGACAATCTAGACACCAAGTCCAATGACATGTGAGTGATGGGAGCTACACCTCACAGCACAGAATCTGGTGGACTGCTTGACCTAGTCGCCTCGGACACACTGCCAGCACCAGAAATAGGAATGTGAGACACAGCCACAGCTCTAGTGAGTGACACATGAGCCATAGACCCAGACACATTGCCAGCACCAGAAACAGGAGTGTGAGACACAGCCACAGCTCTAGTGACTGACACATGAGCCATAGACCCAGATACACTGACAGCCCCAGAAACAGGAGTTTGAGACACAGCCACAGCTCTAGTGACTGACACATGAGCCATAGACCCAGACACACTGCCAGCACCAGAAACAGGAGTGTGAGACACAGCCACAGATGTAGTGACTGACACATGAGCCATAGACCCAGACACACTGCCAGCACCAGATACAGGAGTGTGAGACACAGCCACAGCTCTAGTGACTGCCACATGAGCCATAGACCCAGATACAGGAGTGTGAGACACAGCCACAGCTCTAGTGACTGACATATGAGCCATAGACCCAGATACAGGAGTGTGAGACACAGCCACAGCTCAAGTGACTGACACATGAGCCCTAGACCCAGACACACTGTCAGGACATGTCCCTGTCCAGTGACCAACAAATACCATGCATGCATCTGAGACATGAGAGTGGCGGACACACACAGTGCCAGTACCTGAAACAGGAGAGGGCACAACTGACACAATGCTACTACACGAGGAATGACAGCGTACAACAGACACAGTGCCACTATCTGACACATGAGAGTGAACTGCAGCTGACCCACTAGGACCACTGAAATGATGAGCCACAGGGCTGTATGGGCGTGGAGGCATGGTGGCTCTGGGAGCTGGGGGTGGTCAGGTGTCACTGGTGTGTGTCTCCGTTTCTTTGGGATATGTAGGGGCACACAGGACATGACTGGACTGGTAAGTGGTGTGGCCTCATCAGAAACATCACCCATCAAAGGTGCATCATGTGCTGGTGGGGGTCTGCTCTCTGGGGACGTGCTGGACCCTGCTTGACGTTTGCTTGACGTTTGCTGTGGCCCTGCTTTCTGCCCTCTGCATCATGTGTAATGAGGGGTGCAACAACAGTGTACTCCTTCCTCTGCTTCGGCGGGGTGTGGATGGGAGTAGAGGTATGGGGGGACTCCTCCGCAGACACATGTGTTTTACGTTCCTTCACGAACATCAGCCTCAGGGCAGGCAGGGGTGATGTATGCCTGTCCTTGATGTAGCTCGTGTCCATGGGAGAACCCTTGGCCCTGGGAGGTGCCTTGGCCATAGGAGGTGTCCTGTCTCTGGAATGTGCCTGATCCGTGGGCGTTGCCCTGTCCCTGGGAGTTGGCTTGTCCTTTGTAGTGTCCCTGTCCATTGTAGTATACCTGTCCTTTGATGTGTCCTTGTCCTTGGGAGTGTCCCTGGCCTTGGGAGGTGCCCTTTCCTTTGTAGTGTCCTTGTCCTTGTGAGTGTCCCTGGCCTTGGGAGGTGCCCTTTCCTTTGTAGTGTCCTTGTCCTTGGGAGTGTCCCTGGCCTTGGGAGGTGCCCTTCCCTTTTTAGTGTCATTGTCCTTGGGAGTGTTCCTGGCCTTGGGAGGTGCCCTTTCCTTTGTAGTGTCCTTGCCCTTGGGAGTGTCCCTGGCCTTGGGAGGTGCCCTTTCCTTTGTAGTGTCCTTGTGAGTGTCCCTGGCCTTGGGAGGTGCTCTTTCCTTTGTAGTGTCCTTGTCCTTGGGAGTGTCCCTGGCCTTGGGAGGTGCCCTTTCGTTTGAGGTGTCCTTGTCCTTGGGAGTGTCCCTGGCCTTGGGAGGTGCCCTTTCCTTTGTAGTGTCCTTGTCCTTGGGAGTATCCCTGGCCTTGGGAGGTGCCCTTTCCTTTGTAGTGTCCTTGCCCTTGGGAGTGTCCCTGGCCTTGTGAGTACCTTTTGAGGGGGATGCCTGTGTTACATGTGAATCCCTGTCCCCCAACACCCCTTGAGGATCCTGTGTGTCAACTCCAGGGTAGCTGGTGTTGTGTTCGGTTAAAGATTTCCTTGTCCTAGGGGATGGTGTATGTGCCCTCCGTGCCCTGCCTTGCTGCCTGTGGCTGCTTTTAGTGCAATACCCAGAAAATGAGGCCTGGTCTGAAATCTCACTCTCCCCTGACACATCAAGTGGTGTGTATGGGGGAACTGAAGTAGAACCTTGTCCATGCGACTGTAGAATGGCTGCAGACACTGTGTTTGTCAATGACTGAACTGTTCTGTGGAGACCAGCAACATCGCCATGCATCCCCTCCATGAATGCTACCACCTGTCCCAACTTCCTATCGTGGTCTTGGAATGCATTGATCATGTTGGTCTGCCCTACACACAACTGTCCCAGCAGGTCAACAGCCTCAGCACAAAGTGCACTTTGTGTCACAGGGGCAGGGGCAGCGGTGCCTGCACCGAAGGCAACTCTGCTCCCCCTACTCTGGCGAGCACGAGCAGTACTTGTTGCAGTTGGTGGCAGTGTGGGCCCTGTGTGCTGTGTACTGACTGAAGGTGTTGATTGCCCACTCCCTGTGTCTACCAACAGTGCTGACTCACCAGCACTGTCTGAAGATGAGGACAATGGTGTCTTCACATGTGAGTCCTCAGGGACAGTTCTGTCCCCCTCTCCGGGGCTGCTCTCTTCAGTCTCAGTCTGCGTGTGTGTGATCTCGGATCCGGATGCATTGCCACCACTCATCTCCGTCGTCTGTGGGTCAGTGCCCTCTGCCAAAGCTGAAAGAGAGAGAAAAGAGGTTTACCTAAGTGCCACACTCATGTACTGAACGTTACTAAATCAAAACTTTCCTCGCAGTCGACTAACATGTAGCACCCATCCTGTACACGAACCACCCCTACCAGACATCCTCATGACAAAGAACCGGGGGTGCCTGTGAAACATGTATATCAAACAAACAGGGCAAGTGCATGCAGACCACCACACATGTGATGCCATGGGACCACAGACCTCAACGGCATGTCCGGGGACCCTGCACTACAATGCAACTGGTGTGTCCACCTGGCTGATATGGATGCTAACGCTCACTCTGCTAATGGCACCAACATGCAATTGCAGCAAAACATACGCACCACGGATGTCACTACTGTGTGTGAGCACCAATACATGCATGCAAGCACAAGTCACAGACACATACAGTCTGCCTACCGCTAGTTTGCTGTTGATCCCCTCTCAGCCGGGCGGACAGGTCAGGATGCGTCACAGCTATGATACGGTGCATTAGAGGGGTCATGGTGCGTCGTGCAAGCCAGGTTGATCTTGGAATCAGGCCCAGTGTCATCTCCGCCACATTCTTGCTGAGCCTGGAGATGTCGTCCCAGCGCTTGTGGCAGTGTGTGTGTCATCTATTGCACCCCCCCACTGCCCGAACATCACGTGCTATGGTCCTCCACACGGCCTTGCGAAGGTGCAGCTTGACCTACCATGATGGGAGACAAGAGGGGAACGTCAGTGGACAGTTGGACATTCACAACACGTATCTTTCAGCAGCCATGCTCAGTACAACACATGTGAAGGTCCCACAGCACACCGCCAAGATTGCAGAAGCCAGGAGTCAGTGACCACCTCATGCACACCAACATGTCCCCCACTGTACTTACCACCTGTCCGGGGGCACCGTAGAGCTGTTCATAGTGGCGGAGCACACTGTCCACAAGGACATCCAGCTCCGCTGCGGTGAAGGGACGAGACCGGATCTCTCGCACTCTCGGCATGGCAAGGTCCTGGACTGTGGCACTACAGCAGCAGTTGTTGGATAGCTCAGCAGCAGCAGGTCGAGGTGATGGGTGCAGGCAGCAGTTGTTGGATAGCTCAGTAGCAGCAGGTCGAGGTGATGGTCGCAGGCAGCAGTGGCTGGAAGCAGTGAATGTGTGCTGCTGAAATTCACACATTTATAGGGCCCTGAGCTCACATCAGTGGCACACGGAAAAACATTGGTTTTCCCGGGATGCCTCATTCAAAATTAACCAATGACTGGCCCTGGTGTGGCGGTGCACGGCTTCCGCTATTTTTTAATGCGCTTACGCAGCCCTCGTTATCTGTTTCCATTGGCTACATGTGCACGGACCGTCACGGTCACACACCGGCAACCGCATGTGCGCGCTACCGCGATGGTGCATCATTTGAAATTAATCACTCACTGGCGTCGCTATGGCAGAGCATGCATTCCGCGGGGGCAGGGCAGGCTAACACATACATTTGAATATGCAAGTGGAAATGGCAGTTGGTACCCCCCCTTACAGTCACATTGCAGCACCCACCGCAGACCGCCGGCCCTGGCTGGTCACCCACCGCCGCCCTGGCCGGTCACCCACTGCCGGCCCTGGCCGGTCAACCATCGCCGGCCCAGGCTGGTCACCCACCGACGGGTGCTGGCGGTGGGTGACCGGCCAGCACAAGGCGGTGGGTGACCGGCCAGGGACATCCATGCCAGGGTGACCTCAATGCACAGTGCGCTCACCCACCACCAACACCCGGCGGTGGGTGACCGGCCAGGGCTGGCGGTGGGTGACTGGCCAGGGCCAGCGGTGGGTGACTGGCCAGGGACATCCATGCCAGGGTGACATCAATGCACAGGGCGCTCACCCACCGCCAACACCCGGTGGTGGGTGACTGGCCAGGGCCGGCGGTGGGTGACTGGCCAGGGCTGGCGGTGGGTGACCGGCCAGGGCCGGCGGTGGGTGACCGGCCAGTGCCAGCGGTGGGTGACCGGCCAGGGACATCCATGCCAGGGTGACATCAATGCACAGTGCGCTCACCCACCGCCAACACCCGGCGGTGGGTGACCGGCCTGGGCTGGTGGTGGGTGACCGGCCAGGGCCGGCGGTGGGTGACTGGCCAGGGACATCCATGCCAGGGTGACATCAATGCACAGGGCGCTCACCCACCGCCGGCGTTGGGTGACCGGCCAGGGCCGGCGGTGGGTGACCGGCCAGGCCCGGTGGTGGGTGAACGGCCAGGGACATCCATGCCAGGGTTAAATCAATGCACAGGGCGCTCACCCACCGCCAATACCCGGTGGTGGGTGACCGGCCAGGGCCGGCAGTGGGTGACCGGCCAGGGCCAGCGGTGGGTGACCGGCCAGGGACATCCATGCCAGGGTGACATCAATGCACAGTGCGCTCACCCACCGCCAACACCCGGCGGTGGGTGACCGGCCTGGGCTGGTGGTGGGTGACCGGCCAGGGCCGGCGGTGGGTGACTGGCCAGGGACATCCATGCCAGGGTGACATCAATGCACAGGGCGCTCACCCACCGCCGGCGTTGGGTGACCGGCCAGGGCCGGCGGTGGGTGACCGGCCAGGCCCGGTGGTGGGTGAACGGCCAGGGACATCCATGCCAGGGTTACATCAATGCACAGGGCACTCACCCACCGCCAATACCCGGTGGTGGGTGACCGGCCAGGGCCGGCGGTGGGTGACCGGCCAGGGCCGGCGGTGGTGACCGGCCAGGGCCGGCGGTGGTGACCGGCCAGGGCCGGCGGTGGTGACCGGCCAGGGCCGGCGATGGGTGACCGGCCAGGGCCGGCGGTGGGTGACTGGCCAGGGCTGGCGATGGGTGACCGGCCAGGGCCGGCGGTGGGTGACCGGCCAGGGCCGGCGGTGGGTGACCAGCCAGGGACATCCATGCCAGGGTGACATCAATGCACAGGGCGCTCACCCACCGCCAACACCCGGCGTTGGGTGACCGGCCAGGGCCGGCGGTGGGTGACCGGCCAGGCCCGGTGGTGGGTGAACGGCCAGGGACATCCATGCCAGGGTTACATCAATGCACAGGGCGCTCACCCACCGCCAATACCCGGCGGTGGGTGACCGGCCAGGGCTGGCGGTGGGTGACCGGCCATGGCCGGCAGTGGTGACCGGCCAGGGCCGGCAGTGGGTGACCGTCCAGGGACATCCATGCCAGGTTGACATCAATGCACAGGGCGCTCATCCACCACCAACACCCGGCGGTGGGTGAGCGGCCAGGGTCGGCGGTGGGTGACCGGCCAGGGCCGGCGGTCTGCAGTGGGTGCTGCAATGTGACTGTAAGGGGGTACCAACTGCCATTTCCACTTGCATATTCAAATGTATATGTTAGCCTGCCCCGCCCCCGCGGAATGCGTGCTCCGCCATTGCGATGCCAGTGAGTGATGATTTTCAAAAGATGCACCGTCACATGCGTTTGGCGGGGTGTGACCGTGATGGTCCTTGACCATGCAGCATCTGTTATGCACAATAGCAGTATCAAGGATCATCTTCTGTGTTGGGGGAAGGCGTACACGGATGGTGTGTGTACACACACTGCATCTCTCCGCACACATGTAATGTTCATAGTTGTACATGTGTGTCAGGACATGTCCGGAATGCATCAAGAATCATTATGTCAAGTGAATGGCCCGTGTCCACGTGTGACATTCATTTCCATTGGTTGCATGTGTGGTCATACTATTGACCTTGCCAGTGGTTAACAAAGGCCAGTGATGTGCACCCAAGTTGCGTCAGATGTGCATGGCGATGTGTTGCGTCTTGTTTTTGCGGACACATGTTTCTATTTCTACACATCTTCACAGTACATCAAGGCTGTGTACCCACATTCAGAAGCTGTTGTGAGTGTGTTGTTTGTGTGTGCAAGTAGCAATGATGGGGGTGTACATACATTCTGTGTATGCGTATGTGTGTCGCCTGTTGTGTGTCCATGCATGTCATGTGAGAATGCCCAGAATTGTAGGTAGGGTGATGGGTGCATGAAGACAAGGAGGGTGTGTTCCATGTTCATGTTGTGTGTGCACGTCCATGTGTGTCTGTGGGACGCTTCACACTTGTGCCCTCAGTCATGTGATGTTGGCTGTTCTTTCAACATGTGTGCACGTTACATTGTACATGTTTGCACACAGGATGTTGTTTGTGGGTGAACATTTTGTGTGTAGTTAGCTGTACTGCCTTATATTTCGGTCATGTCAAACATACAATCAGTGTCTGCAACATGTTTTATTTGTATTGTGTTGGTCAAGATGTGATAGTGTGGCACAGCTGTGCGTTGTTGGTCAATTGACATCTGCTCCCATCTACTCCCACACAGGAGGGCTCCAAATGTGCATCGACCCTACACTGTGCTGGAGGACATGGTTAACGAGGAGGTGATCCGCAAATTCTGGCTTGACCTACGTAGATTGCAGGAGCTTGTAGCCCAAATGGCACCTCATCTGCAGCCACGCAGGACATATCCAGGAGCTATTACACCCACAACAAAGGTGATGGCGGCACTTCACTTCTTCGCAACAGGCACTTTCCAGTACACAGTTGGTCATGCCGGGGGGATGTCACAATCTATGTTCAGCATGGTACTGCGGGAGATTCTGAATGCCATGATGCATTACAGGATGATTACATCCATTTCCCACGGCCGGCAGAGTTGGCAGCAGTCAAAGGGGACTTCTATGCCCTGGCCCAGATTCCACACGTAGTTGGTGCCATTGATTACACACATATTGGTCTCATTCCACCCCAGGCATGTGAACCCGTATATCGCAATTGGAAGCACTACCATTCGATCAACGTGCAAGTGGTGTGCCTGGCTGACAACATCATCTCCCATGTGTGTGCCAGATTTCCCGGGTCCGCACATGACTCCCACATCCTGCGGAGCAGCATTGTCCCCCAACTGATGGCCAATCTGCGTCAAGAATGTGCGTGGCTTGTAGGTGAGTGTGCTGTGATGACTATTGTGTTGTATGTGTGACATGCTGTTCCCAACAATCCTGGTAATGATGTATGTGTCTGTCATCCACCCACCTAGGCGACTCTGCGTACCCGAACCGGCCGTGGCTGCTAAGCCCCCTACGGAATCCTACTACCCCAGGTGAAATGCGCTATAATGAGGCCCATGGGAAGACACGTCGGGTGGTGGAACGTACATTTGAACTGCTGAAGTCTAGGTTTCGCTGCCTGGATAAAACCAGAGGGGCCCTACCATACTCGCCCGGCAAAGGATGCAACAATATTGAACTGATCATGGACCCTGCAGACCAACAGGTTGCTCCGCCTCCCATCGCACCAATGTCCAGTGATGAGGATAGTGGGGAGGAAGAAGATGTGGACCAGAGGCGTGAGCTCATTGCTCACTACTTTCCTTGAATGTGAGTAACTACCTCTTGTGCTGCTGTTCAATGCGTGACGTTTGTCTGCTGGAGATGGTTGGATGTGGTGTGTGAATGCTGCCTGTTATGTTATGTTTGCACATGGGTGTGGGTCATGGTGTACGAGCAATGCTCCCTGATGTGTGTCCTGTGATCTGCTTACTTTGTGATGATTGTGGTTTGTGGGATGTTGCAGTACATTCTTTTATGATGGTTGTGATTCATTTTTCTGACCTGTGCTTGTTGTTCTCTACTTGTCCCTAGGTCACTCACACCGAGCCAGGATTCAAAACAACATTGATCCCTGCACCTGCTGATGACAACAACTGAGACATACCTGTATATAAACATGGAGATCACACAGCACTGAGCGTTACAGTGAATTTTATTTACAGGGTGTGGATAAGTGTTTGTGCATATTTACAAAAAGGTGGTGTGGGGAAGAGTGAGTTGAAAGTCATGTCAGATGAAAACACCGATGGGGACACCACATTGTGTGATGTACACCTAGTCCAACAGACGTGTGACAATGCTTGGCAATGTGGGACAAGATAGTTCGCAGGGTCAATGCCAGGCTCAAGGAAGAGTGAAGTCATTTTCGGCCCCTCTTGGGGTGGGTGGATGGGGCATTGCGACTGCTCTGTGCTGGGTCCAGCCTCGGATGGCCCCTCCGTCTTGGAGGCGGAGCAGACCCAGCTGTGGGGGCAGGTTGTTCAGGGTCCACCTCCCTGTCAGTGGCCTCAGGTGATGGTGGCGGTGGTGTTGGTGACCTGTCCCACTGGGCACTTGGGGGAGGGGGAGGTGGTGTGGCGCGGGATAACCACTCCCTCCAAAGTGCAGTTTGCTGCCCCATGAGGTCCACAATTTGGCCCATACGGGTGTCCATGGACCTCAACAGCTGGCAGGTCTGTTGCGAATCTTGATGTGCCCGATCAGCCTGTGCCTGCGACCGCTGGTAGGAGGCATTCACTCTGGCAATGGCTTCCAGGGTCTCGTTCCCAGGATGGGCTGGGTCTTGCCCCCGACCTCCCCTTACACCTCCACTCCTGTTAGTGAGCTGTGGCCTCACCTGTGTCCTCCCACTTCCACTCTCCCTGCTTGCCTGAGACGTTGATGGCCCATCATCGTCCGATGGGTCAGGCAGGGTGGCACTGGCAGGGGTGGTGGTGGTGGTGGTGGTGGTAGCTGCACAGCTCACAGTGGCAGTTGTTTGTGTAGTACCACTGGCCAAGGTGGTGGAGGCAGGGTTGTCCTGGGAGCCTGATGGCCCTTGAAGTGTGCTTGGGCCAGCATCGTCCTCTGCACCCGAGGTGTCCTGGGAATCCTCTCCGGAGAGACCTGGCTGTGAGGGGGGCGACTGGTGCTGGTGGTTGGTGTTTTGGCGTGTCAAGTCGTGATCACCTGAGGGACAAGAATGTAAGAATCAATGCTGTGGACAAGACAGGTTTCTAGTTGTTACATTTCAAATCTCCATGGAATCTGGACATGGTTGTTGGTGTCATCATATTGGTGTTGCACACATGAGTGGACATTTTGGTGGTGTGGAGGTGGGGAGACAATACTTGGCTATGTGTGTTCCTGTCCTGCTATTGGATGGTGCCCCTGTGCAAATGGCTACTTACCTGTAGGTTTGAAGGGGGAGATGCACTGATGACCAAATGGTGGGCGGACTACATCTTGCTCTGGGATGGGACATGTGAGCCTGTTGGGAGTTGTTGTGCTGGACCCCCCCACCCTCCCAGGGGACATGTGGGCCTGTTGGGAGTTGTAGTGCTGGATTCTCACCACACCCACCCCCACCCCCACCCTCCCAGGAGACATGTGGGCCTGTTGGGAGTTGTAGTGCAGAACCCCCACACACACCCCACCCTCCTAGGAGACATGTGGGCCTGTTGGGAGTTATAGTGCTGGACTCTCACCACCCCCACCCCCACCCTCACCCTCCCAGGAGACATGTGGGCCTGTTGGGAGTTGTAGTGCAGGACCCCCCTCAGACCCCCATCCTCCCAGGGGACATGTGGGCCGTTTGGGAGTTGTAGTGCAGGACCCCCACCCCCACCCTCCCAGGAGACATGTGGGCCTGTTGGGAGTTGTAGTGCAGGACCCCCCCCCCACACACCCCCACCCTCCCAGGGGACATGTGGGCCTGTTGGGAGTTGTAGTGCAGGACCCCCCCCACCCTCCCTGGAGACATGTGGGCCTGTTGGGAGTTGTAGTGCAGGACCCCCCCACACACCCCCACCCTCCCAGGAGACATGTGGGCCTGTTGGGAGTTGTAGTGCAGGACCCCCCCCCACACCCCCACCCTCCCAGGGGACATGTGGGCCTGTTGGGAGTTGTAATGCAGGACCCCCCACACACCCCCACCCTCCCAGGAGACATGTGGGCCTGTTGGGAGTTGTAGTGCAAGATCCCCCCACACCCCTCCACCCTCCCAGGGGACATGCGGGCCTGTTGGGAGTTGTAGTGCTGGACTCTCACCACCCCCACCCCCACCCTCCCAGGAGACATGTGGGCCTGTTGGGAGTTGTAGTGTTCGCTGCTTGACCACATGCGAGCATGGGAAGGTAGGAGGCAACATTTGAGGTTGATCATGATGGGTGCATTTGAGCCCTGGCCTTCACATTTGGGTGACTGTGTGATTCACATGCATGGATTGGAGCCTGGGAGATGTGTCTTAGCAGTTGTGCAAGGCAGAACATGACAGTGTGATAGTGGTCATTGGTATGTAGTTACCAGCCTCAAGTCCCTCTTCTATTCCTTCAAGGCTCTCAGGGTGCAGTATGCCAAGCACCTTCTCCTCCCATTCGGTAAATGGTATGGGATCCGGGGGAGTGCCGCCGCCATTGTGGTGTGCCCGCAGGTGGTTCTTGGCCCTGATGCCCTTCACCCTTGTCTTGAAGTCATGCCACCGCCTCTGGATCTCGTGTTTGGTGCGTGGCACGGTCCCTGAAGCATTGACTCTGGTCACTATCCTGTCCCACGTGGTGGTTTTAGTTGCCAGGGTGGTCTGCTGGACTAGGGTACCAAACAAATGTGGTTCAACACGGATGATTTCATCTACCATGACCTTCAACTCACTCTCTGTGAACTTGGGGTTTTTCTTGGGTGCCATGGTGTGTGATGTGCAAGGTGTTGGTGGTGTGGGGTGTGCAGGTGTGTGGTATGTAGGGATGGTGCTGTGAGGGTTGGTGTGGTGGGTGTGTTGGTGTGCAGGTTGTATGTGTGTTTGTGTGTCTCTGTTGTTTGTGATGTTCTGCCTCTTTGTTCCAGCTGTGCTGCAAAGGATTGTGGTAATGGGAGGGATTCCTTTTATACTCTGTGTGGTGGTTGTGTCCCAATGGTTTATGGCGGTCAGGTGTTTTGTAGGTGTGTTGACTTGGGTGCTCTTGTTTGTGCTGGGGTGTGTCATTGGAGCGTGTAGTTGTTGGAGGTGGGTGTTCCAGGTGGGTGTGTCTTCTGTTATTTTTTTTTGTTATTTACTACCGTCCGCCATTTTTGCTTCGGTTTGTCTGCAGGGGTGATGTTCGTTTGGTCCTTCCGCAGCCAAGCTCTGTTTTTCGATGTTTTTTTTCAGCGGCGGTCGTGGAAGTTGGTGAGTTCCGTTGGGATGGCGGGGTTATCCTATCGTGCGTCCGGAACCTCCGAAGGTATGGCGGCGGTAGAGCCTGTTTTCGCGGCCTTTGCGTCCGCGGACGACAATGTTTCTGTGGTTCCGTCCGCTTGTGGCGGTCTTTGGTGTGATCCGTCCGCCGCGGTCGGTGCGTGTTGACAAAAATATCCTAATCGCACCGGCGGTTTATCCGCGGAGCGGTCGGGAGTATTTTTGCCGCGACCATGGCGGACGGAACCCGTTTCCGTCCGCCATCCTAATAGGCCCCAAAGTTCCGAGGATAGCTAAACGTTGCAGAGCCAGTCTTGGTTAGATTTACCTGATTATGCAAACAAGGTACTGAATGGATGGGTGAGAGGCAGGAACGTTGATGACTTCACTGGGTTGTTTAATCTGATACTGAAAGAGCACATGTTCAATATCTGCTTTACAGAGCAGCATCAGTAGCTGATTGATAGTAAGCTTACCGATCTCAGGGAACTTGCAAAGGAGGTGGACTTCTGTGTCAGCACTGAAATGTCCAAAAAGGTATCTGAGGGGGTCACCAGATGAATGAGGGGAGAGAAAACCTGAGTGCCAAGTTCTCTAAAGGCCCCCAAAATTGTTCTTGAGGGAACACCAGTAACCACTCCCAGTCTGAGCCCAAGAGGATAGGTCTTTATGACAAACAGATGGGGTGTTCATCCCCAGTGTACCAAGCATTAAAAATATGGGCACTCAAAGGTAGACACCAAATGCCTCAAAAGGGCACAACCCCAACCGGTGGTCAGGCACCTGGGTTGACCGGTGTAGTGCTTGATGAGGAGGAGCTCCCAGTGGTACATAAGGCGCAGGAGCACAATGTCCAAAGTACACTTCCTTATGAACTTGAAGCTGGAAGACTGACACATCCTTTCTCCAGCTGCCGCTGCCATTCTCTACCTGACTTGATGTTCCATATTCAATATGGAACATCAAGTCAGGGAGATCTGGACACCTGGAGGACGGGGGCATGGTGTAGCTCCTCCAGTCCAAGATTGAGACCATCCTGGCAACCCCCCAGAACCCAGTCTCAAGTGAGGGGCTTCCTGGGCCTCACAGGATACTAGAGGAGGTTTGTTAAAGGCTATGGCACCATTGTGGCTCTCTTAACTGAGCTGACGTCCATGAATCATCCCTAAAAGGTGATCTGAATGGAGGACTGTCAGAAAGCCCCAAGGAGGCTATGCATACTCCACTTGTATTCAATGTTCCTGACGTCTCCAAGGAGTTTACAGTGCAGACAGATGTTTCAGTGCATGGCATAGGGTCGGTCCTAGAACAGTAGAATGATGTGTCAAAAGAGGATCAAGAAATGTTTGACAGCACTACAGCCAAAACGACGGAACTTAATTACACCAAATGTGGGAGAATGCTAGACTTTTACCCAGAAAAAAGGCATTTGTGATTTGCTGTAAATCTATTCAGTAGTTTTAAATAAAGTAAAACTCAAACATACAAATATGTATATTACCTACTGGCGGTCGCCAGTAGGTATATATAGTTAGGATTTTTTCCCTATGGGATTTTTGAAAATTCTATGTCTAATAACGTTGGCGTTTGTGGACGGAATTGGCTGAAATTTTCAGGAAAATGGCACATTTTGTTTCTGAGCAGCCCTTGAAAATTTGGGGGGGTTCGTCAAGGGGGGGCCGAGAAAAAAGGGGGGTCCCAAAACGTGTTTTTAACATTGAGTTTTCCATAGGGCGGTTGGCCTCACTTTTAGCCCGAACGGCTGAATGGATTTGCACGAAACTTGGCAAAATTGTAGGGACTGGTAGCCCGATGTGCCTTTTGTAGGTCTCAATATATGTGCTTCAGTGGATTTTGAGAAATTAACGTTCAAAAAAAGATATATATCTGTAACAGCGGACCGGGCAGCGCTCCAGTTCGCGTACTTTTCGCGCAACGGAGCTTTGTGAAGCGAAGCTGATTGGTTCTCCGGCGTCTGTAAACATTCCAAACACTCCGTAGCGGCCGCCATCTTGTCTCTCGGTAGGATCGAGAGACAAGAGGAGGCCAAAGCGAAGGGGCAAATGACCATAAGGGGGCATAGTAGATCCTCGCTGACCCCCTAGGTTTGATGTGGAGGTTTTAAAAGGGCCCCGCGGGGCAAAAAAAAATAATAATAATAATAATCGAACGGCTGAATGGATTTGCACGAAACTTGGTAAAATATTAGGGACTGGTAGCCCGATGTGCCTTTGCTAGGTCTCAATATATGTGCTCCAGTGGATTTTGAGAAATTAACGTTCAAAAAAAGATATATATCTGTAACAGCGCTCCGCTTCGCGTAACGGAGGTTTGCGAAGCTGATTGGTTCTCCGGCGTCTGTAAACATTGCAAACAGTCCGTAGCGGCCGCCATCTTGTCTCTCGGTAGGATCGAGAGACAAGAGGAGGCCAAAGCGAAGGGGCAAATGACCATAAGGGGGCATAGTAGATCCTCCTTGACCTCTTAGGTTTGATGTGGAGGTTTTAAAAGGGCCCCGCGAGGCAAAAAAAAAAAAAAATAATAATAATCGAACAGCTGAATGGATTTGCACGAAACTTGGCAAAATTGTAGGGACTGGTAGTCCGATGTGCCTTTGCTAGGTCTCAATATATGTGCTCCAGTGGATTTTGAGAAATTAACGTTCAAAAAAAGATATATATCTGTAACAGCGCTCCGCTTCGCGGAGATAAAATTATATCTGTATTACCTAGCTGTTGCTAACACCAGTTAGCGACGGCTAGTAGGAGATAGCGACCATCTTGGGCCCCACTTTGCATGTGAGTGATATTTATCACTAATGACATGCAAAGTGGGCATGCCAAGATGTTAGCGACTGGAAACAGTCGCTAACATCGCTATCTCCTATTATCAACTTTTGGAAATATTCGCGATAAGCGCGAATATCTCCAAAAGCTAGCACCTGCCCTGAGCAGTTCTAAGGCATGTTATCCAATGGGAGGTGGATAACATGGCTAAGAGCATTAGCTCAGTAATGCATGAATATCGCTGAGTTTTCAGCGATATTAATGCATTGCGGTCGTTTTTTATCGTATTTGCGATAAACCTTGATAATAGCAAGGTTTATCTGCGATAATTTCTGACGATGCTTAGCGGTAAAAAAATCGTTGCTAAGCATCGTTAGGGATAAATATCGCTTAACTTTGGTAATATGCCCCAACGTCTGTTAACGTTCGATTCGAAGGAAATCAGGAAGTGTTGAAAAACATTGTCTGCGCCATCTTGCCTTTTTTCAAATGCCACACTTTTGTCGTGCACGGCAGTCATTTTAGATGCCTTGACCAGACCCACTCTGTGCACGCTGTCGATCCTTAGCATGACTCCCCACCCTCGCAAGCATCTCCCCCAGGCAGGTCACCCCCGCTCTCTGTCTTATGCATGGGTAATAAACCACCCCCCATCTGCGCTGCTCTTCCCTGTGAATCACACCCTGTGCCCGCCCGACACCTCCCTTTCACCCTATTCACTACCGCACCCTCTGACACTCCTTTTCCTCTGTGTCCGATTGTCCAGGCCGGTCCTAGGGTATCAGCTAGCCCTGCAGATGTAGTTTATGGCCCCAGCTGTAAAGAATCACCCCTCTTCAAAGGAGTTATAGTAGATCAAGGCCCACACTCGATGAGATCCGTCACAGCAGACGCGTTCCTATTATCTGAAAACCATCCTGTATTGTGATTGGGGAGGGGACCGAGCCTGAAGCGGAAGATTCCAGGGATGACTCTTTGTACATCAAAGTTTTTACAATTATGTGTCACATTAAAAATATATAGCACTCCAACAAAGTAGTAAGATTATAAAACTTTAATAACTTATAAATATATACAAGAAAACAAAAACAGTAATAACATATAAAATTTTTAGGGAAAAACAACGAAGTAGCGGTCGGCTGTCCGAATAGTCCCAACGCAGCACAACGTCCAGATTTCTGGCGTGGGGCGTCGCGGGGGGTGGGTCATCAGTAGCAAACTGTTGTGCGAATAGTTCCAAGGCAGCAGAACGATGGCACCAAGGTGATGTCCAGTAAGTTGCCGCACTGGTTTTGGTATCCTACAATGCTGCTCCGAATAACGGCGTGGGGCGCCCCGGGGGAGGCGGCGTGAACGGGCCTCTCCAGGTGGAGTGTCATCTGTTGTAGTGGGGCGCCCCTTTACCGTTTCAGTTGCCATTCCGTCCGTTTTTGGTCCACTGTGTCAAAAGCCGCAATTCAGCTGAGTTGCGCCCACTCTTGCGGTGCAGCGATAGGCGGCTGTCACAGGACTCTCAAAATGGCGGCAGGCTCTTTCCTTTTTGGGCCTGGTCCACTGAAATGGCCCTGGGACACCTTGGAAATCGGACGCTTGTCTGCTAGGTCTTGGACCCCATTCTCGAAAGCGTCCCCTCCGCCTTGAGGATTTATCAAAAGTTTTGGGGGCCCCCGACTCCTGTAGGCTTCTGGTGGGGAGCGGTTGCCATGATTGCTCGCGGAATGACCACGACGGAGCTACGAGATGGTGGTGCTCTCATGCTGAAGCCAGCTTCAGTCTGAAACATCCAGAAACAAGGTGGGGCTTTCATCATTTGGGAAAAAAAAAAGTTTTCAACCAATGAAAAGTGTTGTTTTTAGGTCATATGATCAAGCCTTCCATCATTAGGAAACCAAAAGTAAAATGAACCAATGAAAAGTTTTATAAACAAGTCACATGACCTGTTATGCGGCATAGGGTATAAAATGCGGAGAAAATACGTTGGCACGTGAGGCGGCGTCAGTAGCGGACCGATTGTCGTGTATTTCTATAGGTTCTGAATCGATCCCCCTATTCCTGACCCTATTCTGGTTAAACTACCTAGCTAGTTAACTAACAGTCAGCCCATGAGGCAAGAAATTCCCCATGATGCAGATACCGTTATCTGACGCAGTCACACTACGGCACAGGAACGTGTTATCTGATTAGGTCATAACGCTTGAGATCTAATTAGACAAGCGATATTCCTCCAGCCCCTGATAAGGCATACGACGTTCTCATAACAAATCAAACCTATGACAACCTGGATAATCCGTGCGGCCATTGTTTTGATTTCACAGAGAACTTTAGTAAAGAATGTGCTAACGAGCAAGTCGTATGACATCTTTATTGACGTACCTATGTCCATCCTTACGTCAATCCCGGCACCTTTAAGGTATAAATATTGCCGATCTTGCCCTATGCAAAACACACGCGTGGTGACAAGACGGAGCAGCCATACTTGCCGAAGCCGAGAGCAGAAGCAGACCCCGCAGGCAGCAGCCCCGCCTTCCTGACGCGCTGAGAGACGCGCTGCTATCTCAAGCCGAGAGACCCAGCACCGGCGCTTCCGGGTAGCCCTCGCAGGCAGCCTGGAATATCGAGAGCAGAGAAAGAGATACCATTCCTCATTCATCCTAAATTCCAGGTACAGAACTGAATAACCCCTCCTAGAGAATTCTTTAGTTATTCACTTGGCAAAAACAAACTTAACTTAAACTGTAACTTTCTATTCCCGCCCACGCATTAGACTTAGGTCAGGTACACGGGGTAGGCGTATTTAGAAACACCAGTTGAGTACGTTTAGTCAAATGTATATGTGTATGTAAATATATTTTAATCATTTTAAACATCATATGGCTCAGAAACCATATCAATGTTTTTACAGTATTATTTTATACTATTGCTTCTAATGTATGCACTTTACTTAACTATAAGTATCGCAATAATATCGATCCATTTCTCTTGTACGAGAAAAGAGACTGATCAATAAATAACACCTTTTATTGAACACGCCCGTCTCTTCCTTTTCTCTACATTCTGATGAGACTAAGAATGCACGTACTGACTGAGAAAAATAATTGCCTTGTGCTCACACGACTCTCGAGATTGACTCTTGATTAGGGGAGAGCAAAGTTGTCATGTTCTATGGTTGTCAGAAACTAAATCCCTTCTTGTCTAATCAGGGAAGTTAATCCTTCCTTGAACATTCGAGAAAGTTTCTAGCGAACTCTGAGCTTAGCTGGCAAACCCAAAAATTAAGTCTAGTATCGACAGTAGTAGACCTAGTTAACGTCTGGCCTAGGCCTTTACTGCTGTAGGTACTATTCCAATGCGCAGAGCCTATTGGGAAAATAGGAACTACACTACATGGCGCCCAACGCGTTTGGAAAGGGCGATAAAACTAACGTAAGACATTTAGAGTAACTCAGTCGTGCTTTCTCACTCAGACCCCTTTTCCCAAATACTCCAAAGACGTCTGGAGTGGGTGAAAGGTTATTATATCCTCCAAAACCTCGCAGGAGGGAACTCCTATGTACGGTTCTTGGTCTAGTCAACGTTGAAGGATAAAACAGTTCCAGAATATTGTGCATCTAATCTCTGTTTCCATAAAGAAACCTGATCTGCAAATAAAAATAATACCATCCTGTCAATAAAATGGGAGACAGTGATGGAGAAAGAGAGGCAATTAGATTAGCTACTGAAATAGCAGATGCTGATGCTACCATGCAAACAGCAGACCCGGATATAATACTCATCCAGGTCGCCAAAAGGAGATCTATAACCTTAAAACTTATAGAAAATGGACTGACACCTAGAGGTGGCACAGTCATATTCGTAATTGAGGCACACGAATATCGGCAGACAGAGGTATACTATACATGGATACATTTTCCAGCAGCAAATGCTGTAACAAAGTACTTCCACTATTACAAAGTAGAGGAACCTCCTGAAACGTACACTCCTTTCGAGGAGGTGGAAGTACCACTCAAATTCCAAGAGCATTTGCTCTTATTTGATGGCGCCCTAAAACATAACAATCACATTACAAGGCTCGGTCCTTTAGGAAGACCAGGAGCAACGTGGCCGGTCTTAGCCGGATACACACCACATCCAGACATCGACGAGATGACTGCACCAGAGCTATTAATACAGCTAAAACAACTACTAAAAATTCACAGACAATTAGTTCAGTATGTAATGCGGACTTCTACAATTCAGCCAGCGATTAAACTACCACAGCTGACCTCTCACCAGGGGAACACAAATAAAATTACACCACAGAACATCCAATCCTGCCTAGGTAAGGTTCCAGCTAAAAGGGAACAGATACCATTCTGGTTGGCACAGAAAATCACCCAAATAGAGGCGGTGTTTCCTGACACCACCCGCTAGAGAAACACAGGATTCTGACTATATGTCTCCCAATGGGAATCGCACCACACATTGAGGACTGTGACACTTGGGGTACAGTCTTTGCTTCCATCTACACAAAAACGCACGGTGTTCCATCCATTTCGGTAATACCAGATGTGCTAAAACAAATTCAAGATGAATATGGTCCAGAACCTGCTTTAACTCTTGGTATGAAATTACTGAAAGACTTCAAGCAGGTCTAGGCTATATTACTAGCCAACATAAAGGGTGAAGCAGCAAACGTGGCGATCCGCCAGAGGTTAAAAGAGACAGATATAGCAGACCAACCAGCTGAAATTGCCAGAATCATAGAAAAATCCTATGAAGAACTAGGCAGAGATAGTCTAGGTGGAATACCAGTAAAACCGCAACTGACTACAAGTCCAGAAAAAATGTTTTTTAATAATAATAATAATTCACCAAAAAAGAACTGGGATGGGAACAAACAATCCAATCCTAAAGAAAAGAAATTCCAGTCCAGAGGAAGGTCTCCTAGGCGAAGAGAGAAATCTCCAAACCCGAGACAAAGGTCACCTCAGAGTGAACCCTCTGGGAATAGATATAACCTTAGAAATAGGGATAATATTAAAAAACCTGATAGATATCAAGACATTGATACACGTCCCTCTCAATCTTTTCAGAATTCCTCGCAGAAATCGGAAAGAAGAGGACGATCAGAAGAGCACGCCAAGTCCAAAGACAAGGAACCTGCTCAACTGAAAAAGAAATCACAATTTCCAAAAAAGAAGGTAGCCAGTATCAAGGTAGTTAACAATGCCGAGAATACTGAGGACACAATTGAAAAACGGAGAGTGGGCTCAGACAATGCTAGACAGCGCAGCAGAGGTGAGCATAGCTCGCAAAGTCCTTATGAATCATCTGGAGACAGTGGACACGAATGAATACCTTCAAGTGGAAACTGCAGATACCAGAGTTAGCAAGCCCCACAAAATATACGAGATAACATTACGTATAGAGGGAGATAAGACTAGGAAAATAAGGGGACTATTTTGGGATAACCTATCCAAGGGCTATGACATCCTTCTAGCTGAAAAAGACTGGCCACCGGAGTTTGTCAGGGAGTGCCCTCATGGCGAAGAAGTAATTATGCCTGCCTTCTCGAATCAAATACCGATTCATAAAAAATACACACTTGCTAGAAAGTGGGCAGTGGCCTTAGCACCTGCTTTATATAAAAATCACGTAGGATGGGATGAGGATTCTCCTCCTCACAAAGTCCAGCTAAAATCACAACCAACTGCACAAAGGCAGTACCCAATTAAGCAAGAAGCTAAAAAACAAGTAAATGAAATACTAGATCAGCTAGAATACCAAGGGGTGATTGAAACTTGCACCTCACAAATGAACAATCCTTTGTTTCCGGTCTCCAAACCAGACAATTCGTACCGTCTAGTTTTGGATTACCGACACCTTAACACATGTTGCAAAACTTTTGCAGTGCAAAACTCACACAGTGCTGCACTAATGAATAACATAGTGCGCAAAAAATACAAAACAACCTTGGACATCTCCAACTGATTCTTTTGTCAAAACATAGCACCAGAGAGCAGATATTTAACTGCATTCTCAGTAAATGGCACTCAAAAACAATTCTGTCGGTTAGCCCAGGGGTACAAGAATAGCCCGGGGGTATTCTCAGCGAGAGTAACAGAATTACAACAACAATATGATGATGAAGCATTATCTTATGTCGATGACATTTACTTAACAGATGATGACTTGGAAACTCACTTGAAAAGAGTGAACACCATAATACTTGGTTTCGCTGCAGAGGGTTACAAATTCAACTTCAAAAAGTCCAGAATTGCCCATCTGAAAATTCAGTACGGAGGATATGAATTATCAAGTATTGCCTGGTTGACAGTCTTTTAAGAACTAGAAGAATTGAAAAATCTAAAATATGAAAAAACGTATCCTCTGCCAATCGACATTCTGCCTCTAAGACATTACGCCTGTGTAATCTATACAGACGGACATGCTCAACCCTCCGTTTGGGGAGAACATGCATACAATCCCACATGTGAGATTACAAAAGAAGTGTGGCACGGAGGTAAACTAAGACCTCTATTAACAAAATCACACTCAGTAGAAACTAATTCAGAACTGCAAACTGAAATATTAGCTTTGAAAATGGCGCTAGATAATGCGGATCGCGAATTCCCGACGCTTATAGTGTCAGATTCATATTTCTGCGTCAAAGCATATAACAAGGATTTGCAGACATGGATTCAGAACGGTTACAAAGATGACACAGATGCACCAATAAAGCAGAGACTTCTCTGGGAACAAGTAGCTCTTTTGAAGAAAGAACTACCAAAGACTCACGTGACTCACTCACTGAGTCATCAACGTGATGGCGTTCACGTTGTGGGGAATTCATTGGCTGAGACAGCCGCAGCGGCAGCCACTAAATCGGCTCCCGTAGATCGAAAAAAGCGTACATTAAAATACATTGACGGCGAAACGTTGCTGGCGGTGAAAACGTCATCAAAAGGCGACTGCTCAGCGTTACCGATCAACTATCCACTCAATTATACATACATAATCGATGCAAACTCCGTCCCTTTTGCTCGAATCCCTGGAGTGGGGGATAGAGTGATTCCAAACATGGACAGGAGAAACTTGTTAATCGCAGACGCACACATGGGCGAGGGTCACAGACACCTTAAATTAAAAGATTCTCTGGAAGAATTACAATCACGGTACTGGTGGCCAGGCATGAGCCTGCACTACACCATGTTTGTAAAAAACTGCCCAAACTGCAACAGAGATCGCAGTGGGGAGAGAAGCAGTTTAATACCTCGTCGTATCAAGGCAGATAACATCTCCACTAAAAAGAATGGCTTGCGATTAACATATACAGGCTAGTTCCCACTTATAATGTAGATCCACAGCACTCGGCTGACGTCCGGACTGTTATACAAGATTTGCGAGTCTAAATGGCATATACGCTAAGAGCATGCTACGTTCGACCATTTTTTTCTTTTTCTCAGGCAATCCAGCCTGGGGGGGGAAAGAATGGCCAAATGAGCACAGCCCAGCGGGAATCTTCTCACTTCCTTCCTGAGGGTATGGGATGGTGTAAAGAAAAAACCAAGACAGAAAGCAATCTATAATAGAAAGGATATTAGGTTCGGGAGCTTGGTGGGTCAAACATCTAATAAGTGTCCAACGTAGTCTAAATAACTTGCCAAGAAATTCTCTGAAGGGATTCAGTCCGTACGAATTATTATTCGGAACTAGGATGTTGATCTCTGACCTTGATAGTCAGACTTCAGTGGTAATAGAAAAAACCTTTGATGTCAAAGACCGTTTGGCTATTTTGCAGGACTTAAACAAAACAAGAAAAGACCTGAGCAACATACAGTTGAAACAACAGCCAACAACCACTGAAGAATCACCACCTGTCCCAGCAAGACCTGTCTGGATTCCAAAAGTCGGGGATCTAGTCAGGGAAAAGGTCGCGGTAAAGAAGGAATTTGGGCCTTCTTACAGAAAAGCAGTTCCTGTCTTATCTGTCAACGGGACAAGATCAGTTGTACTACCGCCACTTGCTGGAAAAAAGGAGAACCGAGTTGTATCCATCGACCTGGTAAAACCACAACATGTGGCCGATAACAAACAGTAGGCCAAGTGGACTCCCAATAAGTAGCAGAACACCAAGGTTTGCTACCAGTACAGAGGTCCTATCAAAGAGGCTCATCACATTCGAAACGCCTACAGAAGAACAACAAGGACTATGCAACAATGCAATAGAACTTAGACCTCTGAAAACCCAAATAAAGACATTTAGTAGAGACACACCAATCTATACAGAAGTACCAAGTGAAAATGCAAGAAACAAAAATCCTGAACCAATTGGAACAATTGACAGAACTGCATCCGGTTACTTCATCAACTTCGATGATTCCTCTGACGGTTTCAGCGAACAAAAGACACAGCCATCATCAAAATCCTTTAAAGACAAAGCGAAGGAACTTTTGAAACAACTAAAAGAAACATATCTGATTTCTCCATGGATTGAATTTTGGGTGGGTTTTGGTGCATTTATCCTCATACTTTGGCTCATCATGGTATTTACTTTGGGACGCTTCATTGAGGGAAAATATGCTAAAATGGACACAGCAAGTCAGAACATCAACTTGGTCCTCAAACCACACACATCTTCACACGTCGAGAAACGAGAACTTTCTTCAGAACTTTCTTCAGCCAACTTCACAGCAATTCCAATACCTGGTGGGGTAGCCTGGGACAACACTGACTATGAAATTTATGGTCCGGTCGAGATCCTGAAATATCCACACCAAATCAAGATCTCTTTGAGTGACTTTGCAAAACCAAACTCATTTGCTGATGATTGGGACTTTGAAAGTATTAACAATATGATGTCTGACTTAGTAATGTCTGCTAAATTTACAAAACATGATTATTTGCAAGGTTCTACAAATTATGATAGTATGTATTGCTATAACCACTATGGTAACCATTTCTTGCATAAATCTGCACAACCTAGAAATGTTTTAAATTATAATCAATGGGAACATTGTGCTACACCTCCAAAAGGGAGCTCTAGAACCGTATATGACAAATATTCATATTTTTCAGGTTTTAACATAACTAATGCTGAAACATTTTATTACAAATTGTCAAACAAGACAGGGATGAAAACCATGATAACCAACACAAAATTGATATATTCGGATTCTTTCTTTGAAAAAATGAATACTTTTGGATTTGATTATTGGGACAAACATGTTGATTTGAAAAGTGTTTGGGGTACAAAAAAATGGCAAGTACAGGGTATAGAAGCTTTGTTTAGAGCCTGCATGATCCCAGAACAAATGATATTTTTAAATGACACCGTCCAACAAACCACCTGTCTTGGCCTAGCAAAAATCAAAGATTTAAATAACCTATCTATTCCAAAGCCAACAATGTTTAGCAATAACTCTGATACAGATGAAGGAATAGACATAAACCATATACTTAACCAAAACAGAACACATCCTGATTGGAAACAATGGTTGATCTGGCCCACAGATACAAATAACTGTCAAGATAGATTCCTGAATAAAACACAGGGTTTCAAAATTACCAGGCCAGACCCTAGATATCCCCAAAGACATCACCCAGGGATAATAACAACCTACAGTGTGGGCAAATTATGCCTTCAATGGCTACAAACTTCCACACTGCCTGAAATTAAGCAACACCTAACTTTACTTACTAATGGTGCTGACTTGCGTGATTTCATACTGGGACCACGCAAACAGCGTCATAAGCGTTTCATAGCAGCCTCTGTATATGCAGCATACAATGAGGCCTGGAAGGTTACTCAAATTGAGACAGCAGAAAGAATACGGGAAATTGACCGTATTAATTTGGAAAAATCACTTTCTGTAGTGGACAATGGGTTAATGACTCTGTCCTCCAGAATTTTTTCATTGGACAGCATTGTGTCTTCAGCAATCGATATATTATCGCAAGACTTACTATTATTACAACATGGTCAGTCACAATTGCGTTCTATTGTACAGCTTGGTTGGACGTTACAAAATCTGCGTTCAGGCTATGTGCCTTGGCGTTTAATCAACACAACGTCACTATTCCAAATCTTTAACCTTACTGATAGACAAATCGGTATGGCGCAGAAGGGTGCTGATTATACAATCTTGAGCATTGAAAAACTAGAAAGATTACCAATGACAATGTCAGAACGACCTGTCAGTGAATGGATAATACACGGAATCATAAATATTCCAATCTCAACCTTCAGGTTTCAATACTGCCAAAAATATATACAGGCTGGCATGTACGAGAAATTGGGAAAAGGGTACCTTAAAACAACTTGGAACCTGCCCTATTCACATGCATGTGTCAGTAACAAAGGACAGAAAGTGTTTCTTAGTGGCAACAATTGTGCTATGTCACTGAGCGGCACGCTTCTGTGTAACGGTATTAGTTTGCACGGAGCCTGTGAAGGGAATTCATACAACCTTTCATGTCACCAGCAAGGCGCACCTGCAACTGAAATAGAACCATTCTTTCAAAGACTCTATAATGGGAGTTACATTCTTATTGTAGACCGCAGATGCTGTAGTCTTATGCCCGGGACTCCTTATCTCGTCACTACGACGGCGAAGGTCAAGTGCTGTGGACGTTCTTTGTTCCCCAGCTCCTTTCCAGACAGGGAGGCAAGGGCATGGCCCGGTCTGAAAATTACTTCTATTCGAATAGACACTTTAAGCAGAATGAAAACAGTGCTTCTTCAGACGCCTACAAGGCTCACGTCATCTAAAGAAACGTATGATCTACAAGTCGCAAGGACGACTGCAGAGATACATACATTATTATCAACCAATTCCCCCGTACATTTCGCGGAAATCCTGAGCGAAATCTTAAATATTTCTGATACCACAGGGGTCTAAAAGGTATTTAAGACAGTATTTTCGATGGCATTAACACCATTCAAAGCCATACTGGGTATTTTTCCAGACTTCGTCCATTCGATTTTTGGCGGACTTCCCCTGATCCTAGGACTAATTGCAGGAATCCTATTCCTAGTCCTTATTTTTCGTTATGGCAACCCATGTCACAGAACAAAATCTCACGACAATGGAAGATACGATCCTAGCCATTGGATACCGGGACCGGATATCAAAAATCCTGGGACTCTCCCGGCTTAGAGACCTAAACATGACTTGGTTTCTATCATTTCGACCAATGTGGCAAAGGTGTGTTTTACCTGTACTAAGGTGTCTGCTATGCGGAGAAGAATGCGTGTTAGACACCTGTCTGACGCTACAATCGGATGCGCCAGTGGATGCAGATACACTGTTGGTTCCTACCAAGGTTCACGCTTTGTGCTGCCCTCAAAGGCTGCCAATTCTGATGACGGCATTCCTGGAATCTTCACCACTGCGATTGAAGAGTAGTGAAGTTCAAGATGAAAGCAGCATCGAACAGGTACGACCTTCTGTCAGCAATGCAAATCAGAATGTCAATGGAGACAATCATGCGCATGAATGCATGGTTACCCCTATTTCCGACTTAGTGGAACTTTCCCATGAAGCTGTTGACAGTTTTTTCGAAAGCCTGAATGATATGATGTTCTCTCCGGAACAGAAATAGAGACTTTTGAGTAAACTCGCACACGGCGTTCCCTGAATTCGGCCTTCAACTTTAAAAATAAAGTCACATGAACAATTACAATCCAGTTCACGGACAGCAACTTTTTTCAGCAAGCCCCTAAAATATTTTTCTATATATTTTTTCCCGGGACACTGATCTTCTGCTTAAAGTAAGAAACTATTCCTAGAGAACTAAGATTTCTATTTTTTTTAGATTCTTTATAGACTTTATATAGACTTTAGCTGCCCACTGGTATGTTCACAATATATTTTATGTGATGAAATGGTTTCGACTTTTTTTTCTGTATAGCCATATTAAGAGCCATTTCATGTGTATTTATCATATACCAACAAACAATAATGCATAACAATGCGTGTTTACTTTTGCATTTGATTCATAGCTTAAGTGCATACGATATATATGACTGCAATTTTTCAGTATATTTGAAAATTTCAAAATGCATTTATGTATTTTGGGGTGGTAAGGTATACACTATACTCTGTAGTATGTTGTACTATGTTATACTATGCATAGATTAGTAGATATGACCATAGTTAGCGTGGAGTGGGTGTCGTGTATTTCTATAGGTTCTGAATCGATCCCCCTATTCCTGACCCTATTCTGGTTAAACTACCTAGCTAGTTAACTAACAGTCAGCCCATGAGGCAAGAAATTCCCCATGATGCAGATACCGTTATCTGACGCAGTCACACTACGGCACAGGAACGTGTTATCTGATTAGGTCATAACGCTTGAGATCTAATTAGACAAGCGATATTCCTCCAGCCCCTGATAAGGCATACGACGTTCTCATAACAAATCAAACCTATGACAACCTGGATAATCCGTGCGGCCATTGTTTTGATTTCACAGAGAACTTTAGTAAAGAATGTGCTAACGAGCAAGTCGTATGACATCTTTATTGACGTACCTATGTCCATCCTTACGTCAATCCCGGCACCTTTAAGGTATAAATATTGCCGATCTTGCCCTATGCAAAACACACGCGTGGTGACAAGACGGAGCAGCCATACTTGCCGAAGCCGAGAGCAGAAGCAGACCCCGCAGGCAGCAGCCCCGCCTTCCTGACGCGCTGAGAGACGCGCTGCTATCTCAAGCCGAGAGACCCAGCACCGGCGCTTCCGGGTAGCCCTCGCAGGCAGCCTGGAATATCGAGAGCAGAGAAAGAGATACCATTCCTCATTCATCCTAAATTCCAGGTACAGAACTGAATAACCCCTCCTAGAGAATTCTTTAGTTATTCACTTGGCAAAAACAAACTTAACTTAAACTGTAACTTTCTATTCCCGCCCACGCATTAGACTTAGGTCAGGTACACGGGGTAGGCGTATTTAGAAACACCAGTTGAGTACGTTTAGTCAAATGTATATGTGTATGTAAATATATTTTAATCATTTTAAACATCATATGGCTCAGAAACCATATCAATGTTTTTACAGTATTATTTTATACTATTGCTTCTAATGTATGCACTTTACTTAACTATAAGTATCGCAATAATATCGATCCATTTCTCTTGTACGAGAAAAGAGACTGATCAATAAATAACACCTTTTATTGAACACGCCCGTCTCTTCCTTTTCTCTACATTCTGATGAGACTAAGAATGCACGTACTGACTGAGTAAAATAATTGCCTTGTGCTCACACGACTCTCGAGATTGACTCTTGATTAGGGGAGAGCAAAGTTGTCATGTTCTATGGTTGTCAGAAACTAAATCCCTTCTTGTCTAATCAGGGAAGTTAATCCTTCCTTGAACATTCGAGAAAGTTTCTAGCGAACTCTGAGCTTAGCTGGCAAACCCAAAAATTAAGTCTAGTATCGACAGTAGTAGACCTTGTTAACGTCTGGCCTAGGCCTTTACTGCTGTAGGTACTATTCCAATGCGCAGAGCCTATTGGGAAAATAGGAACTACACTACAAAGTTGCGCCCACTCTTGCGGTGCAGCGATAGGCGGCTGTCACAGGACTCTCAAAATGGCGGCAGGCTCTTTCCTTTTTGGGATTCCCTACCCTCGCAAGCATCTCCCCCAGGCAGTGGTCACCCCCGCTCTCTGTCTTATGCATGGGTAATAAACCACCCCCCATCTGCGCTGCTCTTCCCTGTGAATCACACCCTGTGCCCGCCCGACACCTCCCTTTCGCCCTATTCACTACCGCACCCTCTGACACTCCTTTTCCTCTGTGTCCGATTGTCCAGGCCGGTCCTAGGGTATCAGCTAGCCCTGCAGATGTAGTTTATGGCCCCAGCTGTAAAGAATCACCCCTCTTCAAAGGAGTTATAGTAGATCAAGGCCCACACTCGATGAGATCCGTCACAGCAGACGCGTTCCTATTATCTGAAAACCATCCTGTATTGTGATTGGGGAGGGGACCGAGCCTGAAGCGGAAGATTCCAGGGATGACTCTTTGTACATCAAAGTTTTTACAATTATGTGTCACATTAAAAATATATAGCACTCCAACAAAGTAGTAAGATTATAAAACTTTAATAACTTATAAATATATACAAGAAAACAAAAACAGTAATAACATATAAACATTTTTAGGGAAAAACAACGAAGTAGCGGTCGGCTGTGCGAATAGTCCCAACGCAGCACAACGTCCAGATTTCTGGCGTGGGGCGTCGCGGGGGGTGGGTCATCAGTAGCAAACTGTTGTGCGAATAGTTCCAAGGCAGCAGAACGATGGCACCAAGGTGATGTCCAGTAAGTTGCCGCACTGGTTTTGGTATCCTACAATGCTGCTCCGAATAACGGCGTGGGGCGCCCCGGGGGAGGCGGCGTGAACGGGCCTCTCCAGGTGGAGTGTCATCTGTTGTAGTGGGGCGCCCCTTTACCGTTTCAGTTGCCATTCCGTCCGTTTTTGGTCCACTGTGTCAAAAGCCGCAATTCAGCTGAGTTGCGCCCACTCTTGCGGTGCAGCGATAGGCGGCTGTCACAGGACTCTCAAAATGGCGGCAGGCTCTTTCCTTTTTGGGCCTGGTCCACTGAAATGGCCCTGGGACACCTTGGAAATCGGACGCTTGTCTGCTAGGTCTTGGACCCCATTCTCGAAAGCGTCCCCTCCGCCTTGAGGATTTATCAAAAGTTTTGGGGGCCCCCGACTCCTGTAGGCTTCTGGTGGGGAGCGGTTGCCATGATTGCTCGCGGAATGACCACGACGGAGCTACGAGATGGTGGTGCTCTCATGCTGAAGCCAGCTTCAGTCTGAAACATCCAGAAACAAGGTGGGGCTTTCATCATTTGGGAAAAAAAAAAGTTTTCAACCAATGAAAAGTGTTGTTTTTAGGTCATATGATCAAGCCTTCCATCATTAGGAAACCAAAAGTAAAATGAACCAATGAAAAGTTTTATAAACAAGTCACATGACCTGTTATGCGGCATAGGGTATAAAATGCGGAGAAAATACGTTGGCACGTGAGGCGGCGTCAGTAGCGGACCGATGTGCGAATAGGCCGAAGGCAATACAACGCGCCAAGATCCGGATGGCACCGAGGTGGTGTTTGTATTTGTCATGAGGGGTTGTTCCTAATGTTTCTATTTTAGCGAGGTCAAAAAGAGATCCCATTAGTGGCCTACTGATTTTGCTCGATTCCTTTTCTTTTTTTTTTTACACGATTTTTCGTTATCTGCGAAGACTAAACAGAGTATTGCGACTCTGTGTTTGTTTGTAAATAGAGAATGAACCAAAGAGAACCAATTCTAAAACAGTAAATACTTGGATAACAATCAATCAAATGGAGAGAGAAGCAGGCACGACGTATTACAACGGGGGCAAAGGCCTGCGTTAACTACCCTTCACTATGTGCAAAGAGAGAGTACTCCTAATAGAAATGAGGGGGGGGGGGCACCATTCAAAGCAGATCAGTGTGCATAAACACGAAAATGTTTTCACTTACCACGTACTTGACATTCGACAGCTTATGATATTTGCTATTAAAAAACCATTGAAATTCACTGAAAAAAACATAGGTTATAGACCACTCTGTATTTAACACTGGGTGTAACAGAGGTTATATTAAAGTGTGAGGAGATGCATTGTATTGTCACATGAATGATATCATCAGTGATGTGGTCATTGATGTCAAATGAGATGTCATCAGTGATGTCATCAGTGATGTCATTTGAGATGTCATCAGTGATGTCATTTGAGATGTTATCAGTGATGTCATTTGAGATGTCATCAGTGATGTCATCAGTGATGTCATTTGAGATGTCATCAGTGATGTCATCAGTGATGTCACTGACCATGTCATGAATGATGTAATATGTGACATCATCAGCAGTGGATTGCGGGTGCGCGATATATAGTTAGTGCAACTAACTATATATGGAATTTCAATGGTTTTGTGTGAGTAAAATAAGGTTTTTTAAATGCTAATTCCTAACTATATATGGTCTATAACCTATGGTTTTTTCAGTGAGTTTTCAAGGTTTTGTAAATGCTAATTCCTAACTATATATGGTCTATAACCTATGGTTTTTTCAGTGAATATATATATGTATATATATATATATATATTATTTTTTTTTTTTTATTGAAATAGAAGAGGATTTGAGAAGTCACTCAAAATGTGCCCTAATTTTTCTTTCTTCAGCACTAATCATAATTTCTATGGCAAAATGAACCCCCTCATTTTGTTCCTTTGCAAATTAAATGTTTTAAGTGTTCACACTTTATTCCAATCAAGATGACTTCAGGTGTGCCATACTTTTGTCATAAGTAAGACTGTTAGCGCTCTAGTTGTTCTTTAGAACACTCTGGGACATTCTGTCATTGGGCTATAGTTGGGCTACATCTGGCTGATATTTGGGCTACATTTGTTTTCTTTGTCTCTGGTGGCCATCTTTGGGCTACATTGGGCTACATTGGGCTACATGTGGGCTCTAACATATATATAGCCCAATGTAGCCCAATATATATTTTTTCAAAGTTAATTTTCGTAAAAACCACTGGAGCACATATCTTGAGACATAGCAAAGGCACATCGGGCTACCAGTCCCTACAATTTTGCAAAGTTTGGTGGAAAACCATTCAGCCGTTCGGGCTAAAAGTGAGTCCAACCGCCCTATGGAAATTAACATGGGGAAAACACGTTTCGGGACCCCCCTTCTATCTCGGCCCCCGCTTGACGAATCCCCCCCAAACTTTCAGGGAAGGAGCGGAGCGCCGCGAGGCAAAGTTAAGGAAATTTCAGGAAGATTCCTCAACCGGCGCCGAAGTTATTCCCAATAGAATGTTGCCATTTCTCTATGGAAAACAATCCTATCTATATATACCTACTGGCTATGGCCAGTAGGTATATATATATATATATATATATATATATATATATATATATATATATATATATATATATATATATATATATATATTCAAAGGAAATCCTCAAAGCTCCACACCGCACAGCGTGGCGAAAGAAGGAGACAGACCCCACGGCTTCAGGCAAGATGTTTCGTTTATTTGTAACCTTTCTGGCAACGCGTTTCGAGTAACGTGTACTCTTGCTCACACACCGATTAATCAGTCAGCCTTTTATTTTTGAATGCTGTGATTCCCTGACCCCTCCTATGGGCCACACCTCCTAACGTGCATCACATAACCGTTGACCATAGGCATAGAAAAGGTACAAAATGCAAATGGAATACAAAAACAGACGATATTTCACGTTGTGTTCAGTTAATAAAAAGGACTTGTTTTTTTGTGCCTGAAACAAAAGCAAGTTATGAAACAAATCAATCTTGTTTTCAAAACTACAATCCGTCTTGTAATTTTATAATGCATAAAATTTACATTAAAAAATTATTCACATTTCAAAAGTTGAACTAATCTAATTGACATACTCAACAATTATCATAACTGCATGAATGCAGATACCCTTAGGGCTAATAAAGTGACTAGTGCTTTATCTTTACTGCATAAATGCATATACCATTCGGTATGTAAAGTGACTAGTGCTGGTTGGTATGGAATAACAATCAGATTAAATATTGTTCCAGCCCCGGACCCCTCAAATCATGTGACATTAAATATATGTGTGGTGACGTATCACCCTGATACCCACAAGCTCATGTCCTAAATATTTATTAAAAATTCAGAATTCTTGAATTGTATACATCATAAATACTAAGACCTATTGACAGTCTATATACTTAAAAACCAAAGTATATGTGCTTTTCTGTACATGTGCATACTAATGAGTGAGAAAACAGAAAAACGCTGTGAAAAAATAAAAACTGATGCAAAGTATATATTTTATGACCTATGTACAAAAATTTACAAAAAGAGAGATAAAAATCCATTGACACATACAGTACTTAATCTGGTGTGTTGGTTTCATAATACACCCTCCATGTGTACCTATGTGTTGCTTTATGGGTTGTTATTAATAGGCACAGATTGACGATTTGGCTCTAGAATACATATCGGGTGGACCCGGACTTATAAAAGTTGATATAAACCAACTATGAACTACAAGTGGACAAATAAAGGGATATTTAAAGAAAGTTGTGGAGGTCTTCAGTTGCATTTAGCCCATAAGGCTGTTTGCTGTCCAACGCAATGATATACTGAGTTTCTAACTTTCTCAACATTTTTGTCCCTATCTCCACCCCTTCTTTGTAAGGGCACTGCATCTATGACATAATAACTCAAGCACGACAGGTCCCTGTCGTGCACTGAATTAAAATGCCGTGCCACGGGGTAGGCTGAGTCGTGATTTACAACTGCCCGGAGATGCTGCAATATCCTGATGTGCACCTGCGATCTCGTACTTCCCACATAGCACAAGCCGCAGGTGCACGTCAGGACATACACGGCAAACTCCATACGGCAGCTGAAATTGCCCTTAATTGCAATTTTGGTGTCAGAAAAAGGACTAACATAGTGCGTGGTGTTTTGCCCAAACTTGCACGCACGGCAAGAACTACATTTATAAAAGCCTTTCCTGTTGAGCCAGTCACTGCCACTGACCAGCTCTGGACTCGGCTTCACCAGCTTGCTATGCATGCTAAAGGCTCTTCTGAAGGTGATGATTGGTCTGTCTGGAACTCTTGAGCACAATACACCGTCTGTTTTGAGAATGGACCAATGCCTATTAATGATGGATTTGATCTGGCGTTGTTGCTGACTGAAAGTGATAATCAGCCGAGGGGATTGGTCATCACTCTCGGCTTCAGTGGGCTTGGGCATAAGGAGAGATTCTCTTGATCTTTCCTTGGTTTTAATTAATGCTCTGGAAAGAGTTGACTCACTGTAGCCCCTAGCTCTCAGATGCTTCAACATCAAGGTTGCTCCCTCATCAAATTTTTCAGTACTATTGCAGATTCTTTTCAACCGCAAAAGTTCCCCCAGAGGTATCCTATCGATTACATGTCGGGGGTGTCCACTGCTGGCGTGCAATATACTATTGCCGGCCGTGGGTTTGCGATATAATGATGTCATGATGTTAACTCCTTCAATATCGATTTGGACATCTAGAAATTGGGCTGATTGTCTGTTTACATTGGATGTAAAAAATAAATTACTGTTATTGGTGTTCGGAGCTTTGACAAACTGATGTGCACTCGAAATATCACCCTCCCATATACAGAAAATGTCGTCGATGAATCGCATCCAATGTTTGACATTGCTGAAACCCGGTGTCGCGATGAGATCCCGCTCCTCCCACCAGCCTACGTGTAAACACGCATAGCTGGGGGAGAAGCAGGATCCCATCACAACACCCCTGATTTGTTTCCAGACATCCTTGCCGTACATAAAAAAGTTGTTATTGAGGCACCACATTGCTAGGTCACACAGTGTTCGGTTGTGTCCATAGTATTCACAAGATTTGTGTCCCAAGTAGTGTCTAATGGCTTCAATACCCTTGCAGTGTTCGATAAGGTATACAATGATTCGATATCTAGTGTTATTATACACCAGTTGGTCTGCCATTGTATTGTGTCAAGTTTGGACAGAAAATCACCGGTGTCTTTGATGTAACTGGCAAGACCTTGGACATGACTCTGCAGGAAGTAATCAATGTAGCGGGAGACATTCTCGCCCATGCTCCTTATTGCAGAGATGATGGGTCTGCCAGGGGTAGGTTGTTTCATTTTGTGCACCTTTGGAATCAAATATAGGTGCGGCATCACAGGGTTTTCTACATGCAAGAATGCACATTCCTCGGATGAGATCAAATTATCCAGCTTGTAAGACATTAGCATTCGTTTCAAAGTGTCACGGGCCCGTTTATATTCCAAGCCACTGCTTCTGACATAGCAGTTGCTATCGCCCAATTGTCTCATTGCTTCTGTCATATATTCCTGCTTTTGCCAAAGGACGATATTACCTCCTTTATCGGATGAATTGATTACTATGTCTTGATTCTTGCTGAGTTTGTCCAGTAATTGGTCATATTGAACGGATCGAACGTTTTTTTTAGTGGCATATTTCTGTTTTTTTATACGCCTGTTAAGTGTTTTTAAATCTTCCACCACACACTCATGAAAAATGTCTACCGCGTCTTTTGGCATGACGGGGACAAACTTGCTCTTCACTTTAAAGGGACTTTCCCCGGCTCCTTTTTGTGCAACGTTAATAGCACGAAGTTGGTTTTGGGTATCTGGTAAGTCATTTGATTGATTGCTGCTGAAGATAGGAGATCCTCTTCCCAAATCACATAAAGTTAATAGAATTCTGGCATCACTTGCTGCTGCCAAGGGAACATCTCTCGCCGTTTCTTCCTGGTCCCTGCTGTTGGTGTCTTTGGGATTTGATTTAATGGTGAAGAATTTTTTAAGTTTTAATTTCCTGATAAAAAGAAACACGTCCGCTCTTGTATTGGTGTAGTTGAATGAGCTTTCTGGGCAATAGTTTAAGCCCAAAGACAATATTTTTTTTTTATATATATTTTTATTATTATAACACAAGAAGAGAAATATACATAACGGGTGTCATTGAACGAAACACAGCATAGCTGTAAACGGGCAAATGAAGTGAAGAAACACCATACAGTCACGGGCAGCAGTGAAATTAATAGCAATAAAAGCTGAGTCAAGTCAGGTAAATATCAATGACCGCAGGCATCCCGCCATACCATCCACCCATCGGAAATACAGGATTTACGAAGCATACAAGTGACACCCAGATATGATGGTGAAAAACAGGAGAACACGCCACAGATCTTGTGAAGAAAGGAAAAGGGAATAGAATGGTCATAGAAAATAACAAAGAAAAATAAAAAAAAACACAACCCCCCACCCTACACCCCTGCAGATGGCTACGACCTACCCCGATAGCAGTGTGCCTGTCGCCCCCTAAACTACACCCCAAGGAAGGGAAAAAGGTGGAGGAGGAGAATGTTACAATACGTTACGAGCTCCCAGACTCCCATCCCCCCGCCAAAAGCTGACACCCCCTATCATAAGAATAGCAAGTCATAGCAAATCAGAGACAGTCTGTAGGGGAGCCGCAAACAGAAAAAAGGGAGAAACACCCCGTCCGACCCCGGCACCACAGAATAGCAAACCCCGTCTCAGGCACATCAGATAAACAATAATCAGAATAAACAGATGCACAACCGGCCCCGCACCCACATATACAACCCAGCAAAAACAAAAGGATCATTGCGTCAATGCCCAATCAAGTTCAGTCCAGACCCTCGCGATCCATCATGTAGAAAAGTGGCGAGTGTTAATGCGAAAATCGACCAAGTAGTGGAATCATTAATCGCCAACGTGCCTTCCGTACCCCGTAACATACGTGAAAGGCTCCCACAGGCACCAGATGAAGCAGTTACATGATCCTCAACCCAGACCCACCCGATCCAGTGTATGAATGCGACCCACACCATTTGTTGCGATTGCAAGCAAGTCAAAGTATCGGGCTGGCTCGAGAAAGTCATTCTGGAGTCCGGCAACACACAACAGAGCACTGTGAAGCCCCACATCCCCGGCACATCCAAGAGCCCTCAGGAAGCCCGGTTGTCGTCGCATGGTCGATGGTACAAAGTCCGGGAGAAATAAGAAAGACGTGTCCTGGCGCCACCGCAGCTCTTCGTTAGAGGCCGGAGGGAGGACGACACTGAGTAACATGCCCGAAAACAGTCCCTCCCTCCGACCCTCCAGTCCCGCTATGGACACCGGGCGCCGCTCAATAATGCAGTGTGCCTGGCCATCTTGGGCAAACAAGCCGCCTCCTGTACAGTCCCGCACCGTGAACTCCAGGGGATAGGCGGTATCCGACTGCCAGTCCGCATCATGTATCACAGCTACCGAGGACCCATCCACAACAGTGAAGTCCGCCATGCACGGACCCATCCCCGACATAGCAACATCAAGACTGCACTCCAGGGCTTTCATCTTCTGGCTCAAGAAGAGGTGTAGTTCTACAATAGCCACCATAATATCGCCCAACCGGGTGTCTGCGTTCTCTCCCCCATTAGTGGCCCCTTGCGCGCCAGCCGTAGCTCCATTAGAGGAGACGAGCCCATGCGAAGCCTCCAGTCGGACCATGGTGCCGTCTTCGGCGGGTCTAGGCATGATCGTAGCCGGGCCCCTTCCAACCGCAATCACTTACAAGACACTCCACGCACGGCACTCAGTCCGCGAAGCAGAGAAACACCCGCAGCTGCTGTCTGCCAGTCGGTGAAGAGTCCCATAAAGACTGGGACACAGTCGGCCGGGATCGAGTGTAGTCCTCCCCTGCAGAGTATGCGCAATCGGCGTGTGGGGAATCCGTTCTGCGGGGCAGACGATGGGGGGGGCCCACTACAGTCACAGGCAGAGCACCCAATTCTGATGGCGGTGCCGCCGCTGATAGAACGCGCGGACTTCAATCCAATTCGGGAGGATCCCCAATCTCGTCCACCGGACCGGCACTTATTCGTTCCTCGCTGCCGTTGTTGTTCAACTCGGGGGCGGCCACTACAGTACCACAGGTCCCGGTTTCAAATCAGGTGTAGGCCACACACTTCACGACGCCTTAACTCCGTCCACCGGACAGGTAGGATGTTCGGGGGTTCACCGATCAACGGCATTTCTTCTCGGCCGTGCCGGGACAGTGCAAGGGCGCAGGATTATTAACAGGATATAGTGGCAGGAGAAGGAGGTCCGCGGAGCCGGGAGCCTAAGCGGCCATTTTGGTCGCCAGTCTGGCTCCTCCCCGCCAAAGACAATATTTGTTGCTCAGCGGTCGTTAATATCAGGTTGGATAAATTGGTGATGGTACTGGCCATGGTTACTGCTTTTTGTTCTTCTTGTTGTACCAAGGCTTTTTTCTGTTTTACGGCAGATTTGGCGCGTTTCCTCCTTGCTTTGCGTCTTGCATTGCGCCGCTTCCGCCACCATTGTTGCGCGTTCTGGGTCGGAGAGTTTTGAGGCGTTCCTCGACTAAAAAATCTATTTCCTCGCCTAAGTCCAGGACCGCATGTGTTTCATTGCCTTGGACTAAACTTCCAACTGACCCCAATGAGCTGCCTGAGCTTGATGAAGAAATAGAGTATGGATCAGAAAGGACTGAAGGCCCTGGCTCATTGCTTGAAAACGAATGTTGCACTTCTTTTGCTTGGTTGTTTGCCTGTCGTTGTTTTCTCGCTTGATCGAATTTCCGCGAGAAAGTATAAATACGGCCTGTTTCATAATCGTTGAGATCCCGTGCTAATTTATTTATTTTGCGCAACTTTATTTTTTCCTCATGTTTTTTCAACCTGTCTCCGATTTCTTTGCGACTTTTATCAATGAGTACTTTAATGTCAGCATCCGCTTGTTTATCCAATTCTTCGTTGATTTTTTTTATTTCTTAAAGCAGGATTCCTCTGTCAAGTATCGCATACCTGATCAGGATTTTAATTAAATTCATGGATGCAATGAGGTTACTCTCACCCCACTCTCTGAGCATGGCGGGATTGGGTCCACAAAGCTGGGGGCAAGTAATATACGTAGGCCCCTTGGTACCCTCCCAGCTTCCTCATACTTGGTCAGGGACTTATGTTACCACCATTTCGTGACTTCGGATCTAGATTTTTTCTCCAGTATTTTCAATAATTGTTTTACGTCCTGGTTTGCTGGACTGGCGGCAATTGAGGGCGTTTGCTTATTTGATACGCCCCGGGGCGGATTTCCATACAATATTGCTGCTGCCGCCTCCCTCTCTTCGTCAAGACTTGCTGACATTGTACAACTGGCAATTGGCGGTGTAATAGAAAGGATTTTAGAATGTACTTGTCGGCACTTGGCCGCTGCGTGCGCTTTTGCCTGAAAATTGCCGCTGCCTCCTCACCTGCAAGTAGCTGGATATTCGACCACTGTGCTCCGGCTTTTAGTTCACTGCCGGTCTCACCGACCCGCTGATCACGCTCACCGGTGCTATCCTTGTGGATACTCTATCAGCTGCAGGGGGCCTCGCCACAATACTCCTCCTCGGAATGCTGCTTGTTCTGGCTGTAAAGGCGAGGCCACTCGTTGTGAAGGGGGTTCCGTCGACATAGACAACCGGCTTCCGTGAATTAATTCAAAGGAAATCCTCAAACCTCCACACCGCACGGCGTTGCGAAAGAAGGAGACAGACCCCACGGCTTCAGGCAAGATGTTTCGTTTATTTGTAACCTTTCTGGCGACGCGTTTCGAGTAACGTGTACTCTTGCTCACACACCGATTAATCAGTCAGCCTGTTATTTTTGAATGCTGTGATTCCCTGACCCCTCCTATGGGCCACACCTCCTAACGTGCATCACATGACCGTTGACCATAGGCATAGAAAAGGTACAAAATGCAAATGGAATACAAAAACAGACGATATTTCACGTTGTGTTCAGTTAAAAAAAAGGACTTGTTTTTTTGTGCCTGAAACAAATGCAAGTTATGAAACAAATCAATCTTGTTTTCAAAACTACAATCCGTCTTGTAATTTTATAATGCATAAAATTTACATAAAAAAATTATTCCCATTTCAAAAGTTGCACTAATCTAATTGACATACTCAACAATTATCATAACTGCATGAATGCAGATACCCTTTGGGCTAATAAAGTGACTAGTGCTTTATCTTTACTGCATAAATGCATATACCATTCGGTATGTAAAGTGACTAGTGCTGGTTGGTATGAAATAACAATCAGATTAAAAATTGTTCCAGCCCTGGACCCCTCAAATCATGTGACATTAAATATATGTGTGGTGACGTATCACCCTGATACCCACAAGCTCATGTCCTAAATATTTATTAAAAATTCAGAATTCTTGAATTGTATACATCATAAATACTAAGACCTATTTACAGTCTATATACTTAAAAACCAAAGTATATGTGCTTTTCTATACATGTGCATACTAATGAGTGAGAAAACAAAAAAAAGGGAAAAACTCTGTGAAAAAATAAAAACTGATGCAAAGTATATATTTTATGACCTACGTACAAAAATGTACAAAAAGAGAGATAAAAATCCATTAACACATACAGTACTTAATCTGGTGTGTTGGTTTCATAATACACCCTCCATGTGTACCTATGTGTTGCTTTATAGGTTGTTATTAATAGGCACAGATTGACGATTTGGCTCTAAAATACATATCGGGTGGACCAGGACTTACAAAAGTTGATATAAACCAACTATGAACTACAAGTGGACAAATAAAGGGATATTTACAGGAAGTTGTGGAGGTCTTCAGTTGCATTTAGCCCATAAGGCTGTTTGCTGTCCAACGCAATGATATACTGAGTTTCTAACTTTCTCAACATTTTGTCCCCATCTCCACCCCTTCTTTGTAAGGGCACTGCATCTATGACATAATAACTCAAGCACGACAGGTCCCTGTCGTGCACTGAATTAAAATGCCGTGCCACGGGGTAGGCTAAGTCATGATTTACAACTGCCCGGAGATGCTGCGATATCCTGACGTGCACCTGCGACCTCGTGCTTCCCACATAGCACAAGCCGCAGGTGCACATCAGGACATACACAGCAAACTCCGTACGTTAGCTGAAATTGCCCTTAATTGCAATTTTGGTGTCAGAAAAAGGACTAACATAGTGCGTGGTGTTTTGCCCAAACTTGCACGCACGGCAAGAACTACATTTATAAAAGCCTTTCCTGTTGAGCCAGTCACTGCCACTGACCAGCTCTGGACTCGGCTTCACCAGCTTGCTATGCATGCTAAAGGCTCTTCTGAAGGTGATGATTGGTCTGTCTGGAACTCTTGAGCACAATACACCGTCTGTTTTGAGAATGGACCAATGCCTATTAATGATGGATTTGATCTGGCGTTGTTGCTGACTGAAAGTGATAATCAGCCTATGGGATTGGTCATCACTCCCAGCTTCAGTGGGCTTGGGCATAAGGAGAGATTCTCTTGATCTTTCCTTGGTTTTAATTAATGCTCTGGAAAGAGTTGACTCACTGTAGCCCCTAGCTCTCAGACGCTTCAACATCAAGGTTGCTCCCTTATCAAATTTTTCAGTACTATTGCAGATTCTTTTCAACCGCAAAAGTTCCCCCAGAGGTATGCTATCGATTACATGTCGGGGGTGTCCACTGCTGGCATGCAATATACTATTGCCGGCCGTGGGTTTGCGATATAATGATGTCATGATGTTAACTCCTTCAATATCGATTTGGACATCTAGAAATTGGGCTGATTGTCTGCTTACATTGGATGTAAAAAATAAATTACTGTTATTGGTGCTGAGAGCTTTGACAAACTGATGTGCGCTCGAAATATCACCCTCCCATATACAGAAAATGTCGTCGATGAATCGCATCCAATGTTTGACATTGCTGAAACCCGGTGTCGCGATGAGATCCCGCTCCTCCCACCAGCCTACGTGTAAACACGCATAGCTGGGGGAGAAGCAGGATCCCATCGCAACACCCCTGATTTGTTTCCAGACATCCTTTCCGTACATAAAAAAGTTGTTATTGAGGCACCACATTACTAGGTCACACAGTGTTCGGTTGTGGCCATAGTATTCACAAGATTTGTGTCCCAAGTAGTGTCTAATGGCTTCAATACCCTTGCAGTGTTCGATAAGGTATACAATGATTCGATATCTAGTGTTATTATACACCAGTTGGTCTGCCATTGTATTGTGCCAAGTTTGGACAGAAAATCACTGGTGTCTTTGATGTAACTGGCAAGACCTTGGACATGACTCTGCAGGAAGTAATCAATGTAGCGGGAGACATTCTCGCCCATGCTCCTTATTGCAGAGATGATGGGTCTGCCAGGGGTAGGTTGTTTCATTTTGTGCACCTTTGGAATCAAATATAGGTGCGGCATCACAGGGTTTTCTACATGCAAGAATGCACATTCCTTGGATGAGATCAAATTATCCCGCTTGTAAGACATTAGCATTCGTTTCAAAGTGTCACGGGCCCGTTTATATTCCAATCCACTGCTTCTGACATAGCAGTTGCTATCGCCCAATTGTCTCCTTGCTTCTGTCATATATTCTTGCTTTTGCCAAAGGACGATATTACCTCCTTTATCGGATGAATTGATTACTATGTCTTGATTCTTGCTGAGTTATATATATAACATTTGAACCTGCTGGATTGACAGTGAATTTAAAAAATCAAGCATTCTGATAGGCTAGGAGAGCATATTATTCTGTCGGCTTCTTGCTCCTGCAGGAGAATATCAGCCCCTTGGGAGTTCCTGCTCTGATAAGCTGGCAACAAAGGTTTCAGAGAGGTTTCTGTGCATTTCTCAGGGAAAGAAAAAGAAAAACATATAGACATGGACAGGGTGGGGTTAACCTGCCCCTTTGGGCCACGTGAGGCATCCTGTCAAATTAAAAAAAGAAATATCTTTTTATGTCTCCACCATTCTGTAGGTGACCCACCAGACGGATGAGGTGCAAAAAAGTATGAAAGCACAGTCTACGGGCTATGTATAGCTCTTTGCATACAGTACAAGCACTTACTTTGCACAGTTTGTGCTCAGGGCTCAAACTATGCATTGAACCCTCTCCCTTCAGACACAGAAGCGCTATTAATTGATAAAACCTCTTTCATGCACAGTCAGTGCTCAGTGTGCAGATTGTGTCTGGAGCCCACTACCTACAAGCATGCAAGCCCAATTAAGTGGGCAAGCACCTCACCGGCTGAACGCAGAGACTCAGACTTCCACTGTTCAAATCAGGACCCACAGAGAACAGCAGCGGAGTGCATCAGGGATCCTCCCTGAGCCCCACCCTCTTCAACATCTACATGGCCGTGCTTGCAGCCATTGTCAGAAGCCATGGACTCAACATTATCTCCTACGCCGATGACACCCAGCTGATTCTCTCCCTCACAAATGAACCCACAGCCGCCAAGAGCAACTTCCATTATGCGATGAAGGCAGTCGCCACCTGGATGAAGGATAGCTGACTCGAGCTTAACTCAGATAAGACCGAAGTTCTCATCATGGGCTCCTCCAGCTCCGCCTGGAATGACTCTTGGTGGCCTGCAGTGCTCGGAATCCTCCCACACCCATACACAACGCACGAAACCTCAACATCATCCTGGACTCCACACTCTCAATGAACCGCCAAATCAATGCCGTCTCATCCTCCTGCTTCCACACACTCCACCTCCTTCATAAGTTCTTCAAAAGGATCCCCACCAATATCAGGAAAATGGTCCATTATGCTCTCATCAGCAGCAGACTCGATTATGGTAACAAAATCTACACCAGCACCACCCAGAAACTCCCCAAAAACCTGCAGACCATCCCACTCTGCAACCACATGACAGGACACCTGCAAGACCTTCACTGGCTACCTGTCGACAAGAGAAGCACCTTCAATATTCTCACATATGCTTACAAAGCCCTTGACAATGCCGGACCTGCATACCTCAACCACTGCCTCTCCTTCTACACTCCCATCAGACATCTCCACTTCATCCAACTGGCCCTGGCCACTGTTCCAGGGATCCACAAGACCATGGCTGAAGGAAGATTCTTCTCCTACCTCGCTGTGAAGACCTGGAACTCCCTGCCTCTGTACCTCCATCAATCACCCCTGCTGCCGCAAATCAGGAAGGACCTCAAGACCTGGTTTTTTAACTCATCCTCAGACCCAGCCACCCTGCCCCACCAGCACCTTGAGTAGCTGCGCTTTATAAGACCCTGATTGATTGGTTGAAGCTCGTACTAGGCATAGTCAGCACTGAGTATGCAGACTGTTTGTAGAGCCCACTCCCTCTAGAAATCCAAGCCCCCATAGGTTTGTAAGCCCTACTATGCGCAGTCAGCCTTTAGTGCACAGCCTGTGTGTAGAGCCCAGAAACACAAGCCCTAATAAATGTTCATGCTTCTACTACACATAGTCAATGCTCAGTGAGCACAAAGTGCGTAGCTTCCTCCTGAAACCCAAGCCCCATTAGATGGGCATGCCGTACTTTCCAATTAATCACAATGCAATATGCTTGTGGTATGCCCAGTTGCTGTCAGCAGTGAACACGTAGTATACAGCAACCAATCGACTTAAATATAATGCTTCTTATACTGTTTTGATAGATGCTACATTATGCAGAAAAACAGGAATGTAACCAAAGTATTTTAAGCACAAGACTGCTCCCTTGTTGCAGTAATCATGGCTCTGAAACTGCCGCAAGTTAAATACTTCCAATGTAATATTTGCCCAAGTACTTTCAAAACAAATGATGGGAGTTAATCTGTTCCGGAGTCACCCATCGCCGGCCGACAATACCGACCGAAACAAAAATCCAAACTGTAATTACCAAACGGCACTGTGAAACGCTGCACGCTCGGCTGCCATTACCGACGTGCGAAAACAGAACTCTTTGTCCCAGTAAAAAAACAAAGACTAGTGGCGAGCACCCTTACCGCTACCTCCTGGGCCAAGAATACCCACCTGGAATCCCTCAGGATCGAAGAAAGAATCCCCGGCTCTGGTCCCGGCAACCGCTTCCTCCTTATGCGATTCTCTCGCAATGTCGCACGTGACTCGCGGAGGATCATGGGGGATGTAGTTTGGAGCCGGGATCGAGATCATGACACCTGAGGATCGGCTGAAGGTTTTTTAAGTATTGGTCTGATTCGGGGAGTCTTCCACTTCCGCAGGAGAGTAGCTGTCATTAAAGAGTGGTTACAGATATCAGTAATAGGTGCCGTTAGGACAGAGGCCAGAGATGTAATAATATGTCGGTAGCCAGATTCAGAGGGGAGCCTGCTTTGAATGTATTTAGTAGGGCCTGAACTTAAAAGGTTCTAATGAGAGAGGGATGGGATCTACATTGTCTGCAATAAAAAATGAGGCGTTCAATGAAACCTTATTACTGAATGAGCTATAGATTGTGTTAATCGTCTGTTTGAAATGTTCAGCAAGATCATCACAAAGCTTTTGAGTTGGTGGAGTAGATGGACTGTTTACCCTAGGATTAGTAAATTTGTTTAGAATCTTAAACAGCTCTTTTGAGAAGTTGTTCACTGCCCTAATTCTGTCCCCTACATAGGATCTTTTAACAATGTTCCAATTTTTTAAATATATTCTGAATGCGGTTTTATATGATTGTATCCCTCCTTGTCAGTTGAACCACAAAAGTCACTAAATTAACCTGTATTTCAATCTCTGGTAGCTTGGCACAAAGCGTTCCGGCTTAACGTAGAGGCAACATGTACAGTATTTATGCAGTACACAAACAGTAATCAAGTGAAAACATAACACAAGAAAAACCCAAACCAATTTTAAAAAATGGAGTACATTTTAGTAAATAAAGTGATACCAGAACAACAAAAGTCCAATAAGTAAACTAGAAGAAATTCAATTGTAACATTTTAGGTAAAAATAGCACCAAGAGGCACAAAGTATAAATTGCGGTTATCTTGTCACGCCGGGCCAGGACAAAGTCACAAGTTTAGTCTGAATGCAATGGAGCATGGGCCAGATAGAGGGGCCAGGTTTGCCCCGCTGAGAGCAGCACCTTATGTCTTGGCTCTGAAGCATTGTGTCTCTCAGTGCTAATTCTGATCAGGAGCTACCCAGTCCTGCGATGTGAAGTCCTGCATTGAGCTGCTTTACGAGTGTCAGTTTTGATGAAGCATCAATAAGGAGAAACACGATGCTGGTATGCGAGGTTTTGCATTGAGGTGTGTCGCACTGTGTCAGATTTGATGGAACCCACAGTTAGGCAGGAAGGCGTACACTCTGATTTTTTTTTGTAACCAGATTTTATTCATTACACTCAGATGTAAGTACATCTACAATCAGATTATACAATGGACATAAGATTACATTATTTAGCACCTTGGACATACGTTATGTCATAATTGCAATCAGTTCAGCCTCCTCGAGGCCCTCATCGCCATGCACAGTCTCAGAGCTGTCCGCCCAGCCAAGAATGCTAGGATGATGCGACCTCCCAGACCAGTTAGGTCGTCCAAGCTTTGCCGCTCCAATCTTGATAATGGTTCAGTACACCCCAACATTCCATCAGTTAACTGAAAATCAACTCCCCCTGCCTTCCCCCCTCCCCCCTCCCCCCTCAAGCCCTACCCCCCTCCACATCAGACATGTCACTCTACCCTGTACCTCCCAATGTCACACCTCATTCACTCCTGCAGTTCAATCGGAATCATCGTGTCAAAAAGAAAGAGTCCACTTAGTGGGATGCTCTTCATGCCAGTCTCACTACGCAGCATCCACACCCCTAGTTCACCAAAGGCAATATTCCAAGTCACAGGCGCGGGTCTCCCTTTTTAGAGGATCAGTCACAGTCGTCAGTGAGGCTCTTGAGCAAATCCACCACCGCTACCCATGCCCTAGCCGCTTCCAACAATTTGTCATTATTGGTTCTCTGCGCCATCTGTAGTCTGAAAATCCCCTCACAGTTAACCCACTTTATAAATTCCCTCATCCAACGTGAGGTACTAGGTTCAGTGACTGCCTTCCAGTGACTAGTAATCTCTCTTTTGGCTAGGACTAACCCTAAGTCCATAAATTTATTGGTGACCTTATTGCGGTCGGTGTGGGGGAACCAGTGTAGCAAGCAAAACCCCGGGGCCTGCTGAATCTCCCTGTCCGTTATCTGATGTAGTCTGGTCTAAGTATGGGCCAAAAATCCGTTCCGCTCGCGAAATTAGCGGATTTTCGGCAATTTTGCAATCCGCGAATCTTGCGAAATTGCTGAAAAATTCGCAAATTCGCTCGCGAGCGGATTTTTCTTGATTTTTTATGGCCAGCTCACTCACGGGACCAAAGTTACAGGCACACACGGTCACTGGAGGTAAATCTTCTGGCCCTTTACGCAGCTGCAGTGTAGGAAAAGCACTATACATTTACCCAACAAGGTAGCACTTACTGATTAGCCAGTAGAAAGTACTCCAGTTGAGTAGAGGTATTGCACAAAACGGTGGCATCTTCGTGGATAAAATATGCAGGGCAGGATTCATTCTGGCACGGGGCTCCTGTTACAACAATTAAATCTCAACAGGAAGCACTTACAGATTATCAGGTGCCCGAGTTGAAGCGCAAATCCTGTAACATTTTAATCAGCCCAAGACATTAGTGAGCACGGTCGAGGCTGGGCAAGTGTGCTTTATCCCCGTCTCTACCGTCGAAAATTAGCTGTAATACTTCGGGGAGGTCTTTGCATCCATGAGTTTCTCAAGCGTGATCCCAGTGTAATTCCTATCACCAGGAGGCTGCTTTCTCCTCATATGATGCCCTGCTCGCTCTCTGACCCTTTATACACAAGAGGCATGTGAACACGCATAGAAGTCCCGCCCGTTTGGCCCCGCACACCAGGAAACAGTTTTTTTGGGGCAAATCCGCGAGTTCGCTAATTTTTCCGCGAACTCGTGTATTTTTTTTGCTGATTTCGCGCAAAGTTTCGGATCGCAGATCCTCAAAATTCACCCATACTTAGGGCCTCATTAGGATGGCGGTTTTTCCGCATCCTCCGGGCCGGCGGAAGTGTCCGCCGGCCTGGAGGATGTGGAAAAACCGCGGCGGAGACTCCAAAGACCCACCGCCAAATTAGGATGGCTGGTGGGTCTGGAATTCCGTCCGCCGCTTTTCCGCCGCGGTCGGCTTCCGACCGTGGCGGAAAAGCTATAACATGGCAGGCGGTGTCTATGAGACACCGTCCGCCATATTATGATGTTGGTGTAAATATGCTTTTCCACGGCGGCTTTTCCGCCATGGAAAAGCATACGGACATTCACTTTGGGGGCCCGTTGCGGGCCCCCTGGGTGAATGGGGGGTGCACATGGGGGGTACCTATGGTACCCCCCTGCATTTGCGTACACAAAGCAGCAGGCACCGTGCGGTGCCTGCCGCTTTGTGCATGTAAATGTAACACATGCATTTTTAACATTGCGGCGGGTGCTTGAAGCTGCACCCGCCGCAATGTTAAAAATAGAGGATGTGACCGCCACCCTGGCGGTCACATCCTAATCAGCACGGAGGGAACGCCGCAGCCCCTGCGGACGTTCCCTCCTCCTCAAGGGTGGCGGACGGACGCAAGTCCGTCCGCCATCCTAATGAGCCCCTTAGTCTGGTCATGACCTCCCCCCAAAACCCGTGTAACAGTGGACATTCCCAAAGCATGTGAACAATTGTGGCATTTTCTAGTTTGCACCGCAGGCAGGCTGTGCGGGATCCAAAAAACTCGTTCATTTTGTGAGGTGTGAGATACGCTCGGTGGAACACATAAAATTGTATTAGTTGAAATCTCGCCTTTCTAGAGCATTTCCACCACCCGTTCCATCAACATTTCCTACAGCTTTTCCTCTATAGGTGTCCCCAGGTCCGCCTCCCATTTAAAACGCAATTTGCCTATACAGACAGGAAACCGCCTTGACCTTTCCCGCTGAAGAGACCACATATTGACAGGGGAGAAAGGTCGGTGGTTCCTCCTTCCCTTTCCTTCAGTGTTTACGATTGGCTGTCGTCAATGCCGCGTGTAAGAGAAAGTCTTGTCTGGGTATTTCATACCTTTCCATGAGGTCTTGAAAGGGTAGAAGTGTACCATCTTCATAAAGGACCCCAATATTGGAGATGCCCATGTCCTCCCGGTCTCGCAATCTCCGCCCCTCTCCCCCATGCGCCAACACCTCACAGAGCCATAGTGGAATCTCAGGTGCATACGAGGGTCCCACCTTATTTCTCCTAGTGGCACCATTCCAGCACTGACGCACAACCCACAGGTCCCTCGGCACCTCCCTCTCGCGCACCGGTAGCTGGAGGAGAGACTGAGAGAGCCGGCGGAGGCCCAGGTCCATATGCCTTCGGTCCTCATCTACCCAAGGCATACACTCTGATGGCAGCCAAGGGTCCAGGACCGTGGGGAGGGGGGTACCTCTTGGCGATCAGGACTCACTTCAGACAGAGGTCCACTTGCAGCAAGTCAACTGCTGAGGTACATAGAGGCCTCTGGAGCTTGTTATTTCCCCGTAGCTCACACAGGAGTGAGAGGACAGTCAACTGACCCTTGAATTTACTTTAGGTTAGCTTGGGAAGAACGTAAGCAGTTCCAGTCTTCCTTCTCAGACCGCAAGGCAGTCCTCAAGCAGCAGGGCAGTCCTTCTTCTGTGACTTCCTTAGGTCCAACAGTAACAATGGCTCTCGAGGTCCAATATGTATGGCTGGTGCCAGTCTTTGTGTGGGAGGTTGAAGACTTGCACTCTTATACCCCACATCTGGTTCCAGAAAGTTTTTCCCCTTTTCCTGTCAAGGCTCAAAACTGTCTGGGGTGACAAAAGGCTGGTGGCAAGTTTCTTTGGCTGTGCTGAAGGCAACTCTTTGAAGTATAAGTGGGGCAGAGCACAGCTCTGCCCAAAGCCAACCTGGTAGGATGGCTGCACCTGCCCACCACTAGTCCCCTTTGTGTCACTGTCTGGGAGAAATATTCAAACCTCAGCAGCAGAATAATTCACAGTCACTTGACCCAGGATACTGGCAGAAGGCACAAATGGTTTTTAAAGTTGCATTTTTAGAATTGTGACTTAAAATTCAACTTTATCATCAAAGAGGATTTTAAATAACAATTCATTTGAGTTGAACCAGCATAACTCTAGCAGCTCCCAATCCAAACTTGGAGTCAATTAGTGGTAAAGGGTAACCCAGATTTAGTCAATAGAAGAGATAAGCCTTACAGTAGTGAAGAAACTACTTTAGGAGTTTTTCACTGCCAGGACATGTAGAACTTAAGTACACATGTTCTACTTTATAAATACCATGCTCCCTGCCATACAAGCCTTTAGGACCTGCCTGAAGGGTGACTTATAAGTATTAAAAAGGAAGGTTTAGGCCTGGCAAAAGGTGTATTTTGCCAGGTTGAAATTGCATTTTAAAGCTGCATGTCGCAAATGGAAGATCTAGAGACCAGGTGTATAAACAAGGTAATATTATTCAGGCTTGGTTCCAGGTAGATGAGTGGAAGAAGATAAGTAGATAAAGCATAGCCCTATCAGGAGCAGCCTCCCTGAAGCTCAGCCTGCATCCGCCAACTGACACTCCACGCATAAATAAACACTCAAGCATTCCGTGACGTCATGACACGTTCCAGCATTCATCCTGGCTGAGCAGTAGGGAAGAGACAACTACGGAAGAGGAATGACAAGTAGTTTATGGCACAACCCCCTTCCTTATGGAACTAAAAGAAGAAATGGAGTACCAGAGTAGAACCATCATTACATTACATTACATTACAAGAGAAAAGATGGAAGAAACATTCCAAAATATACATGTATGAAATGTAAATATAACAATAGGTAAAATACATCAGGAATAGTGGAAGGAGCTCTCCAAGATAGAGATGCAAAATAAACATGCACGCCCCATCCCCCTCCCTTGTGGAAGAGTAATATTGCGAGGGCATGGCTTAGGGACACTACCCGCCCCCACAACCTCCCAGAAAATGGGTACACTCTACACTTGAAAACAAGACTGGGGCGCTAACCGCTACCATAACGTACACTTTAAAACTGAAACAGAGAACTCACCACCCCCACAACCTCCCCGCAAATGGGTACACTCTACACTTGAAAACTGAACTGGGGAATTGACCGCGCCCACAACCTCTCGGCAAGTAGGTACACTCTATACACTTGAAAACAGCCTGGGGCACTCACAGCTCCCACAACCTCCCTGTAAATGGGCACACTCTACACTGAAAATTAAATGGGGCACTCACCGCCCCACAACCTCTCTGCAAATGGGTACACTCTATACACTTGAAAACAAACTGGGGCACTCACAGCTCCCACAACCTCCCTGTGAATAGGTACACTCTACGCTAGAAAACTGAACAGGGCACTTACCACTCTGACTACCTCCCCATACACTTGAAAACTGAACTGAAACTTGAATTGGGGCACTAACCTCCCCATAAATGAGTACACTCTATACTTGAAAACTGAGTAACCTCCACACAACAGGGTAAATTATAAATACCCTGGAAAACAAACCACCCCAGTGGTAAAGGATCTAATGCCCTAAAACAAAACATGACTGCAAACACACTCCCACCAGCAAAGGGCATGCATTATAATTAAAGGCATTTTAATGAAAGTAGAAAGACTTGAACTCTGGTGAGCGGTCTCTCACCCGAAGTCCTCACCCAAAGTGAAGCTCTTGTTAATGAGTTCGATGTAGATATAGGCAACCAAAACGCTGTGGCGCAGGTAATCGAGGGTGTGCTGTGAATGACCACAGGACACAAACTGCACAAAAGGTCTAGTGTCCTCCATGTGTTGGATGGCTTGAACAGACAAGCCAAACATCAGAGGCTGACAGGGGGTCAATCTAGCTTGCAGGAATGTTGCGCCTATTAGAATAGCGTATCCGTGTCCTCAACATTGATGTGCTAAGACAGCCCCTAATATGTTGCACGCTGTCGGCGTCGCACCGGGAGGTGCTACAAAAGCATCCCCTGACATGTACGTTCATCATAGAAGATCCCTCGATGAACAGCTCGTCATGCAGAATCTCAAAAAGGCACCGCAGGTGAAGTTGCGTGCGCCGTGCGAGAGTCAGTTAGTTTGAAATTAATGCACGCGCCAAACTGAGCTTTTGCGACAAATCAAATGGCAGTAGAGCGGTTGAAGAGACCAAACAGTTCTCAACTGTGGTCAAACAATAATAGACGAAAACAGTCTCACCACTGTTGACTTCACACTCTACTGGTACAGACTGCCTCTGCGACGCTTGATCTGCCACAGGTGCTTGTCCTCACACTCCGCTGGGTCAAAGACCAATTAGATTAAAGTACAATATCATGTTGAGGGGTTGCCATGGACAATGCCTGAAAGTGCCAATATTGATGCTGTGTGGCCCCTTGAACGTCCTTGCATATAGATACTCGCCACAATTAAAGTAAAACACAAAACAATTTTCCAGTCGAGCCGTATTGGCTTAAATCCAAGTGGCAAATGGGTCTTCCAACTCGGAACCTGTCACTGGTACTTTCCCCAGAAAATATTTAGAAAGTGCACGCAGCGAAGAAACAACACTCCTCCCTTGTAGAGCCTGCCAAAACACACTTATAGTTCTGGTTCCTAATGGGCACGCACTGATTTTAACAAAAAGTGCGGCACTGGGCCTTAAGTAAAGCTGAGGAGTTGAAAGTCAAGCTTTTTATGCATAAACTGGAACAAAGACCACACTGCTCCTGTGTGGCCTCTGGCATGGTAACCCGTAGCATCGGCTTGGATTTAGGAACAAGAAAAGCACAACTCCTCACAGCAGGATGGCAGAGAGTTCCACGAAAGACTGTTGGAAAACCAGAGGTGCATGGTTAAACGCCCACGGCTGCAGGCTGTCCAGGTAGTAAAGGACACTGGTGGGGCTGGTCAGGGCATTTCCTTGAAGTTTCACTTGACGCATATCAACGTCTTTAGTAGAATCCTTGGTTCCTTGGCTCCTTTATATACAGTTTCTTTCCTCAATGCGTAGGTTCCTTCAAATTGTGTGAGTTTGAGTTTAAAACATTTATAGAGCGCACGTACACCTGGCGGTTTCATGGCGCTATGAAGTACTGAGCCCTAGAGAACAGGGAAGTCGGGGAAGATGAGGAAGGGTGGATTATGAAGGGAAGGCTTGTGAAAAAAGAAAGGTTTTTAGGGCCTTTAGAAAATGGGAGTATTGAGTGGAAGATCTAAGGTGGGTGGGAAGAGAGTTCCAAAAGGCGGGGGCAAGTGTGGGGAATTTCGTGCCCCCCCCACTTTTTGCGCCTGAAGCGTGGGACTACCAACAAGTGTTGGGAAGATGAGCGTAATTCCCTGGCAGGGGCGTATGCCTTGATTTCCGCAGAAATGAAGGCGGGAGCCGTGCCAGCCTGGGCTTGAAAGGTAATACAACCCATCTTTAACTGGGCTCATTCTCGAATAGGGAGCCAGTGCAGGGACTTTAGGAGAGGCGTAGCGTGATGGAATTTGGCCAAGTTGAAAACCAGGCGGGCCGCCTGGTTTTGGACCAGCTGTAAACGTCGCGTACTATAGGCGGGCATACCGCAATAAAGATCATTTCCATAGTCCAAGCGGGAGACCACCATCGCTAGGACAATGAGTTTTAGAGCAGAAAACGAAAAAAATGGGAAACTTTACGGATGGTGCGAAGTGAGAGGAAGGAAGAGGACACCACCGAACTGACCTGGGAGTGCAGGGTGAGTTGGTTATTCAGCTTGATCCCTAACGTTTTCACAGAAGAAGAAGGGGAGGGAGGGGGACCTGGTGAGGGGGGCCAGAAGAGAGAGGTCCAGGGACTGGAGCAACCACCTGTCAGAATCAACTCGGTCTTGTCTGGATTTAACTTTAGGTGGTTGTAATTCATCCAGTCCCGGATGAAGAGCATGGTGGACTGAAAATTCACCATGGACTCAGGGGATGGGGACAGGGTGAAGATAAGCTGCAGGTCATCCGCATAATTGAGAACGGTGACTTCCATTTGGTGGAGGGCGAAAATGAGAGGGGCGATGTACAAATTAAATAGGAGGGGAGAAAGGGAGGAGCCCTGGAGGACCCCGCATGGAACTTTCCGGAAGTCCACCGAGAAGTCGCCCAGGCGTACTGCCTGGATGCGGTCCCTCAGGAAGGAGGACAGCCAGACCAAGGCCGAACCTCCGATCCCCGCCGCCCTGACACGGGAAAGTAAGATGGAATGATCGACCGTGTCAAAGGCGGCGGAGAGGTCGAGAAGGACCAGGGCCTGGGGATGGTTGGTGTCCATACCCTCTCTGAGGTTGTCCAGGACCGATAGCACCACGGACTCCGTGGAGTGTGCGGGACGGAACCCAGCCTGCCGGGGGGCTAAAACCGCGCTCTCCTCCACAAAGGTGCTGAGCGTACGGGTGACATGGCGCTCTAGTACCTTCCCTAGGAAGGGCAATAATGAAATAGGGTGGTAGTTGACAAGAGCGGAGGGGTCGGCTCCAGGTTTCTTTAAGATGGGCAAAATGGTGGCTGTTTTTAGGGATTGAATAACAATGCCCTGAGACAATGAGCTGTTGAGAAGTTTGAGAGGGGGCTGCACACAGGTGGAGTAGATATGTCTAAGGATGTGAGGGGGACAGGGATCCAGGGGTGAGCCTGATTTAACCATCGAGAGGAGGGTAAGAAAGGCCTCCTCTGTCAAAGGGGGGAGGGATTCGAGGCGGGCCTCGCCTAACGGACACTGGGGGTCGACAAAAGTAGGGGGGGGAGGAGGGATGTTTGCTTTAATATTATAGATTTTCTCTAAAAAGTAGGTGTTAAGGGAGTCGCAAAGATCCTGGGAAGGAGGAGGTTTGAGGGTGGCTCTGTCGGAGTAGGCCAGATCGTGTACTATAGATAAAATTTCTCTGGGCTGATTTTCAGCGGCTAGAATTTTTGAGGAGAAAAAGGCGGTCTTAGTGGCCAGAATTGCTCTTTTATACTGGGATAGGAGAGCGGAGTACTGGGTTTTAAGGTTTGGGCAGTAATTACGCCTCCAGGCCCGCTCAGCATGACGTACTGAGAGTTTTAGGGCCTTGAGTTCTTCATTAAACCAGCGATTAGCGTCATTCGGACGTCTGGAAGACACCCGCCTGAGGGGAGCGACAGAGTCGCAGCCCGAAAGGAGCCAGGAGTTTATAGAGTCGGCTTGGGCGGAAGATGACAGGCCGTCTAGGTCCGGGCTAGATGCGGAGAGTGTCGCAGACAGAGCGGCCGCATCCACCTTGTCACCAAAATGTCGCAAATGGAAGATCCATAGACCAGGTGTATAAACAAGGTAGCTTTATTCAGGCTTGGTTCCAGGTAGATGCGTAGAAGAAGATAAGTAGATAAAGCGTAGCCCCACCAGGAGCAGCCTCCCTGCTGCTCAGCTGCATCCACCAACTGACACTCCACACATAAAAAAACACCCAAGCATTCCATGACATCATCACACATTCCAGCATTCATCCTGGCTGAGCAATAGGGAAGAGGAATGACAACAAGTAGTTTATGACACTGCACTACAGGCTGCAATGATAGGCTTGAGATGTTTCACAATGCTCCTTTAATGGGTGGCATAATGAGTGCTTCAGAACCACTAGTAACATTTAATTTACTTTGCTTGGATACATGTGGTGCCATATATTAGGGGCTTATTAGCAAATTAGATGTGCCAATGAGGTGTCAGCCAATTTTGCCATGTTTTAGTAAGAGAGCACAAGTACATTAGTTCTAGTCAGCAGTGGTAATGCTCACAGAATCCTAAATCCAACAAAAAGGTTTGGGCGATTGCCACGCCAGGATGTCAGATCTTACTGGTAGTTATAGGAGGGGCCTATTTTCAGTGTTGGGACACCTCCTTGTTGTTCTGTTATGGTATTTTAAATTGATTGGTATAGCGCACTAATCACCCAGGAGGGAATCCAGGGGCCTCATTTATGAAATGTTGCCGTAGGGAAGCGCAGGAGGGCCTCCTGCTGCGCTTCCCTACGGCAAAAGAACAGGGCAGGAATGCGCCGTATCTATAAGATGCGGCGCATCTGCGCCGGCGCAAAATGGGCTGCCTGCACCAACACAGGCACCTTTGCACAATGGTGCAAGGGTGCCTGCGTTGTGGGGATGATTATTTTTGTGCAGGAAGGGAAACCTTTCTGTACAAAAATAATCACAAGAGGCTTTTCCTCTTTCTATGTTTGCTGCAGAATGCAGCACACATAGAAAAAGAAAAAACGAGGAGAAATAAAGATATTTCTCCCCGTTGCGCCTCCCTTACGCCTCCCCTGGGGAGGCGTAAGCTTTTGGCACTGCCTAGGATTTAAGATTTCTTGTTATTCTGAGGCAGTGTCAAAAGGCCATGGATGTTGCTGGGAACGCCCCCAGCAACACCCATTCCATGCCCCTTTAACTCAGAACACTGTGTGTAAGGGGACTGATATTTATCAGGCAGCATTAAGCCAAAAAAAAGTGGCTTAGCGCTGCCTGATAAATATCACGCAGGCTTCTGTGCCGCGTAACGTCACAAAAAGTGACTTTCCGAAGGCGCAAAGTTTTTTTGCAGTTGTTTTGCAGGTGGGAAGGAGCCTGTACCCTTGAAGAGTATATTTGAAGAGTCAGGTCTTCAGCTTCTTGTCAAACTCGAGGAGCAATGAGGGAGCTCTGATGTGATGAGGGAGGTTGTTCCACACTTTGAGGGAGTTGTAGGAGAAAGCACAGTCTCTGCATTTGTGAGTGTGGGATATGTGCTCTAGTGAGAGTCTGGCTGAGCGTAGGTGCCTGGGAGGTAAGTGAAAACGTGTGCGTGGTGGAGGTAGGTATAACCAATGTTGTGAAGTGGTGAGGCATCAAGCACGTCTACAGAGGCTGTGAAAGTAGGTCTGTTGCAGTCTCATGTCCGGCTCCTGCCTCATTTATGTAGGTAGGTAGAAAACAAGTCTATTTAGAAAATTGTCCATACTTCATTTAGGATTTGGCAGTGGGACAGAGAGGGCGATATAAAGGTCAATTACGAGTACCATAACACTTCACTCTTGTAGGCTCTCTCTGGTTGCTGTTTAGCTTCCGGAGGACATGCCATATAAAATGAGTCCAACTCTTAAGCATGCCTGACGAGCTGTCTAGTTCTGTGCAGGGGTCTAAAGAGAAGTGTCAGGCCAGTAAGATACCCCTACACAAGATCTGGGCTTCTCTCGCACTGAATCCTGCTTCTCTCAATGCATGCTTTCCAGGGTACCTTTCTCACCGAGGCCACACGTTTCCTAAAAAGAGCATTACTATACTTCCTTCTGGCACTGATGTTGTTAGGCAGTTGAATTACAGAGGGTTACATCTACAAAGTGCCTTTAATGTCAGGGAGCACAAACATGGTGGCTATTTTCGACGTAATTCCTACCATCCTTCATGCACGGCTTTGCAAATTCACATTAACATCACTCTTTCTTCTGTGCTTTCCACTCCGTTAAAACAGCTGTGAAGACGAAGAAACATTCAATTCGTAAGTGACAACAATGATTACTTGCTTAAATAAATATAGCAACAGCAGTGAGAATACAGTAGCTTCCCATGGTGAATGTAATTTGAGGTTGCATGTTCAGACATTTCTCTCTTCCCACCAATTACTGGATCAGCTTGAAATCGCATCATCCAACTGTGCCACCTTTTGAGTATAAGACGCCAAACTGGTTGCGTTCTTTACCTGATGCAGTTTCATTTCGGATCAGAGAAGGATCGCCGCCATTCTCTACTATGCTCTGAAATCTAAGATGAAAAGCATTAAGAAGATTGATTCCCTGCTCTTTCACTTTCTATTTTATGCAGAAGAGTTTCTGCAGACCGTGCGCCCAGTAATAGCACACATTATTCCCTCATCACTTTCAACATTCACTAAAAGAGGCAGTGTGCCCTGAAATATGGCCATCTTTAAATACCAAGTGTCGTGGGTGTTTCACGAGATTGTTTAAACGTAACCGTTTATAGAAACGTCTGTTAAATATATAGCTCTATTCGTAGGCAAGTAGCTGTTCAGCAGTGTATGTCATTTCTTTTTTTTTTATTTTAAGTACATACCACAAAATATACTGCTAAACTATACTTCTTCCTTCTAAATCAGTAACCGAGGGTAGAAAATGAGCTAGAGACTATTCAGATATCTTGACAACCAGCCATTAAACCAACTTCATCGTGCATGTTTACTCTAGTACTAAATCATAGGCCTGGCAAAGCCAGTAGATCTAGGTTCTGCATAGTGCAGGCACACTGGCACATATGTACACTTAGAGAATGCGTGCAAACCAACACACCTAAGGACACCTAATTTCACAAAGTTCAACAAACATACCCATAAATATACAGGAAATTATTTGAAAAATGTTTTTGTGTGAGAAGTGCCTCTTTTTGGGTGGTCACTGCCTTTTTTGGACTGATACTGCAGGAGTTGAAACTCAGCACTTTGGGTCACTGCTCTGCAATCCTCAGTGTGTGTGTTCTGGCCACTAAACCATGGTAAAATTGACTAACTTCTATTTGGCATATTTAACTTCTCAGTAAGGCTATAGTATATGGTACAAGAAATACATATGTAGCATGGACAAGTTAAAAGTTACTTGTGGACTGCAGCACTTTTCTTCATCCCTTAGACTGAATAAGGAAACATGGCTTCAGGTCTACCTGTGCAGTCTGACTCCTGCATCTTATAACCATGCAGGTCAACCTGTCAAGATAACCCTTTTCCAAAGGAAAGAACCCTACTTTTAAATATTAACGAAGTCACTCCTAAGTAGTCATTATAGCCGACAAGGTAGGATTACTGGTACTTAAAAGTGGTACATGAAAGAAATTAAATGTTTGCAAGTACCTACCTTAACTAGCCCCTAAAACTTATTTTTACTGAAAAGGACTGTAGCTGTCAGTGAGAAAATCTAGAGTTCAGAATAAAATCATAACTTTACTATCTCCAGTTTGGTATAAAATTTGAAATAATTCAAACACTATTTTAAATGTGTATTAAAAACTTGAATTAACGGGGAAGTCGGATTTTTAATACATTTGTAGGAAAGGTCACTTAAAAAAAGTTAATGTTATCTACCAGAGCCTCTAATGGGCCAATTAGTATTAGCCTGCTAGCATATGACCTGGCAGCACTTCCCTCAGTATTGTCTAAAAACGTCTGCCAGAGAAAGAACAATGGCTTAATCCTTATCACAGGGAGACCTATGTATGAGGTATGTGGGAGCTATCAGCTCAGGAAGGGCAGTGGAGGAGGGGCTAGAAACTTTATTAACTTGAAAGGGACTTGAAAGGGATCAGTGATGTCATCAATGATATCATTTAACATGTCCTGAGAGATGCAATATGTGAGGTCATAAGAAGAGCATGATGGTGGTGTAAGGTATAGTTAGGTCAGTAAAGTATAACAGGTGAATTGCAATGTGTTTTGGATTTTAACAGTTATTTCTTATATTTTTACAAGACCTAACTATGGAATCACATTACCCTTTAGTTATTCATTGAATACATACTATATAATGACATTTTTCTTCATGGTAATGAGTTTGCTAGGTACAGTTGGATCAGTAGCAGCCCACAGTACCAAATTGTCTGACAGGAAAAAAGATACAGCATCCAATCAGATCACTCAATATGTTTATTTACGGTACCTCTGGAGTCCTGCAGGACTCTTACAAGGCCTACCACCAAGATATAGCAATTTGTGTGACCCTTTCAAGCCCCCAGAGCGCCTCTTTAAGCGCAGATTTTTTGAGAACAGCTTATAGGATATACAATAAATAGCTGAAACCACACGTTCTGAGTAAAGTTCTAACATTCTTTCAATTTTGGTGTAATTCTGTTCATCCGTTTTGTTCTGATATCACTTCCCAAAATCTCATATGGGTATTACCATAGAAAAACAGTGTTTTGAGGTCCCTGTTTTTATCATCCCCTGCTTCATGAATCACCCAAAACTTTCCAGGCCGAAGCTGAAGTGGTTGAACTTGTTTTTGGAAAGTTTTGTGAATATTCCTCAATTGGTCCCAAAGTTATTAGAAAAACAAAAAATGCTCTTCATATGGAAACTCTGGTCTAATGATAACTACACAGTATAAAGATTACAGTATAGTATAAATATTTTGGTTGTAGTTATATTAGGTTGATAGAGCGCGCGAGGCCACCCGACCAATAGTTTTCGCCGTTTCCGGCTTCAGGGCCCATATACTTTTCAAATCACCATATACATCGATCAGGTGACTTCACGAGCTCTACCAATTTGGTGTGTGTGTGTTCCCTGCTACCAATTCTCAGTGCACCCGACTTACCATCCACCGATGCAGGTGCCTAATGACCACAATGAATCAGGGAGCTAGCTGTAAAGGAAAGGCAACAAAATACAAACCCAACCAATAATATTCAAATACTGTGTAAATGACCACGGACAACTGGAAGTTTTAAAATGTTTATCTAAAGTTCAATGTTTTCTTGCATGAGATACAGTAAAATAAGGCAATCAATAACCAAGAAAATGTAAATCACATATGCATAAAGAAATAATGGCAGAGTAATCATCAAAGTACTAATAAAATGTAACGAGAAAAGATACTTATGCAAGTCAGTATTATCTAAAACAGTGATAGACTAAATGTGTGTGATTATAGAAGAACTTATAATGAATAACACGCTTCACTTAAGGTGAAAGGGCCTTTGAACAACCTAGGCAACGAAGTTCTAGACCATATCAGGAAATGACACACTGCTATGCAAAATATAATTTCTAACAAATGAGAAGACATAGAAATAACTTTGCAAAATTTTAAATGACTTTCAATAGTTGCGGAAAGGCATGGAAAATATCACATTTGCAATGTTGAACTTTATTGAAGCAAAAGTTAGAAATTTCAGAAGGTGCAAGAATTTCAAGAGATTTCGGAGCAGTATTTACCTAGAAAGGTGTGGAAACCAAACCCTGGCCACGGGTCAGTTCAAGACAGGAAACCCTCAAGGAAGGATACCCCTCAAAGGACAGCAGGTGCAGAATGGACACCCAGGACAGGACAGGATACCCTCGGAATAAGAGTCAGGACAGGACCTCAGGACAGGACAGCAAACCCTCAGGACAGGACCCTCTTCAGGACAGGACCGGAACCCACAGTTAGGAAGCAACGCCTGCGCTCCACCCGCTCTGCAGATATCGATCAAGACCCCGATTGGGTCAGCGAACTCCCAACTAAGTGCCTTGCCAGCACTTTAAGGTTCAGTAAAACCTTAGTCTATGGTCAAATTCGGACAGAGTGCTCCGCAGCTCTCTGTATTTTCAGTCACCTATTGAGTGCGTTGGGTCAGTGACAGGTCAGCTAAACCAGACAAGTCGGACGGTTCACTAGGTGAACCCAGGGTAGATATACAGTTTTGGGACAGTGTACCACCCCCCAATGTTGCAAAGTGTCAGAATCCCTCAATTTCGATTGGTCCTAAGGTAGGATTTGGGTAACACACCAATCACAATATGCGATTTCAAGCCTTCATTTACATATTTTGGGACCGCCTAGCATGTTTGGGTTCCCATGAGCTAACAGTAGCACATCTATACAATGTAACATATAAGAAGCCACATTCGCTGTTCTCGCAGGGCAGAGGTGACTTTCTCAGGAGCATCTCGCCCATCACTGCCAGCTGGCTATGTTCCATCAGCCAAGGTCCCTCGTGCTGCCGAATGTCGCACAGGCGCAGAAGGGACCTCCAATATGGCTCTCCTCTCACTCAGACCCCCATTGCCCGCGGTACATGAAAAGTAAGCGAAAACAAATTAATACATAATAATGTCATTATGAAAACACATCGCAGGGTTTGTACTTTTAACTCATCATCAAGAAATAAACTTATGCAATTTAAATGTTAGCTACATTTAGACGAAATACAAGAGCAGTGGCACGAGCAGTACCACATGATAAGCACAGCTATGAATTACGCATGCGCATAACTTTCCCTCCACTTCTGCAGACGCGCCAGGACACGTGAGTGTGGCTGACGCATGCGCAGTAACTAAAATACAAGCGGCAGCCATTTTTTAGAGGACATGGATTAATTTCATTAGAAATACACATAGGCAAGCGTCTCAAACTTTACTCAAACTTAATATAAACGTTAGTAAAACATACACGGGTTACCTTATTACACATAAATGAGGTTCTTGATTTCGGCAAGCCGCAAAATATGCGAAGCTTTGCTTCATCAATCCCCTCTTTGATGATATCTACTATCATCACAAATTATAATGGAACCAGATGCCAACTTTCTTTCACACTTTATAAAGTTCTATTTCTTCCAGCAACCGTTCTAGCTTTTCTCTTTCAGTTTTAGCAGGGTGAGAAGTCTTCACCTTTTTGTATATCTGATCATTCACTTCCTCTAATTCAATCTCATCCACACTTCGTTTCACCCCTCTTGCATTAACCTCGTGCTTTCTGGTGCGCTTGCGGTATTTACAGCATAAGAAAATGGAAAGTATAATAAGACCTATAATACCAATAGGCATCAAAATTTTGAATAATAAGCTTTTACCTATGCCAGCAAGCCAATGACCTACATTTGAGAGACCATCTACCAGTCTCTTCCAGGCACTATCAACCTCGAGTGGTTTGAGTTCCTTTGCCAAATTAGTAATGTTTCGCACATATCTTTTGATCTGTACACTTTTGTCCGGAATATAAGTGCAACAATGTTGCGCCTTCAACATCCGGCAGACTCCGCCCTCTTTCGCTAATAAGGTGTCAAGAGCAAGTCGATTTTGTAAAACCATTGATCTGATCGCAACCATTTCAGTATTGACCAGCAGGAATCCATGAGCTGTTTCAGTAGACAGCACATCTACTATAGTAGACAATTTGCAAATTCTGTGAGTGTTCAGAACCACTCCCACTCCAGGTATCAGTGCACTGAAAATACTACCCATAATTTCACCTATACTTTCTCTTTTACTACGCACTAAGCCATTAGTATCTTCATTGCTTCCAGCTTTCCCATTCACATGGTATATTTTCGGGAAGACAATGCCAAAGTAGCAGCTTCCATACCAGTGATCCGGCAATTTGAAATAAGCCTTGTCCCCACAAATATAATAAATTCCAGGAAACACAGGCTCTGACCCATTTTTGAAACCCCAACCTCCAATTACCTTGTAATTATGTTCGCATTCACTGGAACCAATGAAAACATTATTATAATAGCTAGTCTTCTCGCGGTGAAGACATAGCTTGCCTTTCTTTTCAAAATCCAGCAACAGAGCAGGACCCGCTCCACCAGATGAGGTGCCTTCCATGTTTTCTGCCCATTTTGGCTTTTTCTGACTTTCGTCATTAGCCTTCTTCTGAATTTTAATTCTCCTTTTCTCTGCCATGTTCAGGAACATCTTTTCCTGCTCACGCAAAGAACAAGTCAAGTTATCTCTGTGTGCGTCTGCTATGTCAATGTTCCCTATAGTCAGAAAGTAGTCTCCCATATATCTTATGGTGTCAGTTTTGGTATGTACAGGATTCAAGTTCCCACGTATAGGTAGTTCAGAAAAGATCACGTCATTGTTAGAGTAATAATACTGTAACGGTCCCCTTTTGTAAAATAAACTAGCTAAAATGCTACAGGAAATTCCATAAGTTAATGGCAGATGATGGTATGTCACGCCTTCAGCCACCGAAGTAGGTAGCTTCATACAGACATAGCAATCCTCAATTTCCATAGTCTCTACATAGTGTATTAACAAGTTTGCGAAAACATTTAAATGTGTCCTGTTCTTCATGCCATGATAATGTAGTCCTTTCTCATCTGATGCTTCTAAGTCTCGTTTAGTTTGTCTCAATGCTCTCTCATGTCTTTCTACACTCTGTGTTGTCAGCTCTTCACTGTCAGTATTTACAACTTCAGTAGGGACAATGTTAGTATCTTTACTTACAGCAAAGGGAATGAAAATTGTTAATCCTATCCAGATAACTATCAGTACTACTATACTACATATACACACCTTGCAACACGTCTTAAAACGGCTGCAACTAGGTCTACCATTCACTGTTGAATCAGACATTTTAGCTCAGAAGGAGTCTCTTGAACCCCTCTTTGTTGCTTTACACAATTAGCTTACTTTGTGCAAATTCACGGTGGCTCGTCTTCCTCTTCAGCTGAGTACTCTGGGACAGGTTCTCCGTCACTCACGTCAGTTATATCAAGATCTTCAAGCTCCTCCAAAACCAGTGTCCATTCAGGAGACTTGTACTTTTTGTTTTGTCTTTTTATTCGCTCACTCCTTCTTTTGGAAGAGTCTTCTTCCTGCTCTGCTATTCGAGCACTTCTTCTTGCTTCTGCACGTTTTTCTTCCACTGTCTTTATTCTTAGTCTTAGTCTTTTTACAAACCTAGGCTCAAGGTTGTTTCTTTTCTTTATTCTCTTAGTTGGTACTTGGACTTCACTTTCTTTTCTTCTTCTCTTGTTCTCTTTATCTTGTGGTAATTCTTCTCCACTTTCTTCTCCTACTTCCCTTATCTGACTAGTTCCAGGGCTAGCATCAAATTCTTCTGCCTGGTTGCTAATCTGGCCTTGTTCAGGAATATTTTGTTTTTGGCTTTCAATTGTCTCTGTTTCTGTTTCTGTTTCCTGAACCCGTTTTTCTAACTCTATCTGATCCTGTTCAAGCACTTCGATCTCTTGATTTTCTTCTGCTCGAACTATTACTCTATGTCTCGTCTGTCCCTTATCCACATCAGGAGTTAATGGAGGAGTATCGAACACTTGCTCTGTATCCGGCACTTGTTCAATATCAGGTATTTGTTCAGTCTCAGGTACCTGTTCAGTATCGGGTACTTGTTCAGTCTTATTCACTGGATCTGTATCAATCACGTGCTCTGTCCCTGTCTGACCTTCTCCTTCCTCAGTTTTGATTTGGATCTCAAGTGGCTGAGGTTCTTCGCCTGTGCCTTGCTTTTCCTGACTAGTCCACTCTCTACCTTCACTAAGTCGTTCTCTTGTTCTGATAGGATCTTCGGTCAGATCAATCATCGGTATCCATTCTTCTGGCCATATGCTTGGCAGCTCGTCTTCAGCTACTCCTGGCTCAGTTTCCTGGACTTCTTCAGCAGGCTGGTTTCTTGGCAGTTCGCAGTCAACTACTCCTGGGCCAACGTCTGCTGTTCCTGCAACCTGACTGGTGCTGGGCTGCTCGTTGTCAGTTGCTACTGGTCTGGCTTCTTCAGGGTCCTCTGCTGGTTGCCCTGGTTCTTCAAATCCTTTGTCTGGCAATACCTTCTGGGTGTGTCCGGCGTGGATCCACTGGGGAACACCTGCGACTTTCACTGCAGTCGTTGTCACCAGGATTACTTGGCGCTTCTTTCCCCACCTGGGTGCCAGACAGCTTGATCGAGTGTGCTTCTTTATTTTGACCCAGTCTCCTGGAACCAAGTTGTGGAGAGGAGTCGTTGGATTAAGGATGCCGTCGTCTCCAATCTGGCGAGAGATAGAACGCACTTGGTCACCCAATCTTCTGCAGTATTCAAGCACCAAATCATCAGTAATACTCAACAGTTTGCTTCCTGGCACCCATGCTTGTCTCATCACTCTTCCCATAATGATTTCATGGGGACTTAGGCCTGTCTTGCGGTCTGGAACACTTCTTAGTCCCATCAGGACCAGGGGCAGGGCCTTCACCCAGTTCATGCCAGTAGCATCTGTCAGCTTTGCTAGTCTGTTTTTGATAGTTCCATTTACTTGTTCCACTATTCCAGAAGCCTCTGGATGGTATGCACAATGAAGTTTCTGCCTTATCCCAAAGGCCTTACACAGTTCAGCCATTATTTCATTGTGGAAATGTCCACCTTGGTCTGATTCAATAATGTATGGTATTCCGAACCTAGGTATCAGCTCCTTTAGTAAACACTTTGCTACTGTCAGTGCGTCACTCTTGGGAGTAGGGTAAGCTTCTACCCATTTTGAAAATACACAAACAATGACAAGGACATATCGTTTCCCTTCACAACGGGGCATGGTGATGAAATCAACCTGTATTTTTATAAAGGGGCCCCCTGACCTCCCAATCTTGCTCAGTTCAACCATGGTCCTCTTGCCTGGGTTCATCTGTTGACATGACAGGCACCTCTGGCAGAGGGACTCTGCTACCTTCCTGAATTTCTTGCTGTACCAAGTCTGTTGAAATACCAGAATCATGGCATCCCTACCAATGTGTGATCCTTCATGTATTAATCTTGCCATTGTGCCAAGCAAGTGTCGGGGTAACACAGGCATACCAGTTGGACCTATGATGACACCATCCACACGTCTCGGTCTACATCCATCCTCTTTCCATTTCTCTCTTTCTTGCCAAGGAGCCGACTCCTGCCACTCTCTCACCTCATCCCATGTAGGCACTTCCTCAAACACCTGAAGCTGGCAGCTTGTTCCTGGCCCCCCTCGTTTTGGATTTATAATATATCGATCTTTGGCACACCATTGAGCCACTCGATCAGCATAATCGTTTCCCAGTGATACTCTGTCCATGCTCCTTTGATGAGCAGCACATTTTACCACTGCCAGTTCTTTGGGCAACTGGATGGCCTCCAAAAGGTCATGAACAACCTTTGCATTCCGAATGGGAGTACCTGAGGAAGTCATGAATTCCCTCTGCATCCATAATTGGCCAAAGTCATGCACAACGCCATAACAGTACTGACTGTCAGTATACACTGTTATGCGTAAGTCCTTCCCAATTTTGCAAGCCATTATCATTGCTATCAATTCGGCTACTTGTGCAGACTTGATGTTATATAGATAACCTGCTTGTTCAATCTTTTCGAAAGACACTACTGCATAAGCAGCACTCAAGCCTCCTAATTCATGTCTTAGACAGGAACCATCCACAAATAGTTCTTTATCATGCTCCGGCAATGGTACTTCTTTTATGTCTGGGCGTGGCTTGGTACTGAACTCTGTCAGATCAATACAATCATGTTCATCATCATCCCTACCTTCCATTTCTGAGGGGTCAGGAAGTAAGGTGGCAGGGTTCAGAATACCGCACCTAACAATGTTTACATTTGCTGCGCCCACAAGAATCCTCTCGTATTTAGTCAGCCGACTAGGGGTGAGATACTGTGTTTTAGTTCTGGTCAATAGAATTACCACTCCATGTGAAACATAAACAGTCACAGGATGTCCCATGACAATGGACTCACTCTGTTCTAAACTTGCACAGGTAGCAGCTACTGCTTTTAGACAACCTGGTAACCCAGCAGCTACTGGGTCCAGTGTGGCAGAGAAATAGGCCACAGGCCTCCTGGTTGTGCCATGTTCTTGAGTCAGGACTGACAATGCGCAATTATCGCGAGTGTCACAGAAAAGGGCAAACTCTTTTGAATAATCTGGCATTCCCAATGCAGGGGCTGTACACAGACAGTTTTTCAGTCTTGTGAAAGCCATTAGACTTTCATCATCCCACTGTACAACATCTGGCATTCCTCTCGTGGTCATTTTTATCAAGGGCCTGGCTAAGGCTGTAAATCCCACAATCCACTGCCTGCAGTACCCTAAAACACCCAGGAACATTCTGACTTCCTTTTGAGTACGGGGCAACTGCATCTTTTCAATTATTCTCACTCTTTCTGAAGTGACTTTTCTGACACCCTTTTCTATCTGGTGTCCCAGATATTTCACTTATTTCGCACAGAACTGTAGTTTGTCAGGGGACACTTTATGCCCTTTCTCACACAGGTGATTTAGGAGAGCAATGGTGTCAACTACACAGTCCCTGTGACTTTTAGACGCCAATAGAAGGTCGTCTATGTACTGCACTAATACACAGTTCCCAGGTAATGTCAAAGTCTCTAGACATTTCTTCAAGATCTGATTAAAGATAGAGGGGCTCTCTGTATACCCTTGAGGGACCCTGTTCCAACAATACACGTGACCCTCGAAGGCAAATGAGAAAAGAAATTTGCTGTCGGGGTGCAGGGGTATCGAAAAGAATGCATGACACAAATCAATCACAGTGAACCACTCAGCATCCCAAGGAATCTGGTACAGAATTACTGCAGAGTTCGGGACAATAGGGCAGCAAGGAACTACAATCTTGTTAACCTTTCTCAGGTCCTGCACTACCCTATACTTGCCACTAGGCTTTTTGATGCCCATAATCGGTGAGTTGCATGGGCTGCTCATCACTTCTTGTATGATGTTTCCTTCCAATAATTTTTGTATCTCCAGAGTGACACCTGCTTTCACTTCAGCATTCATTCGGTAGGGCCTAGTGTTAGGATATACTGCATTGTCTTTGATGGCTATTTGTATGGGGTCCACATCTTTCATCAAACCCACATCTTTTCCAGTGAAATCCCACACTTCTGGTTTTACGGCTTCCTGTAGTTCTTGGGGCAAGTCCTGCAGGGTCAATCTTTTAAGTTCTGAGTCAGGTCTAAGCAACAATAATTTATAAATGCCGTCTTCATCTGGGGTCTGTATTTCGACACCCTTTGGTGTGCAAAAGATGGTACAGTTCATTTTACACAGCAAATCACGTCCCAGTAAATTTACTGGACTGGTGTCACAGACTACAAATCTATGCATCTGTTTAAAATTTCCAATTGAAATCTCCATTGGTTCGGTAACAGGAGTACTAATCAATTGATTAGATACACCTACTACTTGGATGTTTTCTCCCGAGAGGGGCAGGTTTGGAACGTCTACTGTTCTTACAGTAGAACGGGTAGCGCCAGTGTCCAACAGAAAGGTGACATCATTTCCGTCAACCTTTCCTTCAATATATGGTCCAGACTGGTCTACCGGCAAGGAAGCGCCAAGTACGCACTCCTCGTCCTCCCCTCTCAGGCCCCGTCAGTCCTGATCATTACAAAGGAAGGTATCATTCAGCAGATACTGCGAAGTTGCTGTATTTCTGTTCTCCCCGCTTTCCCAAACCTCTATCTCTTCATTTTCTGCCTGTCTTCCCCTGTATACCTGTTTGGGTGCTCGAGGCACCTGAACTGTTTTTACCTGGGGTTGAGTCTTTCTTGGTCTTTCTTTCTGCGTCTGTGGAATTAAATCAGGAGTTGTCTCATTAACATCGACTAATTGGGGACACTCGTTTCGCCAGTGTCCAATTTCGCCGCACTGATGGCAGGGAAATTTTTTCATAGCCTCTTCCCTGCTAAATTTGGGCCGGGGCTTTCCTCCACCCCCTCCCCCAGGACTTTTGTTCTCAGCATTTTTAACCATGTTACTCAATTGTTTTTCCTGCTGTTCTGCGAGCTTCACCTGAGCCCACATAACCTTCTCCTTAAGGGCCTTTTTCTTTTCTGCCATCTCGTCCTCGCAGTACTTAGCGTACCGCAGGACCTCATCCATTTTCTTAGTATGCCAACAGATTTTATTGTCTTTTATCCACTGACAAATTTCAGGTCTTAAACCATTTACAAACCTGTAAATAAAGTGTGTCATATCCTTCAGGTCGATGTTGTCAATACCACTGTATGTTTTAAATACCTGCAATAACCTCTCATAGAAGGAGTGCACTGTTTCGTCCCTTTCCTGTGTTGTTCTATCTATTTTTGTCCAATCAGTTTCCTTGGCGGGCACCTTTTCTTTCAAGTGCTGAATTACCTGCTCATATTTTCGCATGACTTCCTTTGATGGCTCCCCTGTGTCCTTGTCTCTGGGATACTCTTCACTGGGCCAATTTATGTTTATTTTACACTGGGTCCATAAATCTACTGGAACCACAATGTCGAAAAACCCATCCAGGTCTTTCCACAGACATTTCTGTACCTTCACGAACCTCTCCACTTGCCGGTACCAGTCAACTGGTTTCTCTCTTAATTTTGGAAAATCGTTCGTGAAGGACACAATATCCTGCCTAGACCAGGGGACATGCACATATTTCCCTCCTGGAACTTCGCGCATGGGGCATAACTGCTCAGGTTTTTCTACCTCTCTTAAAGCAAACTCGGGAGTCACTTGTCGGGAGCGAACCTCTTCCCTCTTTTTCGCCCACCTGCTTCTCCATTTTTCCACATCTCCCCATTTCTGCAGTACCCCCATTAATTCTTTAATCTGCAACTTCTTTCCTGCCACATTCAGGTGTTCTATATCCTTGTCTGAGAAGTCTGCTCTGTACGGTTTCTGTAAGGGCTTGGATTTTGAGATATCTACCCCCATACTAATTGCTGTTTCGGTCAGTTTTTCATGGAGCACTCTGGTGTTCCTTGTAAAGCTTTTACATATGAACGACAATTCTTCCTCAGAGTAGGTATTCAATCGATTCAACCCCACATTTCCTGCCATTAATTCTTCTATTTCAACCCTCAGCTTGTAGAGGTCTAAAGGCTTTGTTTGCGGAGTCTGCTTTTCTAATTCACGACTCCAACTCTCAATTTCATCCGGAGTTACCAGAGAGACATTCCTAGTACCTGTTGCTGTCTCTAATTTAATTTCCTTTGCATTAAAAGGGTTATACCTCAGCTGTGTTCCCTTTGCAGTCTGTTTGTTTGGCAATTCCAAGAATGCAACTTCAGACTCGCACTCACTGGACTGATCATCTATGATGATTGGTTCCTGTCTCGGGGTTGCTATGACTGGGGTCATGACTGGAGTAATCGGATTTCCCTGACCATTTCCGTATAACGGGACCACCGGTCCAATAGTTACTGGAATAGTCAATGCCTCAGGACTGGTATTTATCTGAGAAATTTTCTGAATTATTTCTGTTCTTTGTCTAGCTAGAGCCTCTTGCTCCTTTTCCACTAGTACCCTTCTTAGAGTTGTGTCATGCAATATCTGTGGGGTCAATGGAGGAGTAAAACTCGGGGCAGTAGGCGCGTTTCACTTGGTCCTCCACCATAATTTGGCTTCGGGAATAAAGTTCCAGTATTAAAGGACCTGCGCTCTTCCCCATATGGAGGTTGAACAAAAGGCAGTCCTGAATTCGATGGTTTCTCTTCGCTTTCATACAAGGGTCTGGGGAAAAAAGTTTTTGTACGTGAATATTTTTCTTCCTGACTTGCGGGCACTTTGGGATATATATCCCTTGTTTCCGCCAGTTCGGGTTTCTCAGGATAGGGTAATACTTGACCACCCCCTCCCAGTCCCAGGGACCTGTCTTCTTCCTTTTGGAAGGGGCGTCGGGGAACATCTCCTACACTGGAAGGTCGGGTTCCCTCATTGTAAGGTGGCGGACTTCTGGTACAGATGTCATCTATTAGTTCATCATCTGAATCCCCTAGGGCCCCCCAATGCTTACATTTTTCAGTACTTTTCCCCCCCGCTGCAGGGTTATGACATGCCGGCATCATGGGAAACAGACCCTCAACAATCATGCTCTGCCTCCACTGTTTCATCCTTTTATCCCTGGACTCCTGTTTCAGCCTGGGGTACCACTTGGTCAAACCCTTGTCCATTCGGGGTCTTTCTCTTTCAAAAGCCTCAATCTCCCATTCCTCTAATGCTTCATACTGCGTTAGTCTCGGTCTGGGATGCAGTTCATTCATTCGGGTTCTTAAATTAAATAAGATCCTACCATTGAAAGTACCATCTAACGGAAAAGCCAATACTCCGTCATCTTTTGTGTACTTCACCCAATTCTCCAGCCACACACAGGTATTGTACCCTCGGTCAAACATCATGAATGAGGCAGGAGTATTGGGTGCTGGGACAAGAACACCTTCCCTAGATTTAATGGGTTTGTCCGTTTTAAAATAATTTTTCACCTTATTTACAAGGGACATTTTTCTCTTGGTTCCGTACATAATATCGTATCTGTTAGCCTTCCACTGATCCCTTTCAAACCCTAGATGCCTTGGATCAGGTCGCGTCTCTATAGTCCGCGAGTGCCACATACGACTTCTGCGCTAACTTTGTTTACAAACTACCTCCAATCAGAATGCGCTTCAGAAAATTCGTGCAACCAATGGGTGCGCGACACAAAATAAGCTCTGCCAATGGGTGCGCGGCCCCTTCGTGAGACAGTTCCCACGCTCCGGCGCTCACCCCTCCTTTACAATTTCAGCTCCGCTACCCGCCCGCTGTTTCTACCAATCCCAGCGCGGCACAGAGTGACGTCAGAGGCGCTTCTCGACTGACTCCCTCCCTTCACAAGGTAACGGAAACTTTCTTACTTTTAAAGTGCTCAGTGCTTGGTTATTTTACAACAAATACACATTCGCCACAGTGCTCAAGTGTCTAGACAGAGATAGAATTCTATTACTGCAAGTAAACTACTTCCATTTACTTTTCACTTGCTGCGGGCAGATCTCTTCCGCCTACCCTTCACTCTAGCATCGGTGAACCTGTTATTCCCCTAAACTCATCCACTTCTTTCCGGGATATGTTCCGAGTTTAAGGTTTCTCAGCGGACCCCTCTGCTTTCACGCTAGCTCCGAGGAACCTGCTACTCTTCCGATGTGACCCTTACTAGGTTACGCCACTATGGGAATTTTGCCAATGAACCCCGTTACTGTCATTTATTCACACATGTATTCAGAAAACCCTAGTTAGTGCTTCCCGGTTATCCTAACCTGCACCTAACTTTCCTCGAACCTGTGACCTCAGGACAATGGATTCTATTCACCACTTGCCCTTTCAATTCCCCGGGGAGTTCCAGACGACATATAACAATTACGAACGCATGGGTTAATACATATATCAATATAACAGTAAAAACACAGTTTAAAACATTTCATGAATTCTCAAAGCAAACATTTCAAGTGGGTGATCAATCCTCCCGAAGTGCCTACTCTTGTAGCAGCATCGATATACTAGCAGCTTCCGACTTAACTAGCCTAACTAGTCCCTGCCTTACTCTCAACTAGTCCAACTAATCCTACCTAACCTTTAGCTAGTCCCTAACCATCCTCTGATCTACCAGAAAAACTGATAGAGCGCGCGAGGCCACCCGACCAATAGTTTTCGCCGTTTCCGGCTTCAGGGCCCATATACTTTTCAAATCACCATATACATCGATCAGGTGACTTCACGAGCTCTACCAATTTGGTGTGTGTGTGTTCCCTGCTACCAATTCTCAGTGCACCCGACTTACCATCCACCGATGCAGGTGCCTAATGACCACAATGAATCAGGGAGCTAGCTGTAAAGGAAAGGCAACAAAATACAAACCCAACCAATAATATTCAAATACTGTGTAAATGACCACGGACAACTGGAAGTTTTAAAATGTTTATCTAAAGTTCAATGTTTTCTTGCATGAGATACAGTAAAATAAGGCAATCAATAACCAAGAAAATGTAAATCACATATGCATAAAGAAATAATGGCAGAGTAATCATCAAAGTACTAATAAAATGTAACGAGAAAAGATACTTATGCAAGTCAGTATTATCTAAAACAGTGATAGACTAAATGTGTGTGATTATAGAAGAACTTATAATGAATAACACGCTTCACTTAAGGTGAAAGGGCCTTTGAACAACCTAGGCAACGAAGTTCTAGACCATATCAGGAAATGACACACTGCTATGCAAAATATAATTTCTAACAAATGAGAAGACATAGAAATAACTTTGCAAAATTTTAAATGACTTTCAATAGTTGCGGAAAGGCATGGAAAATATCACATTTGCAATGTTGAACTTTATTGAAGCAAAAGTTAGAAATTTCAGAAGGTGCAAGAATTTCAAGAGATTTCGGAGCAGTATTTACCTAGAAAGGTGTGGAAACCAAACCCTGGCCACGGGTCAGTTCAAGACAGGAAACCCTCAAGGAAGGATACCCCTCAAAGGACAGCAGGTGCAGAATGGACACCCAGGACAGGACAGGATACCCTCGGAATAAGAGTCAGGACAGGACCTCAGGACAGGACAGCAAACCCTCAGGACAGGACCCTCTTCAGGACAGGACCGGAACCCACAGTTAGGAAGCAACGCCTGCGCTCCACCCGCTCTGCAGATATCGATCAAGACCCCGATTGGGTCAGCGAACTCCCAACTAAGTGCCTTGCCAGCACTTTAAGGTTCAGTAAAACCTTAGTCTATGGTCAAATTCGGACAGAGTGCTCCGCAGCTCTCTGTATTTTCAGTCACCTATTGAGTGCGTTGGGTCAGTGACAGGTCAGCTAAACCAGACAAGTCGGACGGTTCACTAGGTGAACCCAGGGTAGATATACAGTTTTGGGACAGTGTACCACCCCCCAATGTTGCAAAGTGTCAGAATCCCTCAATTTCGATTGGTCCTAAGGTAGGATTTGGGTAACACACCAATCACAATATGCGATTTCAAGCCTTCATTTACATATTTTGGGACCGCCTAGCATGTTTGGGTTCCCATGAGCTAACAGTAGCACATCTATACAATGTAACATATAAGAAGCCACATTCGCTGTTCTCGCAGGGCAGAGGTGACTTTCTCAGGAGCATCTCGCCCATCACTGCCAGCTGGCTATGTTCCATCAGCCAAGGTCCCTCGTGCTGCCGAATGTCGCACAGGCGCAGAAGGGACCTCCAATATGGCTCTCCTCTCACTCAGACCCCCATTGCCCGCGGTACATGAAAAGTAAGCGAAAACAAATTAATACATAATAATGTCATTATGAAAACACATCGCAGGGTTTGTACTTTTAACTCATCATCAAGAAATAAACTTATGCAATTTAAATGTTAGCTACATTTAGACGAAATACAAGAGCAGTGGCACGAGCAGTACCACATGATAAGCACAGCTATGAATTACGCATGCGCATAACTTTCCCTCCACTTCTGCAGACGCGCCAGGACACGTGAGTGTGGCTGACGCATGCGCAGTAACTAAAATACAAGCGGCAGCCATTTTTTAGAGGACATGGATTAATTTCATTAGAAATACACATAGGCAAGCGTCTCAAACTTTACTCAAACTTAATATAAACGTTAGTAAAACATACACGGGTTACCTTATTACACATAAATGAGGTTCTTGATTTCGGCAAGCCGCAAAATATGCGAAGCTTTGCTTCATCAAGGTCAGTGGAAAAGCATTTTTTATTTTCTAAATTACTTTGTTGTTATCATTTATGAATCTGCGATAAACTTTCCAAAAACACGTTTATCCGTTTTGGCTCCTTAATATCAAGTTTCCCTCTGTCAAGTGAGGGTCAAGAACAACTTGGGGGGGAGGGGTCCTAATATTGTGATTTCCCATTTTAATTCTCAAAGAGAATTTTGTAGTCTGATACAGAAATAATGGCTAAAGAGAATCACATCAAAATTGTCTGGCAGTAAGTTAGAACTTTAATCAGAAAGCGTTTCATTTGTGATCAGACGTTCTTGATAAATTATTTTTTAAAGAGTCGAAAAGAAGGGGTTACCCATCAGAAAACATTAGCGAAGTCTGATGGTCAGTCTGGGAGGGGGGGTTACTATGTTACTCCAGCAGCAGTACTCCAGCAGTATCAACAAAAAGTTAAAAAAATAGCCACTTCTGATTGGTTTAGGGAGTTTTATCTCCCGTTGGGCCTTTCAGTTTTGCAGTATCAATCCTGTAGTACTGATTACCTGGCTGCAACATTGGAGAAAATGTTGCAGCTGCCAATACAGGACTCGATCTCTGAGTCCTAAAAAAGAGCACACTCTGATTACGATGCCCATGTGTGGGTGGTAGGGTGTCCATAGGGCAGCTGAAATTTTAAACCAACCAGATTTTTTTTAAACCAAACGTTACTAGCACATTATAATTAGGAATTAGCTTTTAGGGGGGTGGACTTGCCTGAGCCCATGATGGCCGCGTAGGCAGAGAGCTCCGTCCTACCATCGATATATCATAATAATAATAATAATCCACATTTGTAAACCGCACAATCACCCGTAAGGGTCTCTAGGCGCCGTCTGGAAGATTAAGCAAGCTAATGCCCAGAGTCACATGGTGCTGGGCTAATCTGCCACCGGTACCAGGGATCGAACCGTGATCCCCAGATTCCGGAGACAGTCGCCCTAGCCGCGGCGCCACACCTCTTCCTCGCAAAGTATCCGGCATCAAGACAGACACTGCGGTCCCTAAACCTAACTGCATCTGCTCCGCAAGCTGTTTGGTTCTATTCTGAGCTGTTTTGGGGACCACATAATGTACTGGGGTGGCTGGCTCCGGGTGCGAGTGAGTAAGCCTGCTGCCGCTGATCAGAAGCCGCGTGGTGATGTTGCTGCGGGACGGAGAATGGTATGTAGTCTCTGTGGCCACCACTAGCCCCGCGAGATGCCTCTGTTGGCAGACACTATAGTGCCAATATCGGCCCGCACACCAGCCCCCCATAACATATTGTGTATCCCATAAATAAATAGACAAGACAACTTGTAGAGGGGAAAAGGTAGCTGCAGGTTTATTAGCATATCTTATGCCAAAACATGGTGGGTTATCTTACAGACGATCGAAAGGCAAGCCGCCCCTCGCAGCTTGCCACCTGATAGGCCAAGTAGCAACGCAGCCTTGGCCAGACGGTGCTTAGCGGTTGTGGTGAGAGGATAGACCCTCCCCTATCGGGTGAACCATTGGTCCACCCTCTTGCTCACAACCCCCCCTGACGAGGGGCGGAGCATTCAAGCGACCCCCGGTTGTCCAGGTTTCCAACCGCCCGTAGGATAACGGGGCGCCGTTGCACCCCAGGGTCCACCGCACAGATCTCCCGGGGATATTGGGCCTCAGCACCCTTTGTGCTTCTGAATAGGGTACTCCTGAGTACCTTTCACCTCTGGATTGTCCTGTAACTCCGCCTGCAACACAAATAACAGATATTAAAAGTATAACTCCCCCTCGCCTCCTGAGGTGCAGGGTAAGCAGAAGGGAGGGCGACATCGAGGGAGAGGAGGACAAGGAGGCCGCCTAGAGGGAGCGGGAAGCCTTAATTACTCCGGCCCCACCCCTCCACCCGGCCAGAAGTGACGCGCCTTCAGCTGAGGAGCTGACGATTTACAGGGCTGCCATGCTTGCCATCTTGTGGCACTAAGGGGTCCGCCCTCTTATGAGCGTCCCCTGCGGCGACGAGTCGGTCGGCCCGCATAGTGCCAATATCGGCCCGCACACCAGCCCCCCATAACATATTGTGTATCCCATAAATAAATAGACAAGACAACTTGTAGATGGGAAAAGGTAGCTGCAGGTTTATTAGCATATCTTATGCCAAAACATGGTGGGTTATCTTACAGACGATCCAAAGGCAAGCCACCCCTCGCAGCTTGCCACCTGATAGGCCAAGTAGCAACGCGTCCTTGGCCAGACGGTGCTTAGCGGTTGTGGTGAGAGGATAGCCCCTCCCCTATCTGGTGAACCATTGGTCCACCTCTTGCTCACACCCCCCCTACGAGGGGCGGAGCGTTCACGCGACCCCCGGTTGTCCAGGTTTCCAACCGCCCGTAGGATAACGGGGCGCCGTCGCACCCCAGGGTCCAGCGCACAGATCTCCCGGGTATATTGGGCCTCAGCACCCTTTGTGCTTCTGAATAGGGTACTCCTGAGTACCTTTCGCCTCTGGATCGTCCTGTAACTCCGCCACAGCCCTGGTTGTGGCGACCGTCGCAGCCAGGGCCCCCCACCTGAGCTCACTTTCTTACACGCAACCCGCTGATACCAAGGCTTCCTGAAGGTCCAACAGGAATAAGTCCATGCCTACTCTGGAGAGGTGAACTCCTTCCTCATCGAAGCATCCAGTGGCTTTGGCGTGGAGTTCCCCATGTCTAATAAAGCCAAAACCCATCAGCTCAGCGAATCCACACATAGAGCAGTTAACTCTCCTGCGCGCTATCTCTAACGCTTGACCAGAGCGTGCCCCGAGCCAAACGAGGCGTGGCATGATCTCCGACCACCACAGCTCGCAGGACCCTAGTAAGTTACCTATCTTGGTAATGTTCACCTTCATGTCCCTCAGCAGGAAACTTTTACCCAGAATAGGCAGGTCGTTCCCTCCCAGGTGAAGTACTAGCACGTCTGGGGAATGGGGGCTCCCCTGTAATTCCTGTTTCAAAATTCCCAGGACCCCATTCCAACGCAGGCCATTGACTCCGCGCCATATAAATTGAGTTTTTCTAAACCCGTGTTTCCACTTGCTGCTTTCAGCCCACAGAGCCAACTGGGAGACCCCCTCGTGGCCCAACACCCAGACCATTGTTCCTGGTAAATAAAGAGAAGTGGGGTATGAAACTACTTTTATTAAACACACATTAAAACCACACTGCAACACGATTTTAAACACACATTAAAACCACACTGCAAAACGATGCATAACAAGCAAAACTGTTGCAGGACCGTGCCTTTACCTAACCGCTCAGTGATTATATGGCTAGTGGCCAGGTTAGCTTCACAATTCTGTATTTTGGTCCCATAAAAACGCTCCTAACAATCTGAAGAATAACTGACACTTAAATATTGCTTTCTGGTCTAATGTACCTCTTGTAACAATTAGATTTCCATCTCCCCACTTGATTTATGCCTTCTATCGGTACACCCTCGGAGAAAGCTGTGGTGGCTGCGCCTATGCGGAAGGAATGCGTGCAGAAACGTCTGCCCGGTGTCGAAACACCTGATGAAACCAGACATGCTTGCATAACATGTTCCACTTGATATTTGGAAAGAGGGGTGCCATCTGCGCGTATAAGGAGATACCCATCTTTTGCTGGGCGTATGGCTAAATATGCCACCAGTAAACTAACTGGGCAGAAATTGGGCAGTCCTAGGCTTTGCAACCAAAACACTTTCCCTCTTCCCCGTTGGTCAGTTTTAGATTGTCGCAGCGTGATCTTAAGTGCATCACCCATCACTGACACATCTTGCCACTGCATTGCTACACCAGTCGTATCATTCTTCGATTTGGCCACAAGCTCGGAGATCCTAAAAGCACCAAAGAAAGCCAAGCTGAAAGTGGATGAGCACAGTGCCGCCTCGAACTCTGAGGTGGAAACCTGGGGCAGCCAAATGATCATGCTTTGCAGTGTCTGGAAGTCAATGGGCGATCTGCTGTCAGGTGCCAAAGGTTCGCATCTAGCCTACCCTTTTAAAGCTGCCCTGATTACAAATGTCTTAGTCGGGTCAGCCTGTCCCTTTATCTTGGCATGGTGGCTGATGGCTGCTAGGTGGCCTGTTATCCAGGAGTGGCTCTTCTTGTTGTCTTTAGCTCACAGGATGAAAGCCTGTACTCTCATCTCAACGGCTGCCCCAGAGTCCTCCCACGCCCCCACTGTGGCACAAAATTTTTCAACGCATGCTTTGTATCTCCTGTTGGTGTTAGGTGCCAGCGACAGCTCCCCCAGGGGCCTCATTCGATTTACCACTTCAAAAGGTACCAGAGTTGTGCCGGGAAAGGGGTGACTTCCTCTCTCGCTCTCGGCTAAGCGTCTCGAAACCGTTGCCACTGAAAACGAGAGAGAGCGTCAGCCGCAATGTTCTTGGTACCCTGAATGTGGCGCGCCCTGCATTCGACATTGTTGTACAGGCAAGCTCGCACCAGCTCTCGCAATAGGCATAACACCAAGGGGCAGCTGGCAGAATGGGAGTTTATGGCTTGCACCACTGCCAGGTTGTCTGACCAAAGCAGGACCCTTTTGGCTGACAGTATTGCAGGCCATAAGTGGAAAGCCACCACAATGGGAAAAAGCTCTAGGACAGTAATCTTTGCTGTAACCTTTTTCTTAAGCCAGGCGTTGGGCCATTTCTGAGCGCACCAATCCCTGTCTAAGATGGCGCCAAAACCGTGCCTACCAGATGCATCTGTAAACAGGGCAAGGTCAGGGCTGCCAACCCAGGGAGCCCTCCAAATTACTGCCCCATTAAAATTGACCAGGAATTCAGCCCACATGGCCAAGTCATGCTGAATGCCTTTGCTCAGCTTCACCATGTGGTGTTTTTTTGAGATATTAGCAGTGGCCCTCGCAAGTCTCCTGGCAAAGACCCTCCCAGCTGGGATAATTCTAGCAGCAAAGTTGAGGAGACCTAAGATGCCCTGGATGCACACAAGGGAAGCCCTACCCAGCCCTGCTAGAGCTTGACGTTTGATGGACAGGTCACGCACTTTGTCTGCTGGTAATCTTGATTCACCTGCAATGGTATCAATCTCTATTCCCAGGAAAGTCAAAATTTGAGCTGGCCCTACTGTCTTACCAGGTGCTAGGGGAACCCCCAGGTGGTTAGTGAGAAGTACAAAGTCAGACAATGCCTGAGAGCAAAGCTGTGTCCCGTCGCTCCCGATGAACAAAAAGTCATCCAAGTAATGAGTCACCCCTTCTACACCATACGTGTCTTGGAGTGCCCATTGCAGAACACAAATGAAAGCTTTGAAATACGCACAGGACACAGCGCAACCCATGGGCATGCATTTGTCATAGTAGAACTTACCGTCCAGCTTGAACCCTAGTAAGTGATAGCTACTCGGGTGGACTGGTAGTAACCTGAAAGCTGATTCAATGTCTGCTTTGGCTAACCAGGCCCCTCTGCCTGCCCTCCTGACCAGATCCAATGCTACTTACAGCGTACAGTATGACACAGAGCATGTTCCCTCTTCCAAACCATCATTGACTGAAGACCCTTTAGGGTAAGAGAGGTGATGAATGAGTCTGAAGGCACCTGGTTCTTTCTTGGGTACTACCCCCAGGGGTGAAACGACAAAGTTCTCCAGTGGAGGAAGCAAAAAAGGTCCCCCTACTCTGCCAAACGCTCTCTCCTTTTTAACTTTCGCCCTAACCACCTCTGGTTGTTCTTTAGCAGATTTGAGGTTGTCTGCGTCCTTGCTCCCTAGTGGACCAGTAAAAGGGATCTTAAAGCCTTCATGAAAACCAAACAACAGCAAACGGCTGTCAGCTACTAACGGATAGCGTCTGAGCAAGGGAGTGATGTTGTCTAGAATAACTGGGGACACACCTACGGGAGCTTGAGGTTGAGATAGGGGGGTGTGGAGGGAAAAATGGAGAAAAGGAGCCCCCAATACCGCCCAGGTGCTGCACTGTGGCTGATTGGGAAAAAGTGGGCAAGGGATTGAGATCTGGAGGCTTGCTGCACGCCTCAATTTTGCTGCCTCCCTCTTCCTGCTGGCTGCGGGGTTTGCTAAGTGTGGCATGAGGTTGTGGGGTGGGGTCCCCCACAGGAGTTACACGCATGAAGGAATTTGCAATTCTTACCTCAGGAGCAAGACCCGTTGCTGAATAGACGGCATGTCCCCGGGGGGGATCGCTTGAAGCCCCCTCTATGCCCACCCCTCTGCGGCCTCCACGAAAGGCATGTTTGCCCCTACCCCAAAACTGAAAAGACCCCGCTGCTGCAGACTGCCCACCAGGAAGACTACCTTGCGCGCTAGCAGAAGCCTGACCACACGCTCCCATGTGCTCCATCCAGAGCTGCACTTCCTTCTGATCCCAGTTCATCTCTGGGCATTGTGACATTTTCCTTCTAAATTCCCTTTCATAATTGATCCAACCATTGCCTCCCCATTTCAAAGCCTCATTGTGAATAATCCTGGAGTACTGGAAAAAGCCAGGGCCCTGTTCAGGGAATTTCTCTATAGTGACTGACGCTAGTATGGAGAAAGCTTCTAACCAATTTGCAATGTTCTTTTCGGGCCATGGCTGGTACTTAACCTTTTTGTCATCTTCCTTCGCCCCTATCTTCCTAGCATCCATGCCTTCCTGTCCCAACATAAGAAGCGTGAAAATATCTAAGAACTCCCTTTTCCAGATCCCTTCTTTTGCGGCTTGCAGCACTTGCCAAGCCAAGGAGCAACGTCCGGAAAGGAGCGGGGTGGTGGAGACAGCAGGGACTGAGGCTGGCAGGGAAATGGGCAACGGGCTAGCAGCAGGCGGGACCCCTGCGCTACTGCTAGTAGTAACCAAGGGCAGGCTGGGAACCAGGGGAGCGACCGGGGGAGGAGCAACCGGGGGAAGCACAGCGCTCTGCACCCCCAGCCCTTGCGCCATTGGAGAGATCACAACCTGCATAGATCCGCCTTGACTGTTAGCTTGACCAGAGGACCACACAATGGAGGCTGCCGGAGCAGGACTAATGTTATCAACAATACCCCCCCCCCCTTTGAGACGGGCCTGCAACAGAAGACCCGCCTTGAAAACGTCCCATAAAATTGTTCAAAGTATCCATCATTTTAGCAAGGTCGTCCCTGGTTGCAAAGTTACCTTGGGCTGCATGGCTGTCCCTTGCGAGGACCGGAGCCAGCGGTGAGACAATCGACATCTGCGAAGGGACCTCTCGAGGGGTCACCACAGATTTGCTTCGTGGTGGCGGCAGAGGTTCCTGCGGGAAATCCCTAACTGTGGGCTTTCTGATCCGCTTGGGCCTGGAGGAGGCGGCATCGGTACTGTTCTGAGGTTCCGAAGCTGGCGATTCCCCCATGTAACCAGAGTCCTCTGGCTCGGGTGTAAGCATCACGCTCTGAGCCCATGCAAGGCCTTTAAGCTTTGGCATTTCCATAAAGTCTACCCACTGTGCGTCCTGGGAGGTACCCGGCAACGACTACTCCACTTGGGTAGTTTCCGGGAAAAGAGGGGGTGAACTTTGGCTGTCCATTCTCGCTTCTGCTGGCCCTCACGGGATCTGGGGTTAAACAGTAGGATCAGCCACAGAACATGAATGACAGTAGCAACTCTGCCAGTCTAGCACTATCGAGCGGGTGCCTGTCCCCGACCCTTCCATACTTTCATCACCACGGAGAGAGACTAGACATGAACGGAAAGGGCGCTCGATGCGGTGGGAACTCAGCGAGTGAGGGAGGAATGGGCTACGTAGGGAAATAAATAACGTTAGTAGCTGCACTGTGCGAGACGCACTCACCGACGTACCCTCTATCGGCACCATCCCCCGTTTAGCGGGCAAACCAACCCCCTCTGTCCCCTCTAGACAGGGTCCTTAGCTATATACCTGCTTCTGCCCAATACAATTTTGCTGCCAGGACAATGCTGTTCGTTCACTGCGCCGGCTGTTTTGCTTTGACTCCAGTAATAGAAAAGGAAATTGTCATATAGCTCTTTCCATTCCTTCTGCTGACTTTTGTCTGTCCTTGATCCCTCAGCTTTTGGCGTCCTGAATCCACTGCCCAGCTCTCCTCCAGTCAGTCATCCGTAGCGGTACAAGGTAAACACTTCCTGCAAGTACACACATGTTAGGCCTTTGTATTACAGTTTCGTTGTTGTATCCACTGTACACCGCTTCTATTATATCACAAGTAATCCCCGTTATTTGTGAGACATACATAACACACGGGGGCAGTATAGCTGGCGAGAAACTAAAGCAGTTGGATGCTCCAAAGTCGCCGGGAAGGCAAGGAAAACCCTCCGCCACCTATACCCAACGCGTGGTCGGTCCATGGCAGGGGCGCTTCGATAAACCGGGATACTTCCCCACATGCCATAGAGAGTAGCAAAGCGTAGCAACCGGGACATGGTGGGGGTTGCACCCGGCGGGGTGGCCTCTCCCGTCCAGCCACTGCTTCGCTTGGCCTGACAGAGGGGAGCCTAGTCAGAAAAGGGGGGTGGGGTCCTTCTGCCCCTAAGAGACACAGGAGTCCCCCTAGCACGGAACACCCAAAGAGAGCTCCATTACTTCCTAATAAGAAAAACCGCCAACGCCGACCCACACCGGGTAGCCGGGCCCCAACCGCCAGGCTCTCCTGTCCCTCATCAAGGGCGCCACACACACAGGGTAAACAATCCTCGAGGGACAAAGGCCACAAGCAGCCGTTCATGCTAGGCCCTCCACCGCGTGCAAGCAAGAGCCGAAGGGGGGCCCAGCATCACGGAACGTGCCCGGCACCCCCCCGGGTGCCAAGGAAAAGAAGGGAGCCAGGCACGTAAGGCACACCGCAACACCGAACACCGTTCAAACTGCACGTATCATTGCTTGGGCCAAGCTAACGTTCACACCACAATCCCGTGTGTGTGACTCTGTTCCCAATGAGATCGATTCCCCGGTGGCCCTGCCAAGGCCAGACACAAGACGCGACCAGCACGCAAGGAAAAACACTCTGCTTACTGTCCCGCTCATACAGGGGCATTGGAACCCTGCCCGAGGCCCCTCCCGACCTAGCACCATTTCCATGACCTATGGCAAAGAGTCATCGCCTAAAAAGCGATTCTGGGAGTCAATTTCTAACTAAAGCCTCCAAATGACACTTGAATGAGGCGCATGCGAGATTAGCTGAAGTAACGGAAGGTGGAGCTGACCGTGAGGCTCGAACCGCGGAATCCTATCTTGAAGGTCGGCAGATAAACCGCGAGACCACGTCCTCTCACTCAACTATAACTGCCGCTCGCGCTGTGCGGCCCGTAACCCTGCAGGCGCGCTCATCAAAGGATAGACAAGCGGCCAACAGAAAGCGACCAAAGAAATCTAAGCCGGCTAACAGTCCCTACTTTAACAAAATAGAGTGGCCTCCGTATCCATGCCGCTAACAATACAAAGAAACAATGGGCCCTGCGACTGGCCCCCGAGCTGAAGGAGAAGCCAAAATGGCCACCCCAGGGCGCCATTGCCCACATGTGCCGGGCCTCCGTACTATCCATCCAAAAGATTCCTAAAATCCATAATAACACCCACTGTGCCAGTCACAATCCCCGTGCTCATGTACAATGTTGCCCCACGAAATCCCCTTGAACCTCTTGCCTCTCGGACTAGCAAGAAGACAATTGGCTTCCAACGTGGTCGCCATTTTGTCCCCGGCCCCGCAGAAACAGCCGCAAGTCCCGGAAAATTGACTCCCTACGGTAATAACGCAGCCAAGACACCGCCAGCCCGGGGAGAGTCGTTGGGAACACTAGGGGGGAAGTCAGAAGAAACAGTAAGAGGAGCGAAGACCCTCCCACAGACATTCTGCTGTCACCATTACAGCCGCGTGTGAGGCCAAACGCCTCACCAGCCCTCACCGGAGACCCCTGCGCAAGGAGGGGGGAGAAAACACGGGCTTGAAAGAATCCCGTCCTGCTCCGTGGCCAGAAAAGACCCGCACCGCGAGGGACACCCGAGGCTGAACACTACCCCCTCTAAACCAGAAAACACCCGTAACCAAAAGCTTATACACCTAGGGCCCAGCTCTGTGCCCAGATTACCACCCCCGATTCTAGACAAAGTATACAAAATTACCAAACATCATCCATAAAACGTACGTATGCCCCAGCTCCAGCGGCCCGCTCCTAGGCTGGCCGCCCGGCCCAGCTCCTCTCCCCTAATGGGGGAAGCAGGCACGGAGGGGGTAGGTAAAGCTCACCTCAAATCAGTCGAATCCTGGGCACAACCAACATCGAGGGAGAGGAGGACAAAGAGGCTGCCTAGAGGGAGGGGGAAGCCTTAAGTGCTCTGACCCCACCCCCCCACCCGGCCGGAAGTGACGCGCCTTCAGCTGAGGAGCTGACGATTTACAGGGCTGCCATGCTTGCCATCTTGTGGCACTAAAGGGTCCGCCCTCTTATGAGGGTCCCCTGTGGCGACGAGTCAGTCGGCCCGCAATACCCTGAGGACCGGGAGGCTGCTATAGGATGTGGGGACTCCAAAGTGCTGAATTGAGCGAAGACGAGTCTGTGCGAAGTGGCACTGTGGAGGCTAGAAGAAGCTCGCCGATGCGGTGTTCGAGTCGAGTGCCGGGAGTGCGGTGGTGCCCCGATAGAAGAGGTGAGCGCCTTGATGCTGGGATGCCCTCTGCACGCTTCGGAACTTTATGAGCGACTGGCCTGGGCTGCACAACGGAGAATTGGGTCCTCCCCCTCCCTGATCGTATATATGCTAGGTAGGAGCGAGGCTGTGAGGCAGCGTGATACTTGTTGGGCCTAACTCGGCCATTTAGAGGCTTGCCCCAGAAACGCCGTGCATGGTGGGCATCGTGACCAGAGAGTGGCTACAAGAGAGATTTAAGCGGGACAGAGGTGTGTGGCTTCTTACTGGCACTGCGGCGGGCGTCTGTCAGCCGGCTGGACATTGGTCCCTTCCCACATCTTAACACCTGACTGTGCTGGTCCGACTGCCCTAACTGTGACACAGCTGTGTTGCAGCCTTGATCTGCACGCCATAAGGTCCTTATCGCTTTCTCTGTTATAGGCTCCAACCTGCTGTTGTTGTGGACTGACGTTGTTTCGATCTTCCATGCTCTCCCAGCTCTCCAATGGAGGGCACACAGAAATAATGGGGAAGGTGGATAAAACCCAACCCAAGCTACACTTCGAGCAGAGAAAATCTAGGCGCTGCGAGCAGTCCTTGGAGGAGGGCTTGAATGCTCAGGCTGAGGCGCTAGAACCTATGGAGAGAGACATCTGTATTATTTTAGCTGCAATGCAAAAGAGCTTGACCTCCATAAACAGTCAAATTGATTCTTTGTCATATCGAATGTACTGAATGACAGAACGTATGGACAAACAAGTTTAGAGGAAGGACATGATGGAGCGCAGAGTCATGGAGGTGGAGGGAGCACAGACGGAACTGGACTCCGAGAATAAGCAGATGGGGAAACTTCTAATCACACTACAGGACAAGGCTGAGGATCTTGAGGTGCGGTCCCGCAGAAGCAGCAGTCCTATTACTGGCCTTCCGTAGACCACAAGCGCTGGAAATATGGAACTATTCGTGGAGGACCTACTCACAACTTTGCTACGCTGCGACACGTTTTCATCAATGTTTGTGGTTGAGAGAGCACACTGCTTGTTAGGCCCGAAGCCACCACCTGGTGCTGTGCCTAGGCCTATCATTGCCAAACTATTAAATTATAGGGACAGAGATGCAGCTTTGAAAGCGGCCGGGAGAAACAAACTCTACACTACGAGGGATCGAACATTTCACTTTACCCGTACTTCACAGTTCGAGTACAGGAGGCGCACAGACAATTTGCTCCCTTAAAGAAACAACTGAGAGATCAAAATCTTGACTACGAGATGCTGTATCCGGCCTGTCTCCGGGTGAATAAACAGGGCAAATCCTGCATCTTCATGGACCCCAAAATATTACAAAACGCTCTGAAGGAATGGGCTACGGACAGGGTTCCTGGCAGGGCGTCTTCAGCCCTAGAGGGAGCAACTGGGGGCAGTTTGGATGACCAGGACTGATCCCCGAAAAGACCTACACTGCATATAAGATTTTTCTGATTGTAATGTTGCTGTACTTTTAACTCTCTATTGCCTCCAATCAGTGGTCTGTATTGTTGGGGAGGGTGCGACAGCTCCACTGGCTGAATTGTGGATGCTGTGCCGAAGCACTGATATGATTAGCCACTAATGGGGTTGCTGTTACTGCCCTTTTTACTCGCTAATGTTGTATTCTGCAGCAATTTGTTGTTGTTATGTCAGATTGATGCACGCTATATGTTGGATGGTGGGCGGAGGAGGCGTTTTGCCCGTTGAGAGATAATAGGTAGCGGGCTTGGGCTACATCTGCCCACGAGTGTTACCCACCACCTGAACTCTTTTTGCCTTAGTTCATTGGAGGAGATAGACATATTGCTTCTTTTCCTTTTGTTTATTGTGGGGTGTATTCGCCATTGCAATGTTGGGGTATGTATGGCGTGGGTGTTGGGTGGGCAGGTGCAGAGACGCTCTAGAGGTCTTATTATCATAGAAATGTTCACCGATTGCAGCATAGATAACTCATATGGTAATAGTGAAAATCAGTGCAGCACTTATTCACAAACTTCGGTTGCGTCCCGACAAACCACTGACACACATTGCTCAGGCACAAGCGCGTAAGCTCAAGGTATTAACCTGGAATGTCCGGGCCGGAATAATTTTAGGAAACTAAGAAAGGTCCTGTCATATCCTCATAGGCACACTGTAGACATTGCACTACTGCAGGAATCGCCTTTGCCCCTCAACAGCAGGATGCTCAACTGCAGAGGGCTCCAGGGGAACATACATGTGGCAGAGTTCACGTCGCATGCCCAGGGAGTGATAACCTGGGTTAACCCGAAGGCGGGCCTTAAATTGGTACTGATAGACTCTGACCTATATGGGAGGTACGTCATCTCGGGATGCAGTGCGAAGGGGTTGCACCTCATTTTAATCAACATATATGGTCCGAATTACGATGACTCTAGGTTTTTCCTCAAGTTACATGATAAACTGTGCAGTTACATGGGGGCACACCAACTCTGGGGATTGGACTTCAACTGTATATTAGAACATCACCTGGATAGATCGGGATGTCCTGACAGGCGTCTCACAGCAGAAAGGCGTGCCATAGTGGATGTGGTGACGCAACTTGAGCTATGCGATGTCTGGAGAACATGATCTCCAGACAGAGGAGGGTTCACCCATTATTCTACATAGCACGACTTACATACCAGAATAGATTACTGGTTCGCCTCCAGAGACTTATACACCCAAATTCAGGATTGTGCGGCACTCCCTCTCACTTTCTCGGATACGAAGGCGGCTTTATGATTTGGAGCATAAACTAAAGTCTTTGGAACGTGGGTTTCTCTCCGGCTCTACTGACCAAGTATCGGAGGAGTTTAAAGAGCTGCTCAAAGACTACCACGAGACAGCGGATGCAGAACTCAAACAACTGGGCAAATATGCTATGGCTTGCACCTATAGCGAGAGTGAGTAGCCAAGCTCAGTACTGGCCTCATTGCTCCGAATGCGTAGGGAGACAGCTGGTGTGACTGTGATCAGTGATGAACAGGCAAACCCGCAGACGGAACCGTCAGTTATAGCTAACAGATTCAAGCAATATTACTCAACATTTTATTCCACTAGAACTGGGTGTCTAGACCACGAAATGTTGAACTATTTGGCTCATATTAAGCTACCCTGGCTAACAAATGCCCATCGGGAGTACCTCATGCGCCCTCTGGATGCTGAGGAAATTACCGCTGCTTAATTGGGGATGAAATCTAGCAGTGCCCCAGGGGTAGATGGACTTACAGTCTTCTTTTATAAGGAGCACAAAGATATACTGATGCCTTACTTAAAAACGCTGTTTGAGGAAATGGGAGCTAGCGGCCAAATGCTGCATTCGATGAGGGAGGCTCACATCGTAGCGATCCTGAAGCCCGACAAGCGGCCAATTGAGTGCGCTTCTTATCACCCGCTGTCACTCCTAAACGTTGACACCAAGATCTATGCCAAGATTTTAACAAATAGGTCGTCACTGGTCGTGCTGATACTGGTGGCGCCGGGGCAGGCTGGGTTTGACCCGTGTAGAAATTTAACCTATAATTTGAGGACAGTATTTTGCGCAATCCAGCACAGGAGGCAGGGTGTACAGGCTTTTGCTGTTTTCCTCGATATGGAAAAAGTGTTTGACTCCGTTGAATGATCTTTCATGTCTCAGGTACTGACAAGATTAGGTCTGTGAGGCATATTCTAGTAAATGGTGAGCGTCTTATATAACTGCTCGGCGGCTCAGATAAAAATTGGGGACTTGGTCACCGACAAGATGCAAATTACTGGAGGCACATGACAGGGGTGCCCGATTTCCCCCATTTTATATGCTCTGGTGGTTGAGCCACTGGCCTGTGCATTGCAGGAGTACGACAGATACAGGGGATTTCTCTACCCGGGATATCAGCTAGTTGTCTCCACTTACACTGATGACACGTTACTACACAGCAGAGATCCAGAGAGTAACCTGTCCCCCGTTTTACGCGAGGTAGTCAAGTTCGGTGCGATGTCTGGCCTCCAGGTCAACTGGACCAAATCACTTATTTTTCCTCATACCCCCATCACTGTTCCCTTTACCCCTGATTTTACGATACAACGGACAACAGAGCCGGTTTGATATTTGGACATTAAGGTTCATACCAACTCGGAGGTTGTCTCAAAGGAGAACTATGGGATGGCAATCAGTAAGCTGGAGGAGGACGTAGAGTGCTGGATCCGACTGCCATTGTCTCTCTTGAGTAGAGTTTTAATCATGAAAATGGTAACCCTGGGTGTAGTGGGCATAGTGGGGCTACGCAGAGTGCCACAGAGTTTAAAACAAACACTGCACACTCCGCGTAGCTCGGCTACGTGCCACCAGCCTCCCACCTACCCTATTAACAACTATTTTACAAGCTTAAAATACATGATAAAAAGTAGTAAAAAGCCTTACCTGAGCTGCGGCATCCCTAGGCTGGCCTCTTCCTCCATCTTGACTTCTTGATGACATGTCCGTGCATGCGCAGTTGTCATCCAGAAGTCAAGATGCAGTAAGAGGGCAGCCCGGGGATGCCGCATCTCAAGTAAGGGTTTTACTACTTTACATCATGTTTTTTATGCTTGTAAACTTGTTTTTAATGGGCGGGTGGGAGGTGCGGGGCTGGTCAACTCCGCCAGGGCCGGCTCTAGGCTCACGGAGGCCCTGAGCAGGGAGTGTAGGTAGGGGGCCCTAGGCCGCCAAATCCCTGCCAGGGGCCGCCACAAAAATATGTATCTAAGGATATATATTGGCGTGGCGGCCCCTGGGGTTTGGCGGCCCTGTGCAGGTGCACAGCTTGCACATGCCTTAGGCCGGCCCTGACTCCGCCCGCCGTGGAGTTTTGGCCACTCCGTCTACTTCGCAGAGTGCGGAGGAGACAATACTCCGCATACTCCGCGGGCAGAGCGGAGCTCTCCGCCCACCCTTAGAAAATGGTAGTGCTCACTCGAATTCTGTTCCTATTTACTAACATACCGATGGTCCGCCCCTTCTCCTTTTTCAGAATGCTTAAATCCCTGCTAATCAGGCTAGCTTGGGCGGGCAAGCATGCTTGCATACGGTGGGATATCCTTATGCTACCCTATTATATGGGGGGGGCTGAGTGCTCCAGACCTTGATTTGTACTATAGGGTGGCGCACATCATGCACGTCCCCTATTGGGTCCATGGCCATGCTGATATTCCACATGTACAGATTGAGAAAGAGGTAGCTACGCCACTCCCTCTGTCAGCACTGTGAATTAACTCACCTGACCGTAGGACTGGGATCCTGGACTCCATTAACACAACAGTGCATGCCTGGCAGCATCTCCTAAAACTGCAAGCGGGTGCTATTTTGTACTCTTCCCACACTCATTGGAGTGGTGCCTTTGGCTGCCTGCGTGTGCTGACAGAGGGGTTCCCCGAGTGCTCTTAAAATGAATACACTCGGTGATATGTTCTCTGCTGGCACGGTTGAGTCATGGGGCGAAGTGGAGGGGCAACACTATACGTTGCTGTCTAAATTCCAGTTTCACAGAATGAGTCAATCTCTAAAGGGGATTCTGGGCAGTGACCTTGTTGTGCTGCCAGAAGTAGCTGCCCTCACATACCTGATAAGGACTGACTCTCCGACTCACATTGTCTCCAGGCTGTACAAGGAGGCGCAGAGCTACCGGGCCAAGCACTACACGAAGGCTAGATTGGCGTGGAAGGACGACCTGGGCAAAGTGATAGATGACGTGATGTGAAAATACTGCTATGAAAGCACAAAGCTCATCTCTCTGAATGGGCGGCACAGGTTAATCCATTTCAAATTTCTTAATAGAGTCTACCACACACCCGAGAGGTTGTACACATATGGGTTGAGGGAATCCGCTGCATGCGAGCGCTGTGGCGAGAGTATGGCAGATTTCTTTCACCTGGCCTGGCAATGCCCGGGGACTGCCAACTTTTGGTCTCTGATATGTAAATCACTGGGTGTTATTACTGATACACCACTCACACCTGAGCCTATGGTAGCCCTTCTAGGGTTCTCCAAACACTTGCCTAAAAATATTGGAAGACTGGTGGATATGAGGCTGTTGATGGCTCGGCGCAGAGTGGCTGTTTGCTGGTCCCGGGGCAAGACTCCCACGGTGGCCAGTTGGTTGCAGGATATGCTCTATTGTTATACTCAGGCCAAGAATTATAGTGAGTTCCTCTCCCCTCGAAATCATCCCAAAAACATTTGAGAATTGTACAGAACGATCCTGGCTACTAAAGATAATGATGATGGAGGTGATGACTCCCCTGCACGACAGGCAGTTGAGGCATAGAATACTTGATAATTGTTAATACTACATGTATCTACTGCAAATGTCTTTGTGTTCCTATCCCATACAGACATCTTTTTTGCTGAGGTTCCCTGCCTCGGTGACTATAATGTTGACGACGTCTACAGATGCTACATATAATTTTTCTGTTTTACAGGTCTCGAAGCTGCGGACAGAACATTGCTGCCTCGCTGTGCTGGTGCTAGTGCTATGATTTCTTTTGATGTCTATTGATGTGTGCTGTTTTATTTGTAATGCCAGTAGTTGGTCTAAGCACTTTGTGTTTTTTTTCTTTTATATTTTAAAATTCAATATAGTTTAAAAATAAGGAATTAGCATTTTTTTAAACTTAGAAATTCACTGAAAAAAATAAAGGTTGCATGGACCTCATAGTTAGTAAACGGAATTTAAAAAAAACTTAGAAACTCACAGAAAAAAAAAGGTTACAGAAACGTTATAGTTAGGTTCAGGTTTCACTTCTACAAAACCAGAGAAATTAAGCAGTTATAGTCAGCTAAGCTAACTATAACTCGCGACCAACAATGCACTGCTTATGACCTCACATTTCACATCACTCATTACATAGTCAGTGACATCACTGATGACATCACTGATGACATCACAAATGACATCACTGATTACATCACTGGTGTACTGGTGAATCAGTGGGTGTATGAGTGAGTGCCTGTATGGATGAATGAGTGGGTGCCTGACTGACTGTATAAGTGAGTGAATGGGTGTCTAAGTGAATGTATGGGTGAGTGACTGGGTTGTGTGCATTTCTATATCAGTCTGTCAGTTGGTGTCTAAGTGGCTATATGGGTTGGTGAATGGGTACGCGAGTGGCTGTATGGGTTATTGATTGGTTGTCTGAGTGTCTGTGTGGGTGGGTGAGGGTGTGGGTGACTGCCTGCATGGATAAGTGATGGGCGAGCCAGTGGCTGTATGGGTTAGTGAGTGCATCAGTGAGGGGCTGTAAGTGTGACTGAGTGTGTGTATGGCTACCTCAGTGTGTAAATAGATGTGTCAGTAGTATATGGGTGAGTAACTGCATATGTGAAAGGCAGTATAGGTGAGTGTTGGAGTATATGAGTGACTATATGTGTGAATGAGTTATTGTGAGAGTGACTGTATGGGTGACTGTGTGCGTGTGTCAGTTACTGTAAAGGTGAGTGAGTATGTGTTAGTATCTGTATGAATAAGTGGGTGGGTGTGTATATAACTGTATAGGTGAGTAAGTGACTGTGTGATTGACTCTATGTGCAAGTGAGTAGGTGTAGAGTATCTCTATGGGTGACTGACAGTCTGTGAGTGGGTGCATGTCTGTATGAGTGGATATATCAATGGCTGTATTAGTGAGAGAGTTGGTATATGAGTTGCTGTATGGGTGACTAAGTGGATATGCGTGTAGACCTAGGAATCAGTTAGTAGGTGTGTAAGTATTGATATGGCTGTGTCAATGTTTTTGAGAATGGTAGTGTGGAAGTTTGAGTGGAAGTTTGAGTGGGTGCATGGAAGGTTATATTGAGGTATGTGTGGGTGTGGAAGAGATTCTGTGGATGATGTCATCAGGGATGTCATTTGAGGTGTCATCAGTGATGTCATCAGTGATGTCACTGATCGTGTCATGTGAGGTCATAAGCAGTGCATTGCGGGGACGCGAGTTATTGTTAGCTGAACTAACTATAACAGGGGAATTTCATAGATTTTGATGAGTGAAATGTCCAGCTAACTAAAAAAGTGGTATGCTCCAGTCACCAGAGAGTGGCAAAGATGATGAGAAATGAATTAATTGAACGGAAAAGTGAATATGAGAAAAAAGATAATCCAAATGAAATCCGCCTGATTGCAGCTTTGTGCACGGAAAATAATCAGATCAATAAAATACTAGGGAAGAACTGGAACATACTACAGTTGGATCCAACAGTGGCTAAAATTGTGGGAGATTATCCGAAAATAACTAATTAAAAGAAGGGGGTGTGTCAGGTGATACACATCCTGACCTGTCGGTGCCTCTGAGGAAGGAGTTTTCACTCTGAAACGCGTCAGGCGAGAACACAGGAAAGCTGCTAAAAGGGACGACATACTGGCCTTCGCTCGTACTCAATAAATACAGCTCAATAAATACAGCTTTGTCTGCAGATGCTGTTTGGGTGCGTCTATGTTTGCTGGACAAACTGGGAGCTTGAATATATATATATATATATATATTCACTGAAAAAACCACAGGTTTTACACACGTTATAGTTAGGAAGTAGCATTTACAAAACCTATGAAACTCACTGAAAAAACCATAGGTTTGATACCAGTTATAGTTAGCTGGAAATTTTACTGATATAAAACCAATTAAATTCCACGTTATAGTTAGTTGGACTCACTATAACTTGCGCGTGTAATGCACTGCTGATGACGTCACATATTACATTGAAATGTGGCGCACCATGGTACAAAAACACCATACATGCGTAACACATCTGTGCTCAAAAAGTAATACATTGCTAGAGTTGCATCGCAAGTGTGATGCAGCTCCAGCAAGGCTCACCAATGCACTATATTCACAATACTGCGTCAATACCTACGCCTGCTTCAAGCACATGCACAGTTTTGAAACAGCATAGGTCTGAAAGTCACTGAGTGAAATATCATGCATTACAGTCAGCCACTTTCAAGACGCATTCCTTTAGAGGAACACTTCCTTATGGTGCAGGGCTTTAGAATGTGACATATCTCCTAGATCCATAACGTTGTAAATATGGTACATTATTTCCACTATCATTGTATTAAATAAACTGATGAAATTGTGGCGCAAAGAGACGCAACGTCAACATAAAACTGCTACAATGTGTTTTAAAGTGCCCTTTAAATTACAACCAACACTCTCTTTGAAGAGACCCCTCATGTTTTTTTAACACCTGTTAAGTCCTTCCATGCTCATGACAGAGCCGCTCCATCACGAGCATTGCCTCAGCTGTCCCCAGAATAGACCAGTTTTGTCATGGCCTTGCCCCTGTGCTTGCACAGCACTAATATTGTACCTCCATGACACGTTCTATTGACTAAGCAGAGCCATGAGAGAACCACTGTATCATGAACAGATCTCAACCGTGGCTCATGAAGGAGTAGCTCTATCATGAACATAGAAGTACCACTCAGCCCCCCGGACCCCTAATGCTTAGGCAGAATTGCCACTGCAGCAAAGGACTTAAACTCCTGGAAAGAACAACATGTAACATTTAATATCATTTCCCACCAATGTTTTCATATATCAGTGTTGCTGAACTCACTCAGTAAAATGTCGCTCATTTCATTAAATCACTTTTAAAGCATGCCTTATAACAATGCACCCAATCCTATGTGGAAGTGCTTATATTAAACATGACATTGCTTTAAGCAGGATAGACAAAGAAATGACACAGTGATGTAAAAGTTTCTTTATTTTTTATACTTACCTAAAAAATAGTAAAAAAGTAAAGTAAATTTCTTTTAAAAACGTAGTACCTGTGGAAGAAAAGTAAAAATAAGATTATAATGTACATTTCATAAAATAAAAAAAAGTAGGAGTCAATAAGAGAGAGGCAGAGAAAACTCTCAGATGTTATTAGTTGTACTTACCTTATAAATATAATATCTGTGGAAGACAGTAAAAAAATATGTTTTAATACATATTTCTAAATTCAATGTAACAAAATAACTCAAACAACATATTAAATGGTTTATTTTTGCTGTCCTCAGAATACATTGATTTTCACTATAAACAGTGATTTCAATATTAATCATCATATAACAGCGGGGAAAAAAAAAACACAATCAAAATGATTGTGTTTAAAAAACCCATCCAAAATCTCCATACATATTATAAATACCTGAAAAAAACATATCTTAAATGTTTTTCTCAAATTCGCAATTTCTTGAGTAAGCACACTACATCTTCCACAGTTACAAACTAATTAAACTATACGACCTATTTTTAAATATATCTAAAAAAAACACCGTGCAAGTATCTCCTATAAAAATCTATCTTAAGTATACATTTTCTTCTCTCATACCTTTCCGCATGGCCAAATTGTATAAGTTAACTCATTACCTTTTAAATACCTCTCCCAAAAACGTGCGTCCATATGTTCTAAAATAATTATCTAAAGTACTCATTTTCTTCTCTCATATTTTTCCACATGGCCAAATACTATGAGTTAAGTAGTTTTTTTCTGAAATTTCTTAATCTTAATCTTATCTATTCTTTTGTGAACCTTTACAGTAAAAATGTGTAACATGCTTTATACCAGCAAACATTAACTAAATTTCTACCTGATGTTATCACTATACCAAACACAAATTTCATTTATAGATTTGTAGACCCTCAGTCACATGATATTTGTAAACAAGAAAGTTTCATATCTTTACAGTATTAATCTTCCTACAGCAAGTGATTCTACTGAAATTTGGGTTCCAAAAATAGCAGATAGGAGTTAGTTAAGGCAAAAGGCAAACGTTTCTTAAAAGTCAATTGGGTATCATTGCAAAGCGTCCAGCCACTTCCACACTTCAAATAAGCTGTATAATGTCCTGATGATGTGGAAGGCCCTTCATGAAAAATAATGGCTACGGTTACAAATGTTCTTCTAGAAATAGATACTTGAGTAGCCACAACATTTTTAATTAAAGTTGACAATTTACTCCCATCAGCTCTGCATCGTTGAAACATTAATATTACATATTGTCCATATCTATGGATAAATAAAGTTGATAACATTTCAGACTTACATTGAGAACAGACCATGTTCTGATGCGCATCTTTAACTAGTTTAGTAAAAGACACTTCTTTACAGTCTGGTAATGTTAAATATATAAATCTTTCACTGTGTATATCAGTACTACTTGAAAATGAGCAATTATCACAGTTATGTTCCCATTTATAAGAAAGGCCAAAAAGATTATCAATATCTACACCTTCATCTTCCAAAACTGTAAACATATACATAATAAATTCCTGACAATCTTGCTGAATATTCTGTGAAAATTGATTTACTCCTGCACATATGTCTAAAACATTCCTTAGTTCTGAAACACTTCCTACTTCACTTTCACCACTACTACATTTTTCAAATATAGAATTTAAGGAATAGCAAAATGTTTGCTCCTGATTTTCTACAATCTGTTCCCTAACATTTTTTAGAAAAAAAACAACATTAACTACTACATTTGCATAACAGTTGACACCAGACCTGTTTTCAAACTTAAATCCAACAATCTCTTCAATACTAACCGTTTTCTTATGCCTACCAACAACAGCTACATCTTTTTTTCGTCGTTTCTCAACTACTTCAGCACATTTCTCCTCATTTTTCCTTTTCTGACCAACCATACGCCTTTCAATTAAAGGATATTGAGGTAAACTTGGAGCATATTCTCTTCTTAACCTATTATACTCCTTCACACAATTTAAATCTGCACTAATCTTTGTCTCATCATAATCAATTAAATAAAGTCCACATAAAGTTCTAACTCGCGATAAATCAACATATGCCATACCCTCTTTGAATACAGTGCTTCCAATATTTACCAAAGCACAATCTACACTTAAACCTTGAGATTTGTGAATAGTCACTGCATATGCCAAACAAATTGGAAATTGCTTCCGACGGACATATAAGTCTTTCACAAGCAAAAAACGATTTGAACAGCGACTAATTTGCTGAACTTCCTCAATTCCATCAAATTTTATTCTTAAAAATTCAATCTCATCTCTATTTGTATAATTAACAAAACCAACAACATTACCCATTGCTCCATTTACCAATCCTCTTTCTACATGTAAATTTCTCCTTAAAATTATCCGACAATTTAAACATACATACAGATTTTTCTCTAAACCAGCAGTTTTAGATATACTTTTTTGAAGAGAATCCAATTTTAACTTCAACTTTTCAGACAAAACAATAGTACTACCTTTATGCTCTATTCTATCTTTAGCTTCCAGTTTTCTAATTTGTTGATTTTCTAAATTCAACATTTTCTCATGAAAAACTGAACATTCTTTCACAGTTGGCATCAAGCATATCACTGATTTATCTGCTACCTCTTTACTATATATTTTCTCAGGTACATTATCTTCATTAGGAAACAGCTTGGAAAGTAATCGTGTTCGTAGAGTGTGTTTCGCATCTTCAGTTAGTTTTCCAATCCTGATATCTTGAAGAATATTTCCATATTTAGTATCCTTTGCCTGTCGCATATTTTGAATCAGTTCAGTATATTTGAAATGTGACCATATATTAACATTTCCAATACTGCCCAGGCACTTTCTAGTCTCCTCATGCGTAACAGTTTCAAATACAGGTTGTCCTTTCACTGGAGTTAGTTGGAGTAGATCTCCAAAAACTATGACATGTTTACCTCCAAATAACACATCATACTCTGTCTTAAGTATCTGTTGCATTCTTAAATGCACAAAAGCAAGCATTAAATTAGATACCATGCTTACTTCATCAATAATAAGAAGTTTCATTTTTTTAAACACTCTAGAAACTTCAAAACAAGCTTCTCCAGATAGCTTGTGATATTGTAATTTATTTTCATGTTCAACTGGCAGCATCAGTAAACGATGTAAAGTAATACCTTTAATATTATGTGCTGTCAATCCAGTTGGAGCAGTAACAACACACGACAGTGTTGACTGAGTTCTTTGCTGTAAATATGTAGTAATTCCTTTAATTAGGAAACTTTTACCAGTTCCAGCTTCTCCACTTACATATAATCGAATAGGTTCAAATGACATACATGAGCAATCTTTTCTCTCATGACGAAAGCCATGCTCAATGTGCTCTGTCACTTCATCATATATCTGTCTTTGCTCAATATTAAATTGCTTCTTTAATTCTTCTAAGTTGATTACTTCCTCTTGACCTTGCTGCATTGCTCTTTCCACCTCATCCATGGCAGTGGCTGCTTCATTTTGGATAATTGGTTGTCCCAGTGGATCTTGACTTAATGAAGCCGAACTTTGACTATCTTGTGAACTATCTCTACCAATCTCCGCTGCAATTGTCACTTCTTGCTCTATTTCATCATTCAACATTTGCAGATAATTACTAAAAACAGTACATTGAATACTACTTTTAGATGCGTTGAATGAATCTTCATAACTATCAAAGTCCCCAAGTAGTTCCTCTTCTCTACGCCATGGTTTAAAGAGTTGCAAAAGAGCAAAATAGTAAAATTCTCTTTTGTCAGGTGTTTCGCAACTCAGTTTCCGATGATTAATCAAGTGTCCTTTTCTTTGCTTCACCAGACATCCTTCTTGTCCAATTACAGCATATACACCTTTATCAATGTTCTCTGTAACATTCCTTTTAAAAGTGTAGTTTTGAAGTATTTCATACAGACAAATGTTTTCTAGAAGAGTACTTCTATTTGGATAGTATGTATCCAACATATTTGTTTTCAGAATGTCTGTACTGTTTGGTTCTTTCTGGGCTAAATATTCAATTTCTTGCACAGGTTTTAGAACACGGTTTCGTGTTTCTGCAAGACCCAAACTCACCCAGAGAATAGTCCTTGATTTAGCATAAAGACTTGCTGATGATAATCGGTCACAACATTCATATGCTCCAATTTCTCGATGAGACAACATCTTCAAACTGTACGTATACAATTTTTTGCTTAGGCTCTTTTCATGAGAAATGTCTTCCCACATCTCCTTCAGTTCCGTCTTTTCAGATTTTGTGATGTAAGACGTTACATATCGAGCCACAGCAATAGAGTTGTCTGCAACATATTGTATGTCCATGTTAGCATTCCACATGGACAAAATGACTGGGTTATAGTCATTTATATATTTGGATTCTTCACCTCTTCTTAAATTGTACGTATTTTTAGGTGACCTTCTTCTGATGTTATGTCGCAAAGATGACATCAAATTGTTGACTCTTCCTTTTGAAAGTACCGGTCGTGCAAATCCAAAACGACATTTGGTGTAGAATTTACTCTTTGATTTGAATTTTTGCCGACAATATTTTCCACAACGATGATTTTGAAAGCGTAACACTTTTCCTCTTAAGTCCTTATCAGTTGTACTATTAGGTATGTCACAAGTGGCATACTGTTCAATAAAAGAGAGTACAGTCTCATCCGAGTCTCTTCCAAATTTAGGAGCATCCTTGATCCATAACAGCATATGAATATGAGGGGCACCTCTTGCTTGGTATTCTTTTCTCCAAAAGAAATCCAGTACTTCACCAAGAGGCGGATTTTTCTTGTTTGTAAGAAAAGACATCATAGCTTCAAATCTATGATTAAAATATCTGCAAACATTAACCGGATCTAACGAACACAGTTCTCCGGGTGTCTTGTAGTTTATATTTTCTATGTTTGCATCCGCCTCCTGAAGAAATTCAAGTAAATCTTCCCAAGCATACTCTGCACAGCTTAGAGTTAAAAACCATGTTGGTGCTCCTAAGTTTCTAAGCATGCACTTCAAATCTCCATGACGACGGTACCAATACTCATTAGTACCACGCTGACAAGCCATTAAATTAATTAGGTGTGAATCCAAAACACTATCTTTCTGTTGCACTTTATCCATAAATTCCTTTGCTGAAATATTATGCAGATGAACTCCACTTTTTAAGATATGATTTACTGCATAAGAGAGACCAGATAAGTCACTCTCAAACAGAAGATGAAACAAATATGGAATGCATTGGCGAAACCTCGGATCTTCTGCATATAATCTCGTTGTCCGGTATTCAGATGCAGGAATCTGCATAGGTCGATCATCATATCGTGTACCTTCACCTGTAGGGAATAACTGTGGGAAACAACGACCTTCCAAACTTTCTTCCCACACACTAATAGGATTTCCTTTCGCCTTTTTCATCTGAAATAATTCAATAGCATTCCCTATTGCTTCTTTGGAATGCAGTGGATGAACACTGTAATGTTCAGAAATTTCTTCACTTCTGGATAGATCAACTTTTTCAATTTGTCCAATAGACAAATCACTCTCCTCTTCTTCACTTACATCTTCTTCTTCTACGTATACATCTTTATAGTACTTATTGTTTTGAACTAAATACAACGTTGCCTTTTTGACTTTTCTAACATCCACTAAATCTTGCCAGATTTTCTTACTCTTTGTAGGTACACCATTAACTAGAATAACTAGAGGTTCCTCTTCTACATTTTCAACACCAATTGTTTCCATATTTTTTTTAAATCAAGTGGCAAATATACAACTCTACCCTTTAATCCTCTTTGTAAATCTGAAGGATTTAATTTACCAGTCTTAGGCTCCATACGAACAATAGCCTGAAAAGGATGTACACATTGGATCAGAATAGTCTCATAAGTATTTAAATCCATCCATTCTGATGGAATATTTATCAACTCTAGATTATTATGAACAGCTCTAGCAGGCATTTTATTTTCATTTAATTTATTATAACAATATTTACAAATACGTTGCTCAAAACCCAAATCAAAATAGTTTTCCACCAACAAATAAGTTGCAAAATCTTTCCATTGACCATTACTTTCATCTTCACTTTTTAAATATAAATCAACTAACCTAGTTTGACTTTTGTAATGAATGCGTCGACAACAGACACAAGAAAAATTTGGTTTCTCACCTGCAATTACCTTAAACTTTATTATTTCCTGTTCAAAATTTTCAATATTAACATGTCCAACATTTTCTAACACATTTCCTTCTATAATTATATCAGTTTCTGCATTACCTTCCTCTGGACCAAAATAACTTACCTCAATTTCTGCACAAATCTTCTTAACATCTAATTCACATCCATACAAAAGAGCAGTATTTAACTGTTTAAGTTTAAGTGCTGGACTTTTTGCATAATACAACTTTCTCACCAATTTTCTCATTTTAGTATGATGCACTGCTAACATCCTGAAGTGATGAAACACACTCTGGCATATTTTTTTAGAAAGACAGGCCTGAGAATGACCTTGCAGACCTATTTTTTCTCACACTCTGCAATGATCTAATTCTTGCAACATAACAATTTTTTTTCTAAGACTTTCTTTAGTGTACTTACGTAAGAAATTGCGAAAGAAATCAATTGAATCCTGTCGTACACTACAAATGCTACTACAATTCCAACTGTAAACAGGAACATTAGCACGTCCCCCTGAAGCTTCTCCAGCCATCACCTCTTCTGCATTTCTAACCACAATATTCTCTTTCTTAATTACACATCCCTCCTTCACCTCGTATCCTCGACCACTGGTATAAACTGCATGCAACAAATCGTTACTTTGAAAGTAACTCTCTTCATTAAAAAATGGTTCAGACGTTGAAGTATGCATCCACTTCCCAGAAAACACTTTACAAAAATTACTCCTATTTATGTGTCTCTTCCATTTACTTTTAGCTTTTAAAACTTGTATTGCCTTATTTAGCGTATTTATTCTATTAAGTACTAAAATAAATAATTTTCTTTTTGTCTCAAACGCGCGCTCAACAATACCCTCTATATATTGTTTCTTCTTAAGAAAAGCAGATCTTCTTTTAGAAACTTTCTCCTTTTGTAATAAATTCGAAACTACTCTGTTGTAAAACATACGCTTCCTGATTTGGCTAAATTGATTCATCTGAGTTTTACTGTACAGATTTTCCTGTCTCCTGATTCCAGAAACATTTTTATCTTTGGTTCCATGTCTCCTTCTCGATACTGGTATACTTTTTTCCTTGTCCACTTCAATACTAACATTTTTCCTTCCACATATTGCTCTCAAAAACTTTTTGGTTTGCTTACCAGGAGCACTCTTCTTTTTATCCGTCCTATGTTCTTTTGATACTTCTTCAATTCCTTTCTTCTTCAAATTGTAAGTCCGTTTATAGAGCTTTCTTTTTTCAGTTCTGGTCGGCATCTTAATTTAAGATTTTGATGAAATTCTCAATCTGTAAAACACAAACATAACAAATATTATAGTTGACTACTAGCATATAACGTACAAATTTAAACCACAGATTCATTTTCTAAGTAGAATTAAGAAAATAACAGAAAGTCTCCGAACAGAGTAGGAAATCCTGTAGTGAATGTTGGTTCTTAATTTTATCACACTCCATATCTGTTTTAACATTATAGACAGTTTTTAATTCTAATTTTTAAAGCATACAAACAGTACACTTTTTTCAAGAACTATGGGTCATCGTAGATGTTTTAATCTTTTTTACTACAATCTCTTTTACACTTCATGAGAACATGTCTTATCACTCTCCTAAAGCACATCAACGACGAATAGGACAAGAAAACTGTCTTCAAGAATGCTTTACTATCAAAAAAAAATTTATTTATTGAAATCTTCATAATTTTGTAGAACTTCCACCATTATATCATCAGGGACTTCTTCAAGTCCAAAGTCCTCATCTCCTTCAACCACCTCTAAGTAAGCGGAGTCTAAAGACATGTCCATAAAATAATTTTTTTCATCTATTTCCTCTTGAAAGACTGCGTCTAAAATTTCCTCCATCACTTCGTTAATGATTTCAAAATGAATTTGTTTCTCTTCTGAGGAATTCTCCATAACTAGACTCAGTTTATTCTTCTGTATCCTTTTAAAAAAATATAGAGACTAAATTATATCTTTTTTCATAAATGTATAACTTAAAAATACCTTTACTAATTTTTAAACGACATATATTTTTATAATTTCTAACTTATTAACTCTATATATTTTAAGATATCACGTTCCTCTTCTTTTGAAAAGAAATTGGCAATATAACCTTAAACATTAACACTGATCTTTTTTTTCCATTAAATAATTACTGTTGTTAAAAGACATTTTACTGTAAAATTTCTTTTTAGATTTTCTAGATATCACAAATATTGATAATCTGTAGAATTAATTTTTAGAGACCCATTTTTTCAGTTCACCAGTACAAAGAGCTATGTAAACTATATGCACTCTGAAGAGAAGGCTCACACTATACAAACCATAGCATTCACTTAACAGATTACTAATTCTCACAGAGACAGTTCCTTTTATGTTTCAACAGCATACTCACCATGTAAAAGTCATAGCATATACAAAATGTCATACTAAGCATGAAGAACAACCTCATAATAAACCTCTGCATGAATATGTAAAACAATGCCTATACATAGTATAATCACAGATATGTAGGAAAGATACCCATCACACCTAGAATCATATCATAATACCTCTTTGTAAATAAAAGAGAAAAAGTGCCAAACATAATGCAACAAGATTTCAAAAATCATGAGCACTTCACAAGATTTAAGTAATGGAAACATGAAAGAATTATACTCCAATGATCCGTAAATCTGAACTCCATCAAAAAGAACACATGCACCAAGCCCATTAAAAGATAATTTCAACTGTCAGTGGAGAATATCTCAAAATACATATCTAGTATAAGCAGATACAACCCATGTGAATAATTCAAGATAACATCATATTCCAAAATGAAATTTTACAAACATTTAAAAAAATCTTCTCCATTATTTTCATGTGCACCCAAAAAAATTGCCTATGCAAAAATACCAACTCACCTGAAAAAAAGAATATAATTACTCAAATTCTGTAATTCAGAAGGCACGTTGTTGCTTTTCAGCACCAAACACTGTAAAAAAGAAAATAATAAAATTTAATTAACTTATTACAGACTTATTTCTTACACAACATAGAGCCATTATAGCAAAAAACAAGCATAACAGATAAATTCCCCAAGATTCTCTATCATTACAATAAGATACAAAATGTCTCATTTATGAAACCATTGCGCCACAGATATATCACTTTTTCCCATGTTAAAACTCATGCACCAGCGACACAAGGCCTTCATAACTAAAAGCCCATGTGACGGAGAACAAGTGCATAGACAGAAAATACAGGGCCAACCATGGGCATATGCAAGCAGTAAACCTGCACAGAACCACCAAACCCCAGGAGCCACCATATTAATATATATCCTTAATAGAATAATACTCTATGGATGCATACATATTTGCGTAGCGGACCATGGCAGGAATTTGGCGTGCTCTGCCTCTGTTCCACTTCCAAACACCTTGATCCAACCCCCCTTCTTCAGTGGGCTGCACGCTCCGCCCCACCCAAACCCCCTGTTACAGAGCCCCCTACCTACGCTCCCTGCCCAGGGCTGCCATGACCCTATACCCGCCCCTGGAAAATGTGTAAGACACAGCAACAGTAAAAATCAAAGAATAGGCAACATGCAGAAAAACTACACAGTAGATAAAGAAACGAGGGGCATATTATCCAGGGGGTTTATCTCCGCTTGTTTGGCTTTAAAAGCCAAGAAAGCGGAGATAAAATTATCTCCCTATTACCTAGCTGTCGCTAACACCAGTTAGCGACAGCTAGTAGGAGATAGCATCCATCTTGGGCCCCACTTTGCATGTCAGTGATATTTATCACTAATGACATGCAAAGTGGGCGTGCCAAGATGTTAGCGACTGGAAACAGTCGCTAACATCGCTATCTCCTATTACCAACTTTTGAAGATATTCGTGCTAGGCGCGAATATCTCCAAAAGCTAACACCTGCCCTGAGCAGTTTTTAGCCATGTTATCCAATGGGAGGTGGATAACATGGCTAAGAGCATTAGCTCGGTAATGCATAAATATCGCTGACTTTTCAGCGATATTCATGCATTGCGGCCGTTTTTTATCGCATTTGCGATAAACCTTGGTAATACCAAGGTTTATCTGCGATAAAAATTACCGCAGCGCAGCGGTACATTTTTGTCTCCAACCAAGCAATAGCGATAATTATCGCTATTGCTTCATAATATGCCCCCATATGTTTAAGATAACCCCATTGAAAAACATGTAGTAATTTTTTTAATCTGCCATGCATCTAGCCCTCCACGACCGCTTTGGAAACTCCTGCTCTAAACCTTTACATTTCATTTTTAAAACAAACGCACATTTTTTTTCAAAGCTGCATATTAAACGCCTAAACATATATTTAGTCGTCCACATGCAGGCACTTTCAATTACATGACTTATTAAAGTGGAATCCCTGTAATGTTGCATATCTTTCCAAAAATACACCAGTGCCTATTATTATAACGATTTTTTTTCATTCTTCATCAGTGATATTATTTTTTACATATAATGAAAATCACTATGACTTTTTAAACGACAAAGCTTACGCGGTAAAAATCACTCTGCATTTGCTTCCCTTTAAGTATGTAGTTTATCTACCCCACGCATGTGAACCTTGATGTTTTCATCTGGCAGCGAATTCCGGCCTTGAATCACAAGACATGAACAACAGCCTTATTGTCACAAAAACAAGTTAGCGTAGCATCTGTTCGCGAACATATCTTTCACTTAGCTAATATTCACAGACAACACCATTCCTTATAAAAGAGTGGCCTTCCTTTACAATTTACTGAGGTGACTCCCTTAATTTTAAACACATCCTCCACTTCAAGACACGCTATTTATTTTATAACTACTAACCAATGGTTTATTGACCGGACTGCCAAAAATTATATCAAGTCATTCTGCTACTATTCACTCCATGCTCTGCGACCTATTTCTGTGGACTTCCTGTTGAACTGCCAGTGCTGCGACGTTTGTGTTCCCATCTCGTTTATTTCAAAATGGATGTCCCTCCTGTCTTCGCAAACAAGCCGGAACACTTAGAACTATTTCGCCAGAAGATGCTTGACTACTACGGCATCTTAGCACTCTCGACTCTGAATACTTCATATCGATTATCATTTCGATATTCCTATTTCACCTGTGTGCAGCCTGTATTTCATTGCCTGAGCTGTGATTTCATGTGGGCCCTGGACTTATGTCTCTGCAACTTGGTACCTCCTGAAGTGAATTACAATCATCTCATGAATCCGTTAATTGATCATGAACAACTTTGTTGCAACGGAGGGATTATGGCCTTTGCAGCGATACAAGGAGTTCTGGGTCATTGGGATATATTCGCAGCGGCGCAAGATTTTCCTGACAGACAGCTACATTGAAAACCCACCGAGCTGTCCTCTGATGGTACTAGAGGCTCCGGTAATAACAGATCATGAATGCTGCTTTCCTCTTTTCAATTGGATGGCTGACATGTTTTCGGATCATAACAGTGAGTTGCTGCCTACTTCGCCTATACAATCCTGGGTTGACTGTTATGCAAGCCATTGACGTCCACATTTCGTTTTGCCTCCCTATATTTTTCACGTTTTCTTGGATACTTTCTTAACATGAACAGACCTATTAGCTTTACTAACAGTGGACATTATGATTTCCTACTGGTTAAATTTTGATCTTTTATGTGGACTAAATTTTTTTTCTTCAGCTACTCGATTTTGAACTTTATTTTTTATTAAAGTCTAATCTCAACAATTCTATTGTATATCTTATCTTATGTTATTTCAAACGTACTCGAACCAAAACTCGCTAATATATGCTACATGTGCCCTAATTAATGTGTAAATATAGAATGAGTTTTTTATAACTGTAAACGCCATTTCACATTTGAACTGCTTAATTCCGCCTCAGACACCTCTGATCATTTAATTTTCCATAAACTGAAATATTTTGATTACATACATGCACCTCTCGCCATTTTGTCCGTTTTGGCGCGTTTTTTTTCCCTTACACAATAGCATAACAGAAACGTGATAGTGCTTCGCATACAGAGAGCTGATTGATAAAGACATAATGTCTAACCACTAGCATTTTCATGTATCGTTCCTAAACTGAAAGGCCAGAGACCTTCTTCCATTTATTAAAATATAATATACTTCCTCATAAGAGTGTATAATTAATTTTGCAAAACCATATTCATTTTTCATCAACTATACCGTTTGTATTCTATGTACTACTGACTATACCGATTACTTTGTTTTTTGCAATGTCTCTACTCGTATTAGATTAGAAACTTGCCTTGAAAACAGTGCATTTCTGAATAAACATTTCAAATATACACGTTCTCTCTTTTAATCCATAATCTCAACTAAAATGATTGTATACTGAAACAGTATTCATGTGTTCCACGTAACTTCAGCTGTACTAACTTAATATTTTCTTTTGTCGACCTGATTTACTCATACTAGAACCCACAGCCCTATAACAGCCCGTGAACCCTTTCTTAGTAGGTCGCGCACCATGCAGACAGTTGTACCTCTGTAAAAAAATAATTTATTACTCTTCTCAAGCACCGTCGCAGTTCCGCTCCACTCAGTGTTAATCACTGCTCCCACGCTTCTACAGACCAGATGCTATGTCGTATTTCACTCCTTATCACGCTTTAATCTCCACAATAACAAACACTTCTCCGCCAGCCACCAGAGAACACAGTGCACATGCAGAGGCACTAAGTAGTGAAATACAACATACCCTCTGCTCTATGGAAACAACCGAGCGGTAATTCTGAAAGAAAACATTCACTAGCGCTTCAAAAAAGCATTTCAATTATATAAATAGTTTTTTGAAAACGTTCCAACTACTTTGATGCGACTATCTGTGTGTGCCTCCACAGCAAAGTTCCTCAGCCCGGACTGAAGGCAGACACAGACAGACACACACACAATAAGATAACACAGGGCAACGGAGACGGAAAACAGAAGAGAGATAAAGATGCAGTCAAACAGCAGGAGTGAGAGAGATATTTTTATACTCCGTTTGGTACCTCAATTTATGAACACATTTACTGCACAAATCTGTGTACAACCTCATGGTCAGAACTTTTCATTTTATTTTACTCGACCACCTGCCCTTCTCACCCTACGCCCACCATCGCAGGCCGCGGCCACAAACCGCACTATAATTTTGTCGTCTGACACAAACTTTAAGAATTCATTAAGCATTACCACTTTTTCAAGACCGTATCACATGTAATGTACCAACTTTTCATTTTATTTTACTCGACCACCTGCCCTTCTCACCCTACGCCCACCAATGCAGGCCGTGGCCACAAACCGCACTATAATTTTGTCGTCTGACAGAAACTTTAAGAATTCATTAAACATTACCACTTTTTCAAGACGGTATCACATGTAATATACCAACTTTTCATTTTATTTCACTCAACCACCTGCCCCTCTCACCCTACACCCACCAATGCAGCCCGCGTCCAGAAACCGCACTCTAATTTTGTCGTGTGACAGAAAGTTTACGAATTCATTAACCATTAACATTTTTTCACGACGGTATCACATGTAATTTACCATTTCTCTCTCTATCTGCATTATCCGTCTCTCTGCTAATATCATTTTTTCACTTTATAAACAACTTCTCTCATTATATATAAAGGCTTCAAAATCACACAAATAATTACTCTTTATATTAAACATATTTTATACTTCATATTTCACATTTAAATAAAAAATAGTTTTAGAAATACAACACATTATGACAGCCAAAAATGAGTTTAGTTTCAAACTATGAGGAAAATCAATCATTGTTTGTGAGTAAACCATATTTTACGGTACATGACAAAACAAACAGTTACAGACTTACCTTTACCAATGCTTTGTACGATGTACAACAGTGACAGTCACAAAATAGATATTCGTTTGACGGAAGTCTCAATTATGCTGCTATCACTGCAACCAAAATTCAATGGCACAGATATCCAGTCAATACAGACTCATATATGTCTCTTCAACCAATCATATTTCCTCCCGCAAAATTTTGTATTCAAATTTACATTTCAGTTGGTTGTCCCTCAAAATATTTTCAATGTCACATAAAAGTCACCCATCACCCACTGCCATCTCTGGCTGTTTCCATGGTAACACCTCATTCTGCACCTGGCTGAAGGCACAGGTCAAAAAAGTTCATATCTCAACGTTCTACAGCAAACTAACAACACTGTTCTCCCTCCAGAAACACCTGCCTATCCACAGCTCTGTTACATGTCATTTTTTTCACACCCAATACTACTTTTTCTTTTACATAACATTAACATGCAACGTAGTCTTCAATCTTCACGTATTAGAATCAACCAATCATTTTTCGTTTTTCAACCACACCAAGCTTCATCCATTTTTTTATCCTGACTTTCAGCTTCTAACTGCCATTCCACTTCCAGAACCCATCGGAGTACGAGTGCATCTGCCTTGAAAATGAAGGTTTGGCTTTTAGGACACAGCTATATTCACTGGAGTGGAAAATATGCAGCAAGCAGACGAATTTCCAACCTTGATTTACCAAATGTGCAGATAACGTGGATTGGGCAAAGAGGATTAAGATGTCACCAATTAATACCATTGGTGAAAACTTTTATGCATCTCCCAGAACCAGACCTTATAATTGTGCACTGTGGTGGGAACGATCTAGGCACATTGACTGAGGTAGGTCTGGAAATGCTTCTAAAAGACACCTTTCGACAATTGATGACACTTTTTCCTCGAACTGCCTTGGTATATTCCAATATATGCCAAAGACAGAAATGGAATTGGTCCAATCAACATTGTGCACAAATTGAGAAAGCAAGGAGACATGTAAATAAATCTGTTTCTGCTTTCCTCAGAGATTATAGCATGGGTTCTATTTACCACAACAACTTGTGTTACCACATGCAAGACATCTATAGGACAGATGGTGTTCATTTCACGGATGAGGGAAACAGAATCTTCCTCTGCAACATCAGACTCTGCATCGGTACTTACTTATAAATGCAGAAAAAACTCAATTAACACAAGGGCTCTTTTCAGAGCCACCTTATATCAAAGCACTCAAACTTCTGATTTATCTCCATTTTCACACTCTTGTAAATAGTTGTGCGCGCCCGAGTGCGCGCACCCCGCAACTTTTTTATAAAAAAATATATATATATTTTCGCGTTTAAGGGCCTTACTGCACACCCTGAGAGAACCTACGCAGCAAAACAATCTCTACCTTCTCTCCTTTCCATGTTCCAACGCTTTGAAATGACAATATATTTACTCGCAGTGACAAAATGGAGGTCAACACTTCCTGATTTCCTTCGAATCGAACGTTAACAGACGTCACGCACCCAAAAAAAATTCCGCTCGCGCGCAGCCGCTTGAGTGCGCGCACCCGTACGCGCTTATAGATATATAATTGACTTTAACTTTAATTTTCTCAGCAACTACTGAACAGATTTACACCATTCTAAAAAAAGTGTAATCTGCGAGCCGGACTCTACAGTTTTGCCAAATTTCTTATAAATTCATTCAGCCGTTCGACCTGTAGCCGTGTCTAAACGTCCTATGGAAAATAACATGGAGAAAACACGTTTTGGGACCCCCCTTTTATCTCAGCCCCCACTTCACCAATCCCCCCCAAACTTTCAGGGAAGGAGCGCAGCGGACCGAGCCATCTTCTTTGAGAAATTCGCAAAGATTCATCCACCAGGGCCAAATTTAATCCAAATAGAATGTTGAGGATTTCCTATGGAAACTAGGTCCTAACTATAACTACCTACTGGCGACCGCCAGTAGGTAATATATATATTCACTGAAAAAACCATAGGTTATAGACCATATATAGTTAGGAATTAGCATTTAAAAAACCTTATTTTACTCACACAAAACCATTGAAATTCCATATATAGTTAGTTGCACTAACTATATATCGCGCACCCGCAATCCACTGCTGATCATGTCACATATTACATCATTCATGACATGGTCAGTGACATCACTGATGACATCACTGATGACATCTCAAATGACATCACTTGATTTTGTAAATGCTAATTCCTAACTATATATGGTCTATAACCTATGGTTTTTTCAGTGAATTTCAATGGTTTTTTAATAGCAAATATCATAAGCTGTCGAATGTCAAGTACGTGGTAAGTGAAAACATTTTCGTGTTTATGCACACTGATCTGCTTTGAATGGTGCCCCCCCCCCCTCATTTCTATTAGGAGTACTCTCTCTTTGCAGATAGTGAAAGGTAGTTAACGCAGGCCTTTGCCCCCGTTGTAATCCGTCGTGCCTGATTCTCTCTCCATTTGATTGATTGTTATCCAAGTATTTACTGTTTTAGAATTAGTTCTCTTTGGTTCATTCTCTATTTACAAACAAACACAGAGTCGCAATACTCTGTTTAGTCTTTGCAGATAACGAAAAATCGTGTAAAAAAAAGAAAAGGAATCGAGCAAAATCAGTAGGCCACTAATGGGATCTCTTTTTGACCTCGCTAAAATAGAAACATTAGGAACAACCCCTCATGACAAATACAAAACTAGTGAGATGAACTGAACTCCACACAATGATGGCTGCAAAACAGCTCGGCTCCGCCACCCACCCCGCCCAAAATAACGATAAAGAACGGCTGCCATGATTGGTTGCGGAATGACCACGACGGAGCTACGAAATGGTGCTGCTCTCATGCTAACCCCAGCTTCAGTCTGAAACATCCAGAAACACTGTAGACTACCAATTCGATCAGTTCCGGTAGCGCCCCAATGTAACCCGGTAGAGAAGAACTAGCCCTCCCCTCTTTGACTGATGGTTCTTGTTGCCTGTCCCTTCTGTTGTGATTTAACAGAACTATTTAGCCTGCTGAAAGGGGTTGTGTTCCGACCGCTGGTTGGTGGAGACATTTTGACTATATTCTGTACCTGCGTTGTCGCGTAATGCGTCATATGACGTGCCGCGTTAGCGCATCCGGAAGTCATCCGGGGCGCGCAGCGCGTAACGTAAGCATAACAAGTCATGTGACTTGTTAATAAAACTTTTCATTGGTTCATTTTACTTTTCTTATTGTAATGATGAAAGGCTTGGTCATATGACCTAAAAATTACGCTTTTCATTACTTCCGAACATTATTTTTTCTTAAATATATGTTATAATGTTCCAGGCTAATGTACTTTCCCGGAAATTTTACAACTGTCCTGCAAGTAAAATATATTCTTTTTTCGAGAAAAAGAGCGTTTCTTCGTCCCATGACGGAGCCGTTGAGCAAAAGAGGGTCGACCTGCTGTCTTAGTCGCCGATACGCCTGAATATGAGATTCTTATCGATCACTTTATGTTGCAGGAATAGAAAACACAACAGCCCTTGACCATTTATCTTTACTGCGTTCCTTCGTATTATACCTTTTACCCTTCATGTAATTGGTCTGCTTTATTTCACTTGCCTTTTAATGATTCTAAAACAGTCACTATTAATAAAAACTTTACCAATGTATATACTACTACCATGTTTTCTTTTAAAAACCTTTATTGTGAAAATTTCATTATACAAATACGAGCCTATAACCACGTGGGCCTGCCACAGAGCAAACTGTAATCGTATATGATGAATAGACATTTACACTGTAGAGGAACGTAACGGGCGGGCCATTAGGTTGCAAGAACTAAGGTGTCTAACAGTTACGGAATCGGTGGACGTACATTTTATAATTAAAATACGACAGGGCCAGTTACAATAAAATTATCTAGATATACATTTGCGGGCAAGTACCATGGGTGACGTTAATTCGAACTTTCAACAGTACAGTAATCAATAACACATCAGAACTTAATATCAATAGGGATGTCGAAATATTCAATCAATTCTCGTCCCCGCCCGCCATGTGCTTCAAAACTGCATACGTATCTCGTGATTGAAAAGGTTCTGCAACCAGTACACAACAAGGAGTTACGAGTCCCATTTATTCCGGCGCCATTTTGGGCGAGGACGGGCAGGTCCAGGATATAGTCAAAATGTCTCTACCAACCATCGACTATGATGATGTTCATATGCTGTATTTATTAGAGTAACACTCATCTGTCCACATGAAATTAATTTGCCACAATCTAAACATGTCATTTTAATCTTTCCAAAGTTCTTCTAAATATTTGGGACCGTTTCCCTTGCCTCTGAAGCTCTCAGTGCCACTTCTTTGATGAATGTACTAGCAGGTCAGGGGTTCTCCTCCAAATCTCTCTTTTATGCAGCACTATAATTAATTGGTGCCACCTCTCCATATGACGATGCATGGTATAGTTACCACAACTATATTTTTTTTCGGTTCCTCTGGAGAGTTCATCGTGGCAGATGAAGCGTGTAACGTACCGGGCATTTACCTTTTTTTGCATGTACAGGAAAGGGAAAAAAAATCGAGCGTCCGAGTTCTAAGGTGTCCCAGGGCCATTTTAGTGGACCAGGCCCAAATCCAAAGAACAGGCCGCCATTTTGAGAGTCCTCTTGCAGCCGCCTGTCGCTGTAGCATCAAGAGCAGCCGAAACTCAGCTGAATGGCAACTGAAACGGTAAAGGGGCGCCCCACTACAGCAGACGAGCCTCCACCTAGGAAGGCCCATTCACGCCGGCTCCCCCCCCCTTCGGGCACCCCACGCCGTTATTCGGAGCAGTATTGTAGGATGGCCACACCAGTGCGGCAACTTGCTAGACATCACCTCGGTGGTAACCGAATCTCAACGCCTTGTGGTGTCTTCTATTCAAAAAACATTGTTATGCTGCCTTCGACCTATTCGCCGCAAGTGCGCACACAACTCAACTGCATAGCTTGCTAGACACCACCTCGGTGCCATCCGGATCTTGGAATGTCAGCACCTTTTGGTGTCTTCTCTTCAGAAAATATTGTTGCGCTGCCTTTGGCCCCATTCGCACATCAGTCCGCTACTGACGCCATCTCACAGGCTAATGGGGCGCCCCACGCCGACTTTCAGCATTGTAGAATGACCACACCAGTACAGCAACTTGCTAGACATCACCTCGGTGCCATCCGGATCTCGGCGCCCCACTGCAGATGAAGTGCCTCTCAACTATGAAACCACCACGGTGACATCCGGATCTTGGCGCGTTGTGCTGCCTTCGGCCTATTCGCACATCGGTCCGCTACTGACGCCATCTCACAGGCTAATGGGGCGACCCACGCCGAGTTTCAGCATTGTAGGATGACCACACCAGTACAGCAACTTGCTAGACATCACCTCGGTGCCATCCGAATCTTGGCATCTCAACGCCTAGTGGTATCTTCCATACAAAAAATATTGTTACGCTGCCTTTGGCCCCATTCGCACATCAGTCCGCAACTTAGACATCACCTCGGTGCCATCCGGATCTTGGCATCTCAGCGCCTTGTGGTGTCAGTCAGAAAATATTGTTGCGCTGCCTTTGGCCCCATTCGCACATCAGTCCGCTACTGACGCCATCTCACAGGCCAACGGGGCGCCCCACGCCGACTTTCAACATTGTAGGATGGCCACAGAAGTGCGACAACTTACTAGACACCACCTCGGTGCCATCCGGAACTTGGCGCGTTATGCTGCCTTCGGCCTATTCGCACATCGGTCCGCTACTGACGCAAACTCACAGGCCAACGGGGCGCCCCACGCCGACTTTCAGCATTGTAGGATGGCCACACCAGTGCACCTTACTAGACACCACCTCGGTGCCATCCGGATCTTGGCGCGTTGTGCTGCCTTCGGCCTATTCGCACATCGGTCCGCTACTGACGCCATCTCACAGGCCAACGGGGCGCCCCACGCCGACTTTCAGCATTGTTGGATGGCCACACCAGTGCGGCAACTTACTAGACACCACCTCGGTGCCATCCGGATCTTGGCGCGTTGTGCTGCCTTCGGCCTATTCGCACATCGGTCCGCTACTGACGCAAACTCACAGGCCAACGGGGCGCCCCACGCCGACTTTCAGCAATGTAGGATGGCCACACCAGTGCTGCAACTTGCTGGACACCACCTCGGTGCCATCCGGATCTTGGCGCGTTGTATTGCCTTCGGCCTATTCGCACATCGGTCCGCTACTGACGCCGCCTCACGTGCCAACGTATTTTCTCCGCATTTTATACCCTATGCCGCATAACAGGTCATGTGACTTGTTTATAAAATTTTTCATTGGTTCATTTTACTTTTGGTTTCCTAATGATGGAAGGCTTGATCATATGACCTAAAAACAACACTTTTCATTGGATGAAAACTTTTTTTTTTCCCAAACGATGAAAGCCCCACCTTGTTTCTGGATGTTTCAGACTAAACTGGCGTCAGCATGAGAGCACCACCATCTCGTAGCTCCGACGTGGTCATTCCGCGAGCAATCATGGCAGCCGCTCCCCACCAGAAGCCTGCAGGAGTCGGGCCCCCAAAACTTTTGATGAATTCTCAAGGCGGAGGGGACGCTTTCGAGAATGGGGTCCAAGACCTAGCAGACAAGCGTCCGATTTCCAAGGTGTCCCAGGGCCATTTCAGTGGACCAGGCCCAAAAAGGAAAGAGCCTGCCGCCATTTTGAGAGTCCTGTGACAGCCGCCTATCGCTGCACCGCAAGAGTGGGCGCAACTCAGCTGAATTGCGGCTTTTGACACAGTGGACCAAAAACGGACGGAATGGCAACTGAAACGGTAAAGGGGCGCCCCACTACAACAGATGACACTCCACCTGGAGAGGCCCCCGGGGCGCCCCACGCCGTTATTCGGAGCAGCATTGTAGGATACCAAAACCAGTGCGGCAACTTACTGGAACTATTCGCACAACAGTTTGCTACTGATGACCCACCCCCCGCGACGCCCCACGCCGTTATTTGCTGGGTGGCAACTTACTAGACATCACTTTCGTGTCATCTAGATTTCGGCGCGTTCTGCTGCCTTGGAACTATTCGCACAACAGTTTGCTACTGATGACCCACCCCCCGCGACGCCCCACGCCGGAAATCTGGACGTTGTGCTGCGTTGGGACTATTCGCACAGCCGACCGCTACTTCGTTGTTTTTCCCTAAAAATGTTTATATGTTATTACTATTTTTGTTTTCTTGTATATATTTATAAATTATTAAAGTTTTATAATCTTACTACTTTGTCGGAGTGCTATATATTTTTAATGTGACACATAATTGTAAAAACTTTGATGTACAAAGAGTCATCCCTGGAATCTTCCGATTCACGCTCGGTCCCCTCCCCAATCACAATACAGGATGGTTTTCAGATAATAGCAACGCTTCTGCTGTGACGGATCTCATCGAGTGTGGGCCTTGATCTACTATAACTCCTTTGAAGAGGGGTGATTCTTTACAGCTGTGGCCATAAACTACATCTGCAGGGCTAGCTGATAGCCTAGGACCGGCCTGGACAATCGGACACAGAGGAAAAGGAGTGTCAGAGGGTGCGGTAGTGAATAGGGCGAAAGGGAGGTGTCGGGCGGGCACAGGGTGTGATTCTCAGGGAAGAGCAGCGCAGATGGGGGGAGGTTTATTACCCATGCATAAGACAGAGAGCGGGGGTGACCACTGCCTGGGGGAGATGCTTGCGAGGGTGGGGAGCCATGCTAAGGATCGACAGCGTGCACAGAGTGGGTCTGGTCAAGGCATCTAAAATGGCTGCCGTGCACGACAAAAGTGTGGCATTTGAAAAAAGACAAGATGGCGCAGACAATGTTTTTCAACACTTCCTGATTTCCTTCGAATCGAACGTTAACAGACGTTGGGGCATATTACCAAAGTTAAGCGATATTTATCCCTAACGATGCATTGCAAAGATTTTTTTACCGTCAGAAATTATCGCAGATAAACCTTGCTATTATCAAGGTTTATCGCAAATACGATAAAAAACGACCGCAATGCATTAATATCGCTGAAAACTCAGCGATATTCATGCATTACCGAGCTAATGCTCTTAGCCATGTTATCCACCTCCCATTGGATAACATGGCTAAGAACTGCTCAGGGCAGCTGTTACTTTTTGGAGATATTCGCGCTTATCTCGAATATTTCCAAAAGTTGATAATAGGAGATAGCGATGTTAGCGACTGTTTCCAGTCGCTAACATCTTGGCATGCCCACTTTGCATGTCATTAGTGATAAATATCACTCACATGCAAAGTGGGGCCCAAGATGGTCGCTATCTCCTACTAGCCGTCGCTAACTGGTGTTAGCAACAGCTAGGTAATACAGATATAATTTTATCTCCGCGAAGCGGAGCGCTGTTACAGATATATATCTTGTTTTTGAACGTTAATTTCTCAAAATGCACTGAAGCACATATATTGAGACCTAGCAAAGGCACATCGGGCTACCAGTCCCTACAATTTTGCCAAGTTTTGTGCAAATCCATTCAGCCGTTCGATTATTATTATTATTTATTTTTTTTGCCCCGCGGGGCCCTTTTAAAACCTCCACATCAAACCTAGGGGGTCAGCGAGGATCTACTATTCCCCCTTATGGTCATTTGCCCCTTCGCTTTGGCCTCCTCTTGTCTCTCGATCCTACCGAGAGACAAGATGGCGGCCGCTACGGACTGTTTGGAATGTTGACAGACGCCGGAGAACCAATCAGCTTCGCTTCACAAAGCTCCGTTGCGCGAAAAGTACGCGTCCTGGAGCGCTGCCCGGTCCGCTGTTACAGATATATATCTTTTTTTAAACGTTAATTTCTCAAAATCCACATTAGCACATATATTGAGACCTACAAAAGGCACATCGGGCTACCAGTCCCTACAATTTTGCCAAGTTTCGTGCAAATCCATTCAGCCGTTCGGGCTAAAAGTGAGGCCAACCGCCCTATGGAAAACTCAATGTTAAAAACACGTTTTGGGACCCCCCTTTTTTCTCGACCCCCCCTGGACGAACCCCCCCCCAATTTTCAGGGGCTGCTCAGAAACAAAATGTGCCATTTTCCTGAAAATTTCAGCCAATTCCGTCCACAAACGCCAAAGTTATTAGACATAGAATTTGCAAAAAACCCATAGAGAAAAAATCCTAACTATATATACCTACTGGCGAC